>NC_138884.1:118338272-119016925 GCF_965194825.1 Balaenoptera physalus | reverse complement strand
CGGTGTACGAGCTACATTGGCCGAATAAACCATTGCTTTCAAATGGTATGAGGCTATTAAAACGCCATACCCTCTCCAAAGCCGTTAAGTCACTATATTTGGCTTCCAGAACTTAAACGACTGTGTTGTATTTAAATAAATTATTTCTTTCTCAAAAGCACTTATTTGACCAACGCTTCCAACCTAGGCTTTGGTTTCTGCATATAACTCCAACACAGGAATGGCACAGTGGGGAAGAGGCAGCAAAAGAGTAACTAAAAAGATGAAAATCCTCAGTCTAACAATGCCTTTTTAACAATTTTAAGGAATACAAGTGACTGTTATATTGGACTTGAAATAGATCTATAAAATTTATCTATCAAATCTTAACTTATCTTAATAAACTAAGGAAAAGAAGAAACTCAGTGTCCCTTTCTATAATTTTCACCAGAAGTTCGCGTATTTAAAAAATTTCATTTGAAGGAAATAAAGAAATTTGGTTTATACACCATAGTATTTAAATATTGTTTTGCGAAATATTAGTGAATATCTGGATATTCAGAATAACTGTCAATAGACATGGTCTGCTAGGGAAAATGAGGCTGCTCAGAACTAAATCTCAATGTCTTTAGCAAGAGCAAGTGATCCAGGAACCTTCCGCTGTGTCAAAATGTTTTGAGGCATTTCTCTCTCAAAGCGGGGAGAACAGCGCACTGAAGAGTTTTATTTCCTTTTGTGACCAACTGTGCTGGTTCACAAAGTTGCAAAGTTTAATAAACAAATGTGTCTTTTGTTGCCTACTCTACGAAATGTCCCCTGTATGAAGCTTGAGCACTCCACCACAAAGCGTAGGTGGCTGTTGGTATAATAAAGACCACAGAGTGAGTTTTTGCACACCACGGGTTTCGTAGTGACCCTTAGCCAACTGCCCGTTTCTCTTAAGCAAAAATCTAGAACAGGATACACAGTTCTTATTTTGTATTTCTTTTAGGAATACCATAATATGAGGAATTTAGTTCCAATACACCCAAGCTGTCCCTCCAGGAGATAATTAGAAAAAGAGGGAAGAGAGCATGGAAAGAAAAGGGATAACAGAACAAGAGTCAGAATTTTTACAAGGAAGCCTTAAAAGAGAAAGACAATACGGAAAAGTATAGACATCAGAGCTGCACTTAAATGGCTCCTAGTAAGACATGTTCCATAAAAGGGCACTTACAGGGGCTTCCCTGGTTGGTGGTGCAGTGGTTGAGAGTCTGCCTGCCAATGCAGGGAACACGGGTTCGAGCCCTGGTCTGGGAGGATCCCACATGCCGCAGAGCAACTGGGCCCGTGAGCCACAACTACTGAGCCTGCGCGTCTGGAGCCTGGGCTCCGGAACGGGAGAGGCCGCGACAGTGAGAGGCCCGCGCACCGCGATGAAGAGTGGCCCCCGCTTGCCGCAATCAGAGAAAGCCTTCGCACAGAAACGAAGACCCAACACAGCCATAAATAAATAAATAAATTAATTAATTAAAAAAAAAAAAAAAGGGCACTTACAGCCTGGGGAGTCCAGAGGGGCACTGGAGGTGAGCATTAATCCTTGTCATCAAAACCAGGAGAGCCCAGAGGATTTGGCTAGAATACCAAAAAACTGGTAGGGATTGGGGGCTGGCACTGTTACACAGCAACATAGTTTTGAAAGTCTGGGGACCACCTTTACTGAAACATTTCTACCCAAGCAATAGTACACACAACCACAATAAAATTAATTCAGCATATGAAAAAGTCAGATATTCTATTTAGCAGAAATGGTTAGGTATTATATGTAAATAAATAAATATATAATTATAACATACAGATAGGTTCTATACAAATAACATGTAAAATCCTTTAAGTATGATGATTTATTTAATCAAGGCTTTCACATGGGCCTTGGCTCTCATCTTTATTTGCATATTAAGTCAGCTTTTCATTCTCACAATCTTTGCAGTTAGGGCAGGTGATTTCATGAACCCAAGCCCTGAAGTCCACCCTCAAAAGCCACTGGGAGAACATGGAAAGAGACAAGAGGAACAGAGAATGATTTTTGCTGGTTTATCCATGCGGTGAGTGAAGAATGGTCAGGAAAGGAAACAGAAGTAAAGGATAATATTGCCAGAGTTCATTGCCTTACTTTCTACACCTCCTCTGACAAATCCTAAGAAAAAAATTTCTGTGACTAAATGTCTCCCAATTTCTAAAAACAAAAACTTCCTACAGAATGTCTCGTTGACAGATTAAATACGCAAGCTTCTACCCTACTGTAACCCATGGATAAGAACACTGGAAAGTTACCTTGAAACAAAGCCCATTAAAATGTAGTTTAAGCTGTAATCAGAAAGAAGCATAAAAAATACGAGTTACTGGTAGGATCATAAATCGGTACAATTTTTTTGAAAATCTCTCTTTTTAAACACATGATAAGTTTTAAAAAATGCTTATACTTCTTGACATATTATAATAACTATTACTGACAATTTATTTTGGAACAAGTTTTAAATACAGAAAAAACATTATCCAAAAATACATTCAGTGAAACATTAAAACAGTCTAAATGTCTACAGTAGACATTTTGAAGGATCCATGAAATGCATTAAACTTACTGTTTAAAAAACAGCACCATATTCTTATTTTCTTAAAATGTAAATGTATGACATTTTAAAAAAACAAGTTAATAATAAATACACCAAAACAAAGGTAAGGTGTTAATGCTGGTCGTGAGATTTACCAATTATTTTTGTTTTATTTGGTACTTTCCTATTTTCTCCAAATTTTCTGTGATAAAAGTATTCACCCATATATCCAGATACAACTGTATTCTCAAATAATTTATTAAAATTATGTTTAAGATTTTAATGATGAGGAAATTACAGTATGACTTCAGCAATGTACACATGTATGTTACATATATATTTTTTAAAGTCTGAAGAAAATATACTGAATATTAATACTGCTTGATGAATTTATGGGTGATTTTAATTTTTTTCTTTATTCTGGATTGTATTTTCTAATTTTCCACATTAATCATTCTTATAATCAGGAAAATGCTAATGGCTATTTTAACTATAGAAGTATTGACAGAGTTAATTTTGGTTCATACAATTTCAAATATGTAAAAAATGCACGTACAGAAAAGTCAGTGCACAAGTACACTAAAATATTAAGAATGGTTGTCCAAGTGGCAGGAGTATGAGATTTTATTCCTTCCTACATTTGTGTAGAGGCCACATTTAAAAACATTTTCATTACCAATGTGTCATTTTATAGCTAAAAGTATTGGAAACCACATATAGTTGTTGCTGTTGTTTTCACAGAAATATGTATTTACTGAAATCTCTTTATTTCATGTCTTCACTCAGCCTCAATCAACTGCAATAAAAAGTATATGCTTAAGAATGTTGTGTTTTGGGGCTTCCCTGGTGGTGCAGTGGTTAAGAATCCGCCTGCCAATGCAGGGGACATGGGTTTGAGCCCTGGTCCGGGCTGGGAAGATCCCACATACCGCGGAGCAACTAGGTCTGTGAGCCACAACTACTGAGCCTGCGCTCTAGAGCCCGCGAGCCACAACTACGGAGCCCGCATGCCACAACTACTGAAGCCGGAGCACCTAGAGCCTGTGCTCCACAACAAAAGAAGCCACCACAATGAGAAGCCCGTGCACCGCAACGAAGAGTAGCCCCCACTAGTCGCCAACTAGAGAAAGCCCGTGTACAGCAACGAAGACCCAAGGCAGCCAAAATAAATAAATAAATTTATAAAAAAAAATATATAGTGCTATGAAGAAAAATAAAACAGGAGGGTTATTCAAAGTTAGATCACCAGGCTTATGAGGCAACACTCAATTTAAAATTTTTAAATGAATACTCATTATCAGAAAAAAAAAATCAGTACACCATCAAGTCAAAAGAACATCAAGAACATCTATGTTCCAACCTGCTGAGACCCAATTACAATAAATAGCTTCTAGAAACCTGCACAAATATAACTTTTTAAAAAATATTTATTCATTTATTTGGCTGCTCCCAGTCTTAGTTGCGGCATGCGGGACCTTTTAGTTGCAGCATGCGAACTCTCAGTTGTGACATGTGGGATCTAGTTCCCTGACCAGGGATCGAACCCAGGCCCCCTGCATTGGGAGCGTGAATTCTAGCCACTGGACCACCAGGGAAGTCCCACAAATATAACTTTTTAAAACTAAAAAGGAATTCCACCGAAAATGCTCCCATACTCAGTTGTGGATTTTTGTTTTGAGTCCTTTCCATTTCTAATAGATTGAAATAATGTATGCATGTTTACAGTATTCTAGTTCTATTCTATTTTTTAGAAGTCATAATGGACTTTTAAAAAAATTGATCACCCCAGTGCATCTTCTAAGAAATGTTTAACCCGCATGAGGATTTACGAAAAGGTTAAAGATGCAATATTATTATATAAACACAGGAAGAATAAAAACAAAGATATTATGTGGGGACAGAAGAGCTGAAGCTATCAAATATCTAATAAGGATTCAGAACTCAATTTGACTTTCGAGGCAGAAATTTTATCTTAAATAGGTAGGATAGAAACTACAGACATAGAAAACTCAAAAAGCTGTTTAATGAAACAGAGCGACCAAACTCAAGATAAGCAATACTCAAAGGTTAAATATATAGCAAATGTTGCGACACTGCTGAAAGCCTGGAAGGTGAGGCAAATGAATGGCCAGCCAACCAGAAGAGAGGACTATTTCTGGCCTTCCGTTCTGTGTGGAATTGGGCTCTAAGTGCTCAGGAAGGCAGCAGAAGAGAAGGCTGGCTCCTATCCTCAAGAGGTTTTTGATTAAGTAACTCCCACCCTCCCCCTTCCACCCAGAAGTCACTTTAAAAGACCAATGAGCAATAAAAACAACTTTTACAAATTAGAGAAGAGCCTGAAATAACATTTGAAGTTTAGTAAAACCATGTACCTGATAGAAGTAAAAGTAAAAAGAAAATTCAAATAATGAACATAAAAGGGGAGGTTGGGGAGGGACACATATATATATATGTCTTAGAAACTTTAAAAGTCTAGGGTATATAGATGAAAACTGAAAACAAAAATTTTAAAAACTAGAATAGTCTTTTTTTTTTTTTTTAAATAGCTTTTTAAAATGCCAAGTTCCACTAATCAGTAATGAATAGAAAATCATTCTATTAGGTTTAGCACTGGTCTATCCTTGGGAGTAAACTATGGTCAGACTTTTCTACAGAGTGAAGCAGGTTTAGAAAAACACAGGATGATTAAAAGCACTGTCTCTAAACCTGAACCTCATGCCAAGAGGTAGTCAGGAAACGCTATAAACTCAATGCTCAATTAGTATCAGGAAGCTAAAAGATGTAATTCCATATTTAATCTTATTTCCATTAAATGTAATTTTCATTGATGGCTCTATATAAATAAAAGTATTTGACTATAAATACTCACTTGAAATTGCTTTTTTAAAAAAATGTTATCAAAATCCTATATTTAAAATAAATTGAAACAAAGTTAACAGCCTAGAAGTTTTTCATTTTCTGGTTTTTTGTTTTCGTTTTTTTCTTCTGTAGCTTAATCCGCAGCAATAAAGATATTAGAAGATTGCAAGCCCGTTTCCAAGGCTTGTACTGAACAAGACCAAAAATGACATTCTGGTTAATATGTTTACATACTTTAGAGGTACTTCTTCAGAATGTCAAAAAGGATGATGGGTTGATGGGGGGTATCTTTAAAGGAAATGAATGAATTCCATTGGGGGGGGTTATTTGTAGGGTAAATAAAACCTTAGTTATCATCTGGGCTTCAAACTCCCTCCTTTGCTCTCCTGACAGACACCCCAGGTCCTGTCCATTTTAATCTTCCATCTATCTACCTAACTCTGCTCTCTCTAGCTTAGTTCAGCTCACAAATACCCTTCCTGACAGAGGGCGTGAATTAGTCCAAACATATCAATAGCCACAACAAATTTTTAATGGATTAAATCCATCCACCAAAAAGATACATTAAAAATTTTTTTTAATAAAAAGAAAGCTGATGTAGTACTAGGAATATCGGGTACTACTAGTATTTTGGACTACTGAATACAAAGTGAAAGTATTAAGAAGAAGCGGCTAATAGAGAACAGGTCACTAAGAAGACCTGAAGTTATGAATCTTGCACAAGGAGAAACTGAAGCGCCACAGTCACTGTGGGAAAAGGACTGATCAGGTGCTTAGTGCAGCACTCCCTCCCTCTCTGGTTTTATTCCCAGTCCATTTCCTGCTTTACTGGCTTCCTTAAAGCCCTTAAATGGCTCCCTATGGCCAAAAGTCCATTGCTTATTTTGACTTAAAAAACAACAACAAAAAACAAACAAACAAAAACAAAACACCTTATAATAGAAAATTTCAAATGCTGTATTGAAAGTAGAGAGAATAGTACAGCAAACCTCATCAGCTACAATGATCATCATGAGAAATCTATTTCATCTATCCTCTACCCTGGGTTTTTTTGGAAACAATCCCAAACATCATTTCACTTGTAAATATTTCAGTATGCCTCTTTAAGGCTCTCTTTAAAAAAACAAAAACAAAAGCAAAAACAACAAAACACTAATGCCGTTATAGGTAAACAAACTTTATTTAATGACAACTATCTGGTCAGATCACCTTTCCCCAATTATCTTTTTTCCCCAGACTGCTTCTCAGATGCTGGTGTGTCCTTCTGATGGGCGACACTGCTTACAAGGACCTTCATAATCTGACCTCTGCCCTCCTTTTCAGGCTCAGTTTGTGAGTCTTTTTTTTTTTTTTTTTCCTTTCCCTAAATCCTGTGTTTCCAGACATAACTGCTTAACTTCTGTTCCCTTCACATGCAATATCTCCTCTTACCAGGCCTTTCCATATAATTTTTCAGCAGCCCCAAACCTCCTCTCGCCCCTACCCTCTTGCTTGCCCACCTGCCTCTCATGCTTCAGGTTCCAGCTTAGATGTCACTTCCTCCAAAAAACCTTTCTTGCTACAACTCCTGGACTCAGAAATGAATTTTCAAACATAGCACTCACTGCCCAGAGAGGTTACAAAACCTAATGTCCCCGTTGAAAGACAAATGCCGATTTATAACTTCCAGCTTGTTAGATAGAAACCAACCTTCCCCTCTGGGGTGCTTTGTGTCTGACATTTTCATGGTACGGTCACCATTCGTTACTTTGCCTTTTGACTATATATTCATGCATAATTATTATACAAACCTCTTATAAATGGTGTTCTAGAGGGGCAAATCAGACATCAGTGCAAAGATTTCAGTAGTAAGAAAATCCACAGAATTACTTAAACATTATATTTAATAATCATGAAGCTTTCAAATGTGAATTAGATATCTGGCAAATATCTGGGTGTGGTAGCGACAGGGACAAAAGAGCTAGTGGCAAAAGAAGACCCTAACTCTAAAAAAAGCTCAGAATCCTATTGTTACTGGAGCAGATAATTGCTTCATTTTATTCTAAAAGTGGCACCAACTCTAAAAACAAAAATGCACTCATCAAGGACATTAGTGTACTTCAACAGATAACTGGCTAAATAAACAGACTTTCTCTGCATAGATTTTCACCAAAGTGAAATCAGAAACCTATATTTGAAGATCAACTGTCAGAAAGTTTTCTTGGAAATGTTGGTTGGCCACTTTGGTAGCTTTCCTTATCTACAAAAATAAGGCCATGCATAATAACTAGGTAGATGAGAAAGTTTCTCTGGGGCTTTAACAAATCTAATTCACATTGTGAAGTCAATTGATTATTGTATTTTTGGTGATTCCACCAAAGACGGTTAAAGAAGGCAAACAAAAATCTCATTTCTCACAGAAAGAAAAGAAGTAGGGTAAGGTACCTTACTGATAAAGGGTGTACTAACCATCAGAGGGTCTAGGTATTTCCTCTTAGTGCTCAGAACACCACGAGATTGGTCCTATGGGTGAGAAATCGATTCTCTCAAAGGTTTAAAATTTTTTGGCATTTTAATTAGCTTGATGCAGGTAATTTATGGGTAACAGGTCCATATGCGTTTATTAAAACAATGAACAACAAAAGTTCACTCAATAACCATGGCCCCTAAAACATGCCCTTGCTAACACCAGAAAAAAAATAAATACAGGTCAACCGTGCATGGTAACATCTTAGAATCCTAAGATCTGGGTTCTAACCTTGACTCTACTACTTGATGAGAATTAAAGCAATCCCCTTGGTCCTCAGTTTCTTCTGCCTTACCTGTCTCACATTTTCAAATAGGGGACTATGTTAAATGATTGGCCATTGGCATATTACAATTTAAAAATGGTTAGCTTATGTCTCTATTTCTCAATGTCAGAAGTCATCCTGTCAGAACAGACCACATGAAAAGGGAAATAAATTCATGGAAGAATCACCCATTAGGTTCCATCCACTATTTGGGCATCTGTATGGAGTAAGAAGACTTTTGCGGGGGGCCTGATGCAGAAGCCCTTTCCTACCATGATTGAAGCCAATTAAATAAGATTTTAACAAAGAGCTTCTGACCTCAGGTTAATTAATTAGAGAAGAAATAAGACATTAAAACTGAAGAAAATAATTTCATAAGGTTGAAGTGAAAGGTCCTATCCCATCGAATAAGAGGTGGTTAATTAGATGCAAGGTAAATAGAAAGTTACTGAGTCCGCTCAGGGACCAACACCGAAGGATATAAAAGAATCAAGTATTATTCTTTATTATACCAACTGACCACTATGTGGATGCAGATTCAAAATTAGGAAATAATACAAATTAGTATAAACTATATTTTAAAAGGCCTTTTATGAGATATTAAAAACTAAGAAGTAAAAATATTCCAAGTAACTGGAAATTGTATATCTTGATTTGAAGAGTTAAACTACATATTCTACTAGCATTAATGTTTAAAGGCAGACAATTTACAGAGTCAAATAAGACTAGATTTCTCTGGTAATTAGGATTAGCAATCCTAGATTGATTTTTTTTTCTAGGTAGCAGGCTATTCCAGTTTTAACATCACACATCTCTCTCTCTCACACACACATCTCTCTCACACACACATCTCTCTCACACACACATGCACACACACACATACACACACACGCAGAGGAACAAATAACTTTGGAAAAGCAGCCGATCATGTGTTAGAACTTCATTAATTAAAATAACAAATTCCTACTGCAAACATTTTTGCAACAAATAAAGCAAGTGAACTCCATCAAAGTTCATTTGAATCATGTGAGGCATTATTTATGGCTTCTTGTGTTTTTGAAAATATGTTTGTTCAGTAAGCTTTTATGAATAATGGTTAATACAGTTTTCCATCAAATAACATAAAGATTCCTGATGAAAGATTGAGAATCTAAATTAAAGGGAGGTACAAACTATTAGCTATAAAATAAGCTACAAGGATATACTGTACTACAGAGGGACTATAGCCAATGTTTTATAATAACTATAAATGTTGTATAACCTTTAAAAATTGTGAATCACTATATTGCACAATTGTAACTTATATAATATTACTGTATACCAATTATCCTTCAATAATTAATTATTGAATAATTAATTAATTAATGGGAAAACTCTAGGTTCTTTATAAAACAAGTCAAACTTAAAAGCATTCCCTGGGAATTCCCTGGCGGTCCAGTGGTTAGGACTCCATGCTTCCAATGCAAGGGGCACGGATTCGATCCCTGGTTGGGGAAGTAAGATCCCACATGCCGTGCGGCGTGGCCAAAAAAAAAAAAAAAGCATTTTCCCAAAATCAATATTCTACACTCAGAAAGTTATTCAAGGTATAAGACTCAATATAAAACAATGCTAAATTCAGTGAATGAAGCACTATACATTGTGGTTTTAGGGAAAGTGAGAAATTTTAGAGTTAAATGGATTTGTCTCTTACCTTTTACAGAGAGTTAAAAGTTAACCTTAAGTCATTTGGCTGCTAATTCGGTAATAAAGAAATCTGTACGGTTATTGAATAAAATGGTGTCAGGAACTAGTGCTGCACCACGGACTAGTATGTTGAGCTCTTGAGACAACGCTGAGAGGCACTCCTCTAACCCCCTTCTTTCACTTGACTTTACAGTGGGTCCCTCCCTGGGATGCATCCCCACCTGACAGGACCAGACTCTACAAATTCAGGAAGAGAAACGGTTCCTAATCTCACAACTCTCTCAAGTCACCCCGGCACTGCTGTGCCACTAGCCCAGCCCAACGTGCAGCAACATATTCTCAATCCAGTCTGCTAATGTTCTGCTTTCCCTTCAAAAAATAAATTCAAGGGAAGTGAGAACTCTTAAAAGATCAGACTGGGATTCAATGCCATGCCTTTCTCCCCTTACCTATGCTCCTCCCACTTCTTTAGTCTAGCCTACGGTTTGTAGTTTGCAGCCTACACAGGGTATCTCCTCTGCTGGGTTAGAAGGTGCAAGGACAGTCCACGTCTGATTTGTGTCAATGTGGCCACCAGCCAAGGGCCTGGCATTCAGAGGCACTAGAATGGCTGTGAATGAACGTGTCAGTTCACACACTGAAAGACTCCAGCTCTATCTCACCCTTTTCCAAAATACCACCAGCACCTTTCTTTTTCTAAAGGAGTCAATAATGGATCTGCATAATTATAATTTCCATATGGGATACAAGACCCCAAAATTTCACCCAACTTAGAGTGCTTTACTTTGGGTGACTGCATTTTTAATTATAATATATCTTATATAAAGAGGGGGATAAAACATCAAGTATAAAAAATAGTAAAGCAAAAACCCATACATAGTTTCAGAATATTACTGATACCCTGGAAACACCCAAGCAACCTCCATGATTATATCCTCCTCCCCCTGCATAATCCTGATGTACTTTATCAATATATAAATAATTTTCAAAGTATGTAATGCTGAAAACCCTTGGAGACGTTTCTTAAAAGATGCTATGGGCTTCCCTGGTGGCGCAGTGGTTGAGAATCCGCCTGCCAATGCAGAGGACACGGGTTTGAACCCTGGTCTGGGAAGATCCCACATGCCGCGGAGCAACTAGGCCCGTGAGCCACAATTACTGAGCCTGCGCATCTGGAGCCTGTGCTCCGCAACAAGAGAGGCCGCAACAGTGAGAGGCCCGCGCACTGCAATGAAGAGTGGCCCCTGCTCGCCGCAACTAGAGAAAGCCCTTGCACAGAAACAAAGACCAAACACAGCCAAAAAATAAAAATCAATTTAAAAATTAAAAAAAAAAAAAAGATGCTATAATTTCTATAATTGCAGTTCTCAAAATGATAAAAAGAATAGATAAATCCCTGAAAAGTTCTCACCTATTTTTGGGTTTTCCTTCATTCCTACACAATTCTGCCCCCACCCCTTACTTAGGGAGTTGCCTGGAGGATGGAGGACGTGATTATACTTCCCCAGAGCTTATGATACCAGGCACTGGAGCTTCCCCAATATCAACATGTTAATATGTACAACCACCTTACAGGGTAGGTACCATTATCACCTCCATGTGAGGCATGAGGAAGTGAAACCCAGAAATCCAGCAAGTGGTCAAAGGTGGGATTTGAAGCCAGGCAATCTTAGCCACTCTGCTAGGTTTTCTGAGATCTTGGTCTATTTTAACAATCTGGAATGTGTTTTTTTTTTCTCCCCCTAAGAGCAATGGATTTCCTTCCCCATGAGTCCTTCTGGGGAGAGATTTCACCTTTTTCTCCTCCATGTTTCCTTCCCACAGTTACCATGCAGATAACAGTCTGTGTTTGCCCTGCGAGGTGACTTCCTTCCAGATATTAGCTGGCCCTACATTTTAACCCACAGCTACTAGCTCTGGGTCATCTGATGCCTTCGGTGCCTGTGTGAATGTTTATCTAGCTCCCCAGTGACTTACAAGAAGGGCATTTCCTGGAAATCTTGCAGATGGACATTTCACTGTGGTGAGATGTTTAGAGTGTCTGAATCACTCCTGTTGCCTAGTAACCTGTTTGTATTTGGCAGGAGGAAGGTGACTCAGGCACAGGTACAGTCAAACGCAGGACAGATATTTATTCGTTGCGAACTCCTTCCAGCACTAGACGATTGATTTCATGCTTAATCTTGCCACCGTTCTTTCCCATGTCACTGGGAGCAGAGGCTCCTTCAATTCTTTTCAAGTCAGGGAATTCAAAGGCCACTATGCTGTGCACAGAATCTACAGATCCCTTGTAGCTGAAATACAGGCTACATTATTTTTTCTATTGAGTTCTGAAGAAGAGCTTTAACACAAAAAGCAATTACAGGATTCTTACATATAAAAGTGAATTGGAATTATATGCTGTCATGGAAGTTACTTGCCATCCCTATAAGAATTAATTCTCTCATGAATTCACAGTTTATATATTCCTGAACAGTCCTGAGTCACTAATTCTGACCTCATAGTCAAAGAAGGAATTTTTTTCAGGCAACCAGAGGGTTGACTCATTTGGTGGGCCATATTTCAAGCCAGAAAAACTATTACACTTTTACATATACCTGTCTTTTTACCTGAAAGAATTGATACCACAATACAAGTAGCTTCAGAATTGAAGGGGTTCACCCTCAAACACCACTGTGAATATAAATAAATGTCGGGGCTTCCCTGGTGGCGCAGTGGTTAAAAATCGGCCTGCCAATGCAGGGGACACAGGTTCGAGACCCCGGTCCGGGAAGATCCCACATGCCACGGAGCAACTAAGCCCATGTGCCACAACTACTGAGCCTACGCTCTACAGCCCGCGAGCCACAACTACTGAGCCCCCGTGCCGCAACTACTGAAGCCCGCACGCCTAGAGCCCGTGCTCCGCAACAAGAGAAGCCACTGCAATGAGAAGTCTGTGCACCACAACGAAGAGTGGCCGCTGCTCACCACAACTAGAGAAAGCCCGTGCACAGCAACAAAGATCCAATGCAGCCAAAAATAAATAAATAAATTTATATTAAAAAAAAAAAAACTCTCCAATATCCAGCCGCCTTCTTGTTGCCTCCACTTATTAGATGTAAATGCTAAATCACAGTTAGAACTCTGAAGCACATTTTACAATAGAACACAGACTACGAGTCAAGATAGAATGTCAAAGGTCAATTAACTGCATGCTAAAAATATCTGTGTCGCTCACCACTAATACCAATATAGACAGAGAGAATATTAAAGTCTTTGCAAGCTGACTGGGTCAGGGTCCCTAAGACCACTCCCAGTTTGATGATTTACTAGGAGGACTCATAGGACCCAGTATACAGTTGTACTCGTGGCTATTTTTACAGCAGAGGGATACACAGCAAATCAGCAAAGGAAAAAGGTACGTGGGCTAAAGTCCAGAGGAGACCAGGAGCAAGCTTCCAAGAGTCCTTTCCCAGTGGAATCACACAGGTGGTGCTTAATTTCCCCAAGAAGTTGTGCCAACACCTGTGAAATATCGTCTCCCAGAGAAGCTCATTAGTGACTCTGGGGTTTTCATGAGGGCTGGTCACATAGGAACCTTCTGCTAGGCATGTACCTAAATTCTACACTCCCAGAATGCAAGCAGGCATTCAACAGAAACCATACTGTTTGCACGAACAGTCCAGGCACAGTGTGCCGTTCTTACCAGGAAATGGTGGGAACCCTCCTCCAATCTAAGTTACCAGGCACCACCAGTCAAGGGCCAACCTTGCAAGTGGGCGTTTCTAAGGAGCGCAGTCTCAGACCTGCTGTGTTAACTCATTTCTGTACACTGTTCTATTTCAATTAGCTACCATACAGGACCAAACTATAGGAGAAAGGTCTTACTCTTAGCAGGTCACCTAGGTACATCATGAGCCTAAGAAGCACTTTAACCCTGTATATTTTCAGTATTTAAAATGCAGCATTTTTAACGTGGACATTGTCTTAACTTACATAGAAGAAGAGCTAAGATGGCCTTTAGTGTCCTTTTTTTTTGCATAATAAAAAGAGCTGAATTCTAGTCTTGTTTACTTTTCTGGGCACTTTCTTTTAAAAAATGCCATTGAAAATTCTGAATGAATAGTATTCCTACACTGAAACTGTGAGAAACCATTTAACTTATCAGATTGGTGAAAAATCCAGACCCAAATGACAGCTAGTCTCACAAGTTTCTAGCAGGGGGTGAGAATAAGATAAATCCCTTCTGGGAGGCAATTTGACAAGACAGCTATCAAAATTATACACATCCTTTATGACTGGCAATTCTACTTTGCAAATTTATACACATATAATTGTGTACATGCAGAATAACCTACACACAAAGTTATTTATTGCGGCATTGTTTAAGAGCAAGGATTGGCTACAACCCAAATGTGCATCAATAGGTCACTATTTAAATTGTGGTACATCCATACAATGGACTACTCTGTGACTGTTGAGAGAAGAAAAAAAAGAATGAGGACGCTCTCTTTGTACCGATTTGTTAAACCCTCCTACGTATATCAGGAGAAAAAAATACATTGCTCAAAAGTATAGTTTGCTATCGTTTACTTTATGAAGGGGGCAAATATGAATTCATACTTGTGCACAGAGATACTCTGGAAGGCTGCATTAGGCACTGATAGCTGAGGCTGGGAGGGGGTGGTGGAGACAGAATTTGGGCAGAATCTGTGAACCTGAAAAAAATGAAGTAAAATGGTATCCTTGAAAAGTAATCCTTCTTTTCTAAGCCTAGGTCACATCACCCTGGCACCTGTTTTTTGCTTATTGTTTTAATAAGCTTCTCTATTTTGCAGTGATTAAACTAGAGCATTAAGATTGCTTTATCTTATTTCCCAAATCAGGTTCCAACTCTTTCCTTTTCATCTGTGCTTGTCTGCCATCTAGAAGGAGCTTTTCCCAGGACACCTGAGAGTGAATCAAGTTATCTGCGCCTCCCTTCTCCCATTTGTTTGCTGAGGATATTGGGGGCTTTTCTTATTTAGTTATTTATTTATGGCTGCGTTGGGTCTTTGTTGCTGCGCTCGGGCTTTTCTCTAGTTGCGGCGAGCGGGGGCTACTCCTCGTTGCGGTGCGCGGGCTTCTCACTGCGGTGGCTTCTCTTGTTGCGGAGCACGGGCTCTAGGTGCACGGGCTTAGGTGCTCTGCGGCATGTGCGATCTTCCCAGACCAGGGTTCAAACCCGTGTCCTCTGCATTGACAGGCGGATTCTCAACCACTGTGCCACCAGGGAAGCCCTATTTGGGGGCTTTTTAAAAGCTCCATGAAAGCAGGAATCTTGCTTTGTTCACTGCCTCATTCGCAACACTGAAATGAGAGCCTGGCCCACAGAAATTGTTCAGTAAGTATTTGTTGAATACATGAATTCTTTTCTTTACCCAGCTTCCATGGGACAGACACTATCAGACAAAGGGAGAGATATCACTGCGGTCAAATATTCAGAAATAGTTGTCATTCCTAGTATCGGCCCATATGGGCATTCTAATCCTAGCAACATTCTTAGAATTATTTTGAATTTTACAGAAGACAAACAAATACGCCTTTGGAATGCTGGGCTCAACAGTGACTCTTAAATATTCATAAAAATTTATTTTTAATTAACTTGGAATTACATGGCCCTGGGGTCCATCTTTGGGCTGAAGACTTTTTAGGCAAACACCACACTAACTAGTAATGATGAAGAAGAATGGCTATCATAAGAGTCAACTGAGCCCCGGTCCTAAGGTGCCCTAGCTATAGAGAAGAAAAAGAAAATCTTGTGCATTAAAAATGCAACTCCTATTTTTATTTTCAAGAGTAAAATTATCCTAGGAATTAAATTCAAATTAGTTTAGACAGTGAATTGAGTTGCACAATGTGAATCATGAACGTGAAAACTTCCTTCCTCCTCAGTGGGCAGAGAATGGGTATAACTACCACATCTCTTTGACCTTAGTTTAAAAACTGCAGAAACAGAATAACTTTGCTAGTAATCATTTCAGTAATGTTGTTGAACAGGTGCACAGCTGACCAATGTTTCTTTGAAGATTTTTAGTGCCACTAATTTTTCTTAATGCATAGTTGAGGCAGTTACTGCGTGCCGTATTTTGACAGTCATGCAAAGAGGTTAGGAAGTTTTGGTGTCACCTCTATTTCTCTTGCTGTCATTTAAGACAACAATCCAACAAGTAGGGAAACATCCACTCACCTGAAACAGCTTGAAATCTAAGACTCTTCTGAGGATAAAATAGAAATTCTCAGAGTTAAGGCATTTTCGAAATGTCTTAACTAGAAAAGAGAAGATAGCCGAGAAGTTGCAGGACAACTGGTAGGCAACCAACCTTCAGCGGAGGCAAATCACACTTATGATCTAGCACCAGGAGGCACCCAACCTACTGTTTGCAGATGGCAGCACAGCAAATCCCACCGTGGTCCCTGGTCCTCGCAGCAGTGAACACATTCAGTCTTGTAGCAGATCCTTTCTGCGAAGAGTGGGAGGGACAGAGGATGATAGCTCTAAAAGGCAGAGAAAGTGAGAGGTTAGATAAGAATGATGCTTTGTTATGTTTTGCTGGTTTTCTGGGGGTGAGGGTGAAATGATGAGTTCTACGATACTGCCCTCCCTGGAAGAGTCAGGGGAGAACACTGGCTCTAACAGGTACCAGAATTTCAGGGGGAGAAAAGCAACTTGGCCATGCATTCCACCAACATTAATTTAATACCTGACACACCTGTTCAGAGGTGGAGCAAGGAAGGTAGGTGGATTCCCGTCACGGTGCTCACAAGCAGATAAAAGAAGCCTGTGATCAATGCCACTGAGAGAAGTCAGTCAGAATCAGAGCGAGGCTGGCGTGGCTGATTCACAGCAAGTGGTTAGGGAGTGAGGGGATGCTATTTGAGTTAAGACTTAATAATAATGGGGGGTGGGACATGGAAGAAGAGCATTCCAGGTCAAAGAAGCAGCTGGTTCAAAGGCCCTGAGGCAGGAATGAGCCAGGCAGGTTTAGAGAATGGAAAGGCAATGGAGCATTGAAACTCAGGAATAGAGAAGTGCAGCGGAGGCCAGAGGCCAGACGCCAGGTCACCGAGGGCTTTGCAGAGCAGGTGAGGAACTGCCACTACACAGGCAAACTCAGTGTCACCGAAACCCAGGCTGTTGTGAGGTGCATAATCTGTCAGGTTCAAACAAAATGGTGGAGGATTCCCTTCGAAATACACACAACTGCTGTGATATTTTAATGGGTTTTTAAATAGACTTTATTTTTTAGAGGAGTTTTAGATTCACAGTGAAATCGAGCAGAAAGTGCAGAGATTTCCCATACTTCCCCACACATGCATAGCCTCCTCCATTATCAACGTCCCCCACGGAGTGGGTGGTACATATGTTACCGTCAATGAACCTACATAGACTCATCATAATCACCCAGAGTCCACAGTTTACAGCAAGGTTCACCCTTGCTGGCATACATTCTATGGCTTTGGACACGTGTATAATGACATGTATCTACTATTAAAGTATCAGAGTAGTTTCGCTGCCCTAAAAATCCGCTATGCTCCACCTATTCATCTCTCCCTCCCCTCTTTCAATGGATTTTAAGTAGCTGAAATTTGACTGGTGGGTGGAAGTAAAATGTATACCATTTCCCAGAGGTTTACAATTCATAAACCACCATATGAATATCCTAAGAGTATAGACTGAGATACACACACAGACACACAAAGACACACACACGATATTTGGTAGTTGACGTATATATACCTTTTAAATGCTTAGCAAATTTCATTAAAATCTATGTTTAACAATTACAGGGCATATACATACATAGCCGCAACCAGAAACCGATTTTCAACTGAGATCCCACTTTCACCAAAAATACTCAACTGTTGGAAGAGACTCAAGAACGAATGTGTCACTCCTAGTTATATACCCAAGAAAAATGAAAGCCCTAGTCCACACAAAAACTAGTGCACAAATGTTCATTCTGCATTATTCATAACAGCCAAAAAATGGAAACAATCCAAACGTCCATCAGCTGATGAATGGATGAACAAAATGTGGTGTATCCATATAATAAAATATTATTTGGCAATAAAAAGGAATGAAAGAGTGATATATGCTAGAACATGGATGAACCTTGACAACATTAAACTAAATAAAAGAAGCCAGTTACAAAAGATCACATATCGCATGATTCCATTTATTTGAAATGTGCAGAAGAGGCAAATCCATACCTCTGAGAGAAGTAGGTATGGAGAAAGTAGATGAGCATTGCCAGGGGCTGGAGGCAGAAGAGAATTGGTAGTGAATATCAATGTGTATGGGGTTTCTGGGGCTTCCCTGTGGCGCAGTGTTAAGAATCCACCTGCCAATGCAGGGGACATGGGTTTGAGCCCTGTTCTGGGACGATCCCACATGCCGCGGAGCAACTAAGCCCATGTGCCACAACTACTGAGCCTGCGCTCTAGAGCCCACGGGCCACAACTACTGAGCCTGCGAGCCACAACTACTGAAGCCCACACACCTAGAGCCCGTGCTCCGCAACAAGAGAAGCCACCACAATGAGAAGCCCGGGCACCGCAAAGAAGAGTAGCCCCCGCTCACCGCAACTAGAGAAAGCCCACGTGCAGCAACAAAGACCCAATGCAGCCAAAAAATAAATAAATTTTAAAAAAATGTGTGTGGGGTTTCTTTTGGGGATAATGTAAATGTTCTAAAATTAGATAGTGTGATGGTGCACAGCTCTGTGAATACACTAAAAATCACTGAATTGTACTCTTTAAAAGAGTGAATTTTATGGTATGAATTACATCTCAATAAAGTTGTTATAAAAATTAAAGAACAAGGGAATTCCCTGGCAGTCCAGTGGTTAGGACTCGGTGTTTTCATTGCCAGGGCCCAGGTTCGATCGCTAGCTGGGGAACTAACATCCTGCAAGCCGCTCAGCGTGGCCAAAAATTAAAATTAAAAAATGTAAGTATATCTGAAATGCCGGGTAGAGATGAATAAACTTCAACTGGTCAACAATGCTACGTTCCAATAAGGCCCATAATAGGAAGCAACTTAGTTTACATTGCAGATACCATACAATACTCTCAGTGGGCCACGTTCACTCCTTTGAAAAGACCTCCCCACCCTCAGAGAATGTCTTTCTCATTTCACTTGGGACCTCGTTCCAGCCATTACCTCTCTCTCGACTTCACCCACCACTGCCACTAACCTGACCCTACTTCCAGCCACCACACTGTTTCCCCTGGATTGCCTTAATCTTCTCCTGCTCCTGATTTTCCACAGGAAAATCTGATCTTTCTAAAAATATACTCTCATTTGAAACCCTTCAGAGGTTCCCCATATTTAAGCCATTTCTGGAACACTGAGGTACTATTAGAAGAAATTAATGTATATTCATATTCAATCAGGTAGTACATGTGCCTCTTAATATTAAAGGTGCCTAAAAATATGGCCTCGAAGTATCCCCAAACCATGCCTGTCCCTGCCTGTAGGGACACTGGTTGCACCGTTAACACCCACCAATAATCTCATGGGCTAATCTTTGCATCCTCCAACTTGAGCTACTCTCTCAAAAAGATCAATTCAATTGCCTATTTATAAGGTCAAGAGTTAAGTTAGCTTAGATAAATACCTGATAAGGTAAGAACTGGGCTAACAAAGAGATTTCTCAAGAAGACACACATCCCGAAGGTCCAATGCTTTTCATGTACCTACACACCGCGGTATGTAGAAACAAGCCCAGAGAGTCAAGTTGGGAGAAGCTGAAACTTAAGGTAGCTCATAAAACACGGCAACAGTTTATTTCTTAGGTAGCAGGGGTAAGTCAAATTAAAGAAGAGCAGATAGTGGTTCCTGGGCCATAACTTAAGTCTGTGGACATTTATAATTGTTTATAACATGGTATTAATGATACTGATAACATCGTCAGCTTATAGTTTTTTTCATCTAGTCAAACTTAAAATGTGTGCTCTTGTTGAAAAGGAGATGGGTAAAGGGGGTGGATGTTAGGCTGCAAATTCATGCTGACTACTCCAAACACTCTGTACACATCCTGAAGTAGTTAAGAGAAGACCCATTTAAAAGAGTGTCACGGACGTTCATTCATTTTAATTTGAAGTATATATACCATGCATCACTTCATAAAGGAATAAAGTAAATGATACAACTTACAAAGTAAAATACTCCTGTAAAAGGAGTAACGTAGGATCAGAAAGCCAGGTAAATAGAGACCAGGGGTTCTTGATCACAAGATGCAGTGGGAGGAGTGCGGGTGTGTTTCCTGTGACTGAATATCGTCTCACCCACTCCCAGTAAAAGGAATCGCCACACTCAGCACCTCTGGGACTCCAGACATGATACATAACATCCCTGTGCCTCAGTTTCCTCATCTATAAATAGGGATAACAACAGCACTAACTTCATAGGGTCCTTAAGAGGGGTGAAGGAGTTAATATTTATAAAGACCTTAGAAACAGCACCTGGCATATAGTATGCATTATCCATATTTGTTAACTAACTAAAATAGAAAGGAAAGAACAGGGGGAATTGGGTGTACTGGTTAAGTCTTAAAACATGACAAAAACTGGGATACATATTTGGCTCTCAGTTCCTTTGCAGCTAGAGCAAAAAAGAGAAAAGACAAAATTTTCCAAACTCAGAGTGTGAGTATCTCCATATCTGCATGTATTGGGAGGATGTGGAATGGGGAACCATGTTTTGTTCCCCAGGGGCAAAAAAGCTCTTCTTGACACTTAGCTCTAACATGCTCACTGCAGGTCTGTACACAAGAGGCAATGAGCGATAGCACAGACCAGGGAGACCATGTCACATGATAGTTTTTCATCATGACCCTCAATAAATTCCGAAGCATAGCTCTCTAGAGTTTCTTCAGTAGGAAGCCAAGGCAATGTAATACAAATAAGCAGCTCTGATGGTCTGGCTCATTTCAGGGACACAACTGCACCAGAAATCCATCCTTTACTTCCATATCCCTCAGCCATGCATCTGATAAGGGCTGAAGAGAAGACAGTTCCAGATTTGTGGAACAAATTCTCTACCATCAGGAGATGGCCAAGATACAGCTACATAAAAACACTAAGTAACCTGATGCATTGAAAGTGACTTTCCACAGAAGCCTCTGTTTTTAAGTCTAATGGACTTGAGAGTCACCATCTGGCCAAAGAACAGCCATAATTATCTCAGGGGATTGAACAGCTCAAAGAATATTCCTATTTGTCATAGTCATCTCAGGCTCTACCTAGCAGTTAAACGTGGAGCATTTCCAAATTACAAAAGCCATTGTGCTTGAGGCACATTTTATTGTAAGTTGGAAAATAGATTAATTTTTATTTTAAAGACTAGTTATTAGAGAGCAAACCTTAGCTAGCAAAGGTCCTTTGTTCCTTCAGATATTCCCCTGCTGTACATGGAAGACATGACACAGCTGAACTCCCACGCTATTCCACAAACCCTGTGAATTAGCTAATGTTCCAGTGATTTGTCAGCTTTTTTCATTCCATCAGGCAAAGTGTGTTGTTCTTAGGACTGATTATTTAAGAATGTTTCTTCAGATTGAAATAAGTGTTCCATCTTAAAGTTGTTAATCAACTATAGCAATGTATTTCCATTTTAATTCTTGGGGGTGTATTACTAAAGCCACCCAAAGAAAGCAGAAATAGATTAATTCACTTGCAGTTTACAGGCACTAAACATAGCACTTGGCAAGGAAGAAGAGGAGAGGATGGCATGTATAATAAATCCCCATACATCTTTGGACAAACATCACTACCTTGAAAAGAAGCCTTTTCTTGACTCTTCCAGATTGGATTAGGGTCCCCTTTACCTGCTTCCACATCGCCCTATACTTTTTCTCCACCATAACTGTTTGCTAATTGTAACTATCTAGTCAACTACTGGTAAAGATTTACTGGCTCTTTTCTGTCAAACTGTAAACCCCATGAGGGAAGGGACCACACCTGTCAGGTTTATCTGCTGTGTTCCTGGCACATAGTTGATATTATTTGTTCACTGAGTGACCCCTGCTTTATAAGATACCAGCTGTGTTCCTAAAGAGTCCCATGTAAGCCCCTTGCGAGTAAGACAATGAAGTCCTTGAAGTAATCTTATAAAGGGGGGAGGAAGGGAGGAAAGCATTACATATCATGAAACCCACAAGTTTGATGCCTTGAAGATTTTCAGAAGCAGAGTCCTTCGATGTACACATGGCAGGTATGAGTGAGAGAGGGAGGGAGAAATGGGGGGAGGGAGGACAGACTAATTTAGACGGTTCCTTTAAGAGTAAAACTGTATGATGAGAACTCAAATAGTGTTTTCTAATTATAGACTCAAATTTGAAATGTCTTGAAAGGTCACTCTGTACTTCTCTCTGCCTAATACAAGCAGCATTCAAACATCCCAGAAATAGGAGTCCTTTTTTTTTTTTTTAAACCCAGAGAGAAAAAGTTGAACAGATTAAAAAGCCCAGTGTCTCTCAGCCTCTACAGTTTTTCTGTTAGGTCTTCCATTAAGAGACAATCGTCAATCTAGTTCTTTCCTTCAGGACACAAAGTTGTTGTTACATTCGAATTCCTCAACTCTTTAGAGTAAAAGTCACAGAAATAGTACCACATAGTATCATAACAGTGAAACTTCACTAATTCCTTAATTTTAAGAAATGCTTTCAGACGTACTGCAACCAAAGAAAACAATATTTTTATACTTTAACACTGAAAGTGAGAAGGTTTTAAACTTACTGGTGAGCAAAGAAACCCAAATCAAAATATTTGTGTTAAAAAAAAACACAAAAATATCAAGCTGCTCTCCAGGACTACTGTAAAATACATTTCTTATATTTTACAAACACCCTAAGAATGTGAACAAGATTTAACTCTGAGCCTCTGACATTATTAATAACAGTGAAAAACTGGAAATAACTAAGTATCCAACAACAGGGCGTTGCTTAAATAAGTTGTGATGGATGAATGCAACAGAATACTGAAATACTTCTCTACCATGTTGAGTGGGGAGTGACAACAGGTTCATGATATATCCATGAGTGCAAAATAGTGATATACGTATGACCCTATTTATCTTGTTTTTTAAAAGTTGTACATGGGAATTCCCTGGCAGTCCAGTGGTTAGGATTCTGCACTTCCATTGCAGGGGGC
Organism: Balaenoptera physalus; assembly: GCF_965194825.1. Taxonomy (NCBI): domain Eukaryota; kingdom Metazoa; phylum Chordata; class Mammalia; order Artiodactyla; family Balaenopteridae; genus Balaenoptera; species Balaenoptera physalus. Next base: position 118,993,860 of record NC_138884.1, on the reverse strand, counting down.
ATGGGTTTGATCCCTGGTCGGGGAACTAAGATGCCACATGCTGGGCAGTAATGCAAAGAAAAAAAAAAAAGTGGCACACATAAATGTAAATGCTGGAAAGATGACGCAAATTTTTAACAGGTGATAGATTATAGATGACTTAAGTTTTCCCTTTGCGTATCAAGGTTCAAAATTTTCTAAAATAAACATGAGTTGTTACTATAATTTAAAAGTTAAAGAGAAAAGGTGAGTCTTAAACTCCTAAAATAAATTTCCAAATATCAGCTATTATATTAACAGTCTCTTAAAGAAGTTTAGTATTATGATAAGCATAGAGTCTGTTTAATATCACGTACTAAGGATAAAAATAATAAACCTCATTTTTCCTTTTGGTAACTACGTGTGGGGTAGGCAAATAAAAACATTCTGTCTCGGAAACTTAAAAAGTTTTCTTTTTAGCAAGATGCCATTTGTGGTAACATGCTACCAGGTAGCAAAGAGATCAGCCCCTCTAGTTAAATATAGCATAATTATATAGTTCATAAAATTAAAGTAAAATGTACATATTTGCTGTGATTACTACTCTTGCTCAAATAAAATGCTGTCTTTGAACATAAAAATGAAACTAGAAGTAAAAATGAAACCAGACATGGATAAATATGAATTAAGACAGAAACAAATTGCGAGGTGGGGGCGGTGGAGGGGGTATTATTAGAAGGAGGCTGCCAGACAGAGAGAATTCACCTCTGGTCAGGGAGAAAGGACGTTTGTGGGGAGGCAGAGTAACTCCTCAGGATATAGAAGCATTATAATCAAAACCGCAGGGATTCTGTAGTATCGGTACCTGAGTAGATTAACAGACTGAGCAGACTAGCTACACCTGAGTAATTCAGCCAGCACTAACTTGCGCTAGCTCTCCAGCTCTTGCTTGGGAAGTCTCCTTTAGATTCCCAAGTTTCTTGGTTCTGTAATCCATTTCCTCTAGTTCTTATTTTTCTCTCTCTTCATCTTTTGTTGTCCTTGCTCTTAACGTTTCTAAGAGATTGATTACTCCAGCCTCCTCACTAGTTATCAGCAGTTTGCTTCTCTTGTTTTAGAAAATGAATAATTTGTACTTACTTTAACTCTTATAAAGTTTACCTGGTCTACCTGTGTATCATGACCCATCACAGACAGCCTCACCCAACAGGTTTCCAACATTCCTTCTAAGCAATATCAAAGCAAAATACATACTGGAACATTTACATAATCCTCTATTTCACAAAGCAACGTCTTTCAAGATCTTCTTTTTAAGTCTTGGAGGAAGGATAATGTTCAGAGAACAAAATGTTGAGTCAAGAAAGTAAACTCTCAGGACCACAAAGAGTTATTTGGTGTCCAAATAAAAGAACAATTAAAATACCAGGAATAACTGGAAAGGGGGAAGAAGAAGGAAGTGAAATGAGGGGCACACTAGCAGAAGGTTTTGCAACTGAACCTTGAGCAAAATAAAGGAAAATGAAGCAACGCATCCAAAGCCCAGGGATGATGAACATATTTTGAGGGCAGGGGCCAGTGGTGAGACTCAAGATGTAAACCAGAGCTCCTGCTGGTAGAAACCAGGCTCTAACGGGCTGTCATAAAAATGATGGTGATGCTGACCAAGTAAATAAATCAGCTGTGTACTTTTACGTTGAGTTTCTAAGTCATGCATGGTCAGAGGCTATATCTCAGAGTACACGAAGGAAAAGTCTGAGTAAACATTATGAATGTCATTATTAATGACCATCCCACCCTCTCTCTTGCTATTGAAATCAACCCATGGGCTTTGAATACTTTGGACATCACCTTGATTTCAGAGAAGAGAAGGATGAGGTTTAGCACATCGAGAAAGAAACTCTGAGGTCCTCCCTAACCTCCCTGAAGTGTCTAAAGCTTGCTATAGAGAAAAGTAGAGAATAATTCCTATTCACCCCTACAGAAAGGTTTACAGACAGTAAATAATCCCAATGGTGGATCACATTTCTAAACAAACAAACAAAAATATGTCAAGGAAACGCAAGCGTGCGTATTCTCCCCACCGAGAATACACACATTCATTTTTCACTCTTTCATGGTACTTTAAACTGTAATAATGTATTAGGTGGTGAGTCACTCTCTAATTGAGAGCAGTGGGAAATATGATGAAAACAAGAAAGTAAAGAGGCTTCCTGAGGGACAGAGCATGAGCAAAGAATACTCTATTACAGTCAGGAGGCCTGGTTTTAACCTGGATTCTGATATTGCTAAGTGTGATCTTTAAAAGTCACTTTAACAGATCCAGCATACAGAAAATCAAGTTGAACTCAACAACACAATCAATCCACTGGATCTAATTGACATCTCTAGACTACTTCTTGTAACAGCAGAATACACATTCTTCTCAAACTCACATGAACATTCACCAAGAGAGACCACATTCTGGGCCATAAAGCACACCTTAATAAATTTAAAAGAATAGAAATTATACAATGTCTCCTTTCAGATCAAAATGGAATTAAACTAGAAATCAATAATGAAAGATAGCTGGAAAATCCCAAAATACTTGGACATTAAATAACACATTTCTAATTAACACATGAGCCAATAAAGAGATTCCAAGGGAAATTTTTAAAATATTTTGAACTAAATAAAAATGAAAATATAACTTATCAGAATTTATGGATGCAGGGACTTCCCTGGCGGTCCAGTGGTTAAGACTCCGTGCTTCCAATGCAGGGGGCGAGGGTTCGACCCCTGATCAGGGAACTAAGATCCCACATGCCACGTGGCGTGGCCAAATTAAAAAAAAAATTATTTTGGACTTCCCTGGTAGTCCAGTGGTTAAGACTCTGTGCTTCCACTGCAGGGTACAGGTTCAATCCCTGGTCAGGGAAGTTCCACATGCCACGTGGTATGGCAAAAAAAAAAAAAAAAAAATTATGGATGCAGCAAAAGCAGAAGGAAATTTATAGCAATAAATGCACATTTTAGAAAAGAAGATCTAAAATCAATAATCTAAGCTTATACCTTAGGAAACTAGAAAAAGAAGAGCAAATTAAACCCAAAGTAAATAGAAGAAAAGAAATAATACAAAATTAGAGCATAAATCAATGGAATTGAAAACAGGAAATCAAGAGAAAATTAATGAAACCAAAACCTTGTTATTTGAAAAGATCAATAAAATCAACAGGTCTCTAGGCAGGCTAACTAAGAAAAAAAAAGAACACAAACTTCTAATATCAGAAATAAAAGAGAGGACTGTAGACCCCACAAACATTAAAAGGATAATAAAGGAATACTATGAATGTATCTATGCCCATAAATTTAATAACCTGGGTGAAATGGACCAATTGCTTCAAAGATGCAATGTGCCAAAACTCACAAGAAACAAGCCATCTGCATAAGCCTATATCTATTAAATAAATTGAATGAATAATTAATAACCTTGGGAAATCCCTGGCAGTCCAGTGGTTAGGCATAGCCAAAAAAAAAAAAAAATTAATAACCTTATAAAATACAAAGCACCAGGCCCAGATGGGTTTACCAGTGAATTCTACCAAGTATTTAAGGAAGAAATCATACCAATCTCTTTCAGAAGATAGAAGCAGAGGGAATACTTCCTAATTCATTCTATGAGGCCAGCATTACCCTAATACCAAAACCAGACAAAAACAATACTAGAAAACTGTAGACCACTATCTCTCATGAACACAGATGCAAAATCCTCAACAAAATATCAAAAATTGAATCCAACTATGTAAAAAGAGAATTATACACCATGACTAAATGAGATCTATAAAAGGTATGCAAGGCTAATTAAACATCTGAAAATGAATTAATGTAATCCATCACATCAACAGGCTAAAGAAGAAAAATCACATGATCATACCAATAGATGTAGAAAAAGCATTTGACAAAATCCAGCACCCATTCAACATAAAAACTTTCAGTCAACCAGGGAGAGACAGGAACTTTCTCAACTTGATAAAGAACATCTACAAAAAGCCTACAGCTAATATCATATTGTACTAAATGCTGAAAGCTTGAAGCTTCACCACTAAGATCAGGAACAAGGTAAGGATGTGTCCTCTCACCACTGCTTTTTAACATCAAACTGGAAATCCAAGCTCATACCATTAGATAAGAAAAGGAAATAAAAAATAGAGAGATTGGGAAGGAAGAAATAAAACTATCTTTGTTTCACAGACAACATGATCATCTATGTAGAAAATCTGAAAGAAATAACCAAAAAAACTCCTAGAACTAATAAGCAATGATAGCAAGGTTGCAGGATACAAGGTTAACATACAAAAGTCAACCACTTTCCTATATACCAGCAATGAACAACTGGAATTTGAAATTTAAAACACAATACTATTTACATTAGCAGCTCTCCCCCCCAAATTGAAATACTTAGGTATAAATCTAACAAAATATGTATAAGATCTACATGAGGAAAACTACAAGACTGATTAAAGATATCAAAGAAAAACTAAATAAATGGAGAGCTATTCCATGTTCATGAATAGGAAGAGTCAATGTTGTTAAGATGTCAGTTCTTCCCAAATTGAAGCACAGATTCAATGCAATCCCAATCAAAATCCCAGCAAGTTATTTTGCAGATATTGACAAACTGATTCTAAAGTTTATATGGAGGGCTTCCTTGGTGGCACAGTGGTTAAGAATCCACCTGCCAATGCAGGGGACATGGGTTCAATCCCTGGTCCGGGAAGATCCCACATGCCACAGAGCAACTAAGCCCTTGCGCCACAACTACTGAGCCTGCGCTCTAGAGCCCGCGAGCCACAACTACTAAGCCCAAGTGCTGCAACTACTGGAGCCCGTGCACCTAGAGCCCGTATTCCGCAACAAGAGAAGCCACTGCAATGAGAAACCCACACACCACAAAGAGTAGCCCCCACTCACCGCAGCTAGAGAAAAAGCCCGCACCCAGCAACAAAGACCCAACTCAGCCAATAAATAAATAAATAATGAATAAAGTTTATATGGAGAGACAGAAGACCCAGAATAGCCAACTCAATTTTGAAGGAGAATAACACTACCTGACTTCAAGACAATTTAAAGCTAGAGTAATCAAGATAGTCTCATATTGGTGAAAGAACAGACAAAGAAGTCAATGAAATAGAATAGAGACCCCAGAAATAGACCCACATAAATAAAGTCAACTGATCTTTGACAAAGGAGCAAAGACAATACCTTGGAGCAAAGATAGTCTTTTCAATAAATGGTACTGGAACAGCTGGTCATTCATACGCAAAAAAATGAATCTAGACACAGATCTTACACCCTTCACAAAAGTTAACTCAAAATGGATCACAGGCCTAAATGTAAAGCACAAAACTAACTCTTAGAAGATAACACAGGAGAAAACCAATTGACCTTGGATATGGAGATTACTTTTCCGATACAACAGCAAAAATCACAATCCTTGAAAGAAATAACTGATAAGCTGGACTTTACTAAAATTAAAACCTGTGCTCTGTGAAAGGCAATGTCAAGAGAATGAGAAGACAAGCAACAGACTGGGAGAAAATGTTTGCAAAAGAACATATGATAAAGGACTGTTCTCCAAAATATACCGAAAACTCTTAAAACTCAACAATAAGAAAACAAACAACCCAATAAATAAATGGGTCAAAGACTTGAACATACCTCATCAAAGAAGATACAGAGATGGCAAATAAGCATATGAAAAGATGCTTCACATCACATGTCACACAGGAAATGCAAATTAAAACAGCAATGAGATACCACTACACCTACCAGAATGCCCAAAATCTGGAACACTGACAAAACCAAATGATGGTGAGTATGTAGAGCAACAAGAACACTCATTAACTGATGGTCGAAATGCAAAATGGTACAACCACTTTGGAAGACAGTCTGATGGTTTCTTACAAAACTAAATACACTTTTACTGTACAGTTTAGCAATCGTGTTCCTTGCTATTTACCCAAAGGAGTTAAAAATTTATGTCCACACAAAAACCTGCACACATACAAATATTTATAGCAAGGTTATTCAGAATTGCCAAAAATTGGAAGCAAACAAGATGTCCTTCAATGGGAGAATGGATAAACTGTGATACATCATACAATGGAATATTATTCAGTGACAAAAAGTAATGAGCTATCTCAAGCTACAAAAAGACATGGAAGAACTTTAAGTGCAAATTGCTAAGTAAAAGAGCCCATCTGAAAAGGCTACATACTATATGATTCCAACTATATGGCATTCTGGAAAAGGCAAAACTACAGAGACAATAAAAAGATCAGTGGTTGCCAGGGGATTTTTAGGGTGGTGAAACTATTCTATATGATACTGTAAATGATGGTTATGCTCAGCTCAGTGCTCTTTGGTGACCTAAATGGGTGCGACTTGCGGGGGAGAGGTCCAGGAAGGAGGGGATATATGTATACATATAGCTGATTCACTTTGTTGTACAGCAGAAACTAACACAACATTATAAAGCAACTATACCCCAATTAAAAAAAAAACCCTATAGAATGTACAACAAGAGTGAACTATGGACTTTAGTTAATAATAGTGTATCATGCTGTATAAAAAAAATAAAATAAAATTCAAAAAAAATAATAGTGTATCAACACTGGTTCATCAATTGTAATAAATGTACCCCATTAATGCAAGATGTTAATGATAGGGGAAACTGGGGGAGGAGGGGACATATATGAGAACTCAGTACTTTTCTGCTCAATTTTTCTGTAAACCTAAAACTGCTCCAAAATATACAGCTTATTAATTTCCAAAAAAGTACTTCTCAGAATTAGCTATAAACTCATTCATTTTAAAGATATTTTTAAGAGAGCAATAATTTTTTCAAAAATAAAAACAAGAAATACTCCAAATATTGTGATTTAACCTGTAAAGCAACACTTGAAAATTAATGGCAAAATAGCCTCCAGTTATGTCCTTTAAGGACGATGACAATTTTCTCAAACACCAACCACTAATCTAAAACTGCCTTGTAATTCAAAAGCACTTAAGTCTTTTAAATACAGAGAACTTTCTAAATACTGCTTAATGTTGATGAAGCAACATTTGTGGTCAGGGCAGCGCTCCATTTCGTAACTCTGCCGCCACTGGTTTTCATACTCTATGTACATATTCATTCCAACAGACATGAAGATGATGTTTTGTGTACCACATGGCAGGGCACACCTTATCCTGCTGAAATTAAAGGCTTCATTCAGGGCACAGCATAAGCACATACATATAAGGAGGGGGCTCAGCACAAATATGTAATGTGCCATTTGCAAACTTGTACCCTGATGAAACTACACCTAAGAGAAGACTTGCTTTCCTTCCAAAATGACATTTTTACCACATCCCTTAAGAACATTCTCCTAGCCAAAGATGCACTTTAATAGAGCTCCCTAAGTGAAGAGTTCCCAAACTGCTTGCCTCAAGGAAGGAACCTTGCTACCAAGAGCCTTGCTATCAGCTAAGAAGATGCAGCTAACGTGAGACACATCCGGCAATAAGACAGAAATCTGACCACAGAAATAACAGCCAGGTCCCAAAAGATATTTTTTCAGCTATTTGCAAAATTCCATTTAAGTTTTTATCCTGTGATTTTAAATTAAAACATTTCAACTTCAAACAGCCTTCTTAAGTCTTCTGTGAATTACAGTTCAGAATTACACATGGAACCATGTGCAGGTGACCTAGGTGGTCACCCTGAGCACCTTTTGTAAAGTAGCACCCCGAGTGGTAATTTTACTCTTCAGTCCTACCTCAAAGGGTGTGGGATCTTTGAACCTTTTCCTGTGTAGGCAGCCTTAGGATGGAGGTAGACCCTAAGGACGCTAGACCTCAGAGCTCCACCTCCAATTTCCCGTTGCAGTCACACCCTCTGCACATTCTGCTTCTCACTGACAACCGTGTCCCTGGCAACTCACAGGTGATGACAGCTGTGTCCATGGCAACTCATGGCTGACACCACACTACTTCCACTACTTCCCTTTTCAGACACAATATTTAGAAACTATTAGTAACACTTGTGGTTTACAAACAAACACTTAATAATAAAGCTGGCTCATAAGACAACTATACTTGTTAAACTGGTTGTATTTAAAGAGTCAAATCCAAATTCTCATTAGAATATAATCAAATTTATTCATTTAAATGAATAAAAACGTGTTTGAGGACAAGTGATTCAAAAAAAGCATTTTGTCAATATTTCCTTCTTTTTAAGATTCATGTTGAAAGGGATCAAAGGATTCTTAGAATTCAAAAATAGCTAATTAATTACTTGTATGAAAAAGTGAGTATGTACCCAATCTTAAGATTATCTTTACAAATAGCACTTTAGAATCTAGGTTCAAGTACATCGTTTAAAACAGAAGAATTCAGCCTCATTTTCTTTAATGATGATGGTAGAGTAGGGCAGGGGCTCAAGTGGTTGGCAAATGGGGCAAAAAGAACAGAAATGAAACTTAGGGTCTAACACCATATATTACCTTTAGTATTCTGTCTTCTCTACTAAACCATTTAGAAAGAACTTTTGTAAATTATATCCTTCTGGCTGTTGTCTCATAATTTTCCTGCTCCTTGCTCACCTACTAAAGGCAATTGACTTGTCAAGAAGGAGAACAAAACAAAAAAAGATTAAAAGGGGTCGGGGGGAAGTAGGCTTAGATTACACCACTGGATAAAGAACCTTTAAAAAAAATTAACATCTATATGTGACTAGTGGTCAATGGAGAAACAGTAAAAGGAAGAAATCACTGCAAAATGTATGTCTGTTTGACAGACTGAGCCAACCTCCAAAATTCACTGAGGCACAACTGGAAATTACAAGACAGTTCATTAAGACAGGTACACTTTACTCCAGTTTCCAAGACTGTTTGCCAGATAAGTAGAACTAGCTTGAGCTAAATTTCTCTCACATACACACTAACACAGAGAAACAGACACACAGAAAAAGATCCAGAATATAGCTTCCTTCTCCTAATTTCAAATATATTCTCTGCCTTCCTCCCAACCTAATATATATAACATGAATTATCTTTGATAAACCCATGTCCTTTAGACATGTATAATCTCACCCTAAAAAAAAAAAAAGAATCTCAATGATAAAGAACAGTTATATCACCCCCTTAATTCCTTTCTCTGAAAAAGGGTATTAGTATTCTATATTTTTATTTCACTTTTCTCCTCAATTCCTATTAAGTTTTCTTTGTAGACCAGTGTCGTGCTGTCTCTGAAACACGGAAGCAATTATTAATCAAATTTTTCCTTTTTGTCCCTATTAGCAACAGCACCCTTGTCACGATCATCATCATGTTCCAGAAAAGTATTAGAAGAGCCTGTCAAATTAGTCTTTATAAGATTTCAACTTTGTGCACATGCAAATCTTCAGGCTCTACAATAAAACCTGAACTCCTCCTCCTGACAATCACTACCTTCCTGAATCTGCTCCTTACCAACAGTGTCCTGGAAATGGCACTAAATTGGCTTAGACAGACTGATTAATAACTTCCTAGTAATCTTAGTTTCTTCATCTAAATAAAAAATTAGACTAACTAGACCATTTAAGGATTTTTTTTCATGCTCTACTTCCAACATTTTTATTCCACCTTTCTCAACCTCATGGAAGATTTTTTTTTTTTAAGTCATGTTAAGTGGCATCTATTATTACTAGATGATGGTTCCCTGCCTCAAGGAACTTAAAATCCAGTTGAGGATCCAAGGACGCTATGTTAAACCTAATAAAAGTTTATTTCTGACTGCCCCCAAAATGAGGCCCGCAGACAGTAACTGATTGAGTGTGCATTCTCAGTGGTGAAAATTAGTGCTCTAAGAGTGGAAAAATAGTTTGTGGTCCTCCAAAGGGCATTAAAATTACTCAGGGGGAAGGGAGTGGTTAGAAAAAACCTGTCGAAAAAGGCAATAATGAAAGCAAAAGGTGGAGAAACACTGAGAGAGGAACCCAGACAGAACTTTAATGCTCCTTCCTCAAAGGGGTCCTTTCCTAACCACTGTCTAAAGTAAGTCTCTCCTCTTATTCTCTCTCAGCACTGCTGATACACTTTCACAATTTTTAATTATATACTTGTTTCCTTGTTTTGCCTGGGTGTCTCCCACACTGGGTGATAGGCTTCATGAGATGATGGACCATGTCTGTTTGTTTACAGGAGTTCACCCTGCCTGGCACAAAACAGGTGCTTGCTGGTTCTTGCCAAGCCTTACCCCTTGACCAACTTTTATTCTCCTGACATACTGAAGGACGTGTCAGGACCCTTTTCCAGATATTAACTGCAAGAGATGGTCTCCAATGCTCCTAATTCACTCTTACTTTCTTTTAAAACCACTTCAAGGTCCCCTTGGCCCCAGAGCATAACCTGCCAGAAATTTTCCCAAGGATCTTTGATCAATTACAAAAACTTTAGTATGATTTTCAGAGTTTTTACAATAATAAACCTGATATTAAGAGAAAAGGATTAGGCAAGGAATGTGCATATTTTTTAAATGCAAGAATGAATATCAAAATAGCACTTTTTATTTTTCAAGGTGTCCAAAATTTTAAAAGACCTTTCATTTCTTACTCCACAGCTGTTGTTCTGCTTCCGGGTGTATCAATAATGGAACCACTAACAGAGAGACAAGGCAATGGAACAGTCTAGGACATACACCCATTCCACATGCAGAAGGAGAAATTCTAATGTGAACATGAGGTGACACGTGTATTGGGCAGATGGAAACAAAACTTGACATACAGGCAGTCATTTCAAATCAGAACAGCTGGGCCTTCTCTGGTGGCGCAGTGATTAAGAATCCACCTGCCAATTCAGGGGACACGGGTTCGAGCCCTAGTCGGGGAAGATCCCACATGCCGCGGAGCAACTAAGCCCGTGCGGCACAACTACTGAGCCTGTGCTCTAGAGCCCGTGAGCCACAACTACTGAGCCCGCGTGCCACAACTACTGAAGCCCGCACGCCTAGAGCCCGTGCTCCACAAGAGAAGCAAGCCACGGCAGTGAGAAGCCTGCGCACCGCAATGAAGAGTAGCCCCCGCTTGCTGCAATTACAGAAAGCCCGCGCGGAACATCAAAGACCCAGTACACCAAAAATTTAAAAATAAATAAATAAATTTATAAAAAAAAAAAAAGAATCAGAACAGCTGCCGTTAGGATGATATCGCCCCCTGAAAATAGATCCTGCCCACCTAGGAGGAGTCAGGTCAGGCGTTATCACAGTCAAAATTATCTTCGTGAAAATATTACGTGAGGAAATCAGGAAGATGAGCAAGTCTTTTGATTTGCTTAGAACAGCAACAAATATATATCTTTCCACAGTATCAAGATATTTGGTAACAGGGAGATCAGCTCGGTGCTTTGTGACCACCTAGAGGGATGGGATGGGGAGGGTGGGAGGGAGGGAGATGCAAGAGGGAAGAGAAATGGGAACATATTGTATATGTATAACTGATTCACTTTGTTATAAAGCAGAAGCTAACACACCATTGTAAGGCAATTATACTTCAATAAAGATGTTAAAAAAAAAAAGAATGAAATAATGCCATTTGCAGCAACATGGATGGACCTAGAGGTTGTCACACTGAGTGAAGTTAAGTCAGAGAGAGAAAAACAAATATCGTATGATATCACATATGTGGAATCTAAAAAAATCACTCACAGACTTAGAGAATGAACTTATGGTTACCAGGGGGGAAGGGTTGGGGGGAGGGATAGATTGGGAGTTTGGGATTGACATGTACACACTGCTATATTTAAAATAGATAACCAAAAAGGACCTACCGTATAACACAGGGAACTCTGGTCAGTACTCTGTAATAACCTAAATGGGAAAAAACTTTGAAAAAGAATAGATACATGTATATGTATACCTGAATCACTTTGCTGTACACCTGAAAATACCACAACATTGTTAATCAACTATACTCCAATATTAAATAAAAAGTCAAAAAAAAAAAAAAAGATATTTGGTAAATTCTCAATTATAAGTTTAGTAGGAAAAAGTAAAAGAAAAAAACATAGATATACTTATGTGTGTGTGTATGTATGCATGTATGTATATAATCCACATATATATCCATATATATCTATATCTATCTAAGTTATATGAACGAAAACAAAAAAAATATATAAGATACTTCATTCCCTCAGTTTTCTATTGAATGTGGTCTTTAATTAGGGTGACCATATTATTTAACACCCTAACCAGGCCAGTTTCAAGTGAAAGAGAGACTTAGTAATAATTAAACCAGGGCAATATGTATACACTGGGACTGTCCTGGGCAAATCAGGACACATAATCACCTTAATTATAATAGAGTTCATGGAAAATTGTAAGATTTCATGAAATACAAATCAGATGAACAGTTTTAAAATGTGTCTCCTTTAGTAAAGTTTCTAAAGAAAAAAAAAAGGTTTTTTTAAGAAATGAATTTGTAAAAGCTAAAGTCCACAAAAGATTTTGTCCATATGAAGCAACATCCTACTAAACAAAGGATATAAATTAAAGAATGAATAGTAAAGTATTAACATAAGGAGTTAATCTCTAATAGGATCAGAAGCTTAAATTAATATTTTCTTTAATTAAGAGAGCCAATCCTTTCTAAAAAAAACATAAACCAACCCTGTATAGATATTTCTGCACCATAGCCTCTAGTACCACTTAGTTATTGCTGTTACTAGGAGACATTTGCACAAAAACAAGAGTTATACCCTTCCTTGCTTTTATTCTTCCACCTAAAAGAACAGTCCTCCATTATTAGCAATACACTTAGTATCTCCACAGCAACTAGTATAATTGGGGTGTTGCAACAGGAGGATAAAGAAGTGGAAAACAAAGTGACAGAAGGAGCAGAGAAGAAAAAACCACTTCCTCACAGCCTTGCTGGGAAAATAACTACCAAAAAGAAACAAGGAAACTTGCTAAAGAGAACCCTTTGGGGGTGGCTTTACGCAGTCGCTACTAGGGTTTTAAGATACTTAAGTATCCAACGAGGCAAATAAAAGTTTCCAAAACAGTGAATCCTATGCAGCAAGCGCAGATGACTTCACCCAAAGAACTCTGAGGTGGGGAAGAGATAAGGTTGCTGAAATAGACAAGAAGTGATTTCCACAGGTTTTCACATGTGGTTCCCAAGAAGGCACAGGGAACGAGGTACAGGGAAAACGTCTAAGAGGGCATTAGAGCTTTGCAAGCCTCCCAAACCAATCCCTGGCAACTGGTGAGGTGTGTGTGTGGGCGGGGGGGGGGGGGGGAAGGGAGGGGAGGGCAATCCTGGGCAAAATATATCCTCAGCCCAGGCCCAACAGTGGCTACAGAAGGCAGAGGGCAGCAGTTTGATAATCAGGAAACCTGGGCTCTTCATTGGCTTCTGCCTGACACAACACAGGGGTAAATAATGCAAGCAGAAAAGCAGTATTCAAGAATATCCACGGGGGGGGGGGGGTGGGGGGCGGGATGAATTGGGAGATTGGGATTGACATGTATACACTAATATGTATAAAATAGATAACTAATAAGAACCTGCTGTATAAAAAAATAAATAAAATTTAAAAATAAAAGACACGATTAAAAAAAAAAAAGAATACCCATTAATTTAGAAAACATGTGTTCAGGGACTTCCCTGGTGGTACAGTGGTTAAGAATCCACCTGCTAAGGCAGCGGACACGGGTTCAAGCCCTGGTCCTGGAAGATGCCACATGCTGCGGAGCAACTAAGCCCGTGCGCCACAACTACTGAGCCTGCGCTCTAGAGCCCATGAGCCACAACTACGGAGGCTGCGTGCCACAACTACTGAAGCCTGCTCTCCTAGAGCCCATGCTCCGCAACAAGAGAAGCCACCGCAATCAGAAGCCCGCGCACCGCAACGAAGAGTAGCCCCTGCTCGCCACAGCTAGAGAAAGCCCGCGCGCAGCAACAAAGACCCAATGCAGCCAAAAATAAATAAAATAAATTTATTAAAAAATATATATATATTAAAAGAAAAAAGAAAACATGTGTTGAGTGCCTACATCATGCTAGGAAATAACAACAACAACAAAAAAGTATAAATTTTGCTCCGGAGGAGCTTAGGCTGGAAGAAACATAGTTTCAGCAGAAAAATCATATTACAGTATGGTAGTCCAGTGACAAGGGAAAAGCCTAACTATTCTGGAACAAAGAGGGGACACCTAGCTTATGGGGGTGAGCTGGAGAAGGAAGAGAGTGAGGAAAGCTCCCTGCAGGAGATGCTGGAGGTCATTTGTGCTTTAAATCACTCCTCTAAAAGGTTCAACAAGATCACCATGTAAAGGAATCCTCCACATTGTAAAACCCAAAGAGCACTGTGTTCTCATCTTACTCAACTCCTCAAGAACTTACAACAGAACTGATTACTCCATCCTGCTTTAAACACTCGATTTAGCTGGCATCTGGAACACTGCTCTTTTCGTGCGCCTCCTACCTCACTGGTTACTCCCTGGTCTCCTACTTGGTCTATTTATTAACTCCGTTATTCCTCGGGGCCTGATCTCTGCTGCCTCTCTTCTCTGCCTACGAAATCTCCCCAGGTGATTCTAGATTTCCCATCTCTTTATATACCACTTCTGTGCTGACACCCACTGGCCCTGATCTTGTCCCTGAATGCAGTTCTCAGAATCACTACTGGCTGTTTGACAACTATCTCCGTTAGGACGACTAACAGACAACTCATACTAACGAACGGCCAAATCAGAACTCTATTCCCTACAACCCCGTCACCCACCAGAAGGAGTCCTGCCTGATTTCTCCTACTCTGTCACGTCACCCATCCAGGCCTATCCACTAAGTCTTGTCGATTCTATCTCCAAACCTCTCAAATCCATCCACTGCTCTCCATCTCCAATACTGCCACCCTGCTCCAGCCCGCATCACTTCTCACGTAGAATGCTGCCAATAGCTTCATAACTGGTTTCCTTGCTTCTACACTGGACCCCTTCTACTCCGCTCTGCCCAGCAGACAGACAGATCTGTTACAAATGTAAATCGGACCATGTGTCTCTCCTTCTTAGATCACTTCACAATGCCCTCTCATTGCATTTGGAATAAAATCCATAGGCCTTAGAAAGTTTGCAAGTACCAGCCCCTCCTCACCGGGTCCTGCCTGCCTCGTCACCTTCTTTCTCACTATTCCTTCCTGCGCAGACACTGCGGCCAGACTGGTCTCCCTTCCTTCCCTTGTGTAACCAAGCACTTTCCCTGTTCCCTCTACTGGCTCCTTCTCACCCTTCACCCCTCAGTGCAAGTCCAACCTCTGACAAACTTTCCTGACTGTGCTAGGGCAGGCTTCCCCAGTCATCTCTACATGTTTCCTTTAAAGAACTGGTCCAAGTCTGAACTGATCTTGTTTATTAGTTTTACTCGCTTATCATCTGCTCAACCTCCCTTTTCAGCACTTTTTCCTCTCTCAACACATAAACTCATACAATCTCCATTAAGGGTAGAAACCTTGATTATCTATTGGTCACTGAATCCCTAGAATCAAGAATAAAGTCTAGCACATAGCAAGTGCTCAAAAACTGTGTTGAATGCATTTATCAATTTCAGAAGGAGCTGAGGAGGGCTTAGGACTAGTCTCAGCCACCTGTGTAGTACAGGTATTTGATAAAGTCAATCTATTTATGAAATCCAGAGCAACCTACCTTGAGACCTTGGTGAGAACAGCAGCTTGTCCAGTGGCTGTTTTGCTACAAAATCCTCCACCATGATTTCCTTCCTCTGCATTTAGGTGATTTTCCTGCACAGAATGGTACTCTCTCCTTTCTCTCTTTCTCCCTTTCTCCCGTCCTCCTTTACTCCCTTCCTTCCTTCCTTCCTCCCTCCCTCCCCCCACTTCTACCCCTCTCTCCCCTACCCCTCTCCCTCTCATACTGCACCTGTGTTTTCTTACAGTCTAATCTTATCTATTCCTGGCAGACTGATATTTGATATCAAGTAATGATTTCTCTGATCTAGGTTTTACAGTGGCCTTGCTCCTTAAATTGTCACAATAAGCAACTGAACAAGAACACAAATTAGTAAGCAGCATCATGCATATAAACAGGGCAAGGATAGGGCGAAGGTCGTGATGGATGAACAGGTAGACAGTGAGGTGACACATGAGAGGAAGTAAGTGTGGTGAGGCTCTGGGACTGAGACCAGGGTAGATGCCACACACATCCCACTTATCACAGCTCACAAAGGCATATGAGCAGCCATCTTTCCTATAAGCATGAACCTAATAATCTAAATATTTCATTTACAGGCCCAGGCACACCTCCTGGCACTGAAATTCACAAATTTATATTACAGATAACCTTAGAGACACGTTTCACTGTATCATTCAGCCGGTTCACTCATTCTAGCAAAAGGCACCAGAACCAGTTTTCTCTGGTGACCCCATGATATAATTCAGTTTATAAAATACAATAAATTATTATTATTATTATATAATTTATAAAATACAATCTTTTATATTATTGTATATATATTATATTATTATTTTATTCAGTTTATAAAATAAAATACAGGGATAGTTCTGAGGATAACCTCAGATTCATGCAGGGTATTGTTCCTTAAGGATAAGGCTGGTCAGAGCTGCACTGCCTGTCAAAGCAGCCACTAGCCCCATGTGGCTACTGAGCACTTGAAGTGTGGCCAATCCAAGCTGACATGTGCAGTTAAGTGCAGAATACACACCAGATTTCGAAGATTTAGAAAAAAAGTTAAAATGTCAAGAATTTTTACATTGATTATAATCATAATAGTAAATATGATAACATTTTGATACATTGGTTAAATAAAATATGTTCTTAAATAAAATATGTCCTTAACAAAATGACTCCAAATATCCTATCTCTGTGGTTTTAAGAGTCTCCAATTTTTTTCTACTTCTACACAAGACAGTCTCTTCCCTCTAGAAACTGCTGTATGTATATATTACACCATCCAGCTAATGTTCCACCCATAATTCTTTAAAATTACCAAAACTCTTATATTATCCCTTATTTCATTTCTTAAGCAGGAAAATTCCCAAGATTTTAGTTCTTATACTGGCGCTATTTCTACATTGCACAAAGGGGTCCTTAACTGATGCAAGCTGTCTCCAAATGACAATTTAAGATTGTTACTGGAGGATTCCTTAAAAAAACAAAAACCAAAAACTAGCCCCGTCCATTATGATAATTCTTGCTATTTTTAATTTCCATAATTGACACGCTGATTCCAAGATACCGTCTACTCTGGGGTCTATAACCCTCTAGGTACTTACTACAGATGACCCAATGAATGACACCACCTTTTATTTGTTTAATTCATTACAATTTGAAAAGCCACTGTATAGAAGTGCTTTTGCTCTCAAAGAATTCATAATAACATTGCTAGGCAAGCACAGTAAGAAAAAGATTTTTAAAATGTAAAGGGAATCTGACCTCACATCTGTCAGAATGACTATCATCAAAAAGACCACAAATGTTGGTGAGGATGTGGAGAAAAGGGAACCCTTGGACACTGTTGGTGGGAATGTAAACTGGTGCAGCCACTGTGGAAAACAGTATGGAGGTTCCTCAAAAACCTAAAAATAGAACTACCATATGATCCAGCAATCCCACTCCTGGGTATATACCTGAAAATGAAAACACTAATTCGAAAAGATACAGGCACCCCAATGTTCATAGCAGCATTATTTACAGTGGCCAAAATACGGAAGCAACCTAAGTGCCCATCAATAAACAAGTGGATAAAGAAGATGTGAGATATATATACATACAATGGAATACTACTCAGCCATAAAAAAGAATGAAATTTTGCCATTTGCAACAACATGGATGGACCTGGAGGATATACTATGCTTAGTGAAATAAGTTGGACAGAGAAAGACTAACACTGTATGTTATTACTTATATGTGGAATCTAAAAGATAAAACAAACTAGCAAATATAACAAAAAAGAAACAGACTCACAGATATAGAGAACAAACTAGTGGTTACCAGTGGGGAGAGAGGAAGGGGGAAGGGGCAAGATAGTTGTAGGGGATTAAGAGGTACAAACTATTATATATAAAATAAATAAGCTACAAGGATATGTTGTACAGCACAGGGAACACAGCCAATATCTTATAATAACTATAAATGGAGTATAATCTATAAAAATTTTGAATCACTACTATGTCATACACCTGAAACTAATATAATATTGTAAATCAACTATACCACAATAAAAAATAAATAAAAAATAAAAATAAAATAAAGAGAATCTGGAGTCAAAACTCAAGGGATAATATGCCTACAACCATCAGCACCACTGCATGTGGACCATCATCTTACCCCAAACAAATGCAAGGCTATAAGGACTGCCACATGGGGTACAAAGCCACATTTCTGTTAGGCAACTCTGATGAAAGGCCCGGCTGGCTCCACTTGCTCTGGAATCAACAAGACTTTTCTTTTTTTGCTAAAACCTTGATACTGTCATTTAAAATAGACAGTATACATCTGTATACAAATGTATAGAATTATCAAAAGTTAACTCCCTCTGCCCCAAAGTGGTTCAGTTTATATGCAAAATAAAACAGCCCCACCCAAATGTAAACACTTGCTACACTTGACATGTGCATACAATAAAATACGAGATGAAGCAGCTCTTTCACAGGGCTGGCATAAAGTAACAAATCAAAGCACTGATTGTTCTAGTAATTCTCTGTATTAGTTTCCTGTTGCGGCTGTATAAGTGACTATAAAGTTAATGGATTAAAACGACACAAATTTCTTCTCTTACAGTTCTAGAAATCAGAAGTCCAAAAGGGGACTCAGTGGGTTAACACTGAAATGTCAGCAGGGCTGTGCTCCTTTCTGGAGGCCCGGGGGAGAATCCATTTCCCAGCCTTTCCCAGCTTCTTAGAGATCGCGGGCACTCCTTGGCTCGTGGCCCCCTTCCATCTTAAGCCGGCAATGGCCGTTTGAGTTTTTCTAATGGTGCCAACTCTCTGATTCTGACTCTTCTCTTTCACTTTTCCACTTATAAGGATCCTTGTGATTACATTGGGTCTACGCAGATAACCCAGGATAGTCTCCGTATCTTAAGTCAGCTGATTAGCAACCTTAATCCCTCCTTGCCAAGTAACATAACAGGTTCATAGTTTCTGGGGATTAGGATGTAAACATCTTTGGGGCACCATTACTCTGCCTACCACCATCTCCAAGAGTAACTAGAAAACATTCAAAGAAACCTCACATGTGCAAGCTATTCTCCTCCAATAAGGACTTTTAAATATTTTAATTTACAATAGGTGAAAGCCCTAAAATTTAAAAGAATAAGTAACATTAAAGCAGCAGGAGGACTTCCCTGGTGGCGCAGTGGTTAAGAATCTGCCTGCCAAGGCAGGGGACACGGGTTCGATCCCTGGTCTGGGAAGATCCCACATGCCGCGAAGCAACTAAGCCCGTGTGCCACAACTACTCAGCCTGTGCTGTAGAGCCTGTGAGCCACAACTACTGAAGTCCGTGCACTTTAGAGCCTGTGCTCCGCAGCAAGAGAAGCCACCGCAATGAGAAGCCTGCGCACTGCAACGAAGAGTAGCCTCCGCTCGCCGCAACTAGAGAAAGCCCGTGTACAGCAATGAAGACGCAACGCAGCCATAACTAAATAAATAAATTTTTTTTTTAATTGAGAACTTAAAAAATATGTTTTTAAAAAAAAAAGCAGCAGGAATAGGTTGCAGCTGAGTGTGCTGATCAGGGGACTGGGAGAAAGAATGCACTGCTCCTTTCCTGGACGCAACACCAGGCCTGATTGAGCACTCACAAGCTTTTTGAGAGAAATGTTTGGCAATACTGTATCATCAATACATTTCAGTAGCAACACTGAAATATATGACCTAGCTGTAGTCCTCCACATGGTAAATCATAAGGAGGTGATGGCATGTACGGACGGGTGTGATGTTCCCTTTGCTAAAACTGCATGTGCAAGGATAAAATGAGGCCCAAAGTGTGAGATACATGCTAGATTCTACAAACGACAGTGCAGTGGTTAGACTTCATACCCAATCTGTCTGCTTTCAAAACCCAATTCTGCCTGCCTCATACTAGCTGTGTGACCTTAGGCAAGTGACTTAACTTCTCTGTGTCTCAAAAGAGGATTCTTAAAATGGGGATAATATCTGTCTCAGAGTGTTTAAGGAGGAAGAGATGAGTAAGAGTTCTAAGTGCTCAGAACAAACCCTGGCATATAGTGAATGCTTTAAGTATTTGGAAAATAAAATTGTAAACGTTCCTGCTTGCTGCTTATAACTTGCCAACCAAACTATACACCAAGGGAGTGTACCCTCTCAGCACTAGCTAACCCATCACAGAGGATACGATATCATATATATACACACATAAATATTAATTTAACAGAAACAATGCCCTTTGTTGCTACTAAAGTTTGGTAGCAACTACTGGGGCAGTAATAACTGGATGGTTAAATAACTTGCAGATCAAATGCAAATCTCAGAAAACAGTAGCGGCTGTGTTAGATAGACTGTCTCAGGGCCTCCTAAAGAAAGATGTAGAGCATACTGTCCGGGGAGGACAGTAGGGTCTGTGATTCTTAACGGCCCCGGCATTTTCTGGGACAGTGGCGCTCATGGTACAATACTCCGTGGACGGCTGAGCTCTGTGAGGGACAGCGGCGGTTATGCTCACCAGCGCTACCAGCATCTGCCGAGACGGCTGGCATATTGTGATGGCAGCTCTGAAAGCTTTTCAGCATTCACAGCTGATGTTATATACTTCTTACGAAAGTTCTTGAATTCAATGGCAGTGGACAACCAATTTTAATAATTTTATTTTAACCCTGAAGGAAGAGAGAAGGAGAGATAGGACCCAGATTCTACCAATGCAGGCAAGATATAACAAATGGCTATTAGGTTACAAGAAAAATACACTACCTTCCTGAGAAACAATGAGAAACAATTTGATTTGGGGGACAATAGGAATGAACCCTTTGTTTTAAAAGTTAGAAGTAGAGTCTATATGCAAAAAGTAATAGCTGAGCCACCAAGCATTATCCTCAGTGTTTTACACATTTAAAGTAATATAATTCATAGTCACCTTAGGAAGTAAATACTATCTTATTCCCGTTTCACAGCCAGGAAATGGAGGTTCATCAGAGGAAGTTGCTCAGGTCACCTAGTGGTGAGGGATGTTGCTGGGACTTAAGTCTAAGTGTGGCCTGAGTAAGCCTATGGGCCTTCATCTCTCTGGCATTACTTCATTGCCTGAAGCAGCACAGACCAGAGAAGCATTCCAGGAGATGGGTGGTAGACATACAATCCCATATCAAAATACATCCCACCCCTCAAACCTGCTGTATCTCCAAAGCTAGCGGAGAGATTACAGAAAGCCTAGGGGGATACTGGGCAGTGCGTGGGCAAGAGAATCAACTGCCCCTGGCTTCAAAACCCTGCTCCTTTTCCCACCAGCTCTGCAGCCTTCAGTATATTAACCTTTCTAAATTGTTTCCCTACTTCCACAGTGGAGATAACACAATTTCTCTTTTGCAGGGCTGCCTGAAGATACAGAATTTGATTTAGTCTTCTCTAGAACCTATCTGAGTATCTACCATTATCTAACCATCACTATTTTACTGCACTATCTCCAGATTCTGTGTTTGGTGAAGCTTGGAGGACCAACTCAAGCGTTTGGAGGCTCTCTGTTTTAAAGGCTTAGCTTCATTTTCAACTACTGCTGCCAGTCTTTTCCTGAAAGGTCTTCACTTCTCACTGGAAGTGGGCTGCTATCTAGAGGTATCCCTCCTTGGCATCCCAATTAGCTAAGTGATCCCTAATCCAAAACCACTTATTCTTTAACCCTTTTTCCTACTCCCTAAATGAAAACTCATTCCTTCACATTTTCTCTAGTTACATCAGACTACCTACTTAAAGTACTCCCAGGTAAGGCAAAGTATCCTTAACCCATCTGGGTGGGGTGCATGTTAAGAGGTGCTTCCCAGGATGATTCCCATCAACAGAGCAGGTCAGAGAGGCCCGGAACATGCATTTTCACCCCTGGCAGGCCAGACCCTCCAGGATCACATGTGACCCCAGTTTCAACAGCAGGAGCCAATTCCCAGCAAGCCTTGGGATTAGGTACTACCTTCCAAGGGACACAGAATCTGCCTTTGGTACACTTGCATCTTTCTACAGTTGTTTCCCCACCTCCAGGGCTACTCCTCCCTTGAGTCCCTCCCATTTGTGGAAAAGCTTTTCAGAAGTTTAACTCTTCCCATGTATTTTGCATTGCTAATCATCTCAATTGAAAAGAGGTCATTAAATTCCCGAGGTAGGGGGACTTCCCTGGTCCAGCAGTTAAGACTCCGGGCTTCCACTGCAGGGGGCGGGTTCGATCCCTGGTCAGGGAACTAAGGTCCCGCATACTGCGTGGTGTGGCCAAAAATAAAATAAATTCCAGAGGTGGATACTCATCCCCTAGTTTTCCATAAATATGATGCCTCCAGGTCCACATTTTCAACTGGATAGCAATTTGCCCTTATACAGGTACTCATCGAGCACTTTCTTGGTGTAGGCAAGTCCTGCCCGGTAAACTCAAGAGTTAAGGATGCCCTAAGGTGAGTATTTCAGCTCAATTTCTCAATTTTGCCTGAGGCCAGCCCTAACACTTGGGTATTTCTCTTTCCACAGTCAAATGTATCACCCTAAATGAAGCTCAGCACAGACACTACCAGGTGGAGAAATGACACTTAACTGAAGGTCCCTTCCAGAGCCTTTCACTTCATCTGACTTTTAGTAGCTAGCTGTCTTTTCTGACAACTGTGGCTTCAAAATTATCTTTCATCTCCTTTTATTCCCTCTTCTTTAACAATTTTAGTATGTGGTTTTATTCTTTTTAAATAGTACAAGGGGTTTACTGGGAGAAAAGATGTAAATATAAGACAACATTCAATCCAGTTAATGCTGCTTTTAAAAAAAAGATCTAAGAACGTGAACAAGTTTGTTTGAAAGTTTTAAGTGACACTATCAATCTAAAGACACAAAATTGTAAGGCTGAATTTTAAACTGTAAGCAAATCATCAAATTAGGGTTTGACAGTAGGGAAAACCAATCAGCAAATAACTGATTAACCTATTTATACTGCAATTTTATTAGCTGTTTTTTAAATTCTGCTTTGAATTAAAAGTCATTGTTAGGAATTAACAAATTGAACTTATCTGGGTTTCTGTATGAAGAGGCTGAATTGAACACTACTCATATTCCAACATCCTTTATCAAAACCATGAGGATAAAGTAACTAGCATTGGATATGGAAATATAAACCCAAAGCAAAATTAAAAGTTTGACTTGGGACTTCCCTGGTGGTCCAGTGGTTAAGAATCGCCTTCCAATGCAGGGGACGTGGGTTCGATCCCTTGTCGGGGAACTAAGATCCCACGTGCCTCGGGGCAACTAAACCCATGTGCCGCAACTACTGAGCTCGCGCACCGCAACTAGAGAGTAGCCTGCGTGCCGCGACTAAGATCCGACGCAGCCAAAAAAATAATAATAATAAAAATAAAAGTTTGACTCAGGGTAGCAAAGAGGGTATGATATTATAATAAAACTTGAGAAATGTTTAAATGAAGAAATGCTTTATACCTATAATGACAACTAGCTAATGGATATTTCTTGCACTTTCATTCATTAAATCAAACGGAAAATGTCTTAGCAATGATACACTTTTCAAGAAATCAAACAACAAATTTCTAAGATTTTTTTAAAAGGTGATCTATTTAAAAGTGATGAGCTTATTCTAAACCTGATGATACATCTGCTGTATATGTAATATCTGCAAAATGCAAACTGTCTATCCTACTGGGTACCAAGGAGGCAAATTGTAGAAGTAGAATTTCTTTTCTGAGATTCATGCACCCACTATGTTCATAGCAGCACTATTTACAATAGCCAAGACATGGAAACAACCTAAATGTCCATCAGCAGAGGAATGGATAAAGAAGATGTGGTACATATTTTCAATAGACTTACTCAGCCATAAAAAAAGAATGAAATAATGCCATTTGCAGCAACATGGATGAACCTAGAGATTATCATACTAAGCAAAGTAAGTCAGAAAGAGAGACAAACACTTATATGTGGAATCTAAAATACAACACAAGTGAACATATCTATGAAACAGAAACAGACTCACAGACATAGAGAACAGACTTGTGGTTGCCAAGGGGGAGGGAAGGATTGGGAGTTTGGGATTAGCAGATGCGAACTATTATATACAGGATGGATAGACAACAAAGTCCTACTGTACAGCACAGGGAACTATATTCAATATCCTGTGATAAACCATAATGGAAAACAATATGAAAAAGAATATATATGTATAACTGAGTCACTTTGCTGTACAGCAGAAATTAACACAACACTGTAAATCAACTATACTTCAATAAAATTTTTTTTAAAAATTTCTTTTCTGCCTGGCAAAGTCAGCACTGCTCCATTCTGCTATATTTCCCCATAAAGGAAGTTCAGCTTTATGTCTAATAACAATAATACAAACACAAATAGTTGTTAAGAAAGGCTCTGTGTTCCGTTTTCATCATAAATCCCTTGCGTAATGAGCTACTGACCTATTGTGTCCCTCCATAGAGAATGTTGATCCTATTGCTGAAATCTTACGAGAAACACTAAAGGAACACAGAAATTATAACAAATTCTAAAGAGAAAGGAGAAAGTTTCTAATTCTGAATATGGTGGGAAAAAAAAGGCAGATAAATTAAAGATCATAATTCACTTTTTAAAATGACTAAAATAATCATGGATTGCACACAGATATAGTTAGAAGGATACTTATTGCAGAGTTTTTTAAAATAGTGAAAACTGGAAACAAACTAACTGTCCAACGATAGGGGATTGGTTAAGCTGAGATGCAGCCATTCAATAGAAAACTATAAAAGACGCTGTTTAAGCATATTTTAGTGATATAGAGGCATCCATATTTGGGTGAAAAAAAAAAGTTAGAAAACAGTATGTAGAGAACAAACCCGGTTTTGTAGAGAATAATTTTATAGCTGTGTAACTTCAGGAAAGTTCCTTAATTTCCCTAAAGCAGTTTTTTTCCTCCATAATCGTACCTGCCTCATAGGGTTAGAGTGAGGATAACATGAGATTCTCTGTATAAAGTAACTGGCATATTGCCCAGCCCACAGTAAGTGCTATACATGTTAGCTCTTGATGTTGTATGTTCATAGCGGTGAGAAAGCATTTGAGGATATAACACTAAGTAATTTTCTGGGTGGCGGCTGATTTGTTTACCTTGTACTTTTAAACCTCTACAAGTAAGAAATTGAAATATTATACTATTCACACATGGTGATTATTCTCTTAAAAATCTACGACAGTGCTTTCTTTGCTCACAGTAAATAAATCTTGGTTGAACTGATTTTACCCTTCAGATTTCATTTAAACAAGTTTGCTCTGATATGTTTAAAATTATTTGACTTGGGACTTCCCAGGCAGTCCAGTTGTTAAGGCTTCGCCTTCCAATGCAGGGGATGCAGGTTCGATACCTGTCGGGGAGCTAAGATCCCACATGCCTCTCGGCCAAAAAAACCAAAACATAAAACAGAAGCAATATTGTAACAAAATTCAATAAAGACTTTTAAAAAATGGCCACATTAAAAAAAAAAAAAAAAAAAGGACTTCCCTGGTGGCACAGTGGTTAAGAATCCGCCTGCCAATGCAGGGGACACAGGTTCAAGCCCTTGTCTGGGAAGA
Source organism: Balaenoptera physalus (assembly GCF_965194825.1). NCBI lineage: Eukaryota > Metazoa > Chordata > Mammalia > Artiodactyla > Balaenopteridae > Balaenoptera > Balaenoptera physalus. Next base: position 118,968,106 of record NC_138884.1, on the reverse strand, counting down.
TCCCACATGCCGCGGAGTAACTAAGCCTGTGAGCCACAACTACCAAAGCCCGCAGGCCTAGAGCCGGTGCTCCACAACAAGAGAAGCTACCGCAGTGGGAAGCCCAGGTACCGCAACGAAGAGTAGCCCCCGCTCGCCACAACTAGAGAAAGCCCGCACGCAGCAATGAAGACCCAACACAGCCAAAAATTAAAATAAAATAAAATAAATTTATTTTAAAAATACTTGACTTAAGGACTAAATTTGTCTATATAATATTGTTACTGGGTAAAGCAAGGCATACTTGCATGGTTCAGCCTCAAAACTTATGAGAAACCAGTTCACTAGAAAGCCAGTAGATCTCAAATTATCAGTGGGAGGCAGCCTATCATAGCCTAATCACTTCTGGTTTCCTCCCAAGTCCCTTCCTCTCTCCTTCTTTTTGACTCTTTTTTCCTCTCCATAATCAAAGCCTAGGGGCTCTTTCTACCAGACTGTAAGCCAGTTACGGTGCCTCCTTCATGTTAGCGTTGCTAGTACCTAGCATAGTGGCTGGAATATAGTAGCTGCTCACTAAACATTCACCAACTGAATAAATATCTGATAGTAGTAGTTCACGATGGAGGCTTCAAATCCCTCATAAGGGAATTAGATAAAGGTGGACAGGCTACTCTTATCTGAAACTGTCTAGAATTCTCAGTAATTCTTCCTTAAGAAAACAAACAACATCTCACTTCAACCTATCACTTTTTTAAAAGTTCTCATTTGTATTCCACTGTCTATTTTAATAGATGTAAGATTATTTCTTTGTTTTTCCCTATATTTTGTTTAAAGTCCCACAAGAATTCCAGAGAGTTTAAGTAAATTGCTCAGAGAAACACAGCCAGTAAGTTACCACCCAGATAGCCTTAGGTCTTCTGGATTCTGATGCCCAAGATCTCTGCATCACACTGTGGAAAAAAACATTCCCTGTAACCTTTGACCCTAAAAGTTGTTGCAGATATAAGGTAAGAACAAATGTTTTCAGTAACACCTGAGCAAATGCTCCCTATCCCTCCAACTATCTCCTAGGGATTTTTATAAGATTCTGTGAAAAGACAGTAGGCAGCAACCCAAAGGTGTCCAAGTGTTTCCCTCCATGTTCAGAAGTCAACCAGCTTTGCTGAAAAATGAAACTAGAGAAACCAAATTAAACATTAACTCGTTAAAAAACACTTCAACCAGAAGACTACTGTGAAGTAAGGCCAGCAGCAAACCAAGGAAAGGGCTATAGTTTTGTACTGCGTATTTTTTTAAAAGGCAAAAAAAACAAGTTAAGGGTAAAGTTAGAGAGTTATCCATACATCCTTTCTTCCTCCGAATTCCATGTGTCACTTTCAGCCACTGCTCTGACTCTGTTTAGCGAATGGCAGTTCCCCTGGTATGGGGTGGGAACCCGAACTCTCTCAGGTATCCACAGAGAAGCGTTTAACTTACTTCACACTCTGAGGAACTTGCCAAAGGATTTCACACTCTAAACCTCAACCCACCAGGTTTGTAAGTAGGAAATCCTGTGGAAATTAATTGGTGATTATCTAAGCCAGCTGGAACACACTATTTATATATAAACAGTTAAAATCTGTTGAGGTCTGCTTTGTGCCAGACATTATGACAGGTCTTCTGAGGTTTAATTCTCATTATTATCCTCTGAAGCAGTTACAGTTCCATTTTACTAGTTCAGAGTGTTTAATGCGACTGAGAACCCACCATTAACAGATGTGACTAGGAGTGAAACCAAGGATTTGGAAAGTTAAGTTCAAAATCCACACCCACCTAGAGACACTAAACAATTGAATCTCTTCAAATATTTAACATACGTGTCGAAACGATCTTAAGGCCGTATTAGAGCGAGCAAGATGAAATAGAAGAAGGGCAAAGACTGATGTATAAAAATTACAGGACATAACGTTTGAGTTGTTTCAAGAAGTAGCCGCGGGCTATTAACTATCCATACCTCACAGAAGTAGACGGGTCCACTCGCACCTATTTGCGCTGAAACACCAAGCCTCCCTTTCCTTAAGGACAGTAGCTTTGGAATGCCAAACGTGGAAACGTTTCAGTGTGGGCAGCCCAGAGCTGGGTTCTTACCGTTCACACATCATCAGTAAGTGCCTCTCAAAAAAGCTTAAAGACAGTCCCTCCTCCACCTCCTTTGAACTTCAGTCCTGACCTCCAGAGTGGCTCAGGACAATATATGGCTCAATCTGTGTCCTTTCAACGTCAGGACCCAGTGACCCGCAATGGTTGCAAATGAATGAGATGAATGCTCAGAGCGTGGAGACGAAGCCACACGTCCATCCTCTCTATCAGGCAAAATCAGGGAAGGATGCCTTGGGGCGGGGCGCGTGGGAGCCGAATTAGAGCCACGTCCGCGTTCGCAGTCCACCCTGCCCTCCCCGCGCTGCGCCCGCCGCACGGCTTTCCAGCCCATCCTCCTCCCCGGCCCCTCCGGCGCTCCTTACCCGCTCTCACCTGGGGCTCCAGACCTTCCCGGCCGGACGCACCAGCTCCCGGGCCCGGGATCTGCTAGGGGACGGAGCCCGCTGCCGCAGCCGCCCCCGGCCGAAGCCGCTGTAAAGTTTGCTCGGGGTCTCGCCCTCTCCTGCCTCGGCCCTGCCAGGGAAGCACCTCCCGGGTCGCTCCCGCGGCTGCCGCCTCCGAGGCCGCTGTCGGCGGCGCTGCAGCACCGGCCGGGCTCGGGCGGCCGAGGACGGCTCCCTGCGCGCGGAGGGCGGGGTCTCCCCGCTCAGTCCGCGGCGCGGCGCTCGGTGTTTACCGCGGCCCCGCGGCCCGCTCTCCCCGCCCGCCGCCCTGCGCGCTCCTGACATCATTCATTCTCTCACACCCTTGCCCGCCCACTCCATTTCCAAACAGTGACTCACCCGGCGGCGCCCGCTCCCGCTGCTGTGGCTCTCCAGGCGCAGAGCGGAGCTCGAAAAACCGGTGCGACTTCTTGAGAAGTGAACCCCAGCTGCGGCTCTCTGCTCCTAGCCGTTAAAGGTGCAGGGAAGGAGGGGCTTGGCAGGCGGGGCAGATTGGCTCAGCGGGGAAAGGCTGGAGCGGACCTCCCTGAGCGGTGACAGAGAACAATCTGGGAAAGTTCTTTGGGTGCCACTCCCTGCAACTTTCAAGGGTGGGGCCGGGAAGAGATCCCCCCCACCCCCGCACGTCGCCTTTCTCGGGAACGGCTTCCTGACGTCGGTGTGAGTGGGCTTGGGGCACCAGCGGTTATTCACTAGGTATTGCCTGGGCCTGGGTCAAAGGGTGGGTTTCCAGACCTCAAAGGACTGCCTGGCAGGGTTAGTCTCTAGGTGAGAGCTGGAAGGGTTCTCCAAGTTAATGAGGCTAATAATACTTTCCCTTAGGTGACTAACCACCATGTCATATGTCCTGTTAATTGATTTGCTTCTCATTAAGGATAGAAAACAGTAACCAAAATAAACAGTGAGAGAGTAGTTCTTTGCTCAGCGGAACACTGCGCTTTTCCGCAGCTATTCGAGAGCACAAGACGGCCGTGTGAGATTTCTTTGATGAGCTCAGCAGTTATGTTTTTAGAAGGGGTGTTGCCTTCTTTAAAATGGTCAAGGCTCTACGCTTTTTGGAGTTGCTATTCATACACCTGCTGGGCAGTTTTCAAAGTAAACGATGGCTGCCTCGGATTCTAACTAGGATGAATCAGAGGGAATTTGGTCAAATCCTTATTGAATTTAACTGACATATGTTTTGTGTTAATTTCTACTTTCGGACAGGGTAGTTATGCTTAGGATTTGCACTGGCTTATGGGTGATTACATATAGTCAACAAAAATAATCAAGAGACATGTCTGGGTGCCCAGTGCAGAAATCATGGGGGTAAACAATCATCTGTTTATGATAATTCAACAGGATGGTAACAGAAAAACAAACAAAAAAACACACACACAAAAACTTGCAGGACAGTCCCAAAACAGACAACTGTATGATGTCACTACAGGAGTTTCCCTGAAATGAAAATGCTCCTGAGTTAACCAGAGGTTCAACATCATTGTTGTGGAAAATGTACATATCAAGGTACAGAAAGGTAACAACCCACAACACCAACAATTGAAATTTATTTTACTTGGGTTTATGTTTCCTTTTCAATAGGAGTTCGTTTTTTACAAAACCCAGGCATTTTGCCCAGAAGGCACTAGCAAATGGATTGGTTTGCTAGGATGTAAAGTAAATAGAAATTCAAACCAACAGTTTTCATAGACCATCACAGATGTAATCAGAGGCTTGGGTGTCCTGTCCACTGGTAACACAGAAGGACTAGATTCAAATATGTAGCGACAGGAAAGTTTGAGTGACTATCCCACCTACTCCCTACTTTATGACCCAGATGTTCAGGCATTATGGAGATATGTTTAAGTAAGATTTTCTACAGATCTCAGAAAATGATATTGTGGGCTTTGGGGTCTATGTACATGGGTGAAGTCAAAAAGCTCAAAAGAAGGCCTCCCATCCCATGTGTCTTGTTGCAGATGTAAATCCTGCAGCTCTATCATTCAAAGGTTACTGTCTGTATGAGAGGCTGTTTAATGGGTAGTTTTAAATTTGCAGCTACTATTATGTCTCAGTTTAAATATTGTGAAATAAATAATTACGTGATTTTATTATACCACTTAAATATACCCCAGTAAATGTAGAATATTATAATTGTGATTGAGTTCCATGAAGTTTTTCCATTCTACTCATTATCAACATATGAGAAAGCAAATTATTCATCTTAATTTCCATGTTTTGAAAAACATTGATTGACTGTCCGTCTCACAGAAAGAGGTGATTTTTTTTTCAACTGAACTTTTTGTTCATACAACATATCAAAGTTTACTAAGTCCCTGATTAATCACCTTCCGAAAATAATAATGCTGAATGTTCTAAAGGAGAGATAGGGCTGACAGTTGTGTTACTGTCAATTTTTTTTTCTAAACCAGTATGTACTGTAAAGCGAGTTTTACAGATATTTCTTTGGTATGATACAACATACTGGTTAAGTTAGGAGAACATACATATCTGTAGTACTTATCTGCTCTTATAATAACTCCTACTCTAGATGTACCTAAGTCATTGACTCAAGCAACAAATGTTTATTGAGTTCCCACTTTATTTATTTATTTATTTATTTATTTATTTATTTATTTATGGCTGTGTTGGGTCTTCGTTTCTGTGCGAGGGCTTTCTCTAGTTGCAGCAAGCGGGGGCCACTCTTCATCGCGGTGCGCGGGCCTCTCACTGTCGCGGCCCCTCTTGTTGCAGAGCACAGGCTTCAGACGCGCAGGCTCAGTAGTTGTGGCTCACGGGCCTAGTTGCTCCGCGGCATGTGGGATCTTCCCAGACCAGGGCTCGAACCCGTGTCCCCTGCATTGGCAGGCAGATTCTCAACCACTGCACCACCAGGGAAGCCCTGAGTTCCCACTTTGTGACCGCATTGTTTGTCTAAGAATCACCATGTACATCTTCTAAACATATGTCTCAGCAATGGGAAAGATTGCTTTTTTAAAAAAGTTACCTAAGGATGTTTAGAGCAGTACTATTTATAATTTTCCCAGGGTCCAGTGCCTGGCATGTAATTATTCAGTGAGTGAAATAAATGAATGAACAAGCCTTAAAGAACAAACTAATAGTGAAGTAATCCCATGTTACGAGATACTATATAGGCAATGGAAAAAAAAAAAGAATGAAATAGTTCCATAGGCTCTTAGAAAACTCTGTGTTAAGTGAAAAATATGAGCTGATGAGAAATACATTCACACACACACAATTTTTATGAATCAAACATAACTTCCGGGTACTTCCCTGGTGGCGCAGTGGTTAAGAATCCTCCCGCCAATGCAGGGGACACGGGTTCGATCCCTGAACCAGGAAGATCCCACATGCCGCAGAGCAACTAAGACCGTGCGCCACAACTACTGAGCCTGTGCTCTAGAGCCCGCAAGCCACAACTACTGAGCCCACGTGCCACAACTACTGAAGCCTGTGCACCTAGAGCCTGAGCTTCACAACAAGAGAAACCACCGCAATGAGAAGCCCACGCACCATAACGAATAGTAGCCCCCACTCGCCGCAACTAGAGAAAGCCCACACACAGCAACGAAGACCCAATGCAGCCAAAAATAAAAAACAAAAAAACAAAAAACCCCCATAACTTCCCAGGGCTTCCCTGGTGGTGCAGTGGTTAAGAATCCGCCTGCCAGTGGAGGGGATATGGGTTCAAGCCCTGGTCCAGGAAGATCCCACATGCCGTGGAGCAGCTAAGCCCATGCGCCACAACTACTGAGCCTGTGCTCTAGAGCCCCGTGAGCCACAACAACTGAAGCCTGCACGCCTAAAGCCCATGCTCCGCAACAAGAAAAGCCACCGCGATGAGAAGCCCGCACACTGCAATGAAGAGCAGCTCCCTCTGGCCGCAACTAGAAGAAAGCCCACACACAGCAACTAAGACCCAACGCAGCCAAAAATAAAACATTTTTTAAAAAAAGAGGAAGACAGGTTTAAAAAAAAAAAAAACTTCCCCCAAAAAAATCCAGAATCAAACTATGTATTACCTCTTGTAATGAGATACAGTCAGCCCTCTGTATCTGCAGGTTCTGTAGCCTCCAATTCAACCATGATCGAAAATATTCAGAAAAAAATTCCAGGAAATTCCAAAAAGCAAAACTTTAATTTGCAGTGCCAGCAATTATTTAGATAGCATTTACATTGTATTAGACATTATAAGTAATCTAAAGATGATTTAAAGTATATAGGAGGGTGTGCATAGGTTATATGTAAAATCTTTGCCATTTAATATAAGGGATTTGAGCATCCATGGATTTTGGTATCCACCGGGGTCCTGGAACCAATACCCTGCAGATACTGAGGGCAACTGTATAGAAGGTACGAATGTGAGGGGGAAACTAGTATTTCTGGACTATTTTTCAATGAGACATATTACTTTTGAAATCAAAAACAACGACACGAGCAATATTACAAGTGAGAAGGCGGTAATACGAGTCCATGACATAAGGAAGCTTACTGTCTAGTTGGAGAGACAATAACACCCAGAACAATAGAGATTAAGGCTGATCACTCTCTGAATTTGGGGTTTCAGATATTTATTCTGTGCCAGGCCCATCCAAAGAGCAAACACCTACCATTTATTGAGCACTTATTGTATGCCGGGGACTGTGCAAATTTCTTTACCTATATTATCTCATTTAACAATTTCAGCAACAATCTGAGATAGGTACTCATAATGCCCTTCTCTACATATAACGTAACCAAAGAAAACAGAGATTATCATTCTCTGGAGATCACATTCAAGTAAGTAGCATCATGGGAATTCCCTGGCAGTCCAGTGGTTAGGACTCTGCACTCTCACTGCTGAGGGCCCAGGTTCAATCCCTGGTCAGGGAACTAAAACCATGCGACAAAAAAAAAAAAAAGTAAGTGGCGTCATTGGGGCATAAAACCAGGGTCTTCTGGCCCTAAAGTTCATGCTTTTGGCCACTATTCCTTAAATTGCATCCACACTGATATAACTCTTTTGATGTAACAATACTCTTACTTTGGTTTTTAAAACATGTTTATTTTAAATTTATTTTAAACATAAGGTAATGGTACCATATTATGCTACTATTGGAAAATGAAGAAAAAATGTAAACACTGTTAACATTTTGGTGTCCAGTCTCCTTCCCTTAGATTTCCATTGTTTAAGATAATTTCAACAACAGCATACAAATTATTCTTATTCTGATTTTTAAAAAAATTTAGCACTATATCGTATGCTCTTTCCTCAAGATTATTATTTTAGTGGCTGGAAGGTGTGCCAAAAAATATATATATATGCTTGTACATGTAGGTGTGTGCATTGAACTTGGTCTCTCTGAAATCTGGTAGTCTAGTTCTTGATTGGGGAGCAATTTAGTTTAATATTTTTATATTTTTCCACTAATGAAAATCCTTGGGCTATCTTTTTTAGAGCTAGTACTACTACACTATCTATACAAATGTTCTATATTAAATGAAAGCGTTTTGGGTATTCAGAAAAGTAAATGAAACGTACTATTTGCCACATTTTATTAGCATTACTGTCCATGCTGTTTCTGGACTGGAGGAAAACGGGGAGGGTGTAGGGACGGCAATAAGCAGTGTTGCCGCAGTCCGGGTGTGAAATGGCCATGGTCTGCGTTAGGAGAGTAGCGATGGGAATGTAGGAGGTAGAGCAGATTTGAAGCATAATGGACAGAACTTGAAGATCAATTGGATATGGGGATGGAGCCAAAGATGACTCCTACTTTTTTTGTTTACTTGAGCACTTGGGTGGATGGATGGTAGTGCCCTTTACCAGGACAAGGAATGCCAAGATAAGAACAGGTTTATGAAGGAAGATGATGAATTTTAGTTAAACATGACGACTTGGAGATCTGAGATGTGTAATTGGAGATGTCAAGTGGGGAGCTGATGATAGTAGTCTGGAACTCAGAAAAGAGCCAAGAACTGCAGATATAAATTTGAGAAGAGTCAGCATGTAGATAAGAAAGCCATAGGAGACCTTGGCAAAGATGGCAGAGTAGGAAGACCCTGAGCTCACCTCCTCTCACGGGCATACCAAAATTACAGATATTTAGAGAGCAGCGTTTGATGAGAAAATCCAGAATCTAGCAGAAAAGATCTTGTACAACTAAAGATATAAAGAAAGAAACAGCAATGAGATGGGTAGGAGGAGTGGAGTCACACACAGTACAGTCAAGACTTGCTCACCCAAGTGGGCAATCCACCAGTCCCGGGATCTCTGGGCCACGACCCCACACAGAAGCAGGCAGACACTGGCCCGAGGACCAATGCAGCCCTGCAGCTTGACTTGTCAGGACCCAGCCAACACACCAACCCTAGAAACCCCCAGGCCCCGGCCATGCCCACCAGCTCTGGGACACGTTGCGCCTTTTAGCCAGCAGCCCCAGGATCCAGCCCCACCCAGCAGCTGACTGAAACCAGCTTTGGAACACCCAGGGCCCTGTAGCTAGAGACCCTGGGACCCAGCTCCACACACCAGTGAGCCAGCACTAGTCCTGGGAGCCCCCTGGGCCCTGGTGCCACCCACCAGCAGGCCAACACCAGGTCTGAGATACTCGGACTCCTCAGTCAGACACCCGAGGCTCCAGCCCCACTCACCAGTGGGCCAGCACCAGCTTTGGGAAACCCCAGAACCTGCAACCAGCTGTGTCAGGAACTGGTCCTACCCACCACCAACACTATATTTGGGAAGTCCAGCTCCACAACCACCCACTACAGAACCTAGCTCTGCCCACCATGAGCTAGCCCCCGAGGTTCCATAGCTAGCCGACTCGTGACCTGGCCCCACCAAACAGCAGCTGGCAGCCTCCGCACAAGGCAGGGCCTGGCAACCAGCTGGACAGGGGGGCCAGCCACGCCTACCAAACTGCCCACAGTAGTCAGCCCGCTACAAGAGAAGGACCTACGGAGCCCAACATAGGGAGCACCCCTAGAGCATATAGCTCTGGTAGCCAGAGGGGAGTGCGCTGCTGGGGTGCATAGGACACCTCCTCCAAACGGCCCCTTCTCCAAGGTCTGGAAATGTAACCAACCTACCCGATGCATAGAAGTAAAAATAGCGACTTGGAAAATGAGGTGACAGTGTTCCAAATGAAACAACAAGATAAAGCCCCAAAAGAAGAACTTCCACCTGATAAAGAGGTAGCAATCTACCTGATAAAGAGTTCAAGGTAATGATTGTAAAGATGATCAAAGAACTCAGGAGAAAAATGGATGAACAGAGTGAGAAATTAGGAGTTTTTAACAAAGAGTTAGAAAATATAAAGAAGAATGAGAGATAAAGAATACAATAACTAAAATGAAAAATAAACCAGAAGGAATCAAGAGTAGATTAAATGATACAGAGGAATGTACCAGCGAGCTGGAAGATAGAGCTGTGGAAATCACTGAGGTTGAACAGAAAAAAGAATAAAAGGAAAGGAGGACAGTTTAAGAGACTTCTGGCACAACATCAAGCATACCAACATTTACATTATAGGAGTCCCAGAAAGAGGAGAGAGAGAGAAAGGGGCTGAGAACATATTTGAAGACATAATAGCTGAATTCTTAACCTGGGAAAGGAAGCAGACATCCAGGTCCAGGAAGCACAGAGAGTGCAAAACAGGATCAACCCAAGAGGAACATACCAAGACACATTGTATTTAAGATGACAAAAATTAAAGATAAAGAGAATATTAAAAGCAGCAAGGGAAAAGCAATAAATTACATACAAGGGAACTCCCATCAGGCTATCAGCTGACTTTTCAGCAGAAACTCTGCTGGCCAGAAGGGAATGACATGACATATCTAAAGTGATAAAAGGGAAAAACATACAACCAAGAATAATCCACCAAGCAAGGCTTTCTTTCTGATTGGATGGAGAGATCAAAAGTTTTACAGATAAGCGGGTGGGGGGGTGATGAATTGGGAGATTGGGATTGACATATATAAACTAATATGTATTGAATGGATAACTAATAAGAACCTGCTGTATAAAAAAATAAATAAAATTCTAAAATTCAAAAAAAAAGTTTTACAGATAAGCAAAAGATAAGAGTTCAGCACCATCAAACCAGCTTTACAAGAAATGTTAAAGGGATTTCTCTAAGTGAAAAAGAAAAGGCTACAACTAGAAACATGAAAATTACAAAAAAGAAAAACCTCATTGGTAAAGGCAAATATACAGAAAAGGTAGTAAATCAACCATGTGCAAAATTAGCAGGAAGGTTAAAAGACAAAAGTAGTAAAACCATTTATATCTGTGATAAGCAGTTAAGGGATACACAAAACAAAAAGATGTAAAATATGATGTCAAAAACAGTAATCATGGGGGGAGGAGAGTAAAAATGGAGGGTTGTTAAAATGCATTTGAAATTAAGACATCAGCAACTTAAAATAATCATGTATATATAAAGATTTCTATATATAAACCTCATGGTAACCATGAACCAAAAACCTAATATAGAGACATAAAAAATAAAGAGAAAGGAATTCAAACATAACACTAAAGAAAATCATAAAATCATGAAGAGAGCAAGAGAAAAAGAAAGAAACAGCGAAGAAATACAAAAACAACCAGAAAACAATTAACTAAATGATATTAAATACAACCTACCTGTAATTACTTTAAATGTAAATGACTAAATGTCCCAATCAAAAAACTTAGGGTGACTGACTTTCAGTCTAAGTGACAGTAAGTCACCCCAACTATGGAAATGCTGGGCTGTGAAATCATGCCTGTTAGCTCAGACTGGAGTGTGTCCTATGAGCATCCCTCCTACTCCTTACAGAAGGCCAAGATGGTGCCCCAGAGCTGCTCCTCAAAGTGCACCCACCAGCTGAGTCTGAGTTTTGTCTGTCTAAATGTTAAAAAAAATAACATAAGGAGAAAAGGACATTCCCCACTAAATTTGAATACTTTGCATAAGCTTGATAGGGCAAGGGTGCAATCAACAACTATTTTAACATGAATCTTCTTTTCATCCACCTCTCATTTTTTCCTTAAATGAGAAAACACATTGGTCTAGCAAGGATAGTATTTGTGCCTTGAGGATAGCAATTATAGAATAAATCCATCTAAAATATCATATTCTGAATTTTGTTGCTTTGTTTGTTTAGAGAGGGTAATACCAAACAGTCTTCAAAGAAAATGAGGTGAAGACCAAGTGCTTCAATAATCAAGAACATCTATGTTTTGAGATGGGTGTGTGGTTAAGCATGCTTTTAGGTTTTCTGTATTTAGGAGATTCTGAGTTCTTGACTGTTGGCCAACTTTCAAGCAAGTAAAAATCATTGCGGTCTGTAAATTTTTCTAAGTTTACCCAGAAAAATGCTCTGTTCCTTCTGTGGCACATGCTTATGCTGCTGAAAGCTAAATCCTCAAAATAAAACCTAAGGAGGGGACTAATAATTCATTAAAGTAAATCAATGGTGTCACTACTAATTCCTATCCTGTAGAAGAATTTTTGGTAGTGGATAAATAACATACCCTGGGCAGATGAACTCAACCTGGTAGATAAAAGTTTGCTTTGGTCACAGTTGCCTATGAATATGGGTTTCAAAATAAACATAAAGCCTTAACTTAGAATTTCATTATGTTTTAGAATCATCACTGCCTTAATGTTCAAATATCTAATTAAGTTCTCCTAGTAAGGAGAAATGCACATTTGTTTATGGCTTTTTGTGAATATATATGCAGTGATCTATGGCTTTAAAAAAATTCTGTGTTTCTGTGACAGTGTTTGTTAATCCAGCCAATGGAGTTATTTACAGAAAAATGGAACATGTAGTAGTTTTTCATGTACAAGTAAGAACTGTTTCCCCCCAAAACATTAGTTACCTGAATTGTTCTAAGATTATTTGTAAAATCTGAAACACAGTGATTAAAGAGAAGTGAGAATTCTAAAAAAAAAAAAAAAAAACTTAGGATGACTGAATGGATAAAAAAAGCAAGACCTATCTATATGCTACCTACAGGAGACTCACTTCAGATCTAAAGACACACAGAGACTGAAAGGGAAGGGATGGAAAAAGATGCAATATGCAAATGGAAATCAAAAGAAAGTCAGGGTAGCAATATTTATATCAAGACAAAATAGACTTTTAAACAAAGACTATAACAAGAGACAAAGAAAGACATCACATAATGATCAAGGGATCAATCCAAGAAGAATATATAACAATTGTAAATGTGTATGCACCCAAGTTAGGAGCACATAAATACATAAGGCAAATATTAACAGACATAAAGGGAGAAATCAATGGCAAAACAATAATAGGAGGGGAATTTAACACCCCACTTACATCAATGGGCAGATCATCCAGACAGAAAATCAATAAGGAAACACAACATGACACATTAAAACAAATAGACATATATATATATATATATATATATATATATATATATATATATATATATATATATATACACATACACACACATATATATATATATAAAACATTCCATCCCAAAGCAGCATAATACACATTCTTTTCAAGTGCACATGGAAAATTCTCCAGGGCAGATCACATACTAGACCACAAAATAAAACAAGCCTTGGTAAATTTAAGAAAACTTAAATTATACCAAACATTTTTTCCAACCACAACGTGATGAGACTAGAAATCAACTAAAAAAAACAAAAAAACGTAGATAACAAAAACACATGGAGGCTAAACAATATGCTACTAAACAACCAATGAATCACTGAAGGAATCAAACAAGAAATAAAAAAATACCTAGAGACAAATGAAAATGAAAACACAATAATCCTAAATCTATGGAATGCAACAAAAGCAGTTCTAATAGGGAAGTTTATAGTGATACAAGCCTACCTCAGGAAACAAGAAAAATGTCAAATAAACAACCTAACCCTACACCTAAATTAATTAGAAAAAGAACAAACACAAAACAAAGTTAGTGGAAGGAAAGAAATCATAGAGATCAGAGCAGAAATTAATGAAATAGAGACAAAGAAAAAAAAGAAAGAAGAAAGAAAGAAAGACAGAAAGACAGAAAGAAAGAAAGAAAGAAAGAAAGGAAGGAAGGAAGGAAGGAAGGAAGGAAGGAAGGAAGGAAGGAAGGAAGGAAGGAAGGAAGGAAGGAAGGAAGAAAGAAGGAAAGAAAGAAAGAAAAGAAAGAAAGAAAGAAAGAAAGAAAGAAAGAAAGAAAGAAAGAAAGAAAGAAAGAAAGAAAGAAAGAAAGAAAGAAAGAAAAGATCAGTAAAACTAAGAGCTGGTTCTTTGAAAAGATAAAATTGATAAACCTTTAGCTGGACTCATCAAGAAAAAAAGAGGGCCCAAATCAATAAAATCAGAAATGAAAAAGGAGAAATTACAATGGACACCACAGAAACACAAAGCATCATAAGAGATTACTATGAACAACTATATGCCAATAAAATGGACCACCTAGAAGAAATGGACAAATTCCTAGAAATGTACAATCTCCCAAGACGGAATCAGGAAGAAACAGACAATATGAACAGACCAATTACCAGTATGAAATTGAATCAGTAATTTAAAAACTCCCAACAAAACAGTATGGAGGTTCCTTAATAAACTAAAAATAGAACTACACTATGACTCAGCAGGCCCACTACTGGGCATATACCCAGAGAAAACCATAATTCAAAAAGACACATGCACTCCAATGTTCATAGCAACCCTACTTATAAAAGCCAGGACATGGAAGCAACCTAAATGTCCATCAACAGAGGAATGGATAAAGAAGATGTGGTACATATATACAATGGATTATTACTCAGCCATAAAAAGGAATGAAATTGGGTCATTTGTAGAGACGTGGATGGACCTAGAGAGTGTCATACAGAGTGAAGTAAGTCAGAAAGAGAAAAACAAATATTGTATATTAACGCATATATGTGGAATCTAGAAAAATGGCATAGATGACCTTATTTGCCAAGCAGAAATATAGACATAGAGAACAAATGTATGGATACCAAGGGGGAAAGGGGTGGGATGGGAGGAATTGGGAGATTGGGATTGACACATATATGCTATTGATGCTATGTATTAAATAGACAACTGATGGGAACATACTGCATAGCACAGGGAACTCTACTTAATGCACTGTGGTGTCCCAAATGGGAGGGTAATCCAAAAGGGAGTGGATATATGTATATGTATGGCTGATTCATTTTGCAGTGCAGTAGAAGCTAACACAACATTGTAAAGCAACTATACTCCAATTAAAAAACAACAACAACAACAAAAAAGCCTCCCAAACAAAAGTCCAAGGCTAGATGGCTTCACAGGTGAATTCTCCCAAGCATTTACAGAAGAGTTAACCCTATTTTTCTCAAACTATTCCAAACAATTGTAGAACAATTGTAGAGGAAGGAATGCTTCCAAACTCATTCTACGAGACCAGCATCACCCTGATAACCAAAGTCAAACAAAGATAGCAAAAAAAAAGAAAGAAAGAAAATTACAGGCCAATATCACTGATGAACATAGATGCAAAAATTCTCAACAAAACATTAGCAAACCAAATCCAACAATACACTAAAAGGATAATACACCATGATCAAGTGGGATTTATCTCAGGGATGCAAAAATGGTTCAGTATCTGCAAATAAATCAATGTGATATACCACATTAATAAATTTAAGAATAAAAATCATATGATCATCTCAGTAGATGCAGAAAAACTTTTGAAAAAATTCTACATCGATTTATGATAAAAACTCTACACATACACACACACACACATACTCTACACAAAGTGGTATATAGAGAACATAACATAATAAAGGCCATATATGATAAGCTGAAGTTAACATGATACTTAACAGTGAAAAGCTGAAAGCTTTTCCTCTAAGAACAAGAACAAGACAAGGATGCCCACTTTCACTATTTTTATTCAACATAGTATTGGAAGTCCTAGCCACAGCAACCAGACAAAAAAAAAGAAATAGAAGGAATCAAAATTGAAAATATACACACTACTATATATAAAATAGATAACCAACAAGAATCTACTGTATACACAGGGAACTATACTCATTATCTTGTAATAACTTATAATGAAAGAAAATCTAAAAAAGAGTATATATATATACACACACACACACACACACACACACACACACACACATATATGAATCGCTTTGCTGTACACCTGGAACTAACACAACATTGTAAAATTGTAAATCAACTATGCTTCAATAAAAATTAAAAATAATAAAGGTATTATATTAAACCATTTGAATTAAGGACACTTGTTATGGAGCAATAGCTAAGTGATACAATAATCAAAGCAAACAGCAATAAAGGAAATTGTAAATTTTTTTTTTGGCTCCATTGGGTCTTCGTTGCTGCGCGCAGGCTTTCTCTAGTTGTGGCGAACAGGGGCTACTCTTCATTGCAGTGCATGGGCTTCTCATTGCGGTGGCTTCTCTTGTTGCAGAGCATGGGCTCTAGGCATGCGGGCTTCAGTAGTTGCAGCACACGATCTCAGTAGTTGTGGCTCATGGGCTCTAGAGTTGTGGCTCATAGACTCAGTAGTTGTGGCACACGGGCTTAGTTGCTCCACTGCATGTGGGATCTTCCTGGACCAGGGGCTGAACCTGTGTCCCCTGCATTGGCAGGCAGATTCTCAACCACCACACCACCAGGGAAGCCCAGGGTAACTGTAATTTTTTTTTAAAAAAAGGAATCAAAATTAGGAAGGAAGAAGTAAAACGGTCGCTGCAGATGACATGATACTATACACAGAAAATTGTCAAGATGCCACCAAAAAAACACTAGAGCTCATCAATGAATTCAGTAAAATTGTAGGGTACAAAATTAATATGCAGAAATCAGTTGCATTTCTAAAACTAATACCTACAAGAAAGAGAAATTAAGGAAACAATCCCATTTACAATCTCATCAAAAAGAATAAAATACCTAGGAATAAATCTAACTGTACTTAGAAAACTTAAGATGGGACTTCCCTGGTGGTCCAGTGGTTAAGACTCCATGCTCCCAATGCAGGGGGCATGGGTTCGAACCCTGGCCAGGGAACTAAGATCCTGCATGCCATGAAGTGCGGCAAAAAAAAAAAAAACTGTAAGATACTGATGAAAGAAATTGAAGACAACACAAACAGATGGAAAGATACACTGTGTTCATGGATTGGAAAAATTAATAATTGTTAAAATGACCATAGTAGCTACCCAAGGCAATCTACAGATTCATTGCAACCCCTTTCAAAATACCAATGGCATTTTTCAGAGATCTAGAAAAAATAATTTTAAAATGTGTATGGAAGCACAAAAGATCCCAAATAGCCAAAACAATCTTGAGAAAGAAGAACAGAGCTGGAGGTATCATGTGCCCTAACTTCAGACTATACTACAAAGCTACATCATTCAAAACAGTACGGTACTGGGGTTTCCCTGGTGGCGCAGTGGTTAAGAATCTGCCTGCCAGTTCAGGGGACACGGGTTCGAGCCCTGGTCCGTGAAGATCCCACATGTCACAGAGCAACTAAGCCCGTGTGCCACAACTACTGAGCCTGCACTCCAGAGCCTGTGAGCCACAACTACTGAAGCCTGCGCTATTAGAGCCCATGGTCTGCAACAAGAGAAGCCACTGCAATGAGAAGCCCGCGCACCACAACAAAGAGTAGCTCCCGCCTGCTGCAACTGAAGAAAGTCCGTGTGCAGCAGCGAAGATCCAATGCAGCCAAAAATTAAAAATAAATAAATAATAAATATATTAAAAACAATAAAACAGTATGGTACTGGCACAACAGACACACAGATCAATGGAACAGAATAGAGACCCCAGAAATAAACCTACAAATTATGGTCAATTTATCTACGACAAAGGAGGCAAGAATATACAATGGAGGAAAGACAGTCTCTTCAATAAGTGGTGCTGGGAAAACGGGACAGCTACATGTAAAAGAATGAAATTAGAACATTTTCTCATACCATATACAAAAATAAACTCAAAATGGATTAAAGACCTAAATGTTAGACTGGAAAGCATAAAACTCCTAGAAAAAAACACAGGCAGAACACTCTTTGTCATAAATTGTAGCAATACTTTTTTGGATCTGTCACCTAAGGCACATGAAACAAAAGAAAAAGTAAACAAATGGGACCTAATTAAATTTAAAAGCTTTTGCAGAGCAAAGGAAACAATTGAGAACAAAAAGACAACATACTGAAGGGTAGAAAATATTTGTAAGTGATCTGAACAATAAGGGGTTGATGTTGAAAATATCTAAGCAGCTCATAGTACTGAATATCAAAAATAGAAAAAACTGGGCAGAAGGTCTGAACAGACATTTTTCCAAAGAAGACATACCAATGCCCAACAGGCACATGAAACAATTCTCAAAATCACTAATCATCAGAGAAATGCAAATTGAAACCACAATGAGATATCACCTCACACCTGTCAGAAGGGCTGTCATCAAAAAGACCACAAATAAAAAATGTTGGTGAGGATGTGGAGGAAAGGGACCCCTTGGACACAGTTGGTGGGAATGTGAGTTGGTGCAGCCACTTGGAAAACAATATGGAGGCTCCTCAAAAAACTAAAAATAGAACTACCATATGATCTAGCAATTCCACTCCTGGGCATATATCTGAAGAAAATGAAAACATTAATTTGAAAAGATACACGGACCCCAATGTTCATAACAGCATTATTTACAATTGCCAAGATATGGAAGCAACCTAAGTGTCCATCAACAGATGAATGGATAAAGAAGATGTGGTATACATATAAAATGGAATACTACTCAGCTATTAAAAGGAATGAACTTTTGCCATTTGCAACAACAGGGATGGACCTGGAGGGTATTGTGCTTAGTAAAATAAGTAAGATACAGAAAGACGAATACTGTATGTCATCATTTATATGTGGAATCTAAAAATTAAAACAAAAGAATGAATACAACAAGACAGAAACAGTCTATATAGAGAACAAACTGTGTTTACCAGTGGGGAGGGGGAAAGGATAGGGGCAAGATAGGAGTAGGGGATTAAGAGATACAAATTACTATGTACAAAATAAATAAGCAACAAGGATATATTGTACAGCACAGGGAATACAGCCAATATTTTATAATAACTATAAGTGGAGTATAAGCTATAAAAATAGTGAATCACTGTGCTGTACACCTGAAACTAATATAATATTGTAAATCAATTATACCTCAATTAAAAAAAATAAAAGCAAGCCATAGGAAAAAATGAGATGGCCTGGAAAGAGAATACAGAGTGTCTGAGAGAGAGCCTAATATTTTAGGTTTGGTAAAGAAGAACACTGCAGATGATGCTGTAAATTCATAACTAGAGCAATAGGAAGAAGACCAGAAGAGTGCAGTATCCAGGAAAACAAGGAAAAGACTTTTTGAGAAAGGTAGAATGGCCATCTATAATATATCGAATGCTCCTGAGAGCGCAGGTAAAATAAAGATGTAAAAGTCCATTGGATTTGGTAACATAGAGGTCTTTGTTAGCCTTAGCCAGAGGGAGTTTGGTTATGCTATGTTGAGTGGAATCCTGGTTGAGTGGGAGTGAAAAAGAGCCGGGTTCAGCAGCAGGCCGGTGAGTTGTCTTCCTGGAGGGCTGATCTATAAGGGGTGCTAAAGCATTATCAGAATAAATTTGTAAAATAAACTTGGGTTGGTGGGAAATGAGGGCTAATAGTATAGGCTTTCTTTCTGAGGTGAGG
The DNA here is from genome assembly GCF_965194825.1 of Balaenoptera physalus. Taxonomy (NCBI): domain Eukaryota; kingdom Metazoa; phylum Chordata; class Mammalia; order Artiodactyla; family Balaenopteridae; genus Balaenoptera; species Balaenoptera physalus. The sequence continues at coordinate 118,948,832 of NC_138884.1, read as the reverse complement.
AAAACTTTCTACAGTTGACTGCTGATGGGAAGGAATCAGTAAAGGGGATGAGGAAGGAGACAATGGGGAGGATAATCAATAGTCAAAGTTCAGAAGTCAGGACGAGATGCTATTCAGAACAGATGGAAGGAATGGCTTGGGAGATGAGAAAGAACAGCTAGTCCAATGCAACAGGAGGGAAAAAGGAAGAAAGAGAAGCATGGGAGTGACACAGTTATGTTTGTAGACTGCGTGTAGAAAGTTGAACTCACCCCTTTGGATGCTTCCATTTTTCTGTGAGTTAGGAGGTGTGTATTAGTTTTCTATTGTTGCTGTAACAAATGATCGCAAACTTACTAGCTTGAAATAACACAAATGTATTAGCTCACAGTTCTGCTGGTCTGTGGGTTTCTCTGCTCCAAGTTTCAGCAGGTTCTGGCAGGCTTCCAAACTCCTCAGGTCATTAGCAGAATCTAGTTCTTTCCGCTTGCAGAACAAAGGTTTCTATTTCCCTGCTGGCTGTCAGCTGGGGTGGGGGGGTCACCTTTGGCAGCAGAGGCATCTGTCCCAGAGCTAGCCACAGCATGTTGAATCCTTCTCAACAACTGGAATCTTTCTTACTTCTCTGCCACATCTCTTTGCCTCCGATGGAGAAAGCTCTCTGTTTTTAAGCACCCGTGTGATTAAATTGGGTCCACCTGGATAATTCAGGATACTTTTTCTACTGTAGGGCCCATACTCTTAATTACATCTGCAAAGTCCCTTTTGCCATGTAATGTAACATATTCAGAGGTTCTAGGGATTAGGGCATGGACATCTTTGGGAAGCCCATTCTGCTGAGTGCAAAGTGACATCATCAACTGAGAATAGGAAGTGGAAGAGGTGGGAGGTTTTAGAGAGAATGAGAAAAGTTTGAAGTAACCACACTGGAGAGTAAGAACATGAACTGACTAGAGAAACTCTGTAAATGTGACAGATGGCACGGTTGGGGCCATGGTGATACCAAGAGTGGCTTTCTCTGGCAGCACTCAGCCACTTGGGCATGGCACAGAGAATGGGAGTAGTGATGGAATAGACAGGCAAAGGGTCTCTGTTCTGTTCCATTGATCTATGTGTCTGTTGTGCCAGTGCCGTACTGTTTTTTTGTTTTTAATAAATTTATTTATTTACTTATTTTTAATTTTTGGCTGCGTTGGATCTTCGCTGCTGCACACGGACTTTCTTCAGTTGCAGCAAGCGGGAGCTACTCTTTGTTGCGGTGCGCGGGCTTCTCATTGCAGTGGCTTCTCTTGTTGCGGAGCACAGGTTCTAATAGCGCAGGCTTCAGTAGTTGTGGCTCACGGGCGCTAGAGCACAGGCTCAGTAGTTGTGGCACATGGGCTTAGGTGCTCCGTGGCATGTGGGATCTTCCCAGACCAGGGCTCCAACTCATGTCCCCTGCATTGGCAGGCGGATTCTTAACCACTGAGCCACCAGTGAAGTCCCTCCTTCCATTTTAATATTGAGATCTGTCATATCGACAGCTCCAGGTGGTCTTTATGTGGTCAGCATACAAGGGATCGAAAGAATAGTACCAAAGATCCAAAAGTCGGGGGAATCTGGCCCGTTGAAATATAGTACTTGAACCAGAAATAAGGGCTGGTCTAACCTCTGGGGTCTGTGTATATGCTTGACTGGCTAACTTTGAGTTTGCTTCGTTTTTACTCTTTGACCCTCACTTCCACCATAAAGGGGTAAGTGTTGGGACCACATGAGAAATGGCAGATATATTTCTGAGAGTCTCCTGGAGGGTAGTGGGAACAGGTGCCTTGGAAAATTCAGCAAGAGCAAAAAGGAGGCCTGCATGCTAATGATTTGGTTCCCAGAGAGGTTAGCCTAGAGCAGCATTGCCCAAACTAGCCAGTGTTCTAAATACCATCATTATGTGGGGTCCCCCCATGACTTGATGAATCTTCAGGGGAGGGATTCCTGACACCATGTTAAGTAAGTGCCTGAGGTGATTCTTTTTTTTTTTTTGCCACGCCACGTGGGCTTAGCTCCCTGACCAGGGATTGAACACAGGCCCTCCGCGGTGAAAGGGCTGAGTCCTAACCACTGGACCGCCAGGGAACTCCCCTGAGGTGATTCTTACGCTGAGAAAAACTTGGAACATTTTAGCTTAAGGCAATGATTCTCTACCTTTTTCCCTATATAGTTGAGCAAATTTCCCTATATAGTTGTGTAATTTGCTCAATAATAATTATTATTATTTCTAATAATAAGATATATTAGCCATAATTTTCAATCAGGGACCATGCCCTCCTGGACGGCGCTATCAGAATTACAAGACTGTCCGGGATTGGGTAAGAAGGGAGAAGGAAGGGAGGATAGTGTGGATTTAAGTCGCTTTAAACAGATTCCCCAGAGAAACGGAGGCTCCTTCTCACTAGGGAGGGCCATCCTCCACCACCCTACTTCCAACCTCCTTCTCTGTTTGACAGTCACGGGCCTGGACTCTAGGCAAGAGGAAGAGAATTCACTAATGAGCTTAATAGTTATATTCTGATGTTTAGAGCGTTCTATGACATAATTCTGGTCAGGCTGTCTCTAGAAAGCCAGTCACCTTGCTATTCTAGCAAAGTTGACTTTGAAGCCTACCAAACTAAAGGCTGGACTTCACAGACTGGTGCCCAGAATGACCCCTTGTAGAACACGTCTGGACAGCTTGCTATCCTCCCGGGCCTCACTCTCTTTCTTCATTGGCTGGATCTCCAGCTGTAGCCCTGGTTATATTCCAATTAGGATGTGAGTACACACACACATCTTCCTCCATACGGTTTATTAGGGCACTGTATATGATTTTCTTTTTACTGTGATTTTTAAAAATTATTCACACTTTAATATTAATATTGTTAATAGTGATAACAATAAGGCCATTATCTATGTAACTCTTTTACAGTTTACAAACTAAGTTTACATAAGGGCACTGTATATGATGATATCACCTTACTCCAATTTGACCTTAAAAAGGATGGGACTTGAATTGCAAATTAAAACAGACTTTTTACCCCCCTAGCTTAAAATGTGAAGGAGGATGATATTGCTGAAGGACATGGTAACTTTATGCAGCCCTGACTTTTCAGCTGTTAGCTCAAACCAAAATGTTGAACAAGAAAGGTACAAATTCTGCCTGTTTATTCAAGCCTTTTCTGTAATGAAGGGGGGGGGTAATAATTGCACCGTGTTGTGCTTTCTATATGAAAGTATTCAGTCAATGACCTCAGACATGTAATAAATACTATATCAATCATCTTTACAACTTTCTAGTAGTTAAATATTGTCAGGGATAGAGAGACATAGAAGATGAGAAATAATAGATGAAAATCTTTGACTTCCCAGTTTCTTCAACCCTTCTAATCTTAGGTGTGTTTTCAGATAGTGGCCATTAGAGTATACATCATATATGCAATCTATAAATTTAACATGAAATAACATCTTGCTTTTATACTAATGTTGTTATTGAAAAGAATCCAGAGTACTCTCATGTCATTAACTCATTTATTGCATCTTTACAACATTCTCTTCAATTTTGGTGACTCCTTAGTCTGCATTCAGTATTTAATATCAAATGCTCTAAGATTCAGAAGAAAGTAATTGCCTATAATAGTTTTAAAAAACCACTTTCTATTCTTTTGTGCTTTTAAAACCCATTGTTTTCCATTTAATTTCTTGACATTACATCACCCCTACCCACCCAACCTGGCATTCTTCATTCTCTGTTGCCCTTGCCCTTTTGTAGCTAGGTCTCATAAATTAATTGTGTCCTTCTTTTAACCCTCTCTTCCCCTGGTCTGGTTTCCTTCATTATACAGTTGACACTTGAACAATTCCAGGGTTAAGGGTGCCCACCCACCACGCAGTTGAAAATCTGAGTACAATTGATAGTTGGCCCTTCATTTTCTTGGTTCCTCTGTGCTTGCAGATTAAACCAGCTGTAGATCATGTAGTACTGTAGTATTTACTATGGAAAATACTGAGTTTTATAAGGGAGAAAAAAGTATAGCCTATATTCCTGGTTTCAAAATGTTCTCAATACATTTGGGAAAATAAGATAAACACATCAGAATTACATTGATGAAAATGTGATCATACTTTACCTGGAAGTAACTTAAAACTTAATGTACTTGTTTCACATTTGTTTTCAAAGTTTTTCAACCCAACTCATGGATGACGTGCCATGCTGTTTAGAACCCACTTTAATTGTGTCTACTCGTGCCAACAGCTTCTGGCTTCCCCCTGTCCCTCCGTCACTAGGATAATACCCTTTGAAACATGTTAGGGAATTAAAGTAGTAGATAACTAAATAAATGAAAAACTTAAGAGGAAAACATAGAATAACAATAGTAATTATATTCACTGAAATGCTGAACCATAGGCATACAGCTATACATGTCCTCATACAGTTAGAGTCTTGTCAGGAAAAAGATGATATACCCAAAGGGTTGAACTACAAAGAGTTTAATGAAGGGACTAGTTATAAAGGGTGTAGTCAGAGAGGCCAGTACAAAGATAGAATAAGAAATGATGAAATGCCCAGGGACATTGGGAAGTCATTACTAACTCTAGGCCTGAAGGGGAAAGAAAGGGAAAGATGTTTCCAGCAGCAGATAAGAGCCAGATCTGTGTAAAGGGGCAGGCTTAGGGGAGCTACGGCCTTAGGGGGAGGCGTGTAACCACTCAGAACTGTTACAAGAGGCGAAAGAGTGAGAACAATGATCCTGACTTCCCTCTCCTCCTGCCCTCAGATTTCCTGCTGGGGACTGACCCTAACCCAAAGCTGAAGGGAGAGAAAACCCAGACGATACCGTTGGTAAAAGTTTAGTGTCCAGGGGTACAGGACAGACCTGAGATGGGTGAGAATGGATCTGGAAGGGCAAATAGAGAATAACCAGCACAAATCCCTACAGAGTTTTAGGAGTCTCTGCAGGTAGGTTTATGGTAAGGGATTTCTAAGGCAGTGAACTCCAGCATCCTCAGCCTGGCTGGCAACAGGCATAATAGGGCAAATTGAAGAGACCAATGACCTTAGAATTTAACCTAACCAGTCAGTCTCCCAAACCCCCTCCCACCACACACCAACTATGTACTATATAGTTTAAATATAGCCAAGTTGTTAACATTCTACCCCTATTATTTTGGTGGGAAAATGCTCTTTTGTCAGGCCAAACTTTACCATTAGAGTAAGGGCCAACTGGGAGAAAATGAAGCCAGCATGAAGGTGAGGCAAGCAGTTACGCATGGATGCCGTGGACAATCCCAAGCTAAACCACACACACCACAAAAACCATCCTAAGGTCTTTAACGCAAAGACTCCCTAAATGGCCTCTCCTCAGAAATATGCAGATAGCCCATGGTCAGGATCTTAATGAATTCGAATTAATTTGTGAAAGCATTCTAGGGGTACAGTAATACACAAAATGTTCTTGAGTGTCACAATTTACCAGTTGCTTAGTCAGTTGAGACTCTGGGGCCCCTGGGACTTCCCTAGTGGTCCAGTGGTTAAGACTCCATGCTTCCACTGCAGGGGGCACGGGTTCCATCCCTGGTTGGGGAACTAAGATCCCTCAAATCGCAGGAGGCAGCCAAAAAAAAAAAAAAAAAAAAGACTCTGCTGCCCTTTGCCTGGGGCAAATGATCTTCTCTGGCCACGTAATCTGACCATGGATTCCCAGGCATTGCCTGTTGATTCTCCTATACAACGGGGCTTTGATTAAGGAGACAGTGAAAGGAAAGTAGCCTGCTCTTCTCATCTCCACCTACTTCCTGGCCTCCAACTCCACATTATCTTGACCAAATCGTGGTATTTAAAATAGAATCTCCATGTTCAATTAGCTGTGCTATGGAACAGATGAGGACAGAGAAGCGGACATTGCATTTGTCAGTTAGGTCACTGGTGTCCTTTGTCAGACCAGTTTCAGTGGAAGAGAGCCTTCCCCCTGGTATGCCAAGGTAGGCTGGTGAGGCATGAATGATTGCAAGGGGGCTGAAAACTTAGCCCCTTAAGTTCCTGACATGGCCAGGAGGAGCTAGAGTGACTTTGATGTTGTCCTCAGGATACCAAATAAATATAGTAATTTTCTCTGGCTGCCGTGACATGGAAAAGTTTGGAAAGCACAGCTGCAGAGTGGTAGCAGTGGAAGTCAAATTGCAATTCAGGAGGACTAAGTGGAGAAATGGAGGTGGAAGCTGTGAGTGTAAAGTCTTTCCAGATATATATGTCAGTGAAAGGAGAGAGAGCAAATAGACTGATTCTAAGCAGGTTTTTAAAAAATTATTTATTTTGGCCTGCGCTGGGTCTTAGTTGCGGCATGTGAGATCTTTGTTGTGGCATGCATGTGGGATCTAGTTCCCTGACCAGGGATCAAACCTGGGCCCCCTGCATTGGGAGCACGGAGTCTTACCTACTGGACCATCAGGAAAGTCCCTCTAAGTAGGTTTAATAGGCAGATGCTTGAGGACATTTGTAACAAGTAGAGAAGGGTCTGGCTGTAGAGAGAAATTACAGATATAAGGGGGAGAAAAGGAAGGCACTGTTAAGGTGGGAAGGAAGAATGCCGAAGGATTTCACCACTCTGGCTACTATTTTCTTTGTTAAAAAGAGGTTGAGTTATCTGCTGAGAGCGAGAGAGACAGGATCTTGATATGGGGTTTTAAGAGAGAAATAAAAGATTTGAAATGTTTGCTATCAAAAATGAGAAAGGAAGCTGCCAAAAGATAAGTAAAAATTTGCCAATGTTGAGAGCCAGACTGAGAATGGAGCTCATAAATTTGTAATGAAGCTAATCAGCAGAGTTATATGTTTCACACAGCTGGGACAGGACACCTGGGGGCTTGAGAAAAGACAGTGTTAGACGGTTTTATCTAGGACCATGACCTGGAAGAGCAAGAATAGTAGAAAAGATAAGCTAGCAAGAGAATTGAGGCAGCTGGTAATCAGAGGAGGGACAGAATTTGAACTTGTTAAAATAAGAGTTCTGCCTTGTTTGTCTTGTTCATTGCTGTATCTCCAGTACCTGGAGCAATGGCTCTTAACTGTGGATTATAATCACCTGGAGAGCTTTAGAAAGTCCTTATGCCTAAACTGCACCTTGAACCAATTAAATTGGAATCTCTGGGTGAGTTCCAGACATGGTATTTTTTTAAAGGTCTCTGAATGATTCCAGCCTACAGCCAAGGCTGACAACAACTGGTCTAGAACAATGTCTGGCATAAAGTAGAAACCTAATAAATTCAGTTCAGTGAATGGAATTCAGGTTAGATTACAGAGGCTCTAAAACTAGGAAAGGGGGCTTCCCTGGTGGCGCAGTGGTTAAGAATCCGCCTGCCAATGCAGGGGACATGGGTTTGAGCCCTGGTCTGGGAAGATTCCACATGCCACGGAGCAAATAAGCCCGTGTGCCACAACTACTGAGCCTGCGCTCTAGAGCCCACGAGCCACAACTACTGAAGCCTGTGCACCTAGAGCCCGTGCTCCACAACAAGAGAAGCCAACGCAATGAGAAGCCCATGCACCGCAATGAAGAGTAGCCCCCGCTCTCCGCAACTAGAGAAAGCCCGCACACAGCAACAAAGACCCAACGCAGCCAAAAATAAATAAATACATAAATACATAAAAAATAAAAATAAAAAAATAAAACTAGGAAGGGCTGAGGTTCGGAAAAGGGATAAAGACTGAAGTCTCCATGAACTTGAAGTGTAGGTTTGAGGCCATTGTTTTCAGAGAGGGATTTATAAGTTTATTATTTTGGAGTAGGCACAGTTCCAAGTGATATGGTTTCACCTATTTCTGGCTAAGGGATTTTGCATAAGTACCATGGGGTGAAGCTTGCTACATCATGGCAGTTAAAGATCTGAAGTTACGGTGTTGGATGTTTTGTGAAGTTGAAAGTTAAAGTTGCACGAGGCATGACCAGAGGGGAGCAGGGGAGGAAGACTTGAGGTTCATGGCTCTCAGACTGGATGTTGATTTCGGTTGAACTGGTTCTGACTTGCACTTCCTCCTATTATCTTCATGATCCTAAATTCATGTTTTTCAGCAAATTTTCCAGGCCCTCTGAGTCTTAGATCACCTTTGCTTCCCTGGGACTGGGTCCACCTTACACTAAGACACACACACTAGCCTTATTGTAAATTAGTTCGTACCTTTTCCTGCTTTCAAGAGAATATCAGGTGAAGGCATTGAAGTTTAGGAAAGCAAAGAGTGATGAAACGTGGAACATGCTGTCTCAATTCACCACCCTTACAATTTTGCTTGAGGCTATTCCAGTCGGCACTGCTATTGAGCAAAGATGACAAGAGAAACAAAAACAAACCATAAAACTAACCTCCTACCCAAATCCCATAATGGTTTTGCAGAAGCACAGTGAGGCCAATGACCTCTAAAATGGCATTTCTTCTTCAACTGATTAGATATTTACTGCTCACTTATCGCAACCCACAACCTCTATATGGGATTACATTGAACTCTGACCGTGGATAAGGTGAATTAGGTGATTAGGGTGGGTTGGGCTCCCTTAACAGAGCTAATTTACCCTCCCCACTGCCCAACACCCAAGTCATTGCCAAGGAATTATTTATAAGTAGTTGGATACAGTATGGTCAGGTGGTGAAGAAGTTTGTAAATCATTATTTTATTATATGAAGAAGTAGTTGCACTTCTCCTCCTGGTGAGGTAAATATTAACTTTCTAGCTGGAAAACTGCAGTCCTAATCATCTTGGCGGCACTGTGGTCATATGACATACCTGGGGGCAGCTCCAGATGGCAGCATGTAAAACAAATGAGAGGGGGCCTCAAGCAATATTTGATTAAGAATTGTTCTCTTTGTGGGAGAAAATCAACACTCAAACCAGCTAAGCTGGTGAGCTCTCCTCCAGTGCCTGCTGCTGGGGCAGGATGTTTGGGGAGGTTTCAGGAGGACAATAATACCCCTCACTGCAGTAGGTGAGAGGAGGTGAGAAACAGTCACAGTCGGATCTACATAGGAAGGAATACTTCAGACTGAAGACATGAAGTGCTCACCAAAGCAGCAGGACTGAGGAAGGACACCAGGTCTCTCCATCCCATTGTCACTCCCCTGTCCCAGTTCACCACCTTCCAGCCTTCACTTAGAACCTAGAAACTGCAGCAGCTTCCCAACGGGCGTCCTGCCTCCTGACCACCTCCATTCCATTCCCTAGTCTGCAGCCATCAGGCTCTTTCTAAAATGCCATTCTGGTTTTATCACCCCCTATTTGAGCCCATTACCTGGCTTCTCATTTCTCCCATTTCTCAGGATAAGGTCAACTTTGAGTATAGCTGAAAAGCTCTATTAATGACTTGATTTCTGCTTGCTACTCCCGTCTTCCATTCTTTCCTACATTAAACTTCTAGTTTGTTTAAAGCGGTGAAGCTCTCTGGCTTCCTCTTCTGGGAACTCTCTTCCTCTTTTTATTCTGGCGAACTCCTACTTATTTCTTAGGACTCACTTTCGATATCCTAGTGGGCGCTCCTATAGCATTCTAAACTTCTATTATAAGTTATTGCATCTCTTAGGCTGTTTAATGATCTGCCTTTCTTGCTGTACAGCATTAGCTCACGTTGAGTGTTGAATATTCACCACACCCTATTAAGCATTTTCCTTGGCATATCTCATGTGATTCCCGTAAGAATTCTGTGAGGGAAACACTTGATTACAAATAATTAAGCCGAGGCTCATGTTAAGTCATTTGCTTAAGTCCTACAGCTAGAAAGCTCCATAGGGCAAGATGGCGTTGCTCTTGCCTATCATTTGATCCCTGGCAACAAATGTATACCTAGCCCTTAGTTGTAGCTAGCACTTACATTGCACTTAGAATGTGCTGGGCATATCTCAATCTTATGTCAATAGGATGGGGAAACTGAGATAGAGGTTAAGTGACCTGCCCATGGTCACACAGAGAAGTAGCCAGGCTGGGATTTAAACCTAAGCATCTGGCTTCAGAACTTCTGCACTCTTAACCGTTAGACTGTTCTTCCTTTGCATGAGCAGAAATGCTTCAAGTTGCAGAAATGTTAAGGAAAGAGATGAAACAGTCAGTAAAGCAAAGCAAATCGAGACTACCTTTTTTTTTGTTTTTTTGGCTGCACCACTTGGCTCACGGGATTATAGTTCCCTAACCAGGGATCGAACCTGGGTTCCCCTGCAGTGGAAGCACAGAGTCCTAACCACTGGACCACCAGGGAATTCCCCAAGACCATCTTTAATTAGGCAATTTGTTAGTCCTTCAGACAGCCTCCCATGAAGTCTTCACATTACCCATGACAGAAAGATAGATGCATAGTTCTCACCAAATGAAAACATGTCTGGAAGAAAAAATCATTTTCTATATTGGAGTGTCTATATTGGAGTAGTAATCAGTGATTTAAAAAACATTCAACTAAAATTTCCTTTTTAACACTGCAATATATACTCAAATGACATTCTCTAGAGAAAATGGGGAGGGAAATCCAGTGGGATTATGGTGAAAAATTGAAATCAGTCTGCTGTCTTAGAAGAGGACTGCTGTGGTCTGAGAAAAAGAGAAGAATGAAAAAATCCTTGCAAGGATTTTGCAATCCTTGCAATCCTTCCTAACAAGTCAAAAAAAAGTTTAATTTTGCCTTGTCAAGTACAAATAGGACTTGGGTGGCAGAGAGAAAAAAGCAAAGGAATGCTTTTGTAGTTGTGTTTTTCTCCCTTTCCCAAATGGAAAATTTTATTGTTGTTTCTTCTGATTTCTGAACTGTTTTGATGGTTTCTACCACACTGACTTGTTTTAAAAAATCATCTCAGCAGGTTTTTCCTTTTAATAAAACAGAAAAAATTTGAATAATTAATGGAAAACATTTTACTTTTTGGAGAATGGAGGGAGAATGATGACTTGGGGGATATGAAGGCAAGAGGATCTCTGAGTGAGTGAGGGATCCCCCTCACCATCAGAAGATGCAGCTGGCAGTAATTGTCAGGAAGTTGAGGCTAGAACCTTATTTGACTTGGCTGCTGTCTTTTGTTAAGAGACAAGAGACAATGGTTGTTGATCAGGGATAATGGCTTGGTGATGGAGAGGAGTTCACGGATAAGGGATAGGATTTGTTAATGGATTTAAGGAGAAGAAGGCGATAGAAAAGGAAGAAACAAGTGTGACCCCTAGATGTGTGGCTTTAGCTTCTGGGTGGAGCCTGTTATTGACGTAGGGAAGAAGAGATTTAGGGGAAAAAATTTTTTAATTCAATGTTGTACATGTTAAGTTTGAAATTTCTGCACGAGGGTCCTACCTGATCTCCCTTGTTCTACTCATACTCCGTTACAGTATCTTTTCACGGTGCAGCGGCAACAGGATCCTTTTAAATCGTACTCAAAGCCATCCAGTGACGCCACATCCAGCTCCGAGTAAAAGCCAAAGTCATGACCTCTTCTTCCACACACGTCCTTGCTCATTCCCTTCCAGCTGCACTGTTCTCCTTGCTGTCCCATGAACATACCAGGTACACTCCCACCTCAGGATCTTTGTAGTGTCTCTTTTTTATTTCTGGAATGCTCTTCCTACAGATATCTTAGCTATCTTACTGACCTCACCTCTAAGTCTTTGCCCAGATTTCAGCATCTTGGTAAGGTCTACGCTCTGATCACCCTATTTAAAACCACGACTGCTCTTCCATCCCCAGCACTCTACTTTCTCTTTTTACATAGCACTTCTGTTTCATCACCTTCTATTATACCATGACCTCCCCTTTTTTTTTGGCCAAGCCGCATGGCTTGTGGAATCTTAATTCACCAACCAGGGATTGAACCCGGGCCCTTGGCAGTGAGAGCACGGAGTCCTAACCATGGGACTGCCAGGGAATTCCCTATACTATGATTCTTTTATAAGGTCAATTGTTAATCTTCATTTCCTCTCGTTGGAGCGTAAGCATCACGAAGGAGAGAAATATGATACTAATATATCCAAAGAACCTAGAATATTCCATGGTACATAGTAACTACCCAATAAATATTGGTTACTATGAGTATGGTTAAATATGAGTAAAAATAATTATTCGATGTCTAAGAAATGTCAAATAGATGGTTGGATAGATGAGTCTAGACCTCAGAGGAGAGGTGAGGTCTGGAAGTATTCATCTGTGATAAATTAGTTAAAAATATGAGAATGAATAAAGTTACCCAAGGTAAAGACATGACTAGGAAAGAGACGTTCCAATATTAAGACCCAGGAAGTGCCAACATTTTGACATCAGGTAGAGATGGAGAAACCAATAAAAGAAGGCAGATATTTAGAACCAGTAATGTAGGAGAAAAACCAGGAGATGCCTGGGTGGGACAGGGTGGGGGGAGTACTGTGTGAAGGAAAAAGGAGTCAACAATGTCATCTCCTCCTGTGTAGCTGAGTGATATAAGCCTAGAAAATCCTCCACTATATTGGCAACAAAGGAGATCTTTGCCCACCTAGGTAGGAACGGTTTCTGGGAAGATGGAAGCTGAGGTGGGGTTTGCCAAAATGGCTTGAGAGGGACTTCACTGGTGGTGCAGTGGTTAAGAATCCGCCTGCCAATGCAGGGGACACGGGTTCGAGCCCTGGTCCAGGAAGATCTCACATGCCGAGGAGCAACTAAGCCCATGGGCCACAACTACTGAACCTGCGCTCTAGAGCCCGTGAGCCACAACTACTGAGCCCGTGTGCCACAACTACTGAAGCCCGTGCGCCTAGAGCTCGTGCTCTGCAGCAAGAGAAGCCACCGCAATGAGAAGCCCGTGCACCGCAACGAAGAGCAGCCTCTGCTCGCCGCAACTAGAGAAAGCCTGTGTGGAGCAACGAAGACCCAATGCAACCAAAAAATAAATATAATAAATAAAATTGATTCTTTAAAAAAAAAATGGCTTGAGGATATACTGGAGGACTGTACTTTAATATAACTCCACCAAATAAGAACAAAGGATAACAAGGGATAATAACTCACAGGGTCAGAACTAATAGGAAAGGAGACAGCAACAGATCAGCAATGTCAATACATTTTTGGAAGATGTGAAGAAGTAGAAGCTGACTTAACTTAGCAGAGCAGGGGGATATATGCCTATGTGCCTGGGGACAGTGGCAGAATTGAGTTTTAATGATGAACAAGTCAGTTTGCTGTGTAGAACTCTTTAGATGTTCTGCACTTGGATCCAGCAGGTACTACAGAAGGTAAAGGTAATATGCCTGGATAGAAAGAGGGATGGTGGTTGAAAATTTTTATAGAATAGTTGAGCTCACTGATTCCCTTCCTTACATGACCTACCCAGAGGACTACAACTCCATGTACCTCCAGCCTGCCCAAAGAGTTTCATGCTCTGGAGAAACTGGATCAGAGAGAGACACTCGACTTTGGGACATCAGGTCTAAGACAAGGATAGAACAAGGCATGGAGTTATTATTATTTTTTTCCTATGGGTTTTGAATGCAAGTTTTATTTTTGAATTCCCATTGAAATAAGTATGTTAATCTTTGAAAAATATTTGGTTACATGCCACTAAAATTATCCCTAGAGCCCCCAGTGATAGTCATGCCCCATTCTGGAAAACACTACCATAGGGAATTACTGGAGGTACCCTGGGGAGGTAGGATGAGTCCACTGCTTGTTGAGCAAGGGTCATCTGTGTCCCAAGTAAGCTGCTTGCTGCTGTTCATAATTCTCTGAGCCCCAGACCTACCAGCATATTGGATCTCATCTTTCCTGGCTGGCAACACTTTGGTGGCTCCCTATTCTCTTCTAGACAGAAGAGTAAATGAGGCATGGAGTTATAAATGTGGGGATTAAGTGAAAAATTTCATACTGAATTATAATTCTTAGACTCCCTTCTCCTGCTGTACTCCCAGAATTCTGTCAACAGATTGGAGAGTAGATTGGAGAATCTAAATTACACACAAAAAAAGACTGACAGATACTGGTACTTTCAGAATCAAACAATAAAAAGGTGCTGTCTTAGTCTGCTCAGACTACTATAACAAAATATCATAGACTGGGTGGCTTAAACAACAGACACATTTCTCACAGTTCTGAAGGCTGGGAAGTCCAAGATCACTGGAAGGTACAGTGTCTGATGAGCGCCCTCTTTCGGACTTGCAGACAGCTGCTCTCTTCCTCTTCTTATAAGGCCACCAATCCTATTGGATTTATTACCTAATTTAATCTTTTTTTTAAAAACTAATTAATTAATTTATTTTTGTCTGGGTTGGGTCTTTGTTGCTGCGCACGGACTTTCTCTAGCTGCGGTGAGTGGGGGCTACTCTTTGTTGCAGTGTGCGGGCTTCTTATTGCGGTGGCTTCTCTTGTTGCGGAGCACGGGCTCTAGGCGCATGGGCTCAGTAGTTGTGGCTCGCGGGCTCTAGAGCGCAGGCTTAGTAGTTGTGGCACATGGGCTTAGTTGCTTTGCGGCATGTGGAATCTTCCTGGACCAGGGCTCGAACCCGTGTCCCCTGCATTGGCAGGCGGATTCTTAACCAACTGTGCCACCAGGGAAGTCCCACTTTATTTAATCTTAATTACCTCCTAAAAACCGTATCTCCAAATACAGTCACATTGGGGTTAGAGCTCCAACATATTAATTTAGTGGGGGACACAATTCAGTCCATATCAGTGAATAAGAAATAAACACTGATAGTGTGCCTTTTTATACATTTGGGATCTGGTTTGAATGGCAGTTATCCCACCTTGATTAATACAAGCAATTCCAACAGAGGAGAATAGTGAAAAGAGAGCCACGCACCAGACTTTTCTAGAGGGCAACTAACCTCTCCTGCCTAGAACCGAAGATAGAGGGCTTTTGGAGGAAGGGCACCAAACGAAAAATGGAACTGATTTGTTCAAACATTTGAGAAAAATTATTGGTAAATGTTCAGCAAGTCTATTGAAACATTTAGAAAACAATAAATGATAAGCACATGGGAAGCTAAGCAAGGCAATTTCAACTCCAGGAAAAACAAAATGTTGCATGAAAAGGAAATATTCATAACATGCATCTCGGGTTAAACAGGGAATCGTTACTGGGCATAGTAATGTAAATGATGGCTGACTTAGCCAAAAATTATAAGGTTACATGAAGCGGATGAAGAAGGAAAGGGAAGTTGTGTGTGTGTGTGTGCCTGTGTGTGTGTGAGATATAACATACTTTAACTTCTGAAACAGGAGGTGTTTAGAAAATGTTTAAAATAGCTCAAGAAATAGCAGTATAATCCTATAAAAATGTGTCAATAATTACTAGTAGAAAGAGAATAAAAGTTGAAAGTGGTTTCCACTGGGAGTGGGGTGGGAAGCAAGACTGTAGACTGGGCAAGGGAGTGTGGTTTTCACTAGAGCCTTTTAGTACTAGCTGAATATTTAAAACTTATTTGCATATATTGGATAAAAATCAGATACACAAAACTTTTCAAAATATATTGTATGTATACTTCAATAAAGAAACTAAAAAATGTATTTTGTATGGGACAAATGCTGTATGATCTCACTTACATGTGGAATCTAAAAAATACAACAAACTAGTGAATATAACAAAAAAGAGACAGACTCACAGATATAGAGAATAAACTACAGGTTACCAGTGGGGAGCGGGGAGGGGAAGAGGGACAAGACAGGGGTAGGGGATTACAAGATACAAACTACTGTGTATAAAATAAACAAACTACAAGGATGTATTATACAGCAGAATATAGCCAATATTTTATAATAACTGTAAATGGAGTATAACCTTTAAAAATTGTGAAGCGATGTGTTGTATACCTGAAACTTATATAATGTTGTGAAGCAACTATACCTCAATTAAAAATTAAATACATAAAATATATCGTACAGGAGGTTTAAAAGAAGAGATAGGAAGTGCGGACAGCCCTTTCAAGAAGCTTTGCTGGCAGAGGGGAGCAAAGGGATGGGGTAGCAGCTCAAACATTCAAGGATGGATCTAAATTTTTTTTTTTTTTTTTTGCTCGCGACACGCAGGATCTTAATTCCCCGACTAGGGATTGAACCCACGCCCCTTGCAGTGGAAGCTCAGGAGTCCTAACCACTGGACTGCCAGGGAATTCCCTGGATTTAAATATGTTTAAATTAAAGTGAGAATACTTAGTTACCAAATCAAATAGTGCAGGGTTTATAATGGAAAGCAAAGTTTCCTGCCCCACACACCCTTTCCAACACATTGCTTCCCATTCCCTTGTAAACATTTAAACTATGGCTTCTCTCAGCCCAGTAGCATTAGTGCAGTTTAGTGCCCTGGGAGAGGAGGGCAGAGACAGGATTTCTGCCAATGGAGAGCAGTGCCTCACCAGTCCGTGAGCAAGGCGACTGGCACACTGCTCGGCCCAGGTCTTACCACCACCCAGCCCGTCTGGAGAGAGGAAAGCCCAGAGGGGAAGCTGAGAAGCGCGCAGTTAGGGCATTTCTGTGGCGCTACTCTGCAGAATCCTGTGATCGCTCAGAATCACAGAGTCCTCCCTCATTAGGACCTGTGCAGAGAGGAAAGAAAAATCCAGTTCTGTTTGCGGCATAGCTTAAAGCTGTGAGGTCTAAATTCGATTTGGGGGAAGTCAGGAGAGTGATTTCTTCTCTCTGCCCCCACTGGGAAGAAAAGGTGAAAAGAGGCTCACAAAAGTTTCTGTTGTATCTTTATCCAGACCCTGTATACCATAATTATAAAGAGGCATAGGATGGTTTTTGTGGTCACACCTCTACTGAGGGTGCTGTAGGTAGGGATAAATTGTATTGCACTCAAGTGCCTATAACCATAACAATATATTGTAAACATACAGTGTTTGCTTTCTGAACATAAATGAAACAACCATACTAGTACAGAAGAACAACCAGAACTATGAGAGATTTTAAGATAAACATAAAAAGTCCCTAAGGAAAATGACCTGTAGATCATTACCTAATGACTTTTAAAGATTATATTTTACGTTATTTGGCATCCTATGCTTCTTCTTTTACAGCATGTTTAAGAGGATGACAGGTCTGCCGGGTTTAATGTAATGTAATTCATTATAAAAATTACTGAACTCGAATGCTGGAGGCAGGGCTAGTGTGCAGACACATGCCACTGCCCTGGAGAGGGGATTCATTCTGGAGGGAAGTTGTGGTAGCTACCTTGGGAAGAATCAGCCAACCACTTCCAGATGGATATTTCTTAAGTATTCCCCATCAGCGACCTAGCTCCCTGACGTCTTCCATGATACTGTCCGTCTACTGAAATGCTGATAGAGGAGTAAAGGCTCCACACCCCTTAGCTGTGGCGTGTGGCTACACTAGCCTGGAGGACAGCACTCAGATTCCTTCAGGGACCAGACAAGTGAGTAAAATGGGAGTGAGAGTGAGACCCAAGAGTACACGGATTAAATCAAACCACACTTACACATACATATACACACACCAGCCGCACTGTGCTGGCCAAACAAGAGTCTGCTGCTCACGTCTTTCCCAGGGGCTACCAATCTGTGATCTCTGCTTAGCTGTGGGAATAATGCTCCCGGTACAAACTCAGACCTTAAGTTCCCTCGAGAGTCACCAGGGTTTCTGACTCCATCCTGGAGCAGAACCAATTGAGGCCTCAAGTAGTTAATCCAAAGTGACTGTCTGAAGTCCCGCCTAGCCTTTAAGGCCTGCCCAAAGCCCCATTCCTCCATGAAATCATCCCTTTCTCCCTCAGAGATGGCGCCTACCTTCTGCTAGCTCTGCTTTGTACCTCTGTTACAGGAGTTCCACTGTCTTACATTACAACGGCTTGGATTTGTGTCAGCTTCAGCCCCCAGATCTCAAGGCCCAGCCTTACTATGTAAACCTATATAACTCTCTGTAAAATTTAAATGAAGGGATTTCTGAGTATTTTAATTGGCATATTATTATTAAAAATTATATTATTTTAAAATTATTTTAAAATCCTAGAAATGTATTCAAACAAAAGAGTACCTCCCACCTAAAGTGTTCTCTCAGTGTTTCCCAAACTGGTGTTCCTCAGAACATTAGTCCCAAAAGATGCTCCCTGAAAAGTGCTCTGTGGTCAAATGCTGCAGTCTGTATCCTGATAGAGTCACAAGGCACATTGGTATTGTAAAGGCTCTGAGAAAATCAGGAGAAATTAAAGTTTACTTTTTTCACCCAGGATTCTCTTCATATATTTGGCCATGGGATCCTTTCAATGGGATCATTTAAGGACTTGCTCCTTGGAAGGTAGCCCTTGCAGAGGCAGCAAGGACAGACTCTGGCTCCAAGCTGCCTACAACCCAATCCTCAGCATTCATTGTCCTTGGGTAAGTTACTTGACCTAAGCAAGTTACTTGCCTAAGCTGTCTCATCTGTAAAATGGGCGTAATAGTAAGACATACTCTTACAGGGCTCTTATAGGGCTATTGTGAAGGTTAAATGAGTTAATACATATAAACTATGTATCTCAGCCTAAATTTGGAGTTTTGGTCAGAAAATCAGCCCTCTCTCCCTAATTCATATTCAGAAAAAATCAGAAATAAGATGTCATCAAACTATTGGCTTTGCTACCAATAAAAGCTGTTTGGAGGAAGCTTGCTATTATGTTTGTTAATATGACTCACCACCTCACCCACTTCACCCCCATTTGATTCCAGCCTCTCAGTCACAGGCAGAGATGGATATGCAGGCTTTCTTGGTAGGGTCAGGTAATTACAGCAGAATGAACAAAGTAAGTGTTTGTCTTGTGTATTAGTTTGTTAAGGCTGCTATAACAAAGTACCACAAACTAGGTGGCTTAGAATGACAGAACTTTACTGTCTCATGGTTCTGGAGGCTAGAAGTCTGAAATCAAGGTATCAGCAGGGCCATGCTCCCCCTGAAACCTGTAGGGGAAGGATCCTTCCTTGCTTCTTCCAGTTTCTCTAGCCCCAGATGTTCCTTGGCTTGTGGCAGCATAATTCTCATCTCTGCCTTCATCATCACATGGCCTTCTCCCCGTCTGTTCTCACACAGCCTTCCCTCCATATGTGTCTGTCTCTATGTCTAAATTTTCCCTTTTTTATAAAGACATCAGTCATATTGGATTAGGGACCACACAAATGACCTCATTTTTTTTCTTCTTCTTTCTTTTTGGCTGTGCTGTGCGGCTTGCGGGATCTTTGTTCCCCAACCAGGGATCAAACCGGTGTCCCCTGCAGTGGAAGCATGGATTCTTAACCACTGTACTGCCAGGTTAGTCCCATGACCTCATTTTAACTTGATTACCTCTGTAAAAACCCTATTTCCAAATAAGGTCCCATTCTGAGGTACTGGGGGTCAGGACTTCAACATATCCTTTTTAGGAGGACACAATGCAACCCATAACATCCTGAGACCAGGCCATCCAAAATAGAGGAAAAGGGACTGAAGATAATTTCTGATCCTTCTTCCCCATGTCAGCAGTCAGAGACATCATGTCTCCTTGCTTGGGGAGGAGTGAAAGGGGGTCAAGGAAGGCCAGAAGTGCTCCCAAGTCCTTTCTCTCCTCCTACGGCTGGAATTGAGAAATCTCCCCCCACTCTACAGAAATGAGGAAGTAGGGAAACATCCCCATTCCCACCCCCCATTGCCAAAATGCAGTCCAAGGATGACTTTGGGTTTAAATAGGTCTTCAGAACTGCTTGTGGTCCTGCCTTAAAATTTGTCAGTTGGGTTCTCTCCGTCTCTCCTGGGGCTCAAGGGTATACCTGCGTGTACCGAAAAAAACTGGTTACCTAGATGCTGGGGAACTTGAGGACTCCCTGGTGTTGCACTTGGGGCCACTTTCAGTTGGCTGTGCCCTTGGGAACAAGGTTCTTTCAAGCCCGACCTCTTCTGGGGGATGGGGGAGAAAATATCCTCATTAGTCTTAGAAACAACTATTAGCAGCTAATACACAACAGCAATATATATTTAGATTTTTAATAAAGATTTGGATGAAGGGAATGAATATTCAGTGATGAGGGGGAAAGATGGAGGTACACACCAAGAAAAGACAGTGTTTCAAATAGCAATGGGTAGAACAAGTCAGGCATCTTCGTTGGGGGAGAGGAGTTGCAATTGTTGAGAGTTTACCCTGTGCCTCACACGTACTAGCTTGTTTAATCCTCACACCCTGTGAGACCTGCTGGTGCGGTGGGGCAGGGCCATCTGTCTCCAGGGCTTGTCCTCTTAAACATTGAGCTACACAGCCTCCTTTGTCTGAAACACAGGAGGCTGCTCTTACCTCTGCGTCCCGAAAACAGTTTATGTAATTTCTTCCACAGCACTGAATGCATCTGGAGCTCTTCCCTTTCTTGATTGTGAGCCCCTCCAGGACAGGAACTGGTCCACACTCACCTTCATCACCTCATTTGCTGTCTGTCACCTTGTAGGTAAGTTTTTAGTTAAATCAATGAATAACTTTTTACTAAAGAGCCCTTGAAGATTTTTCTGATTCACACAGTTATTATAGTCTTCAAAGTAGTATGATTCATGAATTATGATTGCTTCACACGCAGAAACAAAGACACCCAGGCTAATGACCTGCATTAGAGCAGTGACAATATGCTGACCAGTCTCTTTCATTACTTAGAACTTTCCCCACAGTTTAAACTGAGAAAGTCCGATTTCTTCCTGGGTGTCTTCGTGGAAGTGTCCAGGGCATGGTGCTCAATGCCAGGTGCCTTGGTGTCTTCAGGGAACCTGCTGAGTGGTCACTGACTCAGGCTCTTCCTGAAATAGGTGGGACAAGGGTGACTCTGGGCCATTGTCAGTAGACAACCGCAGATCAATCTGTTGTCCCATTCAAATCTGGAGTTCATTTGCATAGTGAATTTTGGAACACAAGGAATTGGCTGACCTTTGTGTTACATTCTGCTTCCCACGAGGTGCCCGATTTCTGGAACCCCTGGGGCATAGGCTTGGTCTAATAAATTCACAGAGGGACATGCGCCTATTAGAAGAATCTCAAATCAAAATCTAATGGGAGCTGACCATGTGACCTGCTTTGGGAAATGGAAGGAGAGAAAGCCCCCCAGCTATTAGCTGCTTATTTAAACTAAACACCCTGGTCCTTGTGCTACTCTAGATGATTTTCTCATATAGAACAAATGGAAGAGCAAGGGGAAATAATACGTTCATGAGAAAATGGCAGGTACTGGAGGCTGAGTGGAAGCCAAATGGTAGGAATGGTGGCAAAGACTATATCTCTTCTGTTTTCTAAACTCAGAGAGAAAAATGAATATTACTTCTTGGTCTGGTGGTCTCTGGGCAGCTTGGATCTTTAAATATTTGTTCAGTAGTTTCTATTTCTTCATTCATTCATTTATTAGTTTATCAATTTATTAGTTTATCCATTTATTAATTTACTCTATAAGCATTTATTGTGTACCTACTTTGTGCTTGGCACTAGGTAGGACACTGAGGATATAGAGATGTGTGAGACCTATTGCCTATCCTCCAGGGTTTAGGGAAGAATTTAAATATGGAAATGGAGTAGACTGAAGACACTTTGAAGGCAGGGATGGAGACTTATTCATAATAGTAACACCAATCCCTGGCATGGTGACTGGAATGTAGGAAGCATTTAATAAATGTTTATTGAACGACTTAATGAAGGTATTGGTCATACATTAATAAAACAATGATAACATTGTAAGTTAAACTCCTAAATAAATGTAATATAGTTGAAGACTTCAAAAAATACCAAAAAGTGACTTGCATGGTAGTAACTTAAATGAGATTTGCTAGTTGGAAAAATATCCCGGCATAATCTATACAGTAAACATTCTTTAATATATTGAAACCTCAACTGTGCTACAGTGCTGCTGAGTTCTACCTATGTTTTAAATGATTCATCCTGAGTTAGAAGTCCCAAGGTAGAGTGTTCTTCCTTAATACTAGCTAATGTTTCGTTCAGCTGTGGCTCAACCTGAGTGTAATAACTGATGTAAGAAGGGCATCAATTGTTCTAGTCACCTCTGTGAAAAGAATAGCATGGCACGGGACGACATTTGCTGTGAGGACATTTTAAACAGCGGGTGTGTTTGTATTCTTATTGATTTCTGATAGCACTTTTAAAATAGAAGCCATAAATTATGGATAGCCAAGACCTATTAGGAACTGCAAGGGAATTACACTTAAAATAAATGGCCCAAGAACTGTAAAGTCAGCTGACTTAGAGCAAGAATTTCTAACAGTAAGTTATTTCTAACTGCTGCTAGCCATGCTCATGGTCTTGGAGGGTGCTAAGGGGTATCTCCGGTGTGGCTACAGCCATGGGTCAGATGCCAGCTATGGATGGGGCACACACGACCCAGTGCCTGCCTAGGACTAGGGGTTATTACTGCGAGTGGCTCCAGGACCATGCTCATCTCCACAGATGACTGCCCACAGAAGGCCACCGAGTTCCTCTCATGAGACCTCCCTTGATAAGCGAGCGGCATTCTCCTCATGTCATGATGTGGGCAGAAATTTCAGAGGAGCATGAGATAGGACTGCCTGTGGTCAATGTCAGGGCCAGTGGCACTGCTAGTTTGAACATACTTTGGCCATCGCTTGACACATGGCTGCATAAGGAGATCTTGAAGCGACAGCTATCCTGCAACAAAGCAGTAGCACGCACATTAAGCTTTCTTAGTTAGAGAACTCTGTAGATAAGGGATTGGACTTGGCACTTATATGACGTGGTCTCCTTGAAGTTCAGGCTTAACAACAATTGATTTGAGGCATTTCGAAAGATAACGTTCCTTAACTCCACCTAACAACAGTTGAAGACATAAAAACAGTTATCAGGATTGCGTTAATGCCTTCTAACTGTGCAAGCAGAGGAAGATGTCCAGAAGAAGGTGGAGAAAGTGTACAATCTGTACGGAGAACAAAGCGAAGGGTACAAATAGTGTTTGCCTACTTGTGTCCACCTGCACTTAGCCTTCTCTTGCTAGAACTAGGCAGAGAATGAGCTAGTTGTTTTTCTGAAGAATGGCTGAGTGACCAAGGTTGCACAGCAGTCTCTGGGCATGAACGGCTCAGTGACAATTAAAAGACACATTCTGGCCCTTTTAAAAAACTCATCATAGGGCAGGGATCTAGAATCTGGAAAACGGTTGGCCAAATGTCTGAGACCTTTCCTCCTGGCATGTTAATTTAGAAGTAAAGTTATTTTTTTCAATGAATATTTATTTATTGTTTGCTCATGCTAGTTACCAGGACTACAGTGGTAATTGAGACTTACCAGATTACCTTGATGGAATTTGCTATTAGTCTAGCAAGGGGAAAACTTTCAAAGCAAGCCACAAAAGTAAATATATATTTTCAAACAGTGATATGTGTTACAAAAGAAGTATAGGATACTTTCTGAGGCATTGTTACAGGAGAATCTAATTTAGATTTGGGGTGTGGGGAAGGCCCTATTTTGAGTAAATGACATTCAGCTAAGAGCTGAAGCCTGGACTTGGAGTTAGCAGAGTGTGTGTGTGCATGTGTACATGTGCCTGTGTGTGTGAGGAGTGCAAGATGAGTGCTGAGGACATGGGAAGTGTCCTGGGCTGAAGGAACAGTGAAGATCCCGTGGGGGAAGCTTGGCTCTTTTGGGAAACTGAAAGCAAGCTGGCGTGGTTGTCATGTGGTGTGTGTGAAGCAGAGATGGGCATGAGTTGAAGCTGGAGGCAGGCAGGGGCCACGCCATTCAAGGCTTTGTGGGCCGTGTGTAACACTTGTGATTTATCCTAAGGATGGAGCGTGTTTGTTGGTGACCTGCTGTGGGAAGATGGGTTGGGGTGCATACCAGCTGTTAACCTGAATGGTGGTGCTTCTCTTCTTGTAAGTGACCCGGGTTTGGAGTGTGACCTTGGGTGCAATGCCAGTGAAATAGGGTCACATTTCATAACACATTTTGTAGGTTATCAATGATGGTGATAGTGCTTTATCAAGGTAGTGAAAAAGGAATGCAATCATGCAAGAAAATACTTCACGTTTGTTTGATCACCCCCAAACCTCGAATACCATGAGCACATGTGCAGACATTCAGGAAGGCAGAGTCAGTGAACACCACGGTCCCTGCTGAAAGCAGAGTCTGCAAACAATTGTTCACCCCACATCCTGCCCTACTAGAACTTCTCCCTGTAAGCTGCTCCCTCCTGCCCCTCAGTTCTGGAAACAGGAGGGAAGTTTAAACAACTCACTCACTGGACCCTTCTCTTAAGCTTGAAAAAAATTTTTTTCTTGTATGTTTCTTAGGAAAGGGTAACCAAAAAATACCAAGCTGCAAAATCTTTGACATTCCAAAAATTGCCTATGGTGCTGCCCATATTTGCAAAGCCTGGGCTGGGATTTTTTTTTTAATCAATTTGTTTTTATTGAAGTATAGTTGATTTATAACATTTTGTTAATTTCTGCTGTACAGCAAAGTGATTCAGTTATAAATATATATATATATACATTCTTTTTTAAATATTCTTTTCCATTATGGTTTATTATAGGATATATGTATATATATATATATTTTTGGCCGCTTTGGGTCTTCATTGCTGTGCGTGGGCTTTCTCTAGTTGCAGCGAGCGAGGGGCTACTCTTTGTTGCGGTGCGCGGGCTTCTCATTGCGGTGGCTTCTCTTGTTGTGGAGCACGGGCTCTAGGCACGCGGGCCTCAGTAGTTGCAGCACGTGGGCTTAGCAGTTGCAGCACGTGGGCGCTAGAGCACTTGGGCTTCAGCAGTTGCAGTGCGTGGGCTCTAGGGCGTGCGGGCTTCAGTAGTTGTGGTGCGTGGGCTCAGTAGTTGTGGCTCGCAGGCTCCAGAGCACAGGCTCAGTAGTTGTGGCGCACGGGTCTAGTTGCTCTGCGGCATGTGGGATCTTCCCAGACCAGAGATCGAACCCGTGTCCCCTGAATTGGCAGGCGGATTCTTAACCACTGCGCCACTAGGGAAGTCCTATCATAGGATATCAAATACAGTTCTCTGTGCTATACCATAGGACCTTGCTGTTTATCCATTGGAATTTTGTTTTTGATTAAGATTCTAACAATAATCCCAAGGAGCACGTACCTTATAAGATGTTTATTGTAAGTATGTAATTCAACATGTTTTGCATTTCACTTGGGAAGTGATTTCTTTTTCTTTTTAAATTTGATGAATGGGAAGAATATAAACAATTACATGTTAAAACCTACAACCCCAATGAACCAGGGAAAAACTTATGGATTAGTAGAGGAAAGGACTATCATTTCAAGTTATGTTTCTATGAGTTCAGCCATCAAATATTAAAAAAATTTGCTGCTTAAAAACATTATTCATAGACTACCAGATGGATTATATATAATCTATTGTCTACAGATGTATTGGGTTAGAAGAGTAATAAATTCTCGGCTTTAAGTAAATACAGATCACAACCATGACTGCTACAGAATGAATCTGAATGAGTTGGAGAGGCAATGGACTAATTGTTTCAAAAGACAGAATGAGAACAAAAATATGGTAGGAATGCACAGTAAATGTGAATTCTGCTCAATAGATGAACGACAGCCTCCATTCCTAAAGCAGTAAATCTGAATTAATACTTATCCCATTATGTGCCTTAGTTCATAGAAAAATAACTTTGCTTTCCTCTGTTTCATTTGCCTAATCTTAAGAAAAATGGAAGATAATAATAATCTTGACAGCTAGAAGTATGACCATGAAAAAAATGATTCTAAAGCCCTTGGCAGATCCAGTGGATCCACAGAACTGAACAGTATGCAGTTTGAACAAATATTTCTCAAGTCCTACTGCCATGGGACTGTGAAGCTGGCCTTCTAGAGAGCACAGCCTGGGTATTCTTATCCCCTAGCTAGTCTTGGACCATGAGACGGGATATAGCCAGCTGAACTAAACAGTCTAACCATAAAATGTGATATAAATAAGATGAGAAGAGACTCAGTGTTCCATAAATGCTTCATCATTACTGTTACTGATTCTCCATTGCCCACTGATTCCCATTTTAAAAATCCAGATGATTCCATGCTAGAGTACAAGGAAAATGAGCACTTCTCAGCTGTGAAAATGGCATGAAGGTGAGAGGGTAAAATTCTGATTGTCATTCAGAGCCCAGATGATTCCAAATGCTTTGTACCATATTTTAATTGTTTCAAAATTAATTTTTCTTTGCAGTTACTTAGTTTTCAAGAAACTTAAGGACCCACTTAGGTAACATGCTAATTTTTAAGAATGATCCCTAAAAGTGTTGTTCCTAAGATTTATTAATTAATATTTGAGAAGGCTAATAAAGAAGGTAAGGGTTTGACCGTGCTAATCACTGTTTTATTTAGAATTGTATACAGAGTTCTTCTGATTTTATAGCTTGTGTTGATGCTTTTTTTGGTGTAATAATTAAAGTACATTAGAGTATTATTAAAATAGAAAATGTTGGGAATTCCCTGGTGATCCAGTGGTTAGGACTCAGTGCTTTCACTGTAAGAACCTGGGTTCGATCCTTGGTCAGGGAGCTAAGATTCTGCAAGCCATGCAGCATGGCAAAAAAGAAAGAAAGAAAGAAAAGAAAGAAAGAAAGAAAGGAAGAAAGGAAGAAAGAAAGAAAATGTTATGTAATTTCTCTATTCTAATACCTCACACTTTATATAAAGATTCTTTATAATCTCCCAACAACAAGTTGTGAAGTCTTTAAAAATAAAAAAAAAAAATGCTGAGAACATAAAGTACATAACTTCTTCAATAAACTGGAAGTTTCTGATATAGTTATAATCAAGAAAAGAACTGTCAGTGTTGCAGATGACATGATACTATACATAGAAAATCCTAAAGATGCCACCAGAAAGCTACTAGAGCTCATCAATGAATTCAGTAAAGTTGCAGGATACAAAATTAATACACAGAAATCTGTTGCATTTCTATACACTAACAACGAACTATCAGAAAGAGAAATTAAGGAAATAGTCCCATTTACCAACACATCTAAAAGAATAAAATACCTAGGAATAAACCTACCTAAAGAGGCAAAAGACCTGTACTCCAAAACTATAAGATGCTAATGAAAGAAATTGAAGACCACATAAATAGATGGACAGATATACCATGTTCTTGAATTGGAAGAATCAGTATTGTCAAAATGACCGTATACCCAACACAGTCTATAGATTCAGTGAAATTTCTTTCAAAATACCAATGGTATTTTTCACAAAACTATAGCAAATAATTTTAAAATCTGTATGGAAACACAAAAGACACCAAATAGCCAAAACAATCTTAAGAGGAACAGAGCTGGAGGAATCAGACTCCCTGTATTCAGACTATACTACAAAGTGACAGTAATCAAAACAGTATGGGGACTTCCCTGGTGGTCCAATGGAATCCACCTTACAATGCAGGGGACATAGGTTCGATCCCTGGTTAAGGAACTAAGATCCCACATGCTGCAGGGCAACTAAGCCTGCACGTCACAACTACTACTACTGAGCTCATGCACCTCAACTAGAGAGCCCGCGTGCTGCAAATTACAGAGCCCACACACCCTGGAACCCATGCGCCACAGCTAGAGAAGAGAAAACCCTCACCCCACAACTAGAGAGAAATCTGCACACCACAATGAAGAGCCTGTGCACCACAGTGAAAGATCCCGCATGCCTCAACAAAGATCCCATGTGCCGCAACTAAGACCCAAGGCAGCCAAAAAAATAAAAAAATTAAAAAAACAAATACAAAATAAATAAATCTTAAAAAAAAAAACAGTAGGGTACTGGCACAAAAACAGACATATAGATCAATGAAACAGAATTGAGAGCCCAGAAATAAACCCATGCACTTACGGCTAATTAACCTACAACAAAGTGTGTGAGAATATACAATACAATGGAGAAAAGACCGTCTCTTCAATAAAGTGGCACTGAGAAAAGTGACAGCTACATGTAAAAGAATGAAATTAGAATATTCTCTAATACTGTATACACAGATAAACTCAAAATGGTTTAAATACCTAAATGTAAGACCAGAAAACATAAAACTCCTCGAAGAAAACCTAGGCAGGACACTCTTTGACATA
Source organism: Balaenoptera physalus (assembly GCF_965194825.1). NCBI lineage: Eukaryota > Metazoa > Chordata > Mammalia > Artiodactyla > Balaenopteridae > Balaenoptera > Balaenoptera physalus. Next base: position 118,920,845 of record NC_138884.1, on the reverse strand, counting down.
AGTCATTTGACATAAATCTGTCTCCCCAGACAAAGGAAACACAAGCAAAAATAAACAAATGGGACCTAATTAAACTTAAAAACTTTTGTACAGCAAAATGAAAAGACAACCTACTGAATGGGAGATAATATTTTCAAATGATATGACCAATAAGGGTTTAATATACAAAATATATAAACAGCTCATATAACTCAATAACAAAAAAAGAAACAATCCAATTAAAAAGTGGGCAGAAGACCTGAATACACATTTTTCCAAGGAAGAAACACAGATGGCTAATTACATTGCTAATCATTAGGGAAATGTAAATCAAAACCACAATAAGATGTCACCTCACACCTCTCAGAATAGCTATCATCAAAAAGACCACAACTGGGCTTCCCTGGTGGCACAGTGGTTAAGAATCTGCCTGCCAAAGCAGGGAACATGGGTTCGAGCCCTGGTCCGGGAAGATCCCACATGCCACGGAGCAACTAAGCCCGTGCGCCACAACTGCTGAGCCTGCGCTCTACAGCCCGCAAGCCACAACTACTGAGCCCACATGCCACAACTACTGAGCCTGTGAGCCACAACTACCGAGCCCCCGTGCCACAGCTACTGAAGCCTGCTCTCCTAGAGCCTGTGCTCTGGAACAAGAGAAGCCACTGCAACGAGAAGCCTGCGCACCACAACAAAGAGTAGCCCCTGTTGGCCACAACTAGAGACAGCCCACGCGTAGCAACGAAGACCCAACGCAGCCAAAAATAAATAAATAAAATAAATAAATGTATTAAAAAAATAAAAAATACAACAAACTAGTGAACAGAACAAAAAAGAAGCAGACTCACGGGAATAGAGAACAAACAAGTGGTTACCAGTGGGGAGAGGGAAGAGGAGGCAAAGTAAGAATAGGGGAGTAAGAGATTAAAAACTATTAGGTATAAAATAAGCTACAAGGTGGTGGGAGCTGCAAAATGATACAATCTCTTTGGAAAACCATTTGTTAGTTTCTACTAGAGTCATGCTTCATGATACAGCAGTTCCACTTTTTATCCCCCAAAGAGATAAATGCATATACCCTCTCATTTGTACATTATATTCATAGCAGCTTTATTCATAATATCCAGAAGATGAAACAATGCAAGTGTTCAGCACACAAACAGATAAATAAACTGTGATAATTTACATAATGAAATACTACCCATCACTTAAAAACAAGACAGCTCCAACACAAGATGGAGAAATCTCACAGATACTCTATTGCTTGAAAGAAGCCAGACACAAAAGAGTTCTAGTATGTGATTCTATTTATTTACAGTTTAAGAACAAGCAAAACTAAAAGATGTTTTCAGAAGTCAGAATAGTGATCAACCCTTCAGGGAAAAGAGTGAAAAGTGCATGAGAGAATCTTATAGAGGGCAGGAAATATTCTATAGTTTTATCTTAATGGTGGTTATTCAGACGTATACATATGTAAGAATTCAAACTATAATGCTTAAGATTAGTGCACTTTATGCACTTTGCTATATGTATGTTATTTACTCACTAAGTAAAATAAAGTTGGTCAGATCTGCAATCAAACAAGCAATCAAGCAATCTGTCAATAAAATAAGCTACAAGGGTATATTGTACAACACAGGGAATGTAGCCAATATTTTATAATAACTATAAATGAAGTATAACCTTTAAAATTGTGAATCACTGTATTGTATACCTATAACTTATATAATATTGTACTTCAATAAAATAAATAAAATAAAATAAAAACAAGTAAATGCTGAGAGCACAAGGTGAATAACTTCAATAAACTGAGAGTTTTCTGATATAGCTATAATCAAGAAAAGAAACTCCTGAAATAGTAACTAAAAATTAACTCTGCATATCCTATATGTTTCACATACGTCAATAAATTATAAGTCAGATGAAATCCAAAATTCTGTTAGTTATTTTAAAAGGAGGAGAGAACATCTAGATCCTGAGCTATTTTAGAGTTACAGCAATTGAGATACTAGTTTTACGTGTACAATTGAGAGGCCTCATCTCCCTGCCTTGCTCCCACCAGCTGCCTTTATCTGAACACTCTTCATGGGATGGTGGGAAAAATGGAGAAAAGAATGGTCATTTGAAACTGTTTCTTCGGATTCCTTGGCAGAGGAACAAACTCACTGCCTAAAAGACCAGAAATTTTCAATGAGGCAATAATAAATCTTTTTGATATGAGCCACGGTTATTTTCAGGTACTAAATACATTTTATTTGCTGAAAGAATAGGCCTTATTAACAAATGCTTTTTGGTGTTATGTTTATATCCTGATGCATAAAAACATAAACTCTATCTGCTAACTATGGGAATTAACTTCAATTAATTTGCAAGATTTGAAAGGATTTAAGATTAAAAAAAAATTTTTGGGTAAAGCACAACAATGTAATTTTTAGCCTACTGATTAATTCCAACACCTGAGATTATGTTTCCTACAAAGATTTATGCTTGGATTTTGGATTGTAGATTTTCCACACCCAGAGCTTCTACATCATCCAATTCTCTGAAGGTCATTTCATAGGTTGCTAGAATCTCTTAGAAGGAGGAAAGTTAGTCCATTGTTTTATTTCAGGAGTTCTAGTAACTGAGGTGATAAGAACAGAAAACTCAATAACAAGTTTCTTTCATTATACTATTTCAGGTGTTTTCACCCACACTTCTTTTTACCCTTAGTTCTCAATATTATTTCTGCACAACTTTTGTAAGTTGCACTAAGCAATAAAATAAGAAAAGTCTCAAGATATGGTCCACTTGTTCCAGGCAGTTTACATATAAGGCAGTTAGTAAGACCACCTGAGACTTGGCTGAGCCTTTCCAATGGGATTTGCCTCAGCTATGCTTTAATGAACAAACTTGTGATCAATGGCTTATAAAGTACTCTTGATTTGCACACCATTGAACAGCTTGGTCTACCTTCAGTCTATAATTTACTTCTGGAACTCCAAAGCGGTTTGACTGTATTGTCATTCTGGATAAAATGAGCTGTGTAAATAGCAGGTAAGGTGGAGACTGCCAGCTGCCTACTAGATTCTGTTCCAACTTTTTAAATTATAGAGTTGCAGGTGAGCCATGGCTTACAGCCTAGGAGTGCTATTTTCAACCCCCCTGACAGCTAGTTATGGCCATGAATCTAGGTCTCCCTAATAGAATATAAATGGAAGTGATGTGTGCCATTTCCTGGTTCAGACTGTGAAACACTATATGTAAACTCCTCTGTGCTCTTTCCCATCTCCAGGAGTCAAACATGAACCATGCTGGGACCAGGTCTCAATCATGTAGGTAAGTAAAACACCCTAGACTATGGAGGAGAAGCAAGAGTCATTCATTCTTGCAGCTAATATTTAGTGAAAGTCTACTCTAGGCAGACAGCATTCTAAATTCTGGGGATACATCAGTGAACAAAAGAGATCAAAGTCCCTGCTCCCTTTGAGCTCAAACGGACAATAAAAAAATAAGTAAATATGCATTGTTTGTTAGAAATAAATGTTAAGGAGAAAAATAAAGCAGGGAAGGGAGATTTGAAATCTTGACTGGATATTAGGCAATTATAGGAAATTAAATGTGACCAAATAGTGGTGTAGACAAGGCAATGGGAGGAGAAGCTGTTGCATTCTGAATGTATGTTGAAGGTAGATCCAAGGAGATTTACTGAGGGGCTGGAAATGGAGTGTGGGAGAGATAAAAGAAAAAGGAGATAAGGTTAACGCCAAGACTTTTGGCTTGAGGAACTTGAAAAATAGTGTTGCTGTTAATTTAGATTGGGAAGACCATAGGAGGGTTTGGAGGGAAATATCCATAACTCAGTTTTGGATATCAAGGTTGTGATGTCTATTAGACTCCAACAGAGGTGATCAGTGACCAGCAAAATATGGGTTTGCAGTTCAGAAGAGAGATCCAGTCTACAAGTATTCATTTGGAAGTCACCAATATTGTTGTTATTTAATGCCATGAGACTGGATGAGATTACCTAGAGAGTGAGTGCTACAGAAAAGTTGAATGGTCCAAGGACTGAAGCCTATACTTTTAGAGGTATGCCTGATGATGGACAACTAGTCCCACCCCCAAAAACTGAGAAAGAGCAGCAAGAAAGATAGGAAGTACACCAGGTAAGTGTGATGTCCTGATAGGCAAGTAAAAAAAGTTAGAGGGGTGAAGAGAACTTGGATCTCCAAATGACCGTGTGGAGCAGAGCAGCCCACTTGTTCACCCTGTGGGACTCTTAAATGAGAGAAAAATAGACTTAATTATTTTTAGTCCACTGAAGTGTTGAGTCTCTTTGCTACAAAATTTTAAACTTTTCCTCTAATACTAGATATATAGCAAATAGTATCACCAGATAAATCTTTAACAACAACAAAATTAATATTTATAAAAATTTTTCAAACATTAACTTTGAAATGTGTGTGTGTGTGTTTGAAAGGGTTGAACATTTTAATGATTTTAAAAAATCATTTGGAGTTAACTTTACCACCAATTTTCTGGTCTTAGACTTAGAGAAGGACTTGTTGCTGGGCAAATAGAATCTATCTATCTATCTATCTATCTACCTATCTATCTATCTATCTATCGATCGATCGATCTATCATATTTTTAGTTTATTTCTTGAGAACTATCCAGAGGGGAAATTGAGATGGTGAGAAATGACTGATTTGAAGAGCTCTTTTTGTGAACTTTGACCTTAGTTATCCTATGGTTCTGTTGTATTAATTCTCTTGACTTTCAAAGGTCAACAGGTCTACCTCCTCAACCAAGTTCTACTAATAGTTCTGCCTGGAGGACTGAATGGAGACAAATAAACTCATTTTGACACCCATGAATTTGTTATGTAGTAGCTTTCAAGTTTTGTTTCTGTGCCTAGATATTTTACAGTGGGCACATATACACGACCTAATGACTAAATATTATATGAGGAAACTAAGATTTTTACACAAAGTCTATTTGCTGTTATCCCTTTCCTCCTACATCCTATTATTTTCTCTTAACCTGAAGACTATGAGGATCTTTGCCACTGTTTTATAGCAGTGCTGATTTTTTACCCCCATAGTCTTCCCTTTTGCCAAATAATTTCTGGCATGGTCCCAGTGTTTTTCAGGATCTAAATGCTATAAAGCAGCTCCTTTAAAGGATGACAGAGAACCCAGCAACAAGAACAAAACAGAGCAACGTTGCAAATGCAAAGCTGATTTTATAGGACGTATACTAGGCAGACCTTGAAAAGTAACCATACCTTTCGATCTGGCCAAAATGGAAAGATCCTACCTCAGAGAAATAAAGAGAATAAAATGTTCTGAGTAGTAGATTGCCAAATTTCTTTACCTTCTATCCAAGAACTGCAGATTTCTAGAGTTTAAATGACATCATATATCATAAGCTGACACCTGGGTTTAGTGTCAGCTTAAACACACACCAGCTGTGGACCTCAGGCTTCGAGGAAACACCAAAATTAAGGGCGTGAGCAAAACTGAAGGCTAAGGGGGAAGCCCATTCAGCGTGCTAGAAAATGATATCTTTTCAGGTTGCCGAGATTGAAGGGGTCAGAGCATTTCTCAAGCTCAGTTTCTGGAATCAGAAACATGAAAGTCAGGAGAAGAGACCAAGGGTCGCCAATTGAGTACTAGCAAGGAGGGTACACTACAGAGAGATTGTCTAGAATAGGTGTTTGCCAGTAACCATCATGGGCCAGATGTGAGATGATCCTTGAGTGGGTGCACTCTGCATATGAGACAATAAAACTTATCCCAGAATTATTTGATTCTTCCTTCATGTGTAAACTTATTCTTTCACTCATTCAACAAGCGCTTTGACATGAAAGACACAGAACTTGGCAGTGGACATAAAATGTTAAGCAGAGTAGACATGATTCCATCTTATCCTCATGGAATTTATAATTTAGTAGAGACCACAGATTTTAATCAAATTTATTTAATTTACAAACACATAGTGGTTACTATTTGCCAGTTACATTGTTTTAAGCACTTTATAAATATTAACTTATTTAATACTCATAACAGCCTGTGAAGTAGGTATCAATATATTAACTTAATTTTATAGATGTATAGTGAAAACTTGCCCAAGGTCACACAGCTAGTGCATGTTAGAGCAGGATTTGAATCTAGGCTGTCTGGAAGTGAGGCCCATGCTCTGAAACATACATTTACAAACTCTCATCAGTGTTCTGTAGGAAAACTGCAATAGGGTGCAATAACAGCTTCTAACTAGGGGATCTTGATCTAATTTGGGGGGAAGACATGAAATTAGACCAGAAGTTCAAAAAAAGATGTGGTCATTGGTGTCAACTGCTCCAGGTACTTCAAGCAATATGCAATTAAAAACAGGGCACTGATTCTTGCAAGAGGGAGGTCAGTGACAAACATGGTAAGGGCAGTTTCAGAAGATACATTGCTGGCAGCTCAGAGTTAATTGTTAGAGCTGCCCAAGAAGGAATGGGTTGCTCGGGGAGGTGGGTAGTTCCTCCTTTTGGAGATTTTCTGCAGAATAGGCTAGAAATCTCCTGCTACAGGCTTGGCACATAGTATGTGCCTAACAAATGTATACTTACTAACTGGTAGGGAGTATTGATTTGATGATTCAACCAGATAACCTATAAGATCTCTTCCAACCTGATTTCACTATTCTGAATTTGTGATAGCATAGTGGATTTGGCTATGCTGAAGCTTCCCTTTGCCCAATCAATACCCTGGGAATCCAATTTGCATATAGTTAATGTCCTAATCTAAATGAAGGATACTCTATATCTTTTGTTAAAATTTTTGGCATGATTCTTATGGTAGTTACATATATGTTACTGTATGAAACCAATAAAATTGTATTTATTTAAAGTAAATATATAGCCTTGACATTGATTTTGACCTGATTTTCCCCATCTTTTCTTTTTCAAAAGAAAAATTTATTTATTTATTTGGCTGTGTTAGGTCTTAGCTATGGCACGCGGGATCTCCGTTTCGGCATGTTGGGTCTTTTAGTTGCGACATGCAGGATCTTTTAGTTGTGGCATGCAGGCTCTTAGTTGCGGCATGCATGTGGCACTTATTTCCCTAACCAGGGATCGAACCTGGGCCCCCTGCATTGGGAGCATGGAGTCTTAACCACTGGACCACCAGGGAAGTCCCATCCCCATCTTTTCCTAATGAGTTGCATTAGCAAAAAAGGGTAAATAGATTCTAGAAAACACATACACTGGTTGGCTGCAAATCCCATTCAAAGATTTACAATATTTGTTGCTCAATTCTGTTCCAAAATATATATTTTGCTCACATTTTGAAATGTTTGACTTCAGGCTATCACACACGTTATAATCCTTGTCCCTGAACCTCTGCTTGGGGAAAGTGGCTATGAAGGAATTTCACTCTTATTCTCCTGTTTCTACAATTTCTGTATTTCATGGAAATTCTGGAAGGATCCCAGTGGTGACTCTGGTGTTTTAAAAACTGATTTGGATACCCAGCTGCCATTGTCACTGCAAGAAAATCTGGAAAGCAAACAGGGAATGTGAATTCCTTGACACTTTGGGGAGAGAAAAGCATATATTAAGAGTTCCAGTAGAAAAAATATTTAAAGGTGGATTAGTTTAAACAAAATAAATAATGACACAGCTTAGTTGGTCCTCTATTTAGTGGTTCCTGCTGTGCCAGTATAAGAAAAGCTAATTTTATGATTTCTCAGTGATACCATCTGAGGTAGCAATGGAAAGGTTCCAGAATGCAAATTCACAGAGTGTGCTTCAAACTAAGACAGATACTTCAGGATAAATCAGATATCTGCTGGAATGAAACTCCAGGAGGGTGGGTACCACTTCTGTGTTCCCAGCACCTACCATAGTCCCTCATTGATGGGTATGTAAGTACTTTCTAATTTTTCTCAACTACAAACAATGCTCTACTAATATCCTTGCACATGTTTTTTGTGCACTTATTTGAGTAGGTCTGAAGAATAAATTTCTAGAAATTAAACTGCTGCTGATTAAAGAGTAAGTATATTTTACATTCCTATAGTTATTTCCAAAATTCCCTTCAAAGAAGTGGCAGGAAACTACACTTTCTGAAATTTGTTTTTCAGAAATATTGACTCAAGAATACAGTCACTAGGAAAAAGAGCAATGCTGGAGGTATCATGCTCCCTGACCTCAGACTATACTGCAAAGCTACAGTCATCAAAATAGCACGGTACTGGCACAAAAACAGACACATAGATCAATGGAACAGAATAGAAAGCCCAGAAATAAACCCATGCACGTTTGGTCAATTAATCTATGACAAAGGAGGCAGAATATAAAATGGAGAAAAGACAGTTTCTTCAATAAATGGCACTGGGAAAACTGGACAACTACATGTGAAAGAATGAAATTAGAACATTTTCTCACATCATATAGAAAAATAAACTCAAAATGGATTAAAGACCTAAACATAAGACCAGAAACCATAAAACTCCTAGAAGAAAACATAGGCAGAACACCCTTTGACATAAATTGTAGCAATAATTTTTTCGGCTCTCTCTCCTCAGGCAAATGAAACAAAAGCAAAAATAAACAAATGGGACATAGTTAGACTTAGAAGTTTTTGCACAGCAAAGGAAACCATCAACAAAGCAAAAAGACAGCCGACTGAATGGGAGATAATATTTGCAAATCATATGACCAACAAGGGGTTAATATCCAAAATATAAAAACAGCTCATACAACTCAATATCACAAAAAGAAACAACCCAATTAAAAACTGGTCAGAAGAACTGAATAGACATTTTTCCAAGGAAGACATAGAGGTGCCCAACAGGCACATGAAAAGACGCTCAACACTGTATTCGGGAAATGTAAATAAAAACCACAATGAGATATCATCTCACACTTGTCAGAATGACTGTCATCAAAAAGACCACAAATAACAAATGTTGGTGAGGATATGGAGGAAAGGGACCCCTTGGACACAGTCGGTGGGAATGTGAATTGGTGCAGCCACTGTGGAAAACAGTATAGAAGTTCCTCAAAAAACTAAAACTAGAGCTACCATATGACCCGCAATTCCACTCCTGGGTATATATGCGAAAAAACCAAAAACACTAATTCGAAAGGATAAATGCATCCCAATGTTCATAGCAGCATTATTTAAAATAGCCAAGCTATGGAAGCAACTAAGTGTCTATCCACAGATAAATGGATAAAGAAACTGTAGTATATATATGCAATGGAATAATACTCAGCTATAAAAAAGAATAAAATTTTGCGCTTTGCAACAACATGGATGGATCTGGAGGGTAATATGCTTAGTGAGATAAGTCAGACAGAGAAAGACAAATACTGTATGTTTTCACTTAGATGTAAAACCTAAAAACCAAAACAAAGATGAATATAACAAAGTAGAAAGACTCATTGATATAGGGAACAAACTAGTGGTTACCAGTGGGGAGAGGGATGGGAGGAGGGACAAGATAGGAGTAAGGGATTACGAGGTACAATCTACTATGTATATAATAAATAAGATGGAAGGACATATTAGATAGCATAGAGAATATAGCCAGTATTTTATAATAACTTTAAGTAGAGTGTAATCTATAAGAACAGTGAATCACTATGTTGTAAACCCGAAACTAATATAACATCGTAAATTAACTATAGTTTAAAAAAAAGCATACAGTCACTAGGGAGACAGTTATAAGGTGTGTGTGTGTGTGTGTGTGTGTGTGTATTAGGGATTAAAGCATACTTCATTAGACTCCTTTTGAAACTTTTTCCTTAGAAACTTTTTTTAAAAATTAATTTTTATTGGAGTATAGTTGCTTTACAATGTTGTGTTAGTTTCTATTATACAGCAAAGTGAATCAGCTATATGTATTCATATATCCTATCTTTTTTGGATTTCCTTCCCACTTAGGTCACCACAGAGCAGTGAGTAGAGTTCCCTGAACTATACAGTAGGTTCTCATTAGTTATCTATTTTATATATAGTATCGATAGTGTATATATGCCAATCCCAATCCCCCAATTCATCACCCCCCCTTCCCCCTTGGTATCCATACATTTGTTCTCTACATCTGTGTCTCTATTTCTGCTTTGCAAATAAGATCATCTATACCATTTTTCTAGATTCCACATATATGTGTTAATATACAATATTTGTTTTTCTCTTTCTGACTTACTTCACTCTGTTTGACAGTCTCTAGGTCCATCCACATCTCTACAAATAACCCAATTTTGTTCCTTTTTATGGCTGAGTAATATTCCATTGTATATATGTACCACAGCTTCTTTATACATTCTCCTGTTGATAGACATTTAAAGAGTCCATATTGCATGCTGTTCATTCCCCAGAGACCCGGGTTGATGACATCTATCTCTACACTCTGAGACCTGAGACATCATTTCCAGTGATTCATTATATTACTTTGGTGTGTTTTGAAGAAATTCTTTGTCTGGTCATCTAGGTTTTGCTTTTTTCTTTTGCCAGTTTTTTGATAAGGGATATAGACAGGGCAGAGGGAATGACACAATGCAAGAGTTAGGAAGGAAAAAGGAAGTGTAACTCCTTGTGTGTGTGTATTTCTTATCTTTTCTTTTTTCTTTTTTTCTCTTTTTGGCTGCACTGCACGACTTGTGGGATCTTAGGTCCCCAACCAGGGATCGAACCCTGGCCCCCTGCAGTGGAAGCACAGAGTCCTAATCACTGGACCACCAGGGAACTCTCTTCGTGTGTACTTCTAACCAGAGTGTAGGTATGGGGGACAGAAGATGACCAGGGAATCTCTAAAAGGGCAGATTTTGAATACACACAGAAGGAAGCATAGAGGGGTTAGCTGAGCTTGGTACTAAAGATAATAGGCACTTGTTTACAAGGTACAGAAAAAGGTGGAAAGGAAATACAATGAAAATTCTGCAACAGTTATCTTTCAGGGCTAAACCCTTTTATTCTTTTCGACTTTTCTATATTTTAGAATTTTTGTGCAGAGAATATATATTATTAGAATGTATTAGATTTCCAAACTGGAAAAAAAACAACTAAAGAACTTTGGTTTAATTACTGCCACTTCCTAATTCTGTGACCTTGGGCAAATTTTTAAACCTTGTTTAGCCTCAGTCCTCTCATTCTTAAAAATAGAAATAAATGAATTAATTGTGTGGATTAAATGAGATAATATATATGAAAGCTTAGTATACATTAAGGACCTGGTATATAATAGGGCCCAATGAATTGTCTCATCGTCATAATCATTTTTATTATGAAGCGGGATGATGGTAGTAACAACTTATATATAGAAATAGTGGACTAGTCCATAGACATTAAATGATAAGAACTTTTCCAGATAGCACATAATTGAAAAAACGTTGCAGTTCTCAGGAAACCAAGTACTAGGAGACTAAAAACAAATGCTACACACTTCTCAAAAAGAGTGCTTTTTCATAGGTGGCCTTTGAATAGAGATCCATTTTAAGTCTAAGGAAAACTTTAAATATTTTAATCAATATCTTATAATAGGTGATAGGTACTCTCCAGATTTTCCTCGTGAAACATAATTATTAGCTCTAATTTTGGAATCAAACCAATATATGTTACTGCTGGTCATAATGCCAGCACCAATAGTTATTATTTGGGTGTTCAAATAGTGTCCAAGGTATTTTTTATGCTCTTTTAAGGTCAAGCTCTCAGTTTTTGTGAAAGTGCCCCTTCATGAATCAAATCCCCAGAGCCATCCAATTGAGAACTCTAATTCTTAAGGCTTTTAATTTGTTTATTAATAACCTATAGATAATTTCACTTAACTTTGGAGTACATTTTTGTTTTCACAGTTGAGTATGGACTGTTATGATTCCTTAGAATTTACATATCAAGAGAAATAGCACCATATTAAATTTCTGGCTGAGGACGCTGTGGGTGTTTCAACTTCCTTAACTGTAGTCATTCATCAAATCATCTTACCACCTCAGCTTCTCTGCTGGCTGTAAGCCTCCTCTCTCTGACTATCACAAAGTACTAGCCTGAAATGTTTTTTTTTTTTTCCTTGCAGTTCAGAGTTTGTGATTTCTATCTCCTTCATGTTGTGAAAAGTCTCTTGGCTTATTCATGGTTAAGTGATGGACATTGTTACTCTCAGAATTTTCATTAAAACCGACTATGTATAAATATGAAAAAGAGTCTTTTGGCTATCTACTTTGAAATCCTGATTCTGGTGTTGACCAGAATCCTAGAGCCATGAATCCTCATTTCTTATTAGTAAATATTTTGTTTTTGCCATTTATGTTCTTATTTTTCAAATTATAGTTCATTTTCTTTTTTTTATTTTTTGTTTTTTGGATTTTTTACATCTCTATAGGAGTATAATTGCTTTACAGTGGTGTGTTAGTTTCTGCTTTATAACAAAGTGAATGAGTTATACATATACATATAACCCCATATCTCTTCCCTCTTGCATCTCCCTCCCTCCCTCATTTTCAAATCAAGCTTAAAGAGTGGACTTCATCAGAAATATGTGTTGGTGTATATTCCTTTTACAGGAAAAAATGATGGAAGATTTTTAAAAATAATACTTTTTAAAGAATTTGAACTGCAGATATGTCATGAAGTCTTTAATTTTCAAATACTCTTGTATCCTCAGAGCTTAACATGGTGCCTGGCCCTTGCAGGCCCTTGGGGAGGGTTTATTCATGCTAAAGCAACAAGTTCTTTTGGTTAAAAATCTACCCAAGTGGGACTTCCCTGGTGGTCCAGTGGTTAAGACTCCATGCTTCCACTGCAGGGGGCACAAGTTTGGCCCTGGTGCGGGAACTAAAACCAAAAAAAAAAAAAAAAATCTGCCATTTTATTTGGTAATATGTGTATCTGTGTTATCAGTCCTCCTGCATATTAAACCGTCTTGGTGATTTAAAATATGCCAATCCTCAGGCCTCACAGCAGGGCAATTCAGTACCTCAGTTTGTATTATTTGAAAGCTTTCCAGGTGATTTTAATGTGTGCTGGGGTTGAGAACCACTTATGCAGGTCAAAGTTTTTGGAAATTTATTTTAACATTTACCTGATGACAGGTTTTCATTTCTCAATCATTTATCTTTAATAACAGGCTTCCTATGAGATTTAATGTAGGCATTTGAGCAATCTTTTTTAAGCCAAGAGAAAATAGTTTCTCTACCTTCTCCTCCTCACTTTTATTCAGTACATTTAAAAATTCAGTGTGAGAAAGATAGAGATTTTATAGGTTACAGAGTTTTGCTCTCTTATCTGTTGTTTTAACCCCTGGGTTTATTTAGTCACTGGTATGGAAATTAGCTCTAGAAATGATAGTTGACAAGTACACATGCATAGTTAGTGAGGGCCTCTCTTACAAATGTTATTTGTCATCCAACAAATAGTGGCTTTGGGACTTGAAACACTCAATGAGAGAGTAGAGTTAAAATTTAAAAGCTATTTAAAGTTCAAGGAGTTTTTCCTTTCAAAGGCAAGGCAAAGTTAAATTAAGGGGTTTAAAATCATAGTTCTGAGTGTGATGTTTTTAAAAAGACTTATTTTTGTAGCTAGTTTAGGGTATAGTTTTGCCTACCATTATAAACACTGCCTTCTAATCTCTTTTCTTCCAGAATCCTAGCCTGTTTTTATGATTGAAGGATAAAAAGTACCAGAATTAAAGGGCTTTTTGATGTACTTTTGTAGTAAAACAATGTATTCTTTCCATAGTAAATGAAACAGCCACAAAAATTATGTTCCCACTTGTAAGATAAGTAGATGGATAATTACAGTGGTTTTAAAAAGAACTATGCCACACAAGAATATACACAAGAAAATGTTTATTTAGTGGATAAAAATATGCTACCAGTAGAGCACAAAATTTTGAGAAAATATTTGTTCTACAGGAATTAGCACTACTGGAAAATCATGAAAAACAGGTCACTTCAAATTATAAACGAGTACCCTTGTACTAAGTTTCTCAGGTACAAAGTGAAGAGAAAAATCGGCTATTTTATTTAGGAAAAATCTAGTCAGCCAAACTAGATCACTTAGACTACCCAAATTCATTCCCTATTTGCCCACAGCCTACTAAAAAAATTGGAAGGAACTGTAAATGACTAATGATAGAGAAACAAATAATTATGATACTACAACAGATGAATTATTATATAGATATTTATAGATGGATTATTGTATAACTATTAAAATAAGTATGAAGGAAGTCTTACAACATGAAAATGTTTATAATACAATACTAAGGCAAAAAGTAGAATACTTTATATGTAAAATTATGTGTTTATGGGGATGAGAAATGAAAGAGTTACATGAGAAAAGTAAAAACAGTTTCTTTGGGTGGTAGAAGAGATAGTTTTTTTTCCTTTTTTTGTTTTCTGTTATTATTATTATACTGTTTCTACAATAAATACAATAAAAATGATAACCTTTAAATAATTAATAGGAAAGATCAATATAAAAATAAATTCTTATCAGATTTATTGGTATCTCAATCTAGCTTTGATTTGCTATTTGTCCCTTCAAATAGACATTGAAAAATTATATGTGTGTTCATGTTGTTGGGACTACGTGCTTTAAAGAGATGGTCCTTTAATAGGGAATGCTACAATGCTGAAAAAAATCACTGGCACGTCACATTGTGGAAATTACTGGTATGGTGCCAACCCAATAGATTTAGCACATTTGTCTTGAATTTAGACAAATGTTCATTTGTTTAAATTTCCCTTTTATCTAAGAAGGTCATAAAGAAAATTTTCAAATTTTTTTCTTCAATAAGTAGTATTTTCAAGTTGTAATGATAAAAACCAAAGTTCCAAGGATGATAAAATAGTAGAATTATGATAAGACATATCTTTGCTAATCCTGAAGCAGGTTTTGAAGCATAAGAAGACCTTGGCCAGGTACAGAGGAAATGGGCCCAGGTATTCAAGTAATAGCTTGACCCAAAAGATGAAAATAGGCATGGCCCAGAGTATACAGGGTTCTGAGAGATCCATATAACTTGAACAGAAGGTGCCTGTTGTGATGTAATGGAAAATAAGTTTAGATAGGTAGAAGGCTGGGGGAGAGAAGGACAGGCTTTGAAAGCCAGGCAGAAAAGAGTTTGGATTGAATGCATTCAATTGGATTGATTGAAATAAGGTGACACTTTAAGATCCTCAGCCAGGAAATGAGAAAAAGTGAACAGTTGTTTTTTTTACCAGGATGGGGAGGCATGTTCTTATCCAATTCTGTGGCAGGGGCAAGAAGCAGCATGTTCAGTTTGAAAACAAAACAGCATTTTGTCTCATTGCTTTAAATTGTTTTTAGTTACAAAGTTTGCTTCATTTCAATCTCCAAGTAAAATTAAAACAATACATGGCTTTTGTTTGTTTATCAAATGCAATCATGGTTTAAAAATTATTGAAAAACACAGAATATAAGCTCATGTATAAGCTACTTTTCACTAGTATAAGTAAAAAATGAGATATAATAGACACTTATAATTTTAAAAAATGACCCAACTCTCCCTGTGGCCAGTCTCACTCCCTATTTCTAGTCCTTTCCCTGTGTCTTGTGGTATTTATCTTTATACATCAGAATTACATATTTATGCTGCTATGTCTTATTCTATTTTATACATGATCTGTTGACTTTTCACATTGATAAATGAGGATTTATCTCTCATACAATCACACTGCTTCCTTTCCCTCCAACCTCCCAATATAATTAAATCACAGATTTGGCTAAATTTTATTATGTATTTACATTATTTTGACTGTCTACACATATTTCACTGCTAAATCTAGTAGTGTACCATGATTATGCTTCTTTTCTTTTCCACTGGAGTCAATAGTTGTATCAATTATTCATTTGGAAGTCTTCTAAATATATTTCTAAATATGGACCAATACTTGTCAGATAATCTGAGTTCCATTTTTAATTTATTTCCAGAAACCTTTGTTCTCCTGCTCCAATCTTGAATGATTGCTTTCTAGCCACATTTTATGATTTGTATGTTTGTTTGAGACTTGCATGCCTGACAATGGCTTTGAATTTGTGGAGTATTCTCAGGGGTCACTCAGTTTCTGCACAGAAAGACCCTCAAGTCTTGTGCCTGGCTACAGGTATTCGAGGACCTGGATGGGGAAAGAGGGCTGGTGAAGGGTGCAGGTATGTTTCTCCCATAAATATATATACTTCCACTTAATCCACCTATTTTCGGCCCCTCAGCTCCCCTTGAGCTTTTCTGAAACTTTTCTCTCCTTAAGCTCAGAACCTTTTTGATTCATGTTCTACAAGGAATCAATCTCATGTCTGAGGATTTGGAAGAGGAAGTCATCAGGCTTTTTGAGGTCTAACTGCCTCTTGTGCAGACTTTCAAACGATTCTCTGAATTCCAGATCTGTGCCTCATACTTCCTTTCTGTAAAACCAAGTTCTTGATCCTTTGCAGCTTGGTTCTTTCTCCTTGTTCTGAAGAAATTATGTTCAGTTTCCTTTATTCTCCCAATTCATCAGCTTTCCATCCTCCAATACCTGTTGCTGTCTCCTATCCCCTGGTGTCTTCTCCCCGGTTTTTTTAGTCTTTTAGGCCTATATATTTTAAATCTTATGATTGTCATTTTAATAGGCGTTCAGGAGAGAATGGGAGTGATACATCCATTCAATTTACCATATGGAATCAGAAATCCCTATTTCTATTTAAAATCCTGTGGTGGTAGTATAGTATTTTATTTCATTCATTGTGAAATTTATTTTTCAAACATAGTTTTGGCAGAAATATGTCATGAACTGAGTCATCCTACTCTTTTTTTTTAAACACAGGAATTAAAATAAGTGTAGCATTATCATTCTTTGGGCTGCCTTTGAAAATTTGATTTTTAGTTGGTCACAAGTAACTTTTTATCTTTCTCTTCAAAATCTTTTCATTTCATTGGTGCCTCCTCCTGATTAGTTTGTTATATTGACTCAAATACAACATTCCTAAGTCTCTGCAAGTATCATTCCTCCACATATTCTTCAATTACTCTAAAATCGCATTTCTCAGGAAATTTACATTAGTTATTATAACTTATCTATATAATTATATTTCTGGAGAATACAGTGGCTGATGCAAAACTGTCAAAGTCAGAACAAGGCAATGATTGGGTTACCAATACTTATACACGTAACTCCAAAATTTTATAATGAATTTCTTTTAAAATCCCCAATTTAATACCACATATACCTGCCTTCATCTCTGGAATTGTCTGTGCATTTAGTACAGGAAGCAAGGAAAGAATAAATAATGGATAATAATGTGTTGATGAATATATACCATATTGATATAAAATAAGGTGATAATAGTTGATATATAGTATAGATAATTAATATTTAAGAAATAAACACTGAAGTAAGAAACCAAAAGCATTTCCCATACACCAACAGCTAATATAGTGGTTCTTTAGCAGTATTTCTAGTACTTTAGGGTGACAGATTGTTTCTGTATCCTATCTGTATTGAAAAACATTTGGGGTTTGAGATGCCAGAAAACTGATATTATTTATTTTCTTCACTGAATTAAGTGTTAGTAATGTATAAGCATCATCAAATTTGCTCTACTGTTCATACTTTCTGAGTTTAATTTCATGCACGATAGGCTGAAATTAGCTGTGTGTATATACTCAGAAAGCAATTAATACTGAAAAATTAAAATTTTCATCAATCACGGACTGGCTAATACTAGATCCTTAATTATAACCCTTACAGCAGAGCTATCTTTTTTTTTTTAAGAAATTCACGTTCTTTTATTTATTTATTTATTTATTTATGACTGTGTTGAGTCTTCGTTTCTGTGCGAGGGCTTTCTCTAGTTGCAGCAAGTGGGGACCACTCTTCATCGCGGTGCGCGGGCCTCTCACCATCGCGGCCTCTCTTGTTGCGGAGCACAGGCTCCAGACGCGCAGGCTCAGTAATTGTGGCTCACGGGCCCAGTTGCTCCGTGGCATGTGGGATCTTCCCAGACCAGGGCTCGAACCCGTGTCCCCTGCATTGGCAGGCAGATACTCAACCACTGCGCCACCAGGGAAGCCCCAGCAGAGCTATCTTTGAATGAAGTGGCAGCTCAATACATATTTGCTTGCTTTTTTGTTTTGTTTTTTTTGTTGCAATTTGTTAAGGACTTTCCTATATAAAACGTTGGTAAACTATGAGGGAATTTGTGCAACCTAGGTGTACATATATCATGATAGAATTATTTTTTATTTGATACACAAAAGGTAGGAATGGATGTCCTTATTCTGGGCTGGAAAATCATTATTCTGCTAGGTGTGCTTCATACAGTCTCCAGTTAATCTAGTAAATTATCAGCTCACTCTTTATCTTCCACTTCTTCTAAATTGTGTCTCCTTTTCCAAAATTTTAGATGAGAGAAAGCTCATTGCCTCGGTAAGATGCTCTGACCAGTCATATCTGCCTCACTCTCAGCAGCCTTTCTGCTTTGTTGACCTTCCTTTAGACCTTCCACCATAAATATCTGTTTTTTCCAAGTCTTACTTCCTGACCATGGAGTGCAGCTTGGGAAAAATACACAGAGCTCATTGGCTCTACAACTACTTAATGATTTCCAACATTAGCTCAGTTTTATTCCCTAGATAACCTGCTTACCAACTGACCCCAAAGACTATTCCAAACTTCTACCACTTTTATCAAGCCCACCACTGTAGGTATACTCCCTTTACCTCTGCTCTGTCAGAGAAAATAACAACAGTAGCTGCCACTTAGTGAGCACTTATTGCCAAGTGCCTTACAACAAAACTACACAGTAGATCTTTTATTCTTTTTTGTAGGTGAGGACAACCTCAGAGAGGAAAAGAAACGTACTTAAGGGCACAGAGCTCATATGCACACACAGCTCACCAGATAGCCTCTGACTCATGCCTTGTTAGCTTTTTCTTTGTTTTTCCCTTTATTATCTTTTAAAGTATAATATTTTACATGCACAAAAATACATAATGTACATATAATTCTTAAAGTTAAATAATAAAATAAATGTCCACAATCTCATCATCTAATTTAGGAACTAGACCACAATCAGTACTGTTGCATCTACCTATGTGTTCCTCCCTCTCCCACCCTCAGGCCTCTCCCATCACTCCCAGAGGTTACCACTGTTTTCAGTTTTGTATTCATTATTCCCTGGCTATTTTTAAACTTTCTATTTCAAAATAATTTAAAACACAGAAAAGTTTAAAGACTATTACAAAAAATTTCTGTATACCCTTCACTAAATTCAACAATTGTTATCATTTTGCCACATTTGTTTTCTTGTTTTGTGTCTCTATGCATATGGTTGTTGTTGTTATTTCTGAACCACTTGAGAATAAGTTGTAGATATTACACCTCTTTACCTCTAAATACTTGGGTGTAAGTTTTCTAAAAACAAGGACATTCAATTATCAAAATCAGAAAATGAACACTGATGCATTACTATATTTAACCTATAGCCCATTTTCAAATTTCACCAGTTATCCTAATAAATATCTTTTGTAGCCATTCTATTCCACCCCACAAGCCCATCTCCCCGTTATAGGATCTAGTCCAGGATCACATATTACATTTAGTTGAATTGTCTCTTCAGTCTCACTTAGTCTGGAACAGTTCTTCAGTCAATCTTTGTATTTCTTGACCTTGACATATTTGAACAGTTCAGGTCAATTATTTTGTAGAATGTCTTTCAATGTGGGTTTTCTTCATGATTTTCTTCATGGAATGTTTTTTCACAGTTAGACTTAGGTGATGACCTTTTGGCAGTAATACTGTATGAGGTTGTGCCCTTTTCAACACTCAGAAAGCATATGGTGTCAGTATTCTCCATTTTTGGTAATGTCGACTTTGTCTACTTGGCTATGGTGATCTCTTCCAGGTTTATCCTCTCTAAAAGCACTATCTTCCCCTTTGTAATTAATAAGTAATTTATGGAGAGATACTTTGAGACTATGTAGCTATCTTCATCAAATTTCAACCCAATAGTTCTGGCATCCATTGACAATTTTGTCTGAATCAATTACTGCTATAATAGTGCTAAATGGTGATTTTCTACCTTATTCCTTCTACATGAGATTCTCCTATAAGGGAGAATTTTTCCTTCTTCCCTATTTATTTGTTTATTATCAGAAGAAACTCATCTATTTATTTAATCTCAGTATAAACATTCCTCACTAATCAGCATTGTCCCCTCTGTCATATGTCAAGTTTTCATATATGTTCTCGGGTCTTTCTTGGCTTTCTCTTTTGTTCAATGATCATTTGGACTTCTCTGTGCCAAAACAATGCTATCTCAATTATTATGGCTTCATCATTAGTTTCAATGTCTGGTTGACCAAGTTTTCTCCTTCAATAAAAATTGAAAAGTGCCTTGGATATTCTTCCTTTTCCATATAAATATCAGAATCAACTGTCATGTTTCACAAAACCTCTGTTGATATTTTAATTAGGATTACATTAACTCTGCACGTCAATTTGGGGAGAACAACTTTCTTTTAAAAAAAATTGAGCCTTCCTTTCCATGAACATAGCATATTTCTCCATTTACTTAGGTCTTCTGAGTGTCTTTTGATAACATTTTATATTTTTTTCTGTATAGGCTTTATATATCTTTTATTAGATTTCATTTTAGATATCTATTTTTAAGCTATTTAAATGTAATCTCTTTCTAAATTATGTTTTCTATGTGCATGTTGTTACAGAATTGTTTTCTGAATACTTGTTAAATTTTATAGAAATGCAACTGAATTTTGCATATTGATCTTATGGTAAATTCTTATTACTTCTAATAAGCAATCTTTTAGATTTTTTTACATAGGCTATCACATCCTTTTTTGAAAAAATGCAGTCCTTTGTCTTCCTTTCCAATCTTTTTGTCTTTGATTTTTTTTTTGTCTTTCAGCGTGAGATTAATAAAATGGGCAGGGGACTGTGCACAATGCTGGGTTGTTGCTTCATTACCCAGAATCCATCGGGGTCCCCACTACAGTTTGGAACCATCTAGTGGTGATCGTCCACTCCAGTTTACATATTGATGGGAAGGATTCAGGGTCTGCAGCTGACTGGACTTCAAGAAAGCACCAGTGGTTCCAGGAAATGCTGGCTAGTTGGCAATAGTTTTGTTGGCCCAGTTTGGGAATACTGAGTTGGTAGATCACTGCGCTAGCAGGATTCAAACTTCACCTCCCCTCTGGCTTTTGTGCTATTTTCCTGCCGGGCTCCTCTCTTCACCCCCTGTCATATTCTATTCCCCAACCTCAGAATAAGAACTTTACTCTCCTTCCTTCCTACCACCTGCGGCGTTTGGTGCTGGGTAGGAGCAAATCCTTCATTCTATAATCTCAGAATTCATGATATCCTGGGTGTATTTTCACAGGATTTTACTGTATTTATTTGTGTGTTTCCCCTTCTCCTTCCATTGTGGTAAACTTCAGAAGGTTGAGGATTTTTATGTTTCATTCATAGCCGTATGTATGCTAGGAGAGTTCCTAGCAGGCAGGAACCCAAGAACATTTATTAAATAAAATGAGCAAATGGACACTGAAATCTTCCATTACATGGTTAATTTCTTCCTATAATTATATCAACTATTGCTTTAAATTTGTAAGGTTTTTTTTTTATCAGATGCATACAAAATTAAAATTGTTGCAGCATCTTGATGAATTCAGTCTCTCTTAATAATGTTTTTAGTGTTTTGTTTTTTAAACTTTGGTCATGAAACCTATTTCAAGGCAGTGCGCTCAGAGGTCCCGAGGACCTGTCTCTCGCTTCAACAGTGTTTGGGCGGAACAGACCCAGGGGGGCCCCTTCCTCCAAGCCTCCGACCACCCTCCATCTTTTTTCCAGTGGCAACTTTCAGAACCAGCCCCTCAGTTATCCTCGGCCTTTGGGACCAGCCAGCACTGTTTTTTGAACTTAACTCCTTATTACCCATCAACCAGATTCCTCAGAATTATTCCATCAAGGTGGAGGCCGCCTTCAACCACCTGGTCACCTTGCATGGGCCGGCCTCCTACACCCACCTCTCTCTGGGCTTCTATTTCCACCACAGTGACATGGCTCTGGAGGGCTTGGGCCACTTTTTCCGCAAATTGACTGAGAAGAAGCAGGAGGGCGCCAAGCCTCTCTTGAAAATGAAAACCCAGCGCAGCGGCTGTGCCCTCTTCCAGGACGGGCAGAAGCCATCTCAAGATGAGTGGACTAAGACCCAGGACACTATGGAAGCTGCCATTCTCACAGAGAAGAAGCTGAACCAGGCCCTTTTAGATCTGCTTGCTCTGGGTTCTGCCTGTGCAGACCCTCAGCTCTGTGACTTCCTGGAGAGCCACCTCCTAGGTGAGGAGGTGAAACTCATCAAGAAGATGGGCAACCACCTGACTAACTTCCGATGGCTGTCTGGTCCCCAGGCTGGGCCGTGCAAGTGTCTCACCGTCCAAAGGCTCACCGTCAAGCATGACTAAGAAGGAGCCTCTGCAGCCCAGCGGCCTTTGAGGAGCCCTCCGGTGCCAGGGCTTCTGCCTGAAGCCTCTCTCTTCAGCCACTAGGCAGTTTTTTTAACCACCCTGGAGCCCTCTCCCAAGCCTTGGACCAAATGGAAACAATAAAGCTTTTTGCAGCAACAAAACAAAAACTACCCCCCAAAACAAAACCCAAACCCCCCCCTATTTCAATACTAACATGACAACAAGCTTTCTTTTGGTTACTATCTGCCACATATGTCTTTTCACTTACTTTTACTTTCAACCTTTTTATGTCCTTATGTTTTTAAAAAATTTTTTATTTATTTTGTTTATTTTTTATTTTTGGCTGCATTGGGTCTTCGTTACTGTGTGCGGGCTTTCTCTAGTTGCGGCGAGTGGGGGCTACTCTTCACTGCGGTGCGCGGGCTTCTCATTGCCGTGGCTTCTCTTGTTGCAGAGCACAGGCTCTAGGCACGTGGGGCTCAGTAGTTGTGGCGCGCAGGCTCAGTAGTTATGGCGCATGGGCTTAGTTGCTCCGCGGCATGTGGGATCTTCCCGGACCGGGATTCAAACCCGTGTCCCCTGCACTGGCAGGCGGATTCCTAACCACTGCGCCACCAGGGAAGCCCTTGCTTTTTGTTTTTTCTTTTTTTTAAATAAAGCGCATTTTATTTTATTATTATTTTTTTTAAATTTTATTTATTTATTTATTTATGGCTGTGTTGGATCTTCGTTTCTGTGCGAGGGCTTTCTCTAGTTGTGGCAAGCGGGGGCCACTCTTCATCGCAGTGCACGGGCCTCTCACTATCGTGGCCTCTCTTGTTGCGGAGCACAGCCTCCAGACGCGCAGGCTCAGTAATTGTGGCTCACGGACCCATTTGCTCCGTGGCATGTGGGATCTTCCCAGACCAGGGCTCAAACCCGTGTCCCCTGCATTGGCAGGCGGATTCTCAACCACTGCGTCACCAGGGAAGCCCCCTTGCTTTTTTTAATGCTAGTGATTTTCAAGTTTTTTCATGTAGTACCTGGCTTTTTGCATTTCTTCTCTAGTTTATTTTTCATATTCTTTGTCTATTTTTATCTTGGAGTCATAAATGATCTTTTGTATTAAAAGCTCCTTGCCTTAACCACAATAACATGTATTTTTATTTAATAAATTTTTCATTTTACCAGAGATAATTTCCCAGTTAACATTTTAATTTCCTAAGGAAATTTAGGAGAGTTATACAATTCCCTTTTCAAAGAAAACATACCTCTGCTCTCCTTCATCCTCACTATCAGGAAATTCTCAGCTATTATTTTACAGTTCCTGAGCTCAAATTTCCATAAGGATAACATGGAGAAAGAAAAAAAAGCATATATTCTTCTGTTATGTATATTATATAAAATATCATTTCTGGATGGCTATAAAATTAAATAAAAAATATATTAGATATAACAAAGAACTAAATCTATTTAATATGCCATAAGCATCATATGGTATAATGAATAAATGGACACAACTTATATTTGTGTTATTTTAAGGAAAAAAACAAAATTAAAAAAAATTTTTTTAAAGGTAGAGATTAGTGATCATGCAAGATATAAAAAGGAATACTTTATTTTCAAGAATGAGCCACTATAGGGATCCTTTATGGAGAGATCCAAAGTCTTATTTGATTTTTACAACAAACAAACAAAAGTTTAAGAAATTAAAGAATCATGCAGTCCCATTTTGAGGCTCTCAACATTTGCCATTGTCAGAAACTGTTTCTTGGGAAAACAGCACAGTTTGGGAATGTTGCCATCTAGTGTTCACTTTTAGAATTGGTCCCACAAAATTAGTGTAACCTAAACAGATTATTTCAAAATGTAGTTAGAGGAAAACATAGGAAAAACACTCTTGACATAAACCACAGCAAGATCTTTTTTGACCCACCTCCTAGAGTAACAGAAATAAACACAAAAATAAACAAATGGGACTTAATTAAACTTAAGAGCTTTTGCACAGCAAAGGAAACCATAAACAAGACAAAAAGACAACCCTCAGAATGGGAGAAAATATTTGCAAATGAAACAACAGAAAAAGGATTAATCTCCAAAATATACAAACAGTTCATGGAGCTCAATATCAAAAAAACAAACAATCCAGTTAAAAAATGGGCAGAAGACCTAAATAGACATTTCACCAAGGAAGACATACAGATGGCCAAGAGGCGCATGAAAAGATGCTCAACATCACTAATTATTAGAGAAATGTAAATCGAAACTACAATGAGGTATCACCTCACACAGGTCAGAATGGCCATTATCAAAAAATCTACAAACAGTAAATGCTGGAAAGGATGTGGTGAAAAGGGAACCCTCCTACACTGTTGGTGGGAATGTAAATTGATACAGCCACTGTGGAAAACAGTATGGAGGTTCCGTAAAAAAAACTAAAATTAGAACTACCATATGACCCAGCAATCCCACTACTGGGCATATACCTTGAGAAAACCATAATTCAAAAAGAGACGTGTACCACAATGCTCACTGCAGCACTATTTACAATAGCCAGGTCATGGAAGCAACCTAAATGTCTATCAACAGATGAATGGATAAAGAAGATGTGGCACATATATACAAAGGAATATTTCTCAGCCATACAAAGAAATGAAATTGAGTTATTTGTAGTGAGGTGGATGGACCTAGAGTCTGTCATACAGGATGAAGTTAAGTCAGAAAGAGAAAAACAAATACTGTATGCTAATGCATATATATGGAATCTAAAAAAAAAAAAATGGTACTGATGAAACTAGTTGCAGGGCAGGAATAAAGAGGTAGACACAGAGAATGGACTTGATGACATGGGGTGGGAGGACGAAGCTGGGGGGAAGTGAGAGTGGCATCGACATATATGCACTGCTGAATGTAAAATAGTTAGCTGGTGGGAAACAGCAGCATAGCACAGGGAGATCGGCTCGGTGCTTTGCGATGACCTAGAGGGGTGGGATAGGGAGGATGGGAGGGAGGCTCAAGAGGGAGGAGATATGGGGACATGTGTATGCACATGGCTGATTCGCTTTGTTGTGCAACAGAAACTAACACGGTATTGTGAAGCAATTGTACTCCAATAAAGAACTATTTTTTAAAAAATGTAGTTAAGATCTTGACTCTTCGAAATTGGAGCCAGAGATCAAGAGAGAGTTTCCTGAGGTAACTGAGAATTTTTTTAAATTAAGGAAAGAAAGGAGGAGGTTGCTAAAGATGTGTGTACATACGTGTGAGGACCACAGTGAATGAGGATAGACAATGGAAAGAGAAAATGGCAAATGCCCAGGACTCTTTAGGGAGAATAAAGAATGTGAGAAGGCTGAGGGTCAAATCTTTGAAGCAGTAGAAAAACAGTGAAATTAGTCTTTGAAATGTATTAAATGGGAAATTTAAAAAATAAAATGTATTAGATGTTTACAACTTTTGAAGGATTTTTGTTTTAGATAATAAAAAGTTACCATTTATTTAGTATTTAGTGAGTACCAGATATTCTAAATGCTTTGCATGTAATACATATTTGACTTCTGTAATTACTCTGTTACCCCCATTTTAAAGATGAGAAAATTGAGTTACAGAAAGGTTACAAAGCTGGTAAGTGGCAATACTTTGTCATTTGATTTTTCTAAACCAAGAGGCTGGTTCCAATATCCATGCTCTTAACACACATGCTATACACTTCCATCTAAAATAAGTACAGAACTTGGTCTGGGGTCACCATATAACATTAGATAGAAAGTTTAGTCAACTATCCAAATAATGCTGACAAAATTTTATTATTTTTATTATCTGGATCTGGTGTTTGAACTGATAAACTCATCTAACAATTGCTCAGTTTTCCCTTTTACATCTGTGCTATGTTCTTGATAAACTTTAGTGCATACATGTTTTAGTACATACATGTTTAAGGAGAAAAAAAAAAAAGACATTTCCTAAGGAATATTAGATAGCTCAGAGAATCTTTGGAGAACTAGAGAGCCAGGTTTGGAGGCCATGCAGTCAGAAACAACGCCCAAACCAGGTTGAGAGATTGTGCCAGTAAAGGCTCCAATGAAACCAGACACTGCATTACACACCACTCACTGTGGACATGAGACGCCAGGACTTCCACCTTCTGACCATGGAAGATAACGTCTCAGAGGCTACCTTTGCCCCCAAAATGGATTTCCTGCAGCCCTGTCTTGCCATGTAGCTCATTTGTGGTCTGACGTCTCGAGTGGGTGTGTGCGATTCGGGGAGCCTAGGTTCTGTGCCTGCAGCCTAGCTGTGAGTGAGTTGGGAGAGTGAGTTTTCTGACTCCTGCCGTGTGGAGGTGGATCAAAAGGCAGGAAATTCTCTAGACAGGGAAAGGGTGGTGGTAAACCAGAAAAAGCACATAAAGGGAATCCATTTGAAAACCTCAGTAGTACGAGTCTTTGACCAGCTGCTCTGTTGGTACATTTCTGTGAGACCTAGTTGTCATTTCCATAGTCCTTAAACTCTTCTTGAATTTATTTTTATTTTCATTGGATAAAAACTCTCCCTTGTCTAGAAACCAAATGACTATCGAACACAAATAGCTGGACCCCTCACCCCACCTTGCTGTCTACCTTTGAAAGAAAGAAAGAAATTAAACAGGTTGATATGAAGTTGTTGTTTGCCGAGTAGTTATTCTTCCTTATGCTGGTCAAAGAATCCCCAGTTTTCCTCAGTGAATCATCCCTTCCCCCGTCTTTCCCTATAGTTTCTGTGGGGATAACATCCCCTACTCTGCCGCTCCTGCCCAAGTTCCAGAAGACTTAGGCTCAGTTTGGCCAATCAGAACATACACATACCAGCCCTCCTCCCCAGCCATGTTCTAGTTCTAGAATAGGCAGGAAAATTGTCCGGGACAGACTAATGAGACTCAGTCTAAGGATGTTTCCTAGAACGACAGACTTGCATCTCCTGGCTCCTCTCTTTCTGCTGTGGTTGCTAGGCTAGGACACAAGCCTGGAGCTGCTGTTGACTAAACTGATACTCCTTGATGAGCACTTTCCTGAGAGTAAGATCGACACAGTGGAAAGTAGAGACAAGAGGTAAATAGACACAGTCCTAATATCCCTTGAGTACCTAGAACCAGCTGTGCTTGAAGCTTGCACTGCCTCTGGACTTCTCAGTTCCTTACGCCAGTAAGGTCACTTTCCGCTTAAATCCATTTGAATGTCTTCAGTCACTTGCAACCAAAAGACTCTTGACTCATTTTATTGGTTAAATAAAATAGTTAATTACTACAGATTTTCCTCTAATAATTCTGATTAACAAACATTTATAGTACCTCTAATTTGATGTCCAAATAAAAAAAACTTGGCCTTGTTTTTATATGTGTGTATATACCACACATGCACATGCACACACAAACACACACAGAGTAAGGAAAAAATGGAGTAAATATATCAAAGATTTTATTCATCTTGGTTTCTTTCTCTTTAGATAAAATTACCTTCTTAGGATTTGATGAGAGAGAAAATATACTTGCATATATTTTTCTATATTTTTTTTGCTCTAGGTTTTCTCTTGAATGCAACAGAGAATTATTTTGCTGTTTCTTGCATCCCAGTGTTTGGAGGTCAGCATAAGTTTAGCTGCATTAATTTTGTTTCTTTTTAACATGCTGGCTTCACTCTCCTCAGGTTTGACCTTTCAATTTCTTTCCTACATCTGACTATTCCAGGTTAAATGCTGGGATGTACACACACATTTAATAGAGGAGTACTGTAAGTTCAGGCAGACTTTCATCTCTCTGTCTCCTGTAAGAATTTATGAGCGCTATCAAGTAACAATAGTACCCTGCTTTACTTTGTTTCATCTTTTAGCTTTCAGTGCCTAGTTTTAACTGTCCTTCCTCTTCTAATCATAAATCAGATCCCACTGTACTTATCTTAAGAGCAGCTGTTGTATTGAAGGAAACAGATCAGTATCACTAATTTAAATCTAAATTTACTTTGGAGGAAATAGTTCATTAAAGTTACTGTACCTAGATATATCAAGAATCTAGTTCTCAAGTTGTGTTTCTGCATAAATTACAAAATGAGACATAAATGAGTGCCCTGGAGAAACTATAGACATAAGCACTGTCTTAGTCTGTTCAGTTGGTTGTAACAGAATTCCCCAGACTGGGTGGCTTATAAAAAACAGACATTTATTTCTTACAGTTACGTATGGAGGCTGGGAAGTCTAAGATTAAGGCGCCAGCAGGGTTGAGTTCTGATGAGAGCCCTCTTCCTGGTTCATAGCTGGTGTCTTCTCACTGTGTCCTCACATATTTGAAAGGGCTAGGGATCTCTCTGGGGTCTCTTTTATATCCCATTCAGGAGGGTTCCACCTGTGGAATTAATTGAGGAACCTCAGCTAAAACTGGAGTCAGGACAGGCCTGTAGGGGGAGCTCTCACATCCTGCCATACATCATCAATCACTTCAACTAGGCAGAGACTTCTGCTTATATTTCCAACAGGAAGGTGCCTCTACCATCCAGTAGGAAGAAGAAAACTCTCTGCCCCATGACAGCCCAGCCAATCTGAGACAGTGGCAGCCCAACGAATAAAAAGCCTCCATACTTTGGACTCCAATGGACTCTTTGGTTACCACAGCCCTTCCCAACTCCCACCTTTCCCCTATAAAGGCAAGTTCCCCTTCCCTGTTCTCTGGATTTGCCTGTGGTCTGCCATGGTTCACGTATCCTGGATTGCAATTCCTCTGCTATTTCTGAATAAACTCAGTTTTGCTGGTAATATAACTGGCTATTATGTTTTTAAAGTTGACTACACTTATGACCTAATTACCTCCCAAAGAAAGGCCCTCCCTCCTAATACCATCACTTTGGAGTTTGGATTCAAAATATGAATTTGGGGGTGGGGGACACACAAATATCAAGTCCATAGCAAACACTATGACACATTGGTTTGAAGAGCAGAAGCTTTGTCTTTGAGGCTCCATGCCTTCCTTTCTTCTACCTTTTCTTTTAACAACATTAACTTTGTGGTTTATTGGACTTAATGTTATTAGTGTGTCTTTTCATATTATCTTGAAATGTGTTCTTATAATTCCAAAATAAAAATTTACTTTTAAATATTGGAATTCTTGTTCTACAACTCTTGCTTTCATGAATTTCATGTACTAAAATATCCAAATGGAATAATTTTTGTGTTACTCTCTGGAAGTCATGTCCAATAAAGTTAACCAAGAATACAGCTTTTATGGAAGGAGTGAAGAGCTTGATTTGGGATCCTGTGCATCTTATGTTGCTAGATTGCTCAACCTAGAAAGGGGCAAATCCTAAAATGGGGACGATTTTTCAGTATTACAACATAGTAACACAACATGGGCTTCTGACTGGCTTGTGTGAAATGAACCTGTGGGTTTCTCAGAACACCACCTCACAAAAACTCAGACCAGTGTGACCTACCTAGTATTCTGGACATCCGGGGAGTAAAGAACTAGGGGTGAGGGGAAGGCTGGGCGGAAGGGAAGGGGAAAGGAGGAGGAGGAGGAAAGAAAGAGAACTGTGTTTAACATTTCATCATCTTAGGGCAAATCCTGAGTATCCCCAAGCTTGTAAATAACAGGATAATGTTCCCTCACTGAAATTAGGACCTTGTTTTTATGATATGAATTTATAATTTCCTAATTGCTATTGATATTTGTTGCAACCTAAAACAAGCAGATATTCTTGTAAATTAGATTTGCCTATTATAAACTAATGGATGTCTCAGGTTCAATCCAATTTTTGCATAGTTCCTTATTGTATGAAAGTATTTTAGTTTTGTTTACTGTAAGAAATATGCATAAATTGGCTTCTCTGTGATTAAATATTTCATAACTTCCTTTATTTGATTTGTAATTTTTACTAATAAAGTGGTTATTTTCAAAAGTAACTGAAGGCAAATGATTGTAGTAAACAGTGAAATTATTTAAGTATTTGTAAGTAAATATCTAATGTATTTCCTCTAAAGTGGGTCATTTCTGAAGCAGACACGTGTTTATAAATATAGTTTAGGCACAATATATTAAGTTTATGCAATATTTTTTCCAAAACAGTTAATATACTTTTTGTTAACCTACTGTTGTTTAAAAAAATTACTTCAAAACTTATTGGCTTAAAACAACCACAACTTGGTTATGCCTCACATAACACACAGTTCGTGGATTGGGATTTGGCTATGGATTGTTGATTTCACTACTTGGACTGGACTGGACCGTCCAGGATGGCTGCTTCACTCACATTTGTCCCTTGAGCTAGGATGGATTGAACGATGGGTCTTACTGGAATGGCTCTTTTACGGTCAGATATTTGGGGCTTTGGTTCCCCCTGCTGGCTGCGTTCCTTGGTCTTCTCCAGATAGCATTAGAACCTCTCTTTCTCCATGTGGCCTCTCTCTCATTCTTCTGGCAAAGTAGCTAGACTCCTTAAGTTGTCAGGTGTAAGCCTGGAACAGATACACGGTCACTTCTGCCACATTCTATTGGCTAAAGTAAGTCACAGGGTCAGCATGAATTCAGGGTGGGAGAGAACTACACAGGGTGTGAACACCAGGATGAGCAGTTCATCATGGGAGAGGAGGTACCTTGTGGAGTTTAGCTACTTCGGTCCAAGTGTCCCTTGATATGTCCATTTCCTGTATCCTCAAGGGTAAAACTGAGTATTTCTCCAGATGTATCCTTTGTGTTATCTGAGGCTTAAGAAATGCCTTTCAGAAAAAGAGCACTTAGTTTAATAATTTGGGAGGCAGTAGAAATGATAGCCCTTCTCTTGGGTTTATAATGGCTTACTAAAAACAGTAAGGATTTTGCAGTATAAAAATATATTTACTTTGTTTAACCTGGCATTTCCCAAACATTTAAGTGCATAGAACTGTGCCTGGCACTTAGTAATCACTTATAAATATTTGTTGAATGAGATTTATCCCATTTCCACAAAACATACACGTACATTACAAAGAATTGGTGTCTCCAGGAAGGAACTTTGTGAAAGGAGTACGTGATTCTGAGTTTCCTCCTGATCTACAGCCCCCATCTAGGTGCTTCCTAATGAATTAATTGTTGTACTTTAGTCTATATGACCCCATCTCCTGGTGACGAGACTCGCATGGGTACCTGACCCAAAGG
Source organism: Balaenoptera physalus (assembly GCF_965194825.1). Classification (NCBI taxonomy): domain Eukaryota; kingdom Metazoa; phylum Chordata; class Mammalia; order Artiodactyla; family Balaenopteridae; genus Balaenoptera; species Balaenoptera physalus. The sequence continues at coordinate 118,889,266 of NC_138884.1, read as the reverse complement.
CAGTTGTCTACAGGCTGGCCAGCAACTTGAAAGAGAGCCTGGCACAAGAGCTGTCACCAAAAGTAGCCTAAATTGGATTGTGATAGGCAGAGCAAATTAGATCCTGTCACTTGGGTAGTTTGAATGTGGGAAAATCAGTCAGTTAGTTGGCAGGGGTAGGAGCGGTAGAAGCAGAAGCAGAGAACACATGAGTTTCCATTGTATGCAACCCTAGGTTGCTGTTTCTTTATGATCCTGGTTTTGTGGCTGCTGAAAACACTTCCTATTTCCCTTTCTTCCCCCATCTTTAGAATAAAACCCCATTAACTGTGGTAGCCCAACTATGTCCCTATTTCTTACTATCTGAAAGAGTCTAATACATGATGTCAGGGAGGCCTGATGCTCTCTTATTCAGAATGAGAAAACACTCTATTCAATTATCTACTCAGGGAAGAAGTGCCACTATGACACGTACTCTTCAGAAGCCTGTAAACACAGTGGGAACTGCTACTAGTGGCGCCAATAATAGGAAGAATGGTAGGGTAGGCTGGCACACAAATTGCTCAGGAAGTTTTTTCAACTGTTGTAGGAAACTCTTTGGTTAATAGCTACAGAAGAAACACTTAATGAACAAATACTGATATATTATTATTAACCAAAGTCCACAATTTATTCAGATTTTCTTAGCTTTTACTTAATTCCTTTCTATGCTCCAGGTTCCCATCCAGGATATCACATTGCATTTAGTTGTCATGTCTCCTTAGGCGCCTCCTGGCTGTGACAGTTTCTCAGACTTACCTTGTTTCTGATGATCTTGAGAGTTTTGAGTACTGATCAGGTATTTTGTAGGTTATTCCTCTGTTGGTATTTGTCTGATGTATTCCTCATGATTCGACTGCAGCCATGGGTTTTTGAAGGAAGATCACAGAGGTAAAGTGTTATTTTCATCACATCGCATTAAGACTGCGTACCATCAACATGACTTATCACTGTTGATGTCGATCTTGATTACCTGGTTGAGGTAGTGTTTGTGAAGTTTATTCACTGTAGAGTTGCTCTTTTTCCTCTCCGTTTCCATAATGTACATTTGGAAGGAAGTGTGCACAGCCCATATTTAAGGAGTGGAGATTTATGGTCCCTCTCCTTGAGGGTAAAGCATCTACATAAATTATTTGGAATTCTTCTCCATGGGAGACTTGTCTCTTCTCCCATTTATTTATTCATTAAATCATTTATTTATATCAATATGGACTCACAGATATTTATTTTATACTTGTGATAATTCAATACTACTTTATTTTGTTGCCCAAGTTGTTCCAGCTTTGGCCATTGGCAACTCTCATTTGGCTCTTGTGCTCCTTTGACAGAACCACATGAATGTGGTATTTTGTTATATTCTGTTTTGTTTTGTTGTTGGTTTTTGTACTTCCTTACTTTCTGACACTACGAGATGTCCCAGGCTCATCTCGTTTATTTCTTAGCTAGTCCTAAAATCAGCCATTACTCCAAGGAACCCCGGTTAGTTATTGGAAGTGGCATTAGAAACCAAGATCTGGGCATTAGGTATACTTGTTAGTATGAGTGGGGCATTGTTTCTTTTGAGTCTTCTCAGCTGACAGAGCAAAGAAATATACATGTGCATATCGCTTACATACATACACATATCAATAAATATTTCTATATGTAATCATCTGTATCTATAATAATCTACACATGAGTTCTTACGAGTGTCTGCAATTCTAATCCACTACCAAATGAATCATTCTAGCCTCTCCTCAACCCTTACCCCTTGCTTATCTGAATCCCACTCCAACAGTGAGAAAGTTGGCTCCCACTCTGTGCCATCCATTTACTTAATTGTTCAATTCCATTGTACGTGTACAGTAGCATCAGAATTGTTAACCAGTACACTCATGGGAATGACTTTATCAACTAGAGTACAGTGCTTATGTGAAGTTCCTTTTGCGTTTGGTTTTACAGATCCCACTCTTCCAAATTTACTTAGTTCAGCACCCACTTCCCTTTAGTGACGCTGTAAAGAAATGAAAAGGACGGAGAAGTAAATCTACAGATTAAAATAGTCTTAAAGACATATCATACTTTTGAAATTGGTAAGAATTAATTACACTATCTAGAGATGTACATTTAAATGGTGAAACAAACAAACAAGAAAGCAAAGAAGTTATGACTATAACAGTAACCACATAAAAAGTAACTTCTACTTCTGGGCAGATAAAGTGTCAGAGATTGGACATACTATCTCACCTGAAACAGGTAAAAAACCCAACAAAATAATACGTGAAACACTGATTTTCAGACATTAGATACCAGGCAATGCAGGGCAGTGAGATGGGGAAATAAACAAGGTAAGCCCTACAATTGCCTCAGCTTACTACCTAGAGAGAGTTTTGAGGCTACAGTGCAATTTACATGAGGGAGAAGAAATTAAGTCGAGACCCCAGGAGTAAACGAAATTTTACTGCTGTTGTCTGAACAGGCTCAGTGGATGGTGAGTTTTGGGGATTTAGCACAAGAGAGAAACATGTTTGCTCTAGGGTGTCAGGATTCTTTTATTTTTAAAAAAATAGTCTCTATTTTTAGAACAATTTTATATTTACAGAAAAATTAAGTAGATGGTACAGAGAGTTCACAAATACCCCACACCCAGTTTTCCCTGTTGTTAACATTTACCTTACCGTGGAAGGAAGGGGGAACCCAAGCAGAGACCAGGAGTCCCCCTGAGTTAAGGAGATGGAGCTGGGAATCAGAGAGACACAGTGGAGTGCAGGAGAGGAGACAGTTACCACAGAGAAAGCTCCAGAGATGGCAGAATGTCCACCTGAGCAGAGGCAAGTGAGGACACTAACGTAGGACAGAGAAAAACACCGCCCAAAAGGAGCACAGGGGAAAATGCCGGGAGCTCACACCAGCAGAAATAGATAGCGTTCCCACTGACTAGAGTAGAAAAACTTGGCTTTGGGCAAAGTATCCAAAATCATGTTCTGAGTGGTAGGGCACACTTAGTCATAGACTAAAGGCTGCTTGGGTACCACCTAATGATGCTAAAAGCAAGACTTGAAAGTATCGAACTGTTTCCAAGTAACTTAACTGTGACCCAGGATAAAACTCAAGAATATTTATAGGAATACAAAAATATGCAGCATTCAACAAGGTAAAATTCACACTATCAGGGGTCTAATAAGGAGGAGGGAAGAAGTGGGGGAAAGGAGGAAGCTATGACACATCATGAGAAAAAAATGAATCAATACCAAAAGGTGTAAACACAAATAATAGAATTAGTATATAAGGATATTAAAGTTACATTACATACATTCAAACAGGTAGAGGAAAGACTTCTCATGTTAAATGGAGGCATGGAAGACATATTTTTTTTACAAAGACCCGTGTTGAATTTCTAGAGATGAAAAGTAAAATGTTTGAGATGGAATATATATATATATATATATATATATATATATATATATATATATATTATTCTCAGTAACAAGAGAACAAACAATTCAGTTAGAAAATGGGCAAAAGATCTGATCAAACCCTTAATCAAGGAAGATGTACAAATAACAAATAAGCACATGAAAAGACATTCAACATCATTAGACATTAGGGAAGTAGAATTAAAACCACAATGAGACACCATTGCGTACTACAATCATGACTAAAATTGAAAAGACCAGCCATACCAAGTGTTGGCAAAGATGTGGAACAACTACAATTCTCATACACTGTTGGCAGGAATGTGAAATTGTACATTCACTTTGGAAAATGGTTTTGGCAGGTTTTCAAAAAATTAAACATATACCTACCATGTGGCTCAGCCATTCCTCTCCTAAGTATTTACCCAGGGGGAAAGAAAGCATATGTCCACACAAAGACTTGTATATGAATGTTCATGGCAGCTTTATTTGCAAAAGCCCAAAACTGGAATTACCCAAACATTCATCAACAGACGAATAAACAAATCATGGTGTATCCATGTGTTGAGAGTTTAGCTAAGTTACTCAATTGGTATTGCTGTTTCAGCATTATTTTGTGTGGCTAAGAGGCTTTGGGGGGAGAGGGGACTTAAACTGACACTAGCTCCATCATGCAAGTATATGCCCTAGAAAATAGCCTGCAGAGTCACAAGCAAGTGAGGTTTCCTGAGATGACCCCCCCCAACAGCCCCTGTGATCAAGTCTTCCCTGCCTCCCAAGACCTTTCCTTGTGTGCCTCTTAAATAAGACCCCCTCACAGGGCTTACCAAAGCCGCATTAATTTTGGTTTGAATTAACCAATACAATACAGCGTTAGCCCCAAAGCACTCACCCACAGACCCTAATAAAGGCATGTGCCCCAGGTCCTGCCTCTCTCTCTGCCTGCACCCTGCTTTGATCTCCCAATGCGGCCCCTCAAGGTGTGCCATGTACTTTGTTCAGGATCTGTGAGTGATAAACTTCTCTCTTTCAATTTCTCTTGTCGGTAGTGGAGCCACAGCTCACCATCCAGCACCCTATGCTCCACTTCACAAATGTGATTTGATCAAGTCATAACAACATACAATGAAATATTAACCATCAATAAAATGGAATGAACTATTGATACACACAGCAACATGGATGAATCTCAATAATTACGGTGAAAGAATGTAGAGAGAAGAATATGTGCTGTGTTTGGTGATGTATCCTATTACTTACTACTTAGCTACTTTAACACACGGAAATTATTAACACAATGCTTTACATATAGTAAGGTACTTAAAGACAGTTTGTGGTTTTGATTAAATTATTATTTACAGGTATAGATGACACACAAATTAAGAACCTAGAATAATTTTAGAGGAAGAATCCTTTGAGATAAATGTATCCAACTGCCCACCCCCCCATCCCCAGAAGTCCTGTGATTTCCCCAAGGTCATATGGGCGACGTAGAAAACGTAGATTTCTAGCAAGTTATTTCCAGTCACTCTGAAGATCTCCTTTGAATTTTGAATGAGCCATAATTTTAAAATATAATATATTTTTTAGTAACTGGTCTTATGCAATTCACTATTTGGGGGCTTTTTTCTAAGGAAAAAAAAAGACAATGTTAACCAGAAGGAAATGCTTCAGATGAAATTAAGTGATGCTTCAAGGATTCTTTCGGTCCTGTTTCTTTATTCAATCAAATCCCCCTAGTGGAGAAGATATGCCTTTACGTATCTTCATATATCTTCACACATAAAATGTGGAGAAAATGGAACCACCTTGACTAGAGGGGTCATTTTCTCTACAGACTGACTTAGAAATCTTCTGGCAAGTCCCAGAGACTTGAAGGGAACTTTCCTGAATCTATGGTGATTCCTTCCAGGTGGAAACCAAATATCCGTGACTGCTTCCAAACTATCACACCAGTTTCTCAGCTGGTGGGGATTTAATGAGGGAGTGTGGAGGTGAATGAGATCCTAATGACCATTTATCTCTGGCTTGTGTGGCATCTTTTTAATTCTTGCAGGTGAACTTCTGAGACTGATGCTCCAATATTACCAAGGTAAATGACTTACAATATTATCAAGCTTACTTACCTATTATTCTCTTACTGAGAATACCTGTGTACCCAAAGGGTTAAAATACACGTTGCTCTGGGTTTCCTAATTTTTATAGCTCCTCAGTTTAGCTTAAAACATTTAATTTTTTCTTTTCAATTTTTATGATGTTTGAAATATACAGTTAAATTACGAGAGAGATCTTAATGCCTAAGGTTAATTACTTAGTTATAGATATTTAGGAATGCCCATCCATTACTTAGAGCAATAGTTCTCAAAGTATGGTCCTCTCTCACTAATGGCCTTGCTTCATACTAAATGAGAAAATAAAAACCTTCAATGGAAATTCCCTCATCTTTCCACTACCTATACAAATGGACTGGCATCTGTGCACATCCTCTCCTTTTACTTTATTTTGCAGGAATTACTTACTGCCCATTAAAGGCCCATCTTTACTTATGCTCTGGATTCTCAGCCACAAGGACCTCCATCCATCAGTTACCCTCTCTCTCTGTTGGATCTTTCTCATCAGCATACAATTTACTCTAGTTTTTCTCCTTTCTTTTTAAACTATCCTATCTTGATTCTGTATTATCCTTCAACTATGTCCCATATCTCTGCTCCTTTTTTCAAGCCAAACATCTTCAGGGTTGTTCTCACATGCTAACTTCATTTGACTTCTAATTCACTCTTTCCAAAAAACGTTTTTTTGTATGTGTGTCAAAATGATAATATCCAAATAGTTTACAGTCAAATAATTCAATAAGGAATTTTAAAACAGAGAGCAATTTTCCTTCCCTGGAGGCAACCACTCTTAAGTCTTTTAGCAAATTCTCTTGGTATATATCTCCATATCTTGAAACAATGGGTGTATTGCTATTCTTGGTCTTTATGTTTTAGACAATATCTCTTGTTCTCTCACTATGGAAAATGAGGATTTATCTCTTTCCTCTCCTATTATCATCACACACACACCCACCCACCAACACACACACACTCACTGTATCCCCTCAAACTCTCCAGCTAGTCATACCGCAATTTTTTTAAGGTTTATATTCATAGTTTACATTATTATGACTAAATATGTGTGATTTAGAGCAGAGCCATGTAGTAAAACTATTATTAGCCTTCCTTTCCAGCATGATATTTTTCCTCTGGAGACAGTTTCTTTTCTTTTTCTTTTTTCTTTTTGTTTTAAGTGGGCTTGTGTGGTTTTCTTTGAAAAAATTCTTTGTTTTTTCTCATCTTAAAAAAAAGTACTCTTACATAAAAAAGAAATAGTATAGAAATATGCTTTTTTTAAATCTTGATCTTTTGTTAAGAAATATGCTTTTTTTAAAAAAAAAGAATATTTCATAAGTGGCTCTGGCAAACACTTCTGGTGCCCATCTGCATCCACTTTGCCCTTACTACTGTGTAGCATGCCATTTTGACTTCTATCTGTGAATACACTGCCATCTCTTTGCATGAGGGCTTTCTCTGGGACTAGTGCCCTCTCTACAGATGTGCATTGCAATGCAAAAGTACCAGAGAATGAACACTCCCTGGGAGCAGTCCTTGAATAATGACTGAAGGGAGTTGTATCAATACCCTAGTTCTCTCCCTCAGGTGAGATACTCTGAAGGACATGCTCTACACTGTTTCTCAGAGTTCCCTGGTGGGATTTAGCTCCAGTTACCCACCATGGCTGCTTGATAGCACACTCTTTATTGACTTGCTTCTTGTTCCTGTATCACTCCACTAATGGTGTTTCCTGGGATCACCTCCCAAATAAATGACTTGTACTCGAATCCTTCTTTCCATGCCTGCTTCTTCAACAACCCAAACTAAAACAATAGTGCTGAGTATTTCCTGTTACATCACATTTTAAGGTACATGATATCTCCTGTCCCAGCTTTAGAGATGCTAAGATTAACAAGTGGACGCAGGTGGTGTCAGCCTGATGCGTCCATTATAAAATTCCCTTTCCTACCTGTATTAGTCAGGGTTCTCTAGAGAAACAGAACCAATAGGATAGATAAATAGATAGATAGGAATTGGCTCACGTGATCATGGATGCTGAGAAGTCCTAAGATCTGCAGTCAGCAAGCTGGAGACCCAGGAGAGCTGATGGTGTATATTCCAGTATGAAAGACAGCAAGTTCGAGACCCAAGAGCCAACATTTCAGTTCAGTTCTGAAGGCAGGAAAAAATCAATGCCTCAGCTCCAGGAAGTAAGGCAGGAGGAGTTCCCTCTTACTTGTGGAAGAGTCATCTTTTTGCTCTACTCAGACCTTCAGCTGATTGGATGAAGACCACCACATTAGGGGGGCAAGCTACTTTACTCAGTCTACTGATTCAAATGTTAATCTCATCTAGAAACACAGACACACCCAGAATAATGTTTAACCAAATATCTGGGCACCCCATGACCCAGTCAAGTTGACACAAAATTAGCCATCACACTACCTTTCACCTAATACTTTTATCAGTCGTTAATGGTTATTGCCTATATCAATTACCCCCTCAGGTGTATTTTTGGCCGTGCCATACAGCGCAGGATCTCATTTCCCAAACCAGGGATCGAACCCGTGCCCTCTGCAGTGGAAACTCCAAGTCCTAACCACTGCATCGCCAGGGAATTCCCTCGTCAGTTATTTAAAATGGTTATTTTTAAATGCCAACATTCCTTCTGCATTTATTAGCTAAAATTCTATCAGTCTGAACTTTCCCTTATCAACTATTTGATTACCCTGAAATACAGTTTGTACAGAAAGGGTGCGATAAATGTACCCTTTTTAAAAAAAAAAAAAATATTTGTTTATTTATTTGGTTGCATGGGGTCTTGGTTGCATGGGGTCTTAGTTGCGGCAGGTGGGCTCCTTTGTTGCAGCACGTGAGCTCCTTAGTTGCGGTAGTTGGGCTCCTTAGTTGCAGTTTGCAGGCTCCTTCGTTGTGGCATGCGAACTCTTAGTTGCGGCATGCGAACTCTTAGTTGCGGCATGCATGTGGGATCTAGTTCCCTGACCAGGGATCGAACCCAGGCCTCCTGCATTGGGAGTGTGGAGTTTATCCGTTGTGCCACTAGGGAAGTCCCAATGTATTCTTTTTGATGACTTAGTTTTCTAAGTAGTTATCACTAATTTAATCCCAAACTCTGTCACCTACCTAAATTATTTTCAGTATGGTCATTCCCGGCAAATGCTCTATCAATTTCATCATCTTAAACAGGGCTCTCCAAGGGCTTCCTGACTTCTTGGAGAGCCTTCTGAATGATTATCTTCTAGACCTGGTATACTGCTGTCATCCTGGGATCTCCCTTCACTAGAATTCCCTCCAGTTGTTTCCTGTGTCGGAACTCCTATTCTCCGGATGCCATGTTTTTCTCTTTCTATTTAGGTGAAGCGTATCCTCTAATATTTCTTTAAGAGAGGGTGTATGATAATTCTAGATTCTAAATTGGAAATATTTTTCTTTTCCTTTTGCGGAAATACTTTTCTTTTAGAGCTCTGAAACTATTGTTCCATTTGTCTTCTAGCTCTTGGTGTGTTTATTGATAGCTTCGATTCATTTATACTCCTGATTCTTTCTTTGTGAACTCTCCATCTTCTCCTTGGAAGCTTGTAGGATTTCCAGACAATTTCAGAACACTGGGGAACACTGTTTGGAAATTTCATAGTGCTGTGCTTTGTGTGTTTGATTTTTATCTGTTGAGCTGGACATTCAACGAATGTCTAAAGTCCTTCAGTTACAGGAAATTTTGTTGAATAATTTCCTTGGTTATTTCCTCTGGTGGGTTTTCTCTTTTTGGAACTCTTAATATTTGGATCTTAAATTTCCTAGACTGTTCTTTCTTTTTAAAAATTCTCCTCTATTTCTCATCTTTTGGGGTTTTTGCTCTGCATTCTGAAAGATATGTTCTTCACCTTTTCTTCCACTCCTGCTATCTTGTTTTTAATTTCCAGGAGACCAATTTTGTTTCCTGAATACCTATAGCATTGCCATTTCATTGCTAAATCTTTCAATATGTTTCTCTAAAATTACTCCTTTAAAGATATAATAACAACACCATTATCATGCCAAAAGAATGTCTTTAATATCAAGAGTCTAGGGACTCTCTAAATTTCCTGTATTTAAAAAGATTTTTTTGTTTGAAGCAGTGTTCAAATAAGTTCATGTATTTCAATTGCTTGATAGTTCTCATAAGTTATCTTTTAATCTTTAGTTCTTCTTTATTTTTTCCTGTAATTGAATTATTGAAGAATCAGGTCATTTATGATGTAGTTTTCCACAGTTTGGACTTGACTGATTGCATTTATGGTGATTTTACATCTTCCTCTTTCCTCTGCATTTGCTATAAATTGATAATGAAACCTGAAGACTTGATTAAGATCAGTTTTAACTTTTTGGGGGGCATTAATACTTCATCAGGAAGCAGGAAATTTCTAATGTTCTTTATTTTCATGATTTAGCAGCCATTGAGGACCATTGTCTTTATCCATTTATTTCATTTAAAGTTGTAAAATGGTGACATTATAAAATCTACCTTTCCTTCCTAATTTATTAGCTATATGTCTACAAAGAAAAACTTCCTCTCATCAGCTTTTTCATTACCTGACTTACAGTTAGTGATGGAAGCCAGGGTAAATGCTTAATTCTTTCCTTTTATTTATAAGTTTTCAAAACAATGAGTTGGTTTATTAGCATCCTCCAAGTGTGACAATTAGTTCTTTTTAAATTGTCATCATTATGAATATTTAGATTTAAACATATTTGATTTATTTCAATACCTTATAGATATTATACCTTTAGTGCTCTAATTGTGCAATTTTGACAGGAGAAAGCTTCTTCAGTTTGGCTTTTGAGTCCTTTTGACATAATCCTAGTGGTTTTTTTTTTTTTTTTAATCCTAGTGGTTTTTGATAATTCCTTGTTTTGGATTTGACAGGATGTTTCAGGCTCATTTGCATGAATGATGTCTGAAATAATACATTTGAATTGATAGTATCAAGGTAAACTTATGATATATTTTACCTGAAAAAAGTCTTTCACTGAAAAAGTCCAGAAATATGGACTGACTCAGAAGCACTAAACAGTCTTAGAAGCCCAGATTGTGATATCTAAATACCATTCCCTTCTGAAAACCAGGAATCCTGGGACTCCTTAGAGAAATGGCTGATTCCAAATGTGGTGCTGTGTTTTCATTTGAACCTTTGGATCCTCTTCTAAGCTCATTCCGTTATTGGCAGAGTTCAGAAATATACTGAAATTCAGTTCTATATACAGACTGCAAATGAAGAATCCCCAAAGAAAAAGCTACAAGGAAACCATTGACAGTTTGAGGTCAAGTAACAAGATTGAAGTTTTAGAAATAACACGCTGACAGCAGTGTTAAGAATGGAGTGTGTGGGCAGCAGATGCATAGGATGCCCAGAAACAGGGATTAGTTGTGATTCATCCTGGATATGGGAAAGGCCTAATATTAACACAGTAGCAGTGGGGGAAATAAACAGGGGACTGATCTGCTAGCTATTAAGAATGTATGACTGTCGGGACTTCCTTAGCGGCGCAGTGGTTAAGAACCTGCCTGCCAATGCAGGGGACACGGGTTCGAGCCCTGGTCCGGGACGATCCCACATGCCGCAGAGCAACTAAGCCCGTGCACCACAACTGCAGAAGCCTGCGCGCCTAGAGCCCCTGCTCCGCAACAAGAGAAGCCACTGCAATGAGAAGCCCGCGCACCTCAACGAAGAGTAGCCCCCGATCGCCACAACTAGAGAAAGCCCATGCACAACAACGAAGACCCAGTGCAGTCAAAAATAAAAATTTAAAAAAAAAAAAAATGTATGGCTGTCAGCATAACTGATGGCAGCTTGGGCCTGTAGAAGTTCCTCCTGTCCTTCCACTGACCCTACCCAGGACTGTACTCTGCAGTAAATCACTTCTCTGTCGTCAAGGGCTTTGAAGTTAATAGATATTGTTTAATAATCATTAGGACCCAGTGGCCTCTATGCTATCTTAGTCCCCAGACAATGATGAGGACCTTTGCTGACATATTCCCAGTGCCCAGGAGACTAGTTACCCACTCATAGTCCTTGACTTAGGAATGCACTTCCTGTCTCTAAGCACTACTCCAATACCCTAGGTTAGCTATAACACTGTCCCAATGGTCCCTCAGCAGTGTGGATGCAGCTGTAAACGCTTCTGGATTAGTCCTCCATGATCTCACCCTGTAAGTTACTGTATAATAAACTGATCCATTGATTACATGGAGCCACCTGCCTCACTTCCTCAGTCTCAAGATACCATCTTAGTTTGGTGGGCATTTTTCATTCCCTCTTGTCCTCCAGCAAAGAGGCAGTAATGTCAGCTCTTAGGGATTGGTGTGTATTTGTAGGGTAGGGCATTGCGTTATGGAGGAGAAGTACTTCAAACAACTATCTTGGTGCCAGGGACAAGCTATGGAAAGGCCCATAGGGTACCGGGGGTGGAAGGGGAGACAACTCCTAGGGCAGGCTCCCCTCCATCCCCAGCCCATCCTCCTGTGAAGTAGCCATGGAATACTTAGGTGAATTTGAAAATGTCCTCCACACATGGACATTCTACTCTGTGGTAACCAAGGGCCCTCCCTCAGCCTGGATTTCATTCCTCTAAGGATTTCCTGAGAAGCTAATAGAGGCCCCTTTTTGGCTTAGCGGGTGAGAAGAATCTGACAGAAATCTCCTGAAAAGACATCTGCAAGTGGGGAAGGAGGCACCTTGCAGATAACCACTAAAACCAGAGAGATATTAATTACTGATGTCCAGGGATGGGGTACTGACTTTTTTTTTTTTTTGAAACTGTGCGTTGAGCAGAATTTTAAAGCTAAGTGGAACGTGTGGAGAATGAGCTGTTTAGCAAATCTTCCCTCTGCGAAGCTGGAAAATTCCTTTTTAAATGTGGCCAGGGCGAGGAGGGCACCGATATGGAGGATAGGAAACTGGTGGCCGGGTTTATGGAGGAAAAACCAGAGGGCCGGAAGACCACGTCAATGCCTTCTGCCATCTAGTAAACAGCAGCAGGCAGCCAAACCCGCAAAGAGCTGGGGGCCTGGTAACTTTCCTTGTCCTTCCAGGTCGAGGCCTGAGACGCGGTTCCTGCCTCTGCGCATGCGCAGCGCAAGGCGGCGAGCGGGGGAGGACTCTGGAAGTTCCACGACTACCTTCTCAGGCCCCGCCCCTTCTTCAGAATCAAGAGGGAGGAGCGTCGTGCGTGCTCACGTCGGTGCGCGCCCTGAAGCCCCGCTCCCACCCCCTGCGTCCGGTTCTCGTCCTTTGCTTCGCCCCACCCCACACACCTCTGCCCCGGACCCATTTCGGAGGCGGGGCCGAGGCGCGGCTCAGTCGGAGCCACGAGCACGAGCGCGTGCCTACGACAGCGCGTGCCAGCCCGGTCGCGAGGAGACCCCGCCTTCCCGTCCCGCCCCCGCCGGCCTCCCATCCTCCGACTACTCTCTGGACGCTGAGAACGAGGGCACCGGCGCGCTCTGCAGCCATGGAGGTTCCCGGTAGCCTGTGCAAGAAAGTCAAGCTGAGCAATAACGCGCAGAACTGGGTGAGTCGGAGCAGAGGTGCGGAGGAGGCTCTGGGAGGCTCCGGCTGCAGCTTGTTTCGGAGCCGCTGCCTCCCTTCCGCCTCGTCTGTATCCTCCCTGGAGAATTGGGGGTGGTACCCGAGGCCGCGGCGCCTTCCACCTGGGGCAGTGGGTTGTGCCGGGTGGAGTGGCGCGGCGGGGGCGGGGATTCGATCCAGGGTCCGTGGGAAGAACGCCCCCTTCTTCAGCTCCTCGCCTCAGAGGAGACCTCGAGGACGCTCTTTCGGCAGTGAGCTGGCGGCTGCTGAAACCTGCATCCCCCGAGGGGGAGCTGCCCGCATCCCCTCCAGTGGCCTGAAGGTCTGCGGAGGAGGCAGAGGCAGGCGTCTTTGGTACGTTTCCTGGTTTTTCTTGGCTCTGCCAGTGCAGTGAGCCCAGGTTTGGGTCCATCTCCACGTCTTTCCATTTCTGACTTTCAGCATGAAGGGAGAGTACCCAACAATGTGGCCATTCATGAGCTGAGACTGCCCTGAACTGAGGTTCTTTGTGATTCGCTGTTAAATCGGAATATCTAGCAAATAACATGGAAACAGTAAAATGTGGTGAAACTAATGGTTTATAACGTTTAGCAAGGACTGCCAGTTTGCTTTGATGGTTAAGCAACCTCAGAAGGTTGCTTACTTCCTTAATTATTCTTGGTAAGAAACAGCCTTAAGCTAAGATTTTGTTAAGTGCAGAGGGGGTGGGGTGGAGGAGGTGGTGTCCAGCTGTGGAGGCCGGAAAGATATCCGTTTTAAGTTTGGGTGGAAATTTTTATTTCACAGTACAGCAAGATTATGAGGTTTAAATGCAGCCTTGTAAATCGTCATTACCCTTGGTGAGTCAAAGAAAAAAAAGCCATTTCAGACAAATGTTCAAGTCATTAATTTACCACATCTGTTGTTACCAAGTATTCTCACCCGATTCCTTTCCCCTCTTAGTTATTTAACTCTTCCTTAGGTGATAAGGACGGAGAAGAGATAATAGGTGAATTAGACCATTGGAAAGAGCGCTGGACTAGCGGCCTGGTCTCTGGTTCCAGCTTTGCCGTGTAGTAGTTGTGTGATCCTGAGTAAAAACCCTCGACTTCTTTAAACCTCAGCTGACTTAAAGGTATAGTAGTGGTACTTCACTGGAGAGTTTTGAGGAGTAAAGAAGATAATGACTTGGAGAGTGCAGTGATAACACTGCTATGAAACTATTGCCACTGCTCCTGTTACCTTGAGATATTTCCTGGTTAGGGAAATACGGTTGGCTGAATTAGGGTGTTTACATGTCATTTCGGCTACACTGTCTGTAACTCATTTAGTGTTCCATTTGCCAAATAAGTGCGTGTTCTTTGTAGAGGCATGTGCTACTCATGGGGAAGGTGAGAAATGAGGGACTCTGTGCTTGCCTTCCAGTTGCTCAGGGCCTGGTTGGGGTTGTGATTGGCATTTGCCGGGTGATGAATGTATCATTATAGACCCCAGTGAGTGGGGTAAGACAGCTGTTTTATCACAGTTTAGAGGGGAGATTAGTTTAGTCTGGGCGTGATGGAGGAGAAGTGTGCTCAGATTTTTGAGGCAGAGGGGAACTGTATGAATAAGGTCTAATAATAATAATAATTTATATTATGTATAATAATATATAATATTATTATTATACATAATATAAATAATAATAATAATGACCATTATTTACTCCAGGAACAATGAAGAGACCTGTTTAACCACTCTGGAGGGTTTTTGTTGACTGGAGGTAAGATTGAATGAGCAGCATGGGGCTAGGTTGTATAGTTGTTAATGTTTGGCTGCTGAGTTGAGACTAGATTCTGTGAGAGATTTTGGACGAGGCTGGAATTTTTAATTTTCAGGGCCTTGTAAATCCTTCTTTGCCCCAGTAGGGAACACCCATCATCTTTTCCTCTCACATACATCAGCTGATAGGGACACGTGTCAGGACACGTGAATCCAGACACATTTAAAGTTCCCGTCACATGATGAAATTGGTATTCCAGGAAGACTGGTCTGCTAAAGAAATTAGACACTGTTAGAGCCCAGATGTAGAAGTCCTGGAGAACAAACAGGGTTATAGTAAGGTTTAAATGAATTAATAAACTTGAAGAATGCCTGGTACATGAGCACTGGTTAAGGTCTTTGTCTTGTTACTGCTATTAATTCATACAGTTGTGAGGGTGCAGAGTACTGGGCTAAGGTGGTAGTGGAAAAGCAGAATAGATGCGTTAAGAGCATTCAAGGAAGAGTAAGAAGGACCTGACGAGTTAGGGAATGAAAGAGGGAGACGTATTAAAAGAGGATCCTGAGGTTTTAATCCTGGGAAATGAGGAGAAAAGTCGCGGCATGCAGGGAATTTGGGAAGTAGGTTGAGGGCTGGAGTGATGGTGATAATAGTTAAACACTGAAGGAGTGTTTACTATGTGCTGGAGACAGTTTGAAATTTTTTACCTAAATTAACTTATTGAATTTCTGTACCATTTTTGAGGTGGGTATCATGAGAGACAGTGGTTTAAAGCAAGGACCCTGGAACTGACTGCTTGGACTCAAACCTGGGCTTCACTGTTTACTAACCGTGTAACCTTTGGCTAGTCACTTAATTTCTCTGTGCCTCAGTTTGCTCATCTATAAAATGGGAGTGATGGCCTCACAGGGATATTGTGAAGATTAAAGGAGTTAATATATGAAAAATGCTTAGAACAGTGTCTGGCATAAGTGTTGTGTGTGTGTTAGCTCTTACAGTCTGAGTATTATGTGTGTTAGCTGTTATTGTTAGTTATCCTCTTTATTCCAATTAGTATCTCCATTTTACTGATGAAGAAGCTGAGGCACAGAGATGTCATAGAGCTTGTAAAAGGTGGACCCAGTATTAAGCATGCTGCATGTAAGGGACAGATGGCCTTAGTAGAGATAGTCTGTAGAACAAGGCTATCCAATAGAAATATAACGTGAGCCACATAATGTAATTTAAATTTTTCTAGAGGTCATAGTAAAAAAAAAAAAGTGAAAAGGAGCAGGTTGAAATAAATTTTAATATTTATTTAACCCAGTATAGCTAAAGTACTGTCATCTCAATATAAAAATGAGTTCAATACTATCATAATCAATATAAAATTATTAAAAAATATACATAAGTATATATTTTACACTTAGCACACATCTCACTTTAGACTAACCACGTTTTATTTATTTATTTTTAATTAACATCTTTATTGGAGTATAATTGCTTTACAGCGTTGTGTTTCTGCTGTATAACAGAGTGAATCAGTTGTATGTATACATATATCCCCATGTCCCCTCCCTCTTGCGTCTCCCTCCCACCCTCCCTATCCCACCCCTCTAGGTGGTCACAAAGCACCGAGCTGATCTCCTTGTGCTATGCAGCTGCTTCCCACTAGCTATCTATTTTACATTTACTAACCACATTTTAAAAATTCAGTCGGGACCTGTGGACAGCACATCTCTAGGGATTGAGTTAGGTTAAGGTCGAAAATAAAGATTTGATGGTTAAATTCGAGTTAGAGAATATACTAGAGAGAAGGGAGGTGTCTCCATGTACCTACAAGAATGGTAAAGAAAATCAAGGATGAACATGCCCCTTTAGCCTCCTCTTATCTCAGTCTGACAAAGTATCAGGTGTAATGAGTATCATTTAGCATCTGATTGAACCTTTCTCTATTGGGACCGGTTTTCATCTGCCTTCCGTAAAACATTTCAAACTGTGTGTTAGCTGGCCCTCAGTTCAGACCCAGGTGTCACTCACCTATTTTGTAGACTCAGGTTGGGCCAAATCCGTTGCTTGGACCCGCTTTACAGTGGAGCTGGACCCGACTACCCACAGAGTAGTCTGAGATCTAGCATTGCCGTTCGGAAGCACATATAATCTCATTCTGGTTTGCCGTTCCATTCCCCTCGCTCCTCCATGCCCCAAATTCCTATAGCTCCATATCTCCAGCACCAACTCTCCTTCTATACCTTACCTCCTCAGGGTTTTACACAAGCCTTTCCTTCTGCCCTGATGCCTGTTGACCTTTATCACTTGCGGAAGTCTTCAGAGCCTCGGGCTCCTGTACCGAAACTGTGGCCTCCTGTGTCCACACGCTGTTGCACATAGGCTGAATTCTTTGTGCACCTCTGTGTTATTGTTGAGCTCTGCTATTATCGTGTATCATGTAATCATATTTCGTTATAGAGGTTTTGCGTCTACACGGAGCTTCTCCTCATATAACAGGATGGGGATAAGGGTTAGGGTGCTGAGTAAGCTTGGGTACTTATGTTATTAAAAGTCTTAGATAACTTACTAGTACCTTAGCACAGCTTAAGTAAGAGAATAAGCTCCATATGTGGTAGAATTAAAATTATAGTTTTGTCACTTACTTCCTGTGTGATCTTGGGCATGTTGCCTAACTCCTCTGTGCCTCACTGTCTTCAAATGTAATAATGTGGATAATGAAACACAGCTTGTAGTGGAGCTAACAGGGCATATCTCATAGGGTTATAATGAGGTTTCAGTTACTTAATACATTTAAAGCACTCTAGTGCTGGCACACGAGCACTATTTAAGGTGTTCTTATTTATTAATTCATCAAATATTTAACACCTGCTTTGTGTGTGTGTGTGCCTGTGTTCCAGGTGCTGGGGATGCAGTGGTAAAAAGACAGCAAAGGGTCCTGCTCTCATGGATATTACATTCTACCTGGGAGAGGGTTAATTGAAAAGCAAATAAATGAATGAACTATTTTTCCCTTTTATCATTTCTACCTTTTCTGAACAATTTGTCCCTCATACTGTTCGATGCCTTTCGTAGAAGGCCAGCAGCCCGTTCTGGATTTGGGGGAAGACTGAGGTGGTACAAAAATGAAGCAAGCATGCAGAAATGGAACACACAGCATATGGAAAGCCATATATTCCTCCTTCAGAGCACTGGCCTGGCTGTGTGCAGGGGCAGGTACTGAGTTTCCTTCCCTGGAAGCTAGGGAGATACTGCTGGAAAAGTTGCCTAAAGGAGAAGGAGAACTGGACTTCTACCAAGAATGTACTCCGTGTTGACTGACAACAAGAACGGGAAGAATGACAGCAGGGTCTAGATCCGCATTGTCCAATCTGGTAGCCAGTAGCCACCTGTGGCAACTTAAATTTAGTTAAAATAAGATGAAACATTCCGTGTTTCAGGTGCTACATTTCCATAGGAAACTCGTGGCCGCTGTATTGGGCTGTGCAGTATAGAACATTTTCATCACCTCAGAAAGTTATACTGGACAGGTCTAGATAGTAACTTTGGGATGGCTGCCGACATTTTTTCCTACTTATGTGTGTATTTTGTACTCGTGTATTCGTTCTTACTTTCTTCCCCGGGGAAGGAAATTTCGAGAGATGGTGGCAACTTTGGAATCACGGTTCTGGGCAATTCTGTAGTCCTGGCTCCGTCAGGGTACCCAGCTGTCAGTTAGCCTCCCCTTAGCATAGTGGCTTCTCTAAAGTTGAAATATGAAATAAGTTTCCCCAACTTGGCTCTATTACATCGACCTTTGGGGAGTAGTTTTCTTCTCCAGTGATTTTCAACCAGGTAAAAATTTACTGCCCCCAGGGGGGTGTTTGGAAAATATCTGGAGACATTTTTGTTTGTTATATTTGTGTGTGTGTGTGTAGGGGGGGTTGCTTCTGACATCTGCTGGGTAGAGGCCAGGGGTGCTGCTACAAATCCTGCAGTGCACAGGACAGTCCCCACAGCAAAGCATTATCGTTAATGCCGAGGCCCAAAAGACATTAATGCTGAGGTTGAGAAACCCTCTTCTATTCTTTGCTTTGAGTAAGAAAAAGGGGAAATAAATGAGGTAACTCTGAAATGCAAAACTAGTAATTTAAAATAAAATCCGATACTAGCATTTTCTCCTCCACCAGCTAGGATGTTACCATCTTTTGCTCTGAGATGGATCAATTACCCGTAGCATACCAACAACAAAACAGTCAAATCCAACCCTGAATTATTTTGAAAGCGAATTACTAAGTAATTAGTTCAAATGAAGAGACTGGTTTTTGTTTTTGTTTTTTTGCTTGTTTTTTTTTTTGGTATTTACCTAAGTGGTAATTATTTCTGTGAAATATCCTTTCCTAAGGACACAGTTCTCTACCAAGTAAGTTTTAACTGAGTAAACAGTGGAAATATTGGACAGTACATATAGAAATCCAGTTAGATGACTGCAGCCATTGTTCTTATTCTTCTCTGTAGTTTCTTTGATGGTTGCATCCCTTCCCTCTGTCTTTATCTCTCATATGTTTAAGTATTCAGTTCATTGTTTTTTTAGTATATTTACAGTTTTATAACCATCACCAATATCTACTTTTAACATTTTCATCACCCCAAAAAGAAACCCTGTACCCATTAGCAGTCATTCCCTATCCTTCCCCTTTCCCCCTCTCTAGCACCTGCCAACCAATAATCTACTTTTTGTCTCTGGGTTTCCCTATTCTAGACTTTCCTATAAATGTAATGATATAATATATGGCCTTTAGTGTCTAATTTCTTTAACTTAGAATAATATTTTCAGGGTTCATCCATGTTGTAGCATGTATCAATACTTCATTCCTTTATATGATTGAATAATATTATGTTTTCTGGATGTATCACATTTTGCTTATCCTTTCATTAGTTGATGAACATTTGAGTTGTTTCTCCTCTTCAGTTGCTATGAATAATGCTGCTGTGAACATTCATGTACAGTAAGTCTCCTACATATGAACGAGTTCCGTTCCGAGAGCGCATTTATAAGTCCAATTTGTTCGTAAGTCCAACAAAGTTAGCCTAGGTACTTAACTAACACAGTCGGCTATATGGTACTGTACTGTAATAGGTTTATAATACTTTTCACAAAAATAATACATAAAAAACAAACACAAAAAATAAAACATTTTTAATCTTACAGTACAGTACCTTGAAAAGTACGGTACAGTGCTGGCTACGTCACTGCTGCTTTTATGCTTGCTTCTGGACACCCTGGGCTTGAAATAAAGATACTGTACTACTGTACTCTATACAGTATTGTACAGTAAAGTACACAAAAGCACAACCACTTGTAGAGGACGCATCCCCATCATGTATGTAGGGAAAGCCCCGCTGTCACCATAGTGGGAGGCAGGGGCCTGTCACAGTGTAAAGGTGTCTTTCTCTCTTTATCGTTTGTCTCCTTCCCTGAAATGTTTTTGATCCGTTTTACTCCCCGTATCTAGGAGGGCTCCATCAACAAATGATGAATGAACAGGTAGTCTCAGGCTCATTTCTGACTTCTAGGAATCTCTTATGGCTGGACTTCCCAACTGGAGGTCATCCAGGGCCCCTTCCATTAGAAGTATTCACAGTTTAAAATATCCATTAAGTAAATATTTAAGTGTTCTTTAATCTTTAAAACAGAATAGTTGGAGAGCCATAATGTATATGCGGAGTGTATACATGACAGTTGGTGATCGAATAGGCATGCCAGTATCTTAGCTCTGATTCAGGAGATCTGGGGTGGGGCCTGAGATTCACTTTCTGAGAAGCAGCCAGGTCATTGCCGGTGCTGCTGTGCCCCATGCTTCGTAGCAGCAAGGTTTTAAGTGTAGCCTTTTCAAGTTGTTTTCTTAACCTCCAGGAATGTATGAGCCTCACACTTGCTGTTTGTCTTTGGCTTGTTAACGTGAACGTTCGAAAGATTAATTTCAGTTATCAATAACTCTGTGAACTACAGCTTTCTTCTCATTGTATTCTTTTCAGTTTTATCCACATGGTACTCTACCGTCTCTCCAGTTTACTCACAGTATGTCTTGGGATATAAAAGACACATCCGTGGTACCATTTCAGGTATTCTCTTTGGAAGAATATACTGTTTGGCAGTCAGTTTAAGATGGGTGGTGGGGTGAGTGATAGATGTCGAAGTCCAGAATTACGCTTGATATTTGGTATATTTTCTGTGCCTTTACAAATTTCACTTAAAAATGCAGAGTTCTTCATAAAATCATCATAAACTCACAAACCATGAAATTCTCCTAAATAGCATCATAGGAGAAGTTAATTTGTCCCATAGGGAAGTGGATAAAATAACAAAACAGCCCATGTGGAAATTAAGGTGGGTCAAAAAGGGTCACAGGGCCACTCGTGTGGGTGTTGAGGACAACAGTTTGTAGAATGTGTAGGAAATGTACACCACAAATATGAGAGGCCCCCTGACGTTAGCTTAGTAACAGGACTGGTAGTCATTTAGTCCCAATCGTAGAAAGAGAAGGAATTCTTTTGAATTGTCCCAGTTCTGCTATTCTTAAGACTTCTGAATGTCAATCATCATTTCATTTGCAAGTTATACAGAGAACACAAATCACGCTTTAAAATAAATGCCTTATATCTAACTTTTACTGAACACTGACTAGACACAAGAAAAGAGGTTGGGTGTTGTGAAAAACACAAAGAACTATAACTCATAGTGCTTGGCCTATTCTCCCAAGGAAATAAAAATTATATACAAAAAGACATCGTATAAAACAGTCCATAAATAACAGACGAATCCTATGGGCAGTAAATGTTACAGGGACTGCCTTGGGTGTATGTACAACAAGCCAAATATTACTATAAACCACCCAGACTCTTAGAAAAGAATAAGCCTGATTTCATTGTTCTGTGAGTAGAAACTAGGGCATTGAAGACTCTGAGAACAGGAATGGAGAGTTGGAAGGAAATAACTCACTGATGCACACACTAATGTCATGTTTTCCTGGCGGGATTATAGGAAGGCTTTGGCTAGAGCGGGTGGAAAAGGAAAAGAGAGGGGAAGGGGAACTAGAAGATTACATATGGAAGTGACCTTCAGATTTTTAGTGAAATTCAGGCATACACCCACCACCTTGCAATTCTAATAGTTTTAAAAAGTGCTCTTTGATTTATTCTGAAAAACCAGAAGGTAGGAGATTGTGGCAAATCTTATTTTAAGTTTGTGTTTTAATATGGAAGATATCAAACATACATTAACAGTAAGCCTCCTTGTACCCAGACTGCCATATTTACTGCCAGAATTTTTTTAAATGTAGGAGGCAAGAAGCCCGGAGGGAGCATACTTTTCTAGTGATTAAAACAATCTCTTATCCTATATTTTCTCTCAACCACAGCCTCAGCATTTTGTAGCTTCTCAGTTTTTATACATTCTACTCAATTTAAAAAGAAAAGCAGAAGATAATTTTATGGTGCCAAAATGAATTAAAACTCATTAAATACATGTTTCTTCTTGCCCCAAAGCAAAGTAACTTGGAAAAAAATCCCGAAACAAAACGACGAAGTCAAACAGGTTCTGCAAGTGTAGGCAGCTAATGTGTATAGCACCCTCCTTGTGCCCCTATCCCAGTCCTGTCCCCTTCCAGCAGACCCAGCTCCTGTCTCCTCTCCTCCCAGGCTGCCTGCCTGGGAGCTAAAACTGGATACCGCAGGAAAGAGGGGCCGCTGCTTCCCGGGAGACGCAGATGTCTGGGTCAGACACCCCGGGTTTTGTTTAAAATCCTGGAAAAGCAGAGCTGGAAAGTTATGTTTGCTTCATCAGTTTAATTGAAATGAAATGGTTTGGGAGACCCATAGTAGAATTCTTCGTGATTATTGAAACTATTGATACATCTGCTAATGAGATGGTTAGTGGGGGAGGGGTGCAGCTTTTGTGGTGGGCCTATTAAAAGAATGGTCAAATTGTCCCTTTGGCTCCTGAGGACACCCCCAGGGCAGTGAGTGAGAGTAAGATGCAGATGGGCAGAGATGCTTTCTCCTGTACACTAGGGGGATTGTGCAGGGAGAGGGGGAAAGAGATCCTGAACCTCAGGCACCTTCTCAGGCCAACCAGTTTTAGAAAAGAACACATCTGGAAGTTGAAGATCTGGATGGAAATGGTCCCTTGACAAAGTCCATGTTCGTGTACCTATGAGGGTGTTTGTTCCCCATTTTGAAGACCTCTGGGTCAAGGGTGAATCAGTCTGACTCTTCCATGCCTCAACCTGAGCCACTCACGTGGCTGCAGAAAACATGGTCATGGCCACTGCTCTTGCTTTAGATGTGTGACCGTTGCCTCCAGACAGCTTGTTTGGACTGCCCAGCAATCATTCTGGATTTCCCCAGTTACTTTTTCACTTTTCTTCGCACTTGCTGTTCCCTGTCTGGAAGGTGCTTCCCTCAGAGGTCATCAGAGATCTTAAATAGCCTCTTTTTGCTGAAGCCTTCCTTGGCCACCCTGTCTAAATATCACACTTCCTATGATATTTCTTCACTTTTTTTGCTTTATTTACTTTTTCCCCCTCTTTGATACTTCTAACTTACATAATTTCCTTATTTATCTTGGTGTTTTCTTTTCTCGCCTCTATTTTTCCTCTTAGTCCAGTGGTTCTCAAACTTGAACTGGCATCCGAGTCACTTGGAGGCTTTAAAATGCAGATTGTCAGGCCCCACCCCAGAGTTTCTGACTTAGTCTGCTTGGGGCAGGTCCTGATAATTTGCATTTCTAGCAGTTCCCAGGAGATGCCAAAGCTGCTGGTTAGGGACCACGCTTTGAGAGCCGCTGCCCTGGGAGGGAAGACTAGAGAAGCCCCAGGAGGACAGTGATTTTATTGGTATTGTGCACTTCTGTTTCATCAGCACCTAGAAGAATGTCAAGCATGTAGTGTGCATTCAGTAGATATCTTTGAGTGAATGATGAATAAAACTGTCTTAAAAAAAATAAGAGCTATACGCAGTATCAAATACAAACACCCTATTAAAAGAATGCTGTCACTTACCTATTTTATAAAGGCATAACTTGTTGAAAAGAATCTAAATTATGTTTTTGCTCCATAGGAGGAGAAAATAGAGGCTATGTGATTCATTTTTTTAATTTTAGAAAACAACTTTATTGAGATAATTTGCCTACCGTTCAATTTACCCGCTTAAAATGTACAATTTGGTAGTTTTTATTATATTTACACAGTTGTGCAACCATCACCACAGTCAATTTTAGAGCATTTTAATTACCCCAGAAAAGAACCCCATATCCATTAGAAGTCATTCCACATTCCTCTCCCAACATCCCAGCCTGAGGTAACCACTAATCTGCTTTCTATCTCTTTAGATTTCCCTATTCTGGATGGTTCATATAAATGGAATTATGCAATATGTGGTCTTTGTGACTGGCATCTTTCACTTAGCATAATGTTTTTGAGGTTTGTCCGTATTGTAGGTTGTATTAGTACTTCATTCCTTTTTATTACCAAATAATATTCCACTGTATGTATATACCATACAATTAAACAGTTTTGTTTATCTAATTATTAATTGATGGACAAATAGGTTGTTTTCACCTTTTGGCCTTTATGAATCATGCTGCCAGAACATATGTGTACAAGTTTTGTGTGGACATGTTTTCATTTCTTGTGAACATAAATCTAGGAGTGGGAATCATTTGGACATATGATAATTATATTTAATGTTTTGTAGAACTTCTGTTTTCCAAAGTGACTGTACATTCCCATCAGCAAACATATGAGGATTCTAATTTCTCCATATCCTCACTAGCGCTTGTTATTTCCTGTGTTTTTGATTATAGCCATCGAGTGGGTGTACAGTGGTATCTCGTGGTTTTGATTTGCATTTCTTGGATGGCTAATGATGTCGAGCATCTTTTAATGTGCTTATTCACCATTTGTATTTTTTTTCTTTGGAGAAACGTCTATTAAGATCCTTTGAGACCTATGTAATTTTATGCCCTTTTTGTTTAAGGAGAAGAAAATTTGAGAGAACAATAATTACGTTCCATTTTTTTCATCATGCATTTCATGATACCTGCAGACATCCCTTCCACACTTCATTCAGGAATCTGCTCAGATGCCACCTTCTCAGAGGTTTTTCCTGATCATCCTGTCTAAAGAGGCACTCATCCCCTATCTCTCTTTCCATTCTTACCCTGTTTTATTTTCAGAGTGCACTTGTCACTCTCTGATTTAATAATTAAGTGTTATTGGTCTGTCTCCTGCCAGTGGAATGAGCTCAATGAGAGTAGGGACCCTGTTTTGTTCACTTGGTGTACTAGTAGGGCCTCAGGAAACAATGGTTGAACGAATGAATGAGTGAGAAGACTGGGCTCTGGAGTCTGCCACTTACTAGTTAGGGGAACTGGGGCAAATTATTTAACTTTTCTCAGGTTTCACACCTTCATCGGGAAAACCACAGTAGTAGGAGTTTCTGCATCCTTGAGGGGCTTTGCAGACTAATTAATTGGTGTATGTAAAGAACTGAACACTGTGCCAGGTACTCTAAAGAAAGAAAAAGCTGTTAGTTTTCATCTTTTTCCTTGCTTTTGGCATGTTACATAGGGCAGTTACTGTATGTTTGCAAGGAATATATGTTTACCTTTTTAGGGACTCAGGTAAACCAGAATTCTTTCTTTTTTTTCTTTTTTCCAGGGGATGCAGAGGGCAACTAATGTCACCTATCAAGCTCACCACGTCAGCAGGAACAAGAGAGGTCAGGTGGTGGGGACCAGAGGTGGCTTTCGCGGTTGCACGGTTTGGCTAACAGGTACGGTCTGGAGAGATAAGCCAGTCTATTTCAAAAGCAGTGGTATAGACAGCCTTGAGCTAGGAGTAAGGATACCTAAATTTTGAGCTCTATTCTTGTATCTGGAGCATCAGAATATGTAACTGACAAAGTTGCTTAATAATAACTTCTGGTAATTCCTTTCGTTCTTTACAAAATTGCTGTTAAATGGGGAAAATCAGAATGCATCTTAAAACTACTTTCTAGTTGATAACTACCTTACATTCTATAAAATTCTGCATGCAAATAGGACCTGGATTCTGCCTTCAAGATGCTAATAATGTAGACCATATGAAGAGAAAGAATGTGTGGTAAAGAATGTCACACAATCAGTTTCTAATGATTCTTCTTCTGCTTTGGCTTCTGATTGATTCTTGTGTTGATTTTCCCAGAATCTCTTTGAGAGGGTAAATTGATCCAGGTTTTGGAGGTGGTTTTAAAAATGATGGATCTTTTTTCACTTCTAGGAGTTTTAAATAAAATTTTGTTGCATCTTGCCAATTTACCCATGTTGGAGGACAGAGGGAATGAAAAGTGCCCCCTGAATTGAGAAGGAATCTTGAGACTGAAAAGCAAGGCAGGCAGCTCCATATAATCAGTGGATCAGTTTATTATAGGGTAACTTATTCACAGGGTGGGATCTGGCAAACAGTGATCTGGAAACATTCACAGCTGCACTCTGCACTGCTGAGGGGCCACTGGGACAATTTCATAGTTAACCTAGGGTACGGGGGTATGTGCTTGGAAACAGGAAGTGTATTCCTTAGTCAGGATTTGTGAATGGGTAACTAGTCTTCTGGGCACCAGGAATATATTAGCGAAGCTCTTCATCATTGTTTGGGGACTAACAGAGCATAGAGGCCACCTGGACCTAACGAACATTAAACAATCTATTAACTACAAAGCCTTGATGACAGAGAAGCGCCAAGTTGGCATCAGTTATGCCGACAGCCACACAACCCACTAAAATTTATACCTATTTATTTTCCAAATGTGGATGTGGGTCCATTTTCCAATGTCTTTGTCAACATGGATATTACCCATCCTTAAAACTTTTGCTGATTGCCAAAAAACAGCATTCCCATTTTCTGTTTTTATAAATTGAAAATTTCAGCTATAGATAGGTCTGTGTGTTTCTGTATGAAAGAAGAGAGCATTTTTGAGTTCTTCCCATCTCCTCATTCTTAAGTCTAGAGTGATGTTAAATTGTTACATTTATATTGTCTAGGCTTGTGACACATTCTGTTCCAAATCTTAAATTTCCATAGGTGTTTGTATTTGAGTTCTGTAAGTAAATTGATTCAACCTTACCACCTTCCCATCAGTTCTTTTATTACGGCATGCCCACTCATGAGCTCTTTCTTTGAGTCAAGTTTTTATGGTCTGTATTTTTTTGTTCAGTGGTTTTTATAAGATGGCTTTCCGTTGGATTCTGAATTCCCTGAGTTTTTATGTTGGAGTAATGTTTTAAGAGTTCCAGGACAAAGAAAGTATGAACCAAATATATATTTTACCCAGCCAAGTTGTCGTAAAAGACAGGCAGACATTTCTTCTATTAAATATGACTAATCCAATTTTTTTTCTTGTTCTAAGGAGCTTTCCTTTTTTTACCTGCATGCCTGAAGAATTATTTCTTTTCGTATATTTTCTTTCGGAAGTTTTGCTTTTCTCGTTTAGGCCCTTTTCCTTCTGCAATTGATTTTTGCGTGTAGTGTGAGGGACGGATCCATTTTCTTTTTTTTCCATATGGAGAATCAGTTGTCCCAAGATGAGGGTATCCTTTTTCTCTGATCTGCTGTGCCAGCTGTCCTAGATCAGGTTTCCACTTATGTGTGGATTTGTTTCTGGGAGCTCTGATCTATTCCACTGGTATACTTGTCTATTGCTCTATTATTGCCACACTGTCTTAATTACTATATATTTGTAGAGTCTTGAAATCTAGTGGAGTAAATCCTCTTACCTTCTTCATTAGGAATGTCTTGACTTTTTTTTTTTTTTTTTTGGCTCTTTGTATTGTATAAATTTTGTAATAGGTTTAACTAATTCCACCAAAATCCAGTTGGGATTTGATTTGGGATTACATTGTATCTAAAGGTCAGTTTGGGAGGAAATTGATCTTTAGAATATTGGGTACTCCTTTTCTTAAACATGATATATTCCATTTATTTTACCACTAATTATGCTTATAAATACTTCTATCAGATTTTTTTGGTACTTGCTTTTACAGTGTAGGATGTAATCAGTTTGATAAATGTGTATTTGTAAAGAAAATGTGTTCCCCTAATGTGGGCAATATTCTATATATGTTCATCAGATCAAGGTTGTTAGTTATGTTGTCAAATTTATAGCCTTCACTTTTTTTTTTTTTTTTTTGATATTGTTGGAAACAGAAGTCATGATTTCTTTCTTCTTCTTGCAATTCAGTAGCTTAACCAGATCTGTCCAGGTATGGAGTGGTTTGTATGTCATTTTCTTGGAACACTGTTTTTTCTTACATCTTATTTCGGAAAAACTTTCTTGTTTTGTATTTTTACATTGATTGGTATATGAGTTTCCCAGGGCCACTGTAACAAATTACTACAAACCGAGTGGCTTCAAACAACAGAAGTTTATTCTCTCACAGTTTGGGAGCCTGAAATCAAGGATGGTTCCTTCTGTCAGCTCTGGGGAAGAATCTGTTCCATGCCTCTCTCCTGGCGTCTGGTTCTGCTGGCAATCCTTAGCGCTCCTTGGCTTGTAGAGGTACCACTCCAGTCTCTGCTTTCGCCTTCAGATGGCCTTGTTATAAAGATTTCAGTCACTGGATTTAGTGCCCACTGTAGTCCTGTGTGACCTCATTTTAATTTAACTAATTACATGCACAGAGACCCTGTTTCCAAATAAGGTCACATTCTGAGGTTCCAGGTGTATGTGAATTTTGGGGAGGACACTATTCAATCTAGTACATTTGGTTTCTCTTTGGTATACCAGTTTGCTTTATCTTAGTTTTGGATTATCTGTCTTGCATTATCTATTAATTTTCTCTAACCACTTTGATTTCCTAGCCTTTTTGTCTACATTCAGTGAAATTTTCTGTGTCATTAGTTCAGTTTTCAGCAGTGTCTATTCTTTGTTTCAAATTAAATATGTACATAAAATATGTACATGTACACATGTATGTATAAACAGACACTTCAATTGTAGTTTAGGTTATCTTTGTGTTTTTTTTAATTTTTATTTTATATTGGAGTATAGTTGATTAGGTTGTCTTTGTTGTATAAGAAGTTGATGTTTTCAGTTTTTTTTCCCCTGATACTTAGTGTTCAACTCGTAGTTAAAAACAACAATAACAAAGAACAGAAAAACCTAGTCTCCCCAACCTCCATCACTTTGTTCAGTCATTGTTGCTATGCAACAAATTACCCAAAACCTAGTGGTGTGAAACAACCATTTTAATTTGTTCACTGTTTTGTGGGTAAGGAATTCAGAAGTGCTCTGCTGGGCAGTTCCCCCCTGGGTCTTGCTTGGTTGCAGTCATGCTGGCTTGGGCTCCAGTCATCTAAAGCCACAACTGGCTGGGTGTCCGCGATGACTCCCCGGTGGATGCTGCTGGTCCGCTCGGAGCTTAGCTGGCTAAGGCTATCGACAGGAACACCTACTTCTGATTTCTCTAGCACGGTGGTCTCAGAGTATTTTACAGCTGGCTTCTCCCGAATTAAATATCCTAAGAGAAGCTGAATAGCCTTTTCTGACCCAGTCTTGGAAGTCATGCTCATCATTTTCACTCTATTGTTTTGGTTACAGGCGACTCCTAAGTCCAGCCCAGATTCAAGGGCTGAGAAATACTCTACCTCTGGGTGTGACAGTGGCAGTGTCACATTGTAAAAAAGCTTTCAGTCAATCTTTGGAAAATACTACCTGCTGCACTCATGTTAATATACATTTTTAATGTAGAAACCATATAACACTATATTGATCCTCTTAACATATCATCCTTTTTAAAATTGATTTTTCAGTTAGCCTTCTATACTAGCACGTCAAAGTATCAGTACATTAGGTTTCAGTGTTTTATCTCTTGTCTCATAACTATCTTAATTTTTTTTTTTGAAATATCTATCTGTGTATTTATATATTTGGCTGCGTCAGGGTCTTAGCTGCGGCATGCAGGATCTTCGTTGTGGCATGTGGGATCTTTAGTTGCGGCATGCGAACTCTTAGTTATGGCATGTGGGATCTAGTTCCCTGACCAGGGATTGAACCTGGGCCCCCTGCATTGGGAGTGTGAAGTCTTAGCCACTGGACTATGAGGGAAGTACCTATCTTAGTTGTGAATTCTGATACACTCATCAAGGTGGCAAGTATTAGTGCATAAATGTACTCTTTCCTTTTCCTTTACTCATCGTTTAGTGACTAAACATTGGTAGAGGAAGGTGAAATGAGGATATTCTTTCAAGGTTAATTATATTATAAATTGGATTCCCAGGTGCTTTTATCATGGTAACCTTTGGGAGGTGTTGATCCTGGGATATAGAGGTAACTTTCTAATATTTATCTCACTTACTTTTGTCCTTTCTTTTTCTTCCCTCACCAGAAATAATTTGGTCATATAACTTTCTTTTAAAATTGGCATGCAGCTTTAGAATAGTGGTAACAAGAGGACAAAGTGAATATCTACCCAACCATGTGTAATATTAAAATTGGTTAAGCCTTTGTAGCTCAGTGATTTCTAGGGTACCTTCGGGGTTAGACAGAAGTTACTAAAAACATAAATGCTTATTATATTTAAACTACAGATGTTTTTCAAGCTAAGACGTAGTAAAATTTTACAGAGAAATATTAGACAAGAATGTTGCTAAGAGACTGCTCTGAATAATGAATATAATTAAGCCTGTGGTTAAAATTCTTTATTACTTATCCTCCTAACTTTATGTATGGAATCTGTTTGGACTGTTCATTTCTAGGCTTATCGGGAGCAGGAAAGACCACCGTAAGCATGGCTTTGGAGGAGTACTTGGTTTGCCATGGTATTCCATGCTACACTTTGGATGGTGACAACATTCGTCAAGGTCTCAATAAAAATCTTGGCTTTAGTCCTGAAGACAGAGAAGAGAATGTTCGACGCATCGCAGAAGTTGCTAAGCTGTTTGCAGATGCTGGCTTAGTGTGCATCACAAGTTTTATATCGCCTTATACTCAGGTATGTGGCTTTTGCGCCATTGCTGTTCTAATTACATGTATTGAGAATATGGTGTCAGGCAAAGCAAATAATTTAAACACTGACATGTACTTTGAGGCTAAATCCAAATTAAAACAATTAACCTACAACATTTTTGTGCCGCAGCTTCCTGAGTAAATTCATTTTTGAAAAGCTTGCTATATAACCCACACACCCACCGCCCCCCTCAAAAGTATAACCAAAGTTGTTGAAGAAGTCAATGGCCAAATTATTTCAAGTTTGACTTTTCAGTTCAAAAATCCTATAATAAATACTCAACATGTATCAAACACCAGGGAAAATCTTAGGTTTCTTAACATGTGTCCTATCGTGGCTTCTTTGCTCACAATTCTTGAGTTTCATCTTTCATCACACTCTGTCTTATTTTAGAGACCATAGAGCACTAATTCACTTTTTTGTATGTCTCTGAAAAAAATCATGCTGTTTCTCACCACGAGAATTCTGTTTCCCTCTGCCTCGAAGGCCCTCTTCTCCTTCCTGTTAGCCTCGCCTCAGCATCGGTTGACACCTGTTCATGCTTTGAGACTCAGGTTGGGTATTTCTTCCTCCTAAGTCTCTCAGGCTTTGTTGGGTACTTGTCTTTGGTGCCCTTGTTATTGTACCATAGCACATTGTTTTATTATAAATACCAGTTCTTTGGTTGGGGGTGCTAATAGCAGCAGTAATAATAATAATAATGATAATAATAGCAGCTAACGTTTATTGAGCACTTACTGTGTACTGGTAACAGTTTGAAAGTGCTTTTATGTGAATTAGCTCACTTAGTTCTCATCACCCAATGAGGAGGGTGGAGGTGAGGAAACAGAGGTGTCAGTCACCCCACCTCACACACTCTACATGGCAGAGCAAGGATTTGCACCCAGACAGTGTCAGTGGAACCTGTGCTCTTGCCCACTGTGCTTTGCTGTCTCGAAACCCCACTGGCTCTTTGAAGGGTGGGACTACATCTGATTTATCTTTATAATCTTGATGCCAAGCCCAGATCCTGGAACACAGTAGATATTTAGTGTTTGTTAAATGATAGCATAGCCCCTTAGGAAGCCCAGATATGAAAGAACAGGTGAGTTAGTTTAGTAGTTAAACACAGCGGCTTTGAAGCCGGAAACAAGAGACTGAAGTCTCGGCTCTGCCAGTTACTGTTAGGACCTTGGCCGATTTACTTAACCTTCCAAGCTCAGATAATACCTACCTCGTAGGGTTGCTCTGAGGATTAGGTAAATCATGCATTCACAGCTTTCAGCATAGTGCCTGATGTGTAATAAATATTCAGTAAGTGTAGTAAATAATGGTGCAACTCTAGTACTGTATCATAAATCTGGATGGTTACTTGGACTTTTTTTAAAAACAAAAACAAAATTTGAGCTGTAAGGGTTATAGATAAGTGTGAGACTGAGTGTTAATCATACAGGTTCACTCATGGCTGGAGTCCTAAAAGGTTCTTTGAGGACTAGCTACTTCTCATTTTCCTGAAACACTGGGATCAGTGTCAATATGTCAGTTTAAGGTATCCTGAATAATGAAGTGTATGAGAGAATGAGACTTGTTAGAGTTCCTGAATTTTTGCATATAAACAGTTTTCATAGTAATACAGTAACAGTGTTATTCTTGCCCTTTCTGGGAAGCTTTGCAACTCTTGGAAAAAGAGAAAGTCACACCTGATTTGGAGAGCGAGCGGCTGAGACCTGGGTATCTAAAAGTATACGCTGATCTGTTTTTTTGGCTCCCTTGTTTCCATAGCATGGAGCAACACCTTTGTTGATCTCATCCCCAGAAGCACCAAGAATGAAAATGAGGTTCGGACTATGCTTAGGTCATGTCAAAATTCATGATCATATTTGGACCAAATCATATAATACAGGATATGTGTATTCTTCTCTGTCACCACTAACCTTGGGCATCGTGGTTGTAAAAATAAACCTGATAGTTCTTATCCTTGAGGAGTCAGTAGGTAGTCTGGTGGGAGCATAGAGATGCGAACAGTTGCAGTATCGTGAGGCAGGTGGTGAGGTACATGTATATAAGGGTGCTGTGGAAGATTCACAGAGGAAGTGCTGCTTGAAATGCGTCATGAGGGGCTTCCCTGGTGGTGCAGTGGTTGAGAGTCTGCCTGCCAATGCAGGGGACACGGGTTCGAGCCCTGGTTTGGGAAGATCCCACATGCCGCGGAGCAACTAGGCCCATGAGCCACAATTACTGAGCCTGCGCGTCTGGAGCCTGTGCTCCGCAACAAGAGAGGCCGCGATAGCGAGAGCCCCGCGCACCGCGATGAAGAGTGGCCCCCGCTTGCCGCAACTAGAGAAAGCCCTCGCACAGAAACGAAGACCCAACGCAGCCAAAAATAAATAAATAAATAAATAAATAAATAAAAAAATTAAAAATGCTTTAAAAAAAAAAAAAATGCGTCATGAAAGATGAGTCAGTTTTCTCGCAGGAGAAAACTATCTCACAGAGGAGATGCTACAGGATTTGCAAAAGCATGGAAATGTGAGGGACTTAGGTCTTTGGGGGAACTGTAGGTAGTTTGTTTTGGCTGCTCTGCCGGATGAACGTGAGGGGAGATGAAGCTCGAGCGATTTGCAGAGGTCTGACGGTGAACTCCGGACTGCTCGGGACTTTGCCCCACAGGTGCTCGAGAGTTTGAGATTGTACTGGGGAAGAGTGTCTCTGGTGTCTGTATTTTAGTGAGGTCACCCTAAAGGCCTGGAAGGGGAAGGGTCTGGAGGTAGGAGACTAGTCAGGAGGCTTTTGGAGTGAATTCAGGTAGCGGCCATGGGAATAGAAAAGATGGGGCATATATATATATATATATATATTTTTTTTTTTTTTTTTTAAGGTGGGGCATATTTGAGGGCTCTTGAGCCTGTAGCATCAGTGGAACGTGGTGCCCGGGTTGATTGCTGAGTTTGGGGGTGAACATGAAGGATGGTGCTTTCAGAAGAGAAGATGGTATGATTGAGTTAGAAAATGTAGGGTAGGAAGGGAGAAGATGACTGTTTCATTTTAGCTGGGTTAGGTTTGAAATGCTGGTGGCGTATCTAGGTGAGGATGACCACTGGGTCATTGGGAAGTTGGTTCTGGAGCTCAGGAACGTTGTGTAGAATTGAGATAAAGATTTGGGAATCAGGGGCTTCCCTGGTGGTGCAGTGGTTAAAGAATCCGCCTGCCAGTGCAGAGGACACGGGTTCGAGCCCTGGTCGGGGAAGATCCCACATGCCACGGAGCAACTAAGCCCATGTGCCACAACTACTGAGCCTGTGCTCTAGAGCCTGCAAGCCACAACTACTGAGCCCGCAAGCCACAACTACTGAGCCCACGTGCCACAACTCCTGAAGCCTGTGCACCTAGAGCCCGTGCTCTGCAACAAGAGAAGCCACCACAATGACAAGCCCGCGCACCGCAACGAAGAGTAGCCCCCGCTCGCCACAGCTAGAGAAAGCCCACGCACAGCAACAAAGACCCAATGCAGCCAAAAATAAATTTTAAAAAAAAATTGGGGAATCATTAACTTTATTGTTGAAACCTTGATGAAGTTGAGTATACAAAAGAGTATATAGAATGAGCAGCGAGCCACAGATGGAAACTTGGGGAACACCTTCATTTAAAAGGACAGTTGGAATAGTAGGATCACGACTTAATCACTCTGCCAGATACTAAGGGTATAAAGCTACTGAAATTATTTCAGTATATTGGGATGAGATCTGTGACAGAGGTATATGGTGGGTACTCTGAGAACGCAGCAGGAGTGAGGCCTCAGTCAGCCTGGACATGGGGGTAGGCTTCCTGGAGGACTTAGCATGGAGCTGTGCTGTGAGGGGACACGTTGCTGTAGCCAGAGGAGAGAGGTGGAGTGTTTTTGGCAGGGGGGGATTGCAAAGGCATTAGGCCCAAACAGCCTGGTAGACCAGGCAGGTGCAAGACTGAGAATGGTGGGGCCAGGTGGAGAAGGCCTAGACGCGTCACACTGAGAAGCTTGGGGTTTACCCTGATGGTGCTGGGCAGTCTCTGAAGAGTTTAGTGACGTGGTTGAATTTGCATCCTCTGTCATCCTGGGGACAATGTAGAGTGTGGCTTTGAGCAGGTCAAAGCTGGAAGCCAGCAGACTGATTAAAAGGGTGTTATCCAGACAAGAAAAATGAGCTTGAACCAGGAGCTAGGGAAGAAGTGCAGACTGGGTTAGTGTAATGTCTAGAGGTAAAATCTGAAGGACTTTGTGACAAAATGCAGGGGGTGGGACGGCAAAGGGAAGAAACCAGAACAAGTCTGGGGATTCTGGGTGAGTCGTGTTGTCATCCCTTGATTTGGGCAGTATAGGTGGGAATGCAAGCTTGGGAGAAAAGAGAGTGGGCTCAGTTTTGGACGTGTTAAGTTTGAGGTACCTGGGAGATCTCCAGGTGGGTGTACTTTGGAGGAAGTTGGAAAGGTGTGTTTAATTTCAGGAGAGGACAGAGTTCAGGCTTGAGTGTTGGTTTGTATGCTGCAGTTTACACTGTGAAAGCAGTTGAGAAAAGTGCTCAGGGACCGTGCAGCGTGAGCAGCGGGCTCCTGGTAGAATGTGGGCAACACCAGTGCCTCGGGGATGGGTGAAGTCAGAGGAGCCCAGGGGAGCCTGCATAGGAACGGCCGGGGAGTAGCATTATTGCAGTACACAGGGTTCGTAGTGTGAAATGTGGCAGAATGGCCTGGAAAGTGCCATGATTAAGGGAATTTTTGTATGATTTGTTAGTTCATCTCTTTTAAATGGAAGAGAGTGAGTTTTCCTTGTTTGTTGCCAGTGGAGAAGGAGGAAGTTGAAAATTCCAGATGCAGCAGCGATAAGGGGTTGAGCCAGGTTCATTAGCAGGAAGGGGATTTTTTTTTTCTTATGTACAATTTTTAAAAGTTAATTTCCATTTACAGTTATTACAAAATATTGGCTATATTCCATGTTGTACAATACATCCTTTAGCTTATCTTACACCTAATAGTTTGTACCTCCGACTCCCCACCCCTATGTTGCCCCTTCCCCCCTCTCCTACTGGTAAACACTAGTTTGTTCTCCATATCTGTGAGTCTGCTGCTTTTTTGTTGTATTCACTAGTTTGTTGTATTTTTTTTAAATTAATTAATTTTATTTATTATTTTTGGCTGTGTTGGGTCTTTGTTGCTGCACGCGGGCTTTCTCTAGTTGCGGCGAGCAGGGACTACTCTTCGTTGCTGTGTGTGGGCTTCTCATTGCAGTGGCTTCTCTTGTTGCAGAGCACAAACTCTAGGCACACAGGCTTCAGTAGTTGCGGCTCGCAGGCACAGTAGTAGTGGCGCACGGGCTTAGTTGCTCCACGGCATGTGGGATCTTACCGGACCAGGGCTCGAACCCGTGTACCCTGCATTGGCAGGTGGATTCTTAACCACTGCACCACCAGGGAAGTCCTGTTGTATTTGTTTAGATTCCACATACAAGTGATATCATACAGTATTTGTCTTTCTCTGTCAAACTTATTTCACTTAGCATAATGCCCTCCAAGCCCATCCGTGTTACTACAAATGGCAAAATCTCATTCTTTTTTATGGCTGAATAGTATTCCATTGCAGAGTAGGGGATTTTTGAATCTGTGAAGGGAGGAGTGGCAGGAGGGAAGGAGATAAAGGTGGGGGATATAGGTAAATTATATGGCAGAGGGGAGATTGAGAGCGTTCGTGTCTGGGGATTTCCTTTTCTTTTCTTTCTTTCTTTTCTTTGGCCATGCTGCACGGCATGTGGGATCTTAGTTCCCCGACCAGGGATTGAACCCACGCCCCCTGCATTGGAAGCGTGGAGTCCTAACCACTGGACGGTCAGGGAAGTCCCTGGGGATTTTCTTTTTGAAATTAGAAGTGTGGCCATCTGATAAGAGTGGAAGTAGGCATGGGTTGAGGGGCCGTAAGAAAGGTGGTAAATGATAGCATGAGCCATGTGGGGATAGGATGGAGGAAGGTGCAAGGGCTAGCTTTGAAAATGGTGGCACTGCCTTGTCTATGGAATATGAATGTGGAGCCTGCGTTTGAGAACAGGAAGATGAGTGAATCCTCAAGGGAGAACTTGGTTTTAGTTAAGACCAGAAAGAAGAAGAGTTTCACTTACAAAGGAAGCAGTGTTCCAGAGAGAGTTTAGGCCGAGCAGTGAAGGTATTAGCAGAGTTGGGGGTTAGGAGCCATGCAGAAAAGTAAAGTTTTGGGAATGCTAGAGATGTGTAGTGGCTTCAGGGGTTTGTATTTGGCAAGTGGATAAACTAGCCTCAGGGTTCTGAATGGATGGATCCCTTGTGAAGTTACTTTCATGCTAGCTCAGGCTGAGGTTGAGCGTGTTGTTAAGAGAGAGGCCTGATGACATCTGCATTTAAGCTGGGCTTTGGCTCAGCTTCCTCGTAAAATTTAGGTGAAAGTTTTTATGGGGCATCCATTGTTCTCCCTCTTGGAACTTGCCAGTATCTCAGACTTTTAGAATAGCAGGCCTTTTAAAATCCTTAATGAAGAATGGGTGTGTTAATCTAATGATTTCTTGGGTTTATTTCTTTTTCAGTTTATATTTTCAAAATATAAATTAAACGTTGTCTATTTTCCAGTAACACAGCTGAAAAGCACTTTTACTTGTCCTTGACATTAATACAGTACCCTTGATTCATATGCGCACTCTTTGTTACGTTTCTGTATGTGCCTTTTTTCTAAGGATCGCAACAATGCAAGGCAAATTCATGAGGGTGCAAGTTTACCTTTTTTTGAAGTGTTTGTTGATGCTCCCCTGCATGTTTGTGAACAGCGGGATGTCAAAGGACTCTACAAAAAAGCACGGGCTGGAGAAATTAAAGGTAAGTAATATTTTTTTTCCCAGTTTGTCTTTCCTTAGATATTTCATCTTACCATATCTGAGACTGATAATCTTTTCTAGGAGATGGAAGTTTTCAAACAACTTGGAGTTCCTTGAGAAGAGAAAGCAAGTCTTGTTACACTGTTGTATCTCTCAGGCCTACCAGTAGTACCTGGCACTGTGTACACTCAGTATCATCGATCAGGTTGAAATCCTACTCGCAAGGCAGTTTTAGAGGATTGGGACTTTGGGGGCTGGTGGAAACCTATTTGGTATAATTAGGTACCTAGCATTAGATTGGATATTAGTTGCTAGTTGCTGCTACTTCTGTTCTCTTTTTTCCAGTGAAAATGTAGGACATTCCATAGCTACTGGGAAAAATGCCTGAATTATAAGCATCTTGAGAGCAAGGAAAATATCTCATTCTTATTTATATCATAGTGCCTGGAATGGTCTGAAATTCATTCTATGTATGATTGTTGCATTAGATTAAATTAACATATCTGTGATTTTACCAAAGTACATACAGCTTGTATTTTCGATTTTGTGGTCTGCTCCCAGAGTTTCAACTATGATGAAAATTTGGACATAGAAAGAGACATTTAGAACCCGTTCTGCTGTCGCCCTTGATACCAGTCATTCTGTTTATCTTTTAGACATCCTTTGACATTAGCCCTGGTCTATTACCGGTATTATTATTAACAGTAACAGAGGGCATGCCAGCATAAGAAAAATCAAAGATAGGTTCAGCATTGTTTGGGATCAATTCATGCCCCTAACTTTTGTTTGCCTTCCCAGCAGGGAGTGTGATAGCCTCAGACTATCAGGAGCTCTATGAAGTGTAGATTTTGGCACCAGCTTCTGGCCCTAGAAAGGAAAAGGTGGAACAGGAAGGAAAATGCTTGTTATTCTGGGCTCTTCTGTTTGGACCTGGGAGCCCCTCAGCAGTTGGGGCAAGTTCCACTGGCCGTGGTGAATCTGGTTCCTTGGGCAGGGCTCGTATCCAGTCTTGCCATCATGGAGACTCAAGTTTCACCCATTAAGCCTGTGCTTTCTTGACTCAGCGAGAATAGGCTGCCTGACCTGAATAATATATGGCAACAGGAGGGAAAACAGTTTATCCATTTAATTTCTAGGTCATCCTCTCTCTGTTGACGGCCAGTGTGCACTTCTGTTTTTTGTAATAGAGATTTGCAAAGAGAAGCAGAACAGTGTGTCCAGGATCCTGAAGTCTGAATCTCCTACTTATTTTAACTGTAGTTGGTTTTGTTGTTTTTGCAAGGATGGATTGATGAGGGAGGTAGATTTGTTTGCTCAGCTGGAGTAAGCACCCTGTGAGCCAGGACAACATCTTTACCATTTTTGTATTTTTAGAATTTAGCACAGAGCATGGCCCAAAGCATAATACTTGGTACACACACACAGTAAATGCTTGTCGAATGGATTAGAAGGTGGAGTGGAAATTGGATGTTCAACACTTTGATCAGTGCTTTCTATTTGCAAGGTTTATATTTGGTGCTGGGGATGCAAAGATGAATAATAAGACTGAATCCAAAATACCTTGAGTCACTTACAGTTTGCATTCTGTATCTGGGAATGTGCTTGTATTAGTTCAGTTTTCTATGTTTTACTTGTTTACCAGGTGTTTCTTAATTCCTCTGAATAGACATTGGTAAAATGTTCTTAGGTTAATGTATACCTGTGTGCATGTGTGTACACACGTTTATTTATTTTAGGTTTGCCATGGTTCTAGAGTTCCTGACTGGACAGTTTTCAAAATCATTTACTCATTGTAAGAATGGTGCTTAAAAAGTTTCCTACCAATGCTATTTCAGAGCCTAGATGGTAAACATTTCAGGGACAGGTGAGATTGCATACATTCAGCAGACTTCAGGCTTTTATAGGCCTTTATATGGCATTTACTAAACTGTAAATATATGCCTGTGTCAGCTACTCTAATACCTAGATTATTTTCATGAGTAATGCTCAACTAGTTGTTATTTACTTAAATATAAATGTTTTTCTCACAGTATACATTTACTGTAATCACTTATGGGCTAAATTAACTAGGAAGAGACTTCCTGGGCTTTTAAAATGTTAAACCAAGTCTTCTAACACAGTGATCCTCAAGCTTTGCTGCACATAAGCATTTTCTGGTGGGACTTAAAAAATCTAGTGCCAAGGCTGTACCCCAGACCATTGAAATCAGAATCTCTTAAGGGTGGGACCCAGTGATTCCAGCGTGTAGCTACATTTGAGAATCAGAGCTTAAGAACTAGTGTTTTAACCAGGTTTGTTTTTTCCCCACCTATTTTACTGTGACTCACCACTAATACTGTTAGGAATATTGGTAATGCAAAAATTTCTTCTTGGGTTCAGGACTTGATGTGATACTTAAAAATATGAAATAGAAAAAAAATGAAATAGATGGGCTGTAGACTTGTAGTGTTTATTTTAAAGCTTTTTAGTAATGATTTTAAATTCATGTTGACCATTCTAACCCAAGAATGACTTGGCATTCCAAGGCAGACAGATCTCGAATGACTTCGGAATGGAATAATGTTAAAGATAGGAATAGCATATCTTCAGCTCAACCAGCCCATTCTGTGGTTAACATCATGTGTTCTTTCTCTTCTAGGCAGTTACACGGTAGCACATATACAGATAGGGAAAATCTAAATAGTGATTAATATCTAAATTGGTTACATTTGATTGTGGAACATTTTTGGTGATATAACAGGATTCCTTACTTATGTTCTGCTTAAGCTAATAGTAGTTACTCTGTCTTGCCTGAACACTTAATGTGATGGCAGAAGAACCCTGCAGAGCTTCAATTCGGCTGTAGATAATCCTGGTGAATATAATGGACAGATTGACTTGGCATTGGTTTTTGCACTGAGAGGGAAAAAAATCTTGTCGAGTTTGGTTTTATGCCCAGGGTTTAGGCAGTATATCCTGTGTTCCTGTGGAGAAATTCGATGCTCTGGATTACTTGGTATTCATTCCTGTTTCTTCACAGGCACTGTAGGCGTTTACTTAACAGAAAAAAGGAAAGGTGATAGAAATGTCATCAATCTTCATTATTTGAAGATTCCAGATTTGCAAATGTGCCTACTCACTAAAATTTATTTGTTACCCCACATCCATGTACCCACAGTGCTTTGGCTGTCACTTGTAGACACACACAGAGCAGCAAAATTTTAGTCACCCAGAATATACATTCCCAGCTGAAGTTGAACAAGGCTTTTGTGTTTCAGCTCTCATACTGTAAAGAAGTGTCCTTTTGATGGCCTATTTGGTGCCGTGTGTTTTGCTTTTTTTTTTTTTTCTTTTTGTTGGTGATTTTGCTGTTTAAAATGGCCCCCCGGCACAGTGCTGAAGTACTGTCCAGTGTTCCCAAGTGCAGGAAGACTGACCTGCCTTGTGGAGAAAATACATGTGTTAGGTAAGCTTTGTTCAGACATGAGTTCTGGTGCTGTTGGCCATGAGTTCAGTGTTAATGAATCAGCACTATATATGAAATAAGGTGTCTTTAAACAGAAACACTCATAAAACAATATATTAATTGGTTGACAAAAATTTGGTGACTAGAGGCTCACAGGAAGCCAAACCCACGTTTCTCCTAGAAGCAGTGGTTCAGTATTCACTAATTTTGTGTGTGTGGCAACTTATTGAAGAGAACTACTGCGAATAAGAAGGATCGACTGTTTGTGTTCAAAGAAGAAACAAAAGTTTAATTAGAAATCTTCTCCCAGGAAAGAAGTTTCAATATTATAACCCCGTAACTGAGAAGGGGCAGCATAAATATGAACTTCAGCATAGCAGAGACTTGCACTGAGGAAACAAACCTATTTTAATTTCCACTCCCTCTATTATCTTTTACCTTTTATAGGTTTCACTGGGATTGATTCTGAATATGAAAAGCCAGAGGCCCCGGAATTGGTGCTGAAAACAGACTCCTGTGATGTAAATGACTGTGTCCAGCAGGTTGTGGAACTTCTACAGGAACGGGTAAGAGGAGGTCCAAGAGGGAATCCCCAGAGAATAATTATATCCGTCTCTAACATTCCCCCTCCAAAAAAGGGGTTGTGGTAATATGGAGTAACATTTGTATTTTATATT
Source organism: Balaenoptera physalus (assembly GCF_965194825.1). NCBI lineage: Eukaryota > Metazoa > Chordata > Mammalia > Artiodactyla > Balaenopteridae > Balaenoptera > Balaenoptera physalus. Next base: position 118,847,458 of record NC_138884.1, on the reverse strand, counting down.
CTTTTTTTTTCTTCCAATTTTATTGAGATATAATTGACATACAGCATTGTATAAGTTGACAGTGTACAGCATAATGATCTGACTTACGTACATCACGAAATGATGATAACAGTTAAGTTTAGTGAACATCCGTCATCTCACATAGATACAGAATTTAAGAAATAGAAACCATTTTTTTGTGTGTGTGATAAGAACTCTTAGGATTTACTTTCTTAGGAACTTTCATATATGACACACAACAGTGTTAATTATATTTATAATGTTGTACATTACATCCCTAGTGTACTTATTTACCTTATAACTGGAAGATTGTACCTTTTGACTGGCTTCATCCAGTTCCCTCTCCCCCAACCCTCTGCCTCTGGTAACTACAAATCTGATCTCTTTTTCTGTGAGTTTGTTTGTATGTTCATTTGTTTTTGAAGTATAATTTATAACACTGTGTTAGTTTCTGTTACACAACATACTGATGTTTTATATACACTTCAAAATGATTACCATAATAAGTCTAGTTACGTTGCCACAAAGATATTACTTAGTTATTAACTATATTTCCCACACTGTATATTTCATACTCATGACTCATTTATTTTGCAACTATAAGTTTGTACCTCTTTTTTTTTTTTTTTTTTAAAAAGCCCCATTCCGTTTTTTGTTTCTTTTTTTTTAAAGATGTATTTATTTATTGATTGATTGATTGCTATGTTGGGTCTTCATTTCTGTGCGAGGGCTTTCTCTAGTTGTGGCAAGCAGGGGCCACTCTTCATCGCGGTGCGTGGACCTCTCACTATCGCGGCCTCTCTTGTTGCGGAGCACAGGCTCCAGACGCGCAGGCTCAGTAGTTGTGGCTCACGGGCCTAGTTGCTCCGCGGTATGTGGGATCTTCCCAGACCAGGGCTCGAACCCGTGTCCTCTGCGTTAGCAGGCAGATTCTCAACCACTGCGCCACCAGGGAAGCCCAGTTTGTACCTCTTAATCACCCTCACCTATTTCTTTCTTCATCCCCCAGTCACCTCTCTTCTGGTAATCTTTTTGCTCTCTGTATCAATAACTCTGTTTCTGTTTTGTTAAGTTTGTTCATTTGTTTTGTTCTTTAGATTCCACATAAAAGTGAAATCATACAGTATTTGTCTTTCTCTGTCTGACTTATTTCACTTAGTATAGTATCCTATGGGTCCATCCATATTGTCATAAATGGCAAGATTTCATTCTCTTTTACGGCTGAGTAATATTTCATTATATACATATACCACAACTTTATCCATTCATCTATTGATGGGTACTTGGATTGCATCCATTTCTTGGCTGTTGTAAATAATGCTGCATAGGGATGTGTATAGCTTTTCTAATTAGTGTTTTTATTTTCTTTGGATAAATACCTAGGAGAGGTATTGCTGTATCATATGATAGTTCTATTTTTAATTTTTTGAGGAATCTCCATACAGTTTTCCATAGTGGCTGCACCAATTTATATTCCCACCAATAGTGTATGAGGGTTCCCTTTTCCACACATCCTCGACGATACTTGTTATTTGTTGTGTTTTTGTTAATAGCCATTCTGACAGGTGTGAGGTGTTATCTCTATAGTGGTTTTAATTTGTATTTCCCTGATCATTAGTGATGTTGAGCATCTTTTCATGTGTTTGTTCACCAATTGCATGTCTTCTTTAGAAAAACAGATCCTCAGATCCTCTGCCCATTTTTTAATCGGATTGTTTGGTTTTTTTGATGTTAGTTGTGTGAGTTTTTTGTATATTTTGGATATAAACCCCTTATCAGCTATATCATTTGTGAATATCTTCTCCCATTCAGTAGGTGGCCTTTTTGTTTTGTTGATAGTTTCCTTTGCTGTGCAAAAGCTTTTTAGTTTGATGTAGTCCTATTTGTTTACTTTTGCATTTGTTTCCCTTGCCTGAGGAGACATAGCCAAAAAAAATACGATTAAGACCAAAGAGCATACTGCCTATGTTTTCTTGTAGAAGTTTTATGGTTTCAGGTCTTACATTTAAGTCTTTAACCCATTTTGAATTTATTTTTGTATATGGTGTGAGAAAGTAGTCCCAGTTTGATTCTTTTGCATGTAGCTGTCCAGTTTTCCCAACATCATTTATTGAAGAGGCTGTCTTTTTTCCCATTGTATATTCTTGGCTCCTTTGTCATAGATTAATTGCCCATATAAATGTGGGTTCATTTCTGGTCTCTCTATTCTGTTCCTTTGATCTATGTGTCTGTTTTTGTACCAGTACCATACTGTTCTGATGATAGTAGCTTTATAATGTAGTTTGAAATCAGGGAGCATGATACCTCCAGCTTTGTTCTTCTTTCTCAAGATTGTTTTGGCTGTTTGGGGTCTTTTGTGTTTCCATACAAATTTTACAATTATTTGTTCCAGTTCTGTAAAAAATGCTATTAGTATTTTGTTAGGAATTGAAGTGAATTTGTAGATTGCCTTGGGTAGTGTGGTCATTTTAGCAATATTAATTCTTCCAGTCCATGACCAGGGTATATCTTTGCATGTTGGTGTCATCTTCAGTTTCTTTCATCAGTGTCTTATAGTTTTCTGAGAAGAAGTCTTTTACTTCCTTAGTTAGATTTATTCCTATTTTATTCTCTTTGATGTGATCGTAAATGGAATTATCTTCTTAATTTCTCTTTCTGATAGCTCATTGTTAGTGTATAGAAATGCAACAGATTTCTATATATTAATTTTGTGTCCTGCAACTTTACCAGATTCGTTGATTAGCTATAGTAGTTTTTGGTAGTGTCTTGAGGATTTTCTGTGTAGAGTATCATGTTATATGCAGTGACAGTGTTACTTCTTCCTTTCCAGTTTGGATGCCTTTTATTTATTTTTCTTGTCTGATTGCTGTGACTAAGACTTCCAATACTATGTTGAATAAAGATGGTGAGAGTAGACAACTTTGTCTTGTTCCTGATCTTAGAGGAAATGCTTTAACCATTGAGTATGCTGTTAGCTGTGGGCTTATCATATATGGCCTTTATCATATTGAGGTGTGTTCTCTCTATACCCACTTTGTTGAGAGTTTTTATCATAAATGGATGTTGAACTTCGTCAGAAGCTTTTTCTGCCTCTATCCAGATGATCATATAATTTTTATTCTTCATCTTGGTAATGTGGCGTATCACATCGACTGATTTGTGGATATCGAACCATCCTTGCATCCCTGGGATTAATCCCACTTGATCAAGGTGTATGATCCTTTTAATGTGTTGTTGAATACATTAATTGCTGAATACGTGCATTTTAAATTCTTTATAGCACTGACGGTTTTCTGTGCATGTGCGTCACTGTGTTAGGTGCTGTGGGGGGCACCATATATGTACCACATGTGAAATATTCCAGTCAGTCTAAACCACAGGAGGCTTGAGAGACAAACAGTCTTTTATTTTACCTGTAATTTTAACACACAAATACCTTATAGAGGAAAGTCATCCTTGGTTATTCAGCTCTACAACTTGGCATCAGTATATTTTTAAGTTGAGTTACATAATGTATTTAACTTTTCCTAAACATTTACAGAGTGTCCAGATTTCCCCTGTGATAACTTGATGACATCTTATGGTTGAATTTTAGGGAGGTGAAGGTTCCAGGACATAAGGACCTTTGTCTCGTTCCTGAGCATATGGAAACATAAAGAGGTTTGATGCTATCCAGAACTCAGGCCCACTAGGTGCATGATTCTCTCAGAGTTTAGTTTAATCTCAGTTTTTAGAAGTTACTTTTCTTCCCTTCTCTGCTCGTTTCTCCATACTTCCCCTTTTCCAGTGGAGGGTCACAGTTCATTTAGCTGAAGAGGATCTGGCCTTCATGTGGGTGTCAGTAGTTCCTTTCTCCCCAGTCATGGGGTCCCTACCTTTGCTGTTCAGTGCTGCACAGGAACTCCTGATATGGTGGTACACATTCGGCATTGCATCATTGCTCCTCATTCTGTCTTAACTGTGGCTTGTGATTTCTGAACCCACTCTTGATTTTTAAAATCCTATTACCATAAAACTCTTTCATGTAGTATTTCTTACTGGATATACTAGGCATACAACTTATAAATAAAAATTACCTATATCTGAATATACTATGAATGTTTAGCCTTTGAATTTTTCCATATTATAAAATGTTTACCAGATGATTAGTCTAGGACTTGCTTTCCTAATTTATTTCCCTTACATAAGCATTTTAGCTGAATAGATAGAAATAAAATGAATTGCTAACTGCCCTGCTCCGATGTTTTTCTTCATATATATTGATGTACTCTCTGCAGGTCAATGAGACCTAATCCCAGAAGGTTTCATACTTCATTTTTCTGCTCTTCTTCATTTTTCCGTTGGTTAATAGGTTTCCTATTAACCAACTTCTGAGCTCTTGAGCTAGTCCTATTGCTCTGCTTCTGGCTTCCCTCTCATCTCTTCATTATTCATTCTTTCATTATCCATCATCAATCCGATATCTGTTAAAAGCCCGCTACTGTAGTTAGTCACATTCTAGGGCACTGGCACTACAGAGCTTAACCAGCTGTGTTTCTGTCCTTGAGGAATTTACATTGTAGGTGATAGAAACAAATTAGAGTATATAATTCCTAGAAAGTGTCCTAGAAACCATAGTTTCAGTGTATACATAGCATACTGGGAGGCACAGAGGACTGAGTTTGGAAAGGCTTTATATCAGATCTTTCTCATCTGTTTGTTCATTTTTAAAGGATTTTTTGGGAGAGGGCATAGGATACATTTTAAAAAATTTTATTGAAGTATAGTTGATTTACAATGTTGTGTTTAATTTCTGCTGTACAGCAAAGTGACTCAGTTATACATATATATGTTCTTTTTCATATTCTTTTCCATTATGGTTTATCACAGGATATTGAATATAGTTCCCTGTGCTATACAATAGGACCTTGTTATTTATCCATCCTATATATAATAGTTTGCATTTGCTAATCCCAAACTCCCAGTCCTTCCCTCCCCCACCCCCTCCCCCTTGGCAACCACAAGTCTGTTCTCTATATCCGTAAATCTGTTTTTGTTTCGTAGATATGTTCATTTGTGTCGTATTTTAGATTCCACATATAAGTGATGTAATGTGGTATTTGTCTTTCTCTTTCGGACTTAACTTTGCTTAGTATGATAATCTCTAGGTCCATCCATGTTGCTGCAAATGGCATTATTTCATTCCTTTTTATGGCTGAGTAATATTCCATTGTATGTATATACCATATCTTGTTTATCCATTCATCTGTCGATGGACATTTAGGTTGTTTCCATGTCTTGGCTATTGCAGATAGTGGGGCTGTGAACACTGGGCTGCATATATCTTTTTGGATTATAGTTTTGTCTGGGTGTATGCCCAGGAGTGGGATTGCTCGATCATATGGCAACTCTATTTTTAGTTTTTGGAGGAACCTCTATACTATTTTCCATAGTGGTTGCACCAGTTTACATTCCCACCAATAGCATAAGAGGGTTCCTTTCCTCCACACCCTCTCCAGCGTTTATTATTTGTAGACTTTTGAATAAAGGGCATTCCAACTGGTGTGAGATGGTACCTCATTGTAGTTTTGATATGTATTTTTCTAATAATTAGTGATGATGAGCATCTTTTCATATGTTTGTTGGGCATAGAGTTCTGGGTTGACAGGTGTTTTTCTTTTAGTACTTTAAAGATGTTGTTCCATGGTCCTCTTGTTTGCATTGTTTCTTTTTCTTTTTTTTTTTTTTTGATTTTCCTTCCTAGAAGGAGTTACAATGTTCTTTGCTTCCATTTTTTTTTTTTTTTTTAAGGAATGTAGTTTATTTTTATTTATTTTTATTTATGGCTGTGTTGGGTCTTCGTTTCTGTGCAAGGGCTTTCTCTAGTTGCGGCAAGTGGGGGCCACTCTTCATCACGGTGCACGGGCCTCTCTCCATCACGGCCTCTCTTCTTGTGGAGCACAGGCTCCAGACGCGCAGGCTCGGTAATTGTGGCTCACGGGCCTAATTGCTCCGCGGCATGTGGGATCTTCCCAGACCAGGGCTCTAACCCGTGTCCCCTGCGTTAGCAGGCAGATTCTCAACCACTGCGCCACCAAGGAAGCCCGTTTGCATTGTTTCTGATAAAAGTCTGATGTGATTCTTTTCTTTTTTCCCCTCTCTTTATAATGTTTCTTTTTTTTTCTGCCTAAATTCAACATTTTCTCTTAATCTTTTTGGTTTTCAGCAGTTTTAGTATGAAGTTTATAGGTCTCTCAGTATATTTAGGTCGATTTCTTTCAGTTTAGAGTTCTTTTACTTTCTTGGATTGGTAGTTTATTCTTTTATTGGTTTTTGAAAACTCTTGGCCATTATGTCTTCAAATATTTCTCTTGTCCTATTCTCCCTCCTCCTTCTGGGACTCCAGTTACACATATGTTAGACAATATAATATTTTCCCTCAGCCTAAAGATGCTCTGTTCTTTCACCCTTTTTTGTCTTAACTTTTCAGCTTTATTAATTTCTATTCACTTATTTTCAAGGTTACTGATGCCTTAGCTGTATCCAATATATTGATTTGCCCATAGGAAGAATTTTTAAACTCTGATAATTAAAAAATTCTATCATCATTTGGCTTTTTTGTTTTTAATATAAGTGTACATCTCTCTGTTGAAATCCTTTATCTTTTTAGGCATGCTGTCCACTTTTGCACTAGATGTTTTAACATAGTAATTTTATTTTAAAGGCCTGCCTGATGGGTCTAACCTCTGGGTCATTTCTGGATCTTGATATATTTCTTAACAGTGGGTGTTTTTCCTTGCTCTTTTTGATGTGTCCTAATTTTTTATTGAATGCTGGGTGTTGTGTCTGGAAGAACAGTAGAGATTGAGGTAAGTGATATTTATGCTTTGGGCATTTATGCTTCTTCTGTCACACTGTTAGTGTAGTGAGTTGAGTTAGTTTAATAAGTAGTTCGGCTGGGTTAGGGTTTCCTTATTCTATAGTTACTCTTAGTGCACCACCCGCTTCACATTTCTCCAGTGGTGAGCTCGTTTCCTTGTGCTTAGTGTGGGATCTGGCCTGCTGGAGGGTTTTCCGCAGTGTTTCTACTCCATCCTCAGCTTTTAGCATTCCCTATATGCCTGTACCACAGAAGGGGGTCCCCTTCCAGGCTCTTGCTCCTCTCTCCCAGCAGTAAACTACTGTTGCTTATTACTTAGTGCCAAGCTCGTGATGGGGGAGCAGTGGTGGTCTTCAGTTCTGCTGGTCCAGCTTCAGTCTTAAGCAGGACCTATGCTTCTGGATCTCGGAGTGGGTCTTTCTCAGTGTTGCTTCCCCTCCCTGCATGGTAGCCAGCCTCTCTTTGAACCTGGGAGGTCTTGGAGGGTGAGTTTTCTGCTCCTCACGTGCAGATCCCTGGTTTGTATCGGTTCAGGATCCCGGGCCAAGAGAGTTTCTTCCACCTCCTTTTGGCAAACCATACTTGCTTCTACCCCTCCCCCAAAACAGCAGACCCTGGGAGGCTAGGGGTGGGGTGGGGAGCGGTTTCCTGCCCTCCCCCATCAGCCTGAGGCTTTTGTTTTGGATGAGACAGTGTTGCAGGGAGTGGGCGGAGCTTTGTGCTTGTGCACCACCGAGGGAGCGCTCTCTCTGGTCCCCAGACCTGCCCCTCATGTTCCTTCTGCACACCTCTTGTAGGCCTGCTTGGGAGTGAGCGCAGAGCTCCTCGTGTCTGGCTTCCCAGTGATGCTAACCTGTCACACTAGTCCACACTCAGCCTTGAAGAATTTGCAAAACTTTACAGCTGTTTTCTTCTTCCTGCTTTTCTTGCAGCCATCTCTTCCTCCCAGGCTTTACTAAAGGGAGATAATTCATGTGTCTTGGCTTTTCTTGGTGGGACTTGTCACTCTTTGGAAGCAGCTCATGTTATTGCTTTAGGACCTCAGCTCTGTGATGGGCTCAGGAAAGTTTGATTTTATAGATTAGCTGGCCTTTCTGCTTGTTAGGTGGTGGTCTATTGTGTAATTTCTGTTTTATTTTCAGCGAATTGTCTATCCTTACTCTACTTTTACTCTGTTGGGGTTGTTTATAGTTTTCTTATAAATTTGTATGAAATCAATAAATATTAATTCTATGCCATTTTCATTGAAACTATGTTTTCAGTATTCTTCCTTTATATTTACATTGTAGTTTTGTTTGCATTTTTTATATGTTGAACCTATCTTTTTTTTTAACTTAAGATTTGTCGTATCAATGTTAGAAAGTTATACTTAGTTCTATTTTCTTTTTTCTTTTTCTATTTTTGGCCACACCATGCGGCTTGCAGGATCTTAGTTCCCTGACCAGGGATCGAACCCTGGCCCATGGCAGTGAAAGTGTGGAGTCTCAACCACTGGACCGCCAGGGAATTCCCGATAGTTCTATTTTCTGTTAGTTTGGATTGTCTGTTTTTTATATCTAATTACTGATTCTTAAGTGTTCTACAAAACTTCAGAAAAATACACATAGATATTCTCATAAAATTTTAGGGGGCTCATGAATCTCAGAAGCCATTTTATGGGCTATAGATAATTCCAGATAGTTCAGACGCTTAAGGGATTATTAAACTTAGAGTGTGATGGCTACCCTCCTTCCCTTCTTTCTTTCCTTCAATTCCTAAACACTTCTTTGGGACCCTACTCAGAGTTGCGTCCTTTGAGTTTGACACTTTACCTACATAGAGGCTTTTTTCTTTCTTTTTTTTTTTTTTTGTAGTGGGTAGATGATTTGTTGTTTTTCAAGAAAAATTTATCTTGAGAAAATTTGGCAATTCTTCTGTAAATCTAAAAATATTACAGAGCATTCTTGTATATCCTTTACCCAGCTTCCTCTTAGGTTAATAACTTACATGATCATAGACCATTTCTCAAAACTGAGAAATTAAGCTTGGTACTTTGTACTAAAGCACAAACTTATTTGGATTTCACAAGCTTTTCCACTATTATCCTTTCCTATTCTTGGATTCAATCCAAGATCCCTCACTGTATTTAGACTTAAATTATTTTTAACCATGATTCTGTAAAATGAAAATGCAGGCTCATGTAGTGTCTGTTATGCATAGGACTTTGCCTTTTTTTTCCCCCTGTAACAGTAAAAAATTGAATGTTGACTGCCACTGTACAATTGGTCACCCCACTTCCAGTCCTGTCTGCCTTTTATTCCATTTTATATTGTTGGCAGAATCATCTTTCTAAAGTGTAGTCTAATCCTTTCCATTTTTTACTCTAAAATATATATTGATTTTTTTTCCCCATTGTTTATAGAATTAAGGTAATTTGTGTTCAAGCTTCTCCATAGTTTGGTTCCAAGCTGCTTTTTAAAAAATTATTGTCCTTATGCCTTTCACCACAGTGTTTACTTTTTTTCTTTTTTTGATGCCATTGCTTGCCTTAGTCTCTGTGGCCTTAATGCCTTGCTCCCAATTTGTTTGTTCCTAATTAATGATTATACCTATTATTCTTCCTTTTATACAGATATTAGTCTATATTATTCTTGCTAGACAATCTGATAATTGGACAGTTTCATTCAAGGTTTTGAAAACGAGGGATAGATAAACTAACATCTAGTGAATCCTTATTGTAAGGGCCATGTATGTGGGGCTTTGCGTCTTTTAAAATATTTGCTTTGATTGTTAGAATCTCAGGGGAAGTGGTCTTTTGTCCTACTTTAGCTTCTAACCACCTCTCACTTGAATTACTTTGGTGGTTTCCTACTTGGTCTTTGCACTGAGTACTTTGTGTATGTTGTCTAATTTTATTCACAGAGTAAACCTATGAAGTATTTCAGAGATATTAACTAACTTGTTCATGAACTTATTGGACTCCATACCTAGGATTCCAGGTACATGAATTCCTAGAATTCATTTTCATATGCCTCTGGCTTTTACTTCCAAGAGTGTTCTTATTACAACGCAAGTACAATATAATTAAATTTACGGCCAGAAAGGTATTCTGGTTATATTAGTTTAAGACAGGGAAATTTTCTTTTGAAAATTACTCAATTTTATTCTAAACCTGGGTGGTGACAAAAGAATAAATGTAAATGCCTCCTTAATGCAGTTGCTTTTTTGGGAACCACCCTCTTTTGGGGAAAAGATTTCAGTTATATGCTTTCCTAAGTAAATGACTTCACTTCCCATTGAAAGTATGTATTTCTGTTTGTACTTGCTGATCCTGTGAGTTAATTTAACAAATACCTAGTGCCATACATGCTAGGCACTGTTGTAAACCACTGTGGATGTGGCAGTGAATTAGACGGTACAGATTCCTGCCTCATGGACCTTAATTTTTGGTCGTTACTACCATTATTTATAAACTAGAATGACTATATAAATTCTTTTTTTTCTTTTATAACATGATATAGAATTTAAAAGTACAATTGAAGGAAGAAATATGCACACATACCCAACTACTTCTGTTCTGGCGTTTATTCTCCTTTGATTTTCTCACAAAGTTGAATCTCAGCTGAACATTAGGACATGGGGAAACCAGTGCATACCTGATGTTCAGCTCAGAGTTTATGGTTAGTTGGTGATACAAGGAGTTTCTTTGCCTGCTGCACCCTTATCGCAAGGTGACTTAGTGTAATGTGCTTTTCCTAATAAGCTCCTTCTCCCTGGTGGTCCATGGGTAGCCAGTGCAATTCAACTTCATTGTCATCACAAAGACATTTAAAAATTTTTATTTATTTATTTATTTGTTTATTTATTTTGGTTGTGCCGGGTCTTAGTTGTGGCAGGCAGGCTCCTTTAGTTGCGGCTCGTGGGCTCCTTAGTTGCGGCATGCAAACTCTTGGTTGTGGCATGCATGGGGCATCTAGTTCCCTGAGCAGGGATCGAGCCCGGGCCCCCTGCATTGGGAGCCTGGAGTCCTAACCACTGCACCACCAGGGGAGTTCCACAAAGATATTTGTTAGGTTTTCCAAGGGTGGGTTATGTGAGCTCACATGGTAGAGCTAATATCACAAATACAGATTGCAGGTGGAGGGGATGAAGATGTCGAGTGAAATGGTGTTTTCAGGGAATAGTGACCAAATCTCCATAGCTTTGTAGTGTGTGCTCTGAGTGGGGATGTGAAGATTAGAGGTTCTGCGTTAACTAGCATTATGTCTAAGAATATAATTGTGAGTGCTGGCAGGGAATGGCGCAGGTAGAGATGGAAGAGCAGAACTCTTGGCATGTGCGAAGCCTTTGGTAGTCCCTTCAGTAGCATCATTGCATTTAATTTTTGTTAAAACTCTGAGAAGTAGTTACAATTTTCATTTTACTGATGAGGAAACAGATTCAGGGAGGTGAAGTTGTTTGTCCCAGGATAGTTCAGGTGTTTGACAAGCGCTGCCTCCTCTGGTAATAAGTGGAATTTTTTCTGTCTGATGCTCCATATTACTTTGGAGAGACTCTTCTGAAATGAATTCTACCAGGTATTGTTTCTTTAACGTTCTTTACTGTCGACAAAAAATTAATCCATCTAAGAAAGAAATGGAAAACTTTATTCGAGTCAAATAGAGGATTTTAACCCAGGAACAGGCCCTCAGCAAGCTCTGAGGACTGTTCTGCCCTTAAGGGTCAAAGCACAGTTATATAGGTTTTTGAGACAGAGGGCTGTACATTAAATGATGTAGATAGTTTGCACAATCCAGATCTGTGAGTACAAAGTGGAGGTCATTGTGGCCCCTTACAAGATCATGAAGGAATGTTATCTTTATTTTAAAATTAATTAATTAATATATTTATTTTTGGCTGCGTTGGGTCTTCATTGCTGCGCGTGGGCTTTCTCTAGTTGCGGCGAGTGGGGGCTACTCTTCGTTGTGGTGCGCAGGCTTCTCGTGGTGGCTTCTATTGTTGCGGAGCACAGGCTGTAGGTGCGTGGGCTTCAGTAGTTGTGGCTCGCGGGCTCAGTAGTTGTGGCTCGCGGGCTCTAGAGCGCAGGCTCATTAGTTGTGGCACACGGGCTTAGTTGCTCTGTGGCATGTGGGATCTTCCCAGACCAGGGCTCGAACCCGTGTCCCCTGCGTTGGCAGGCGGATTCTTAACCACTGCTCCAACCAGGGAAGTCCCCAAGAAGGAATGTTATCTTTTAAGGAGTTGTCTTGTTGGTGCTAGGAGAACATTGCTTTTTATGATTGAACATGAATTTCTGCTAGTGGGGAGAGTTAGGCCAATACATAATGCAGATACACAATGCACAGTAGAGGGGAGAGAGGTCAAAGGGCAGTGAAAATTTTTCATGTTTAAATTTTCCTTGATTTGCCTTAGAATATGAAATTTTATCATTATTAAGATATGGAATTGATTTTCACTGTCCAAGAAAAAATATTTTTAGTGTGGTTTACAGTGGGTATTTTAGGATGATGGGTATTTTGGTTCTATCATCTCTGGATTGTCTTATTTCTCTTTTGATCTGGCTTATGTAGTATAATTGGTATAGGCAGTGTGGTCATTTAAATAAATACTTAATTTCTCAGTATTTTGTCAGGGCATCTTTATTTTCTCAGTATGCTTCAGTTGGCACATTTTTATTCAAGAAGATAGAAGACACTGGAAAATACTGAGGGTTTTTTATTTAAGTTTTTTTCCTAACCCTTGAATGGTCACTAGATGGCCTGCTGGTATTGCATTTTAACTTGGCGGGTTATGACATAAAGAAGTAGGCTTCTTGCTGATGGTTTTAATCTAAAGTGATATTTTAAATACTGTTTTTAAATCTACTAGGAACTCTAGATTTAGTAGTGCTATAAATTATTTAAAGGTTTGTCTTCTTATGAAATGGTGGTTTAGTGCGCTAAATGGGTTTTATACTGCATGTAAAACCAGACTTTGCAGCTCAGTTTCAAAGTGATGCCAGTATGTCGTTGGTGTTCATGCTTTGGATGCATGTAGCTTAGATAATAGAAATTTAATAGTTTCATAAAAATATGATTGAGCTCTAGTGTTCAAATCTGTTGAGATTTGGCTCAAGAAAAAGTTCAGAAAATACTTAAAGGAAAAATTTAAAATGTGAAGTCACTGTGTTTATTAACTTGTTCACAGTTCTTTAGGAAGATTAAAAAGAGAAGGCAAGAACTACTATTTTCAGGTAGTGAATGTTGTTTGTTCTGCCGGCCAGTTTCCAGGAAAAAGCAAACAATTTTCTCTTTGAACAAAGATATGGATACAACATATGTTAGGTGTTAGACTGTATTTAGTCAGTCAAGCAAAAAAAAAAAGCAAAAGTTTTGAGTATCCATGTTACATTTTAAAATTAAATTTTAAAATATTTCTAGACCTACCTCATTAATGGTAGCATGTGACTTGTTGACTGACCCCCTACTCAGGAGAGCTCCCAGGAGCACAACGCTGTGTCCTCTCTACCCTTAAACGCTTGGTGACTATGGAGCTCTTAAAACTGGAAGTAAGGGGTTAGGTACATGAACACTTGTTCCTGACCTGGCTTGTGATCTGTTTTTGTTTTAAAGGAAATTTCCTGAAATAAAGGGTTTTATTTGTACAGGTTTCAGAAGAACACATTATTTTCTAACAGCTGACTGTGTCCCTGGGAATCCGAATGAATCCCAACTAAAATGGATAGCTCATGTGGCAGGGACTTCATGTTCTGTTGTCCAGATCTCTTGTCTCACTTTGAGGTGGTTTTGACTCTTTTAGATGTTCAGTAGTGGTTTTGGAAAGGAAAAATATTTGTCAGTAGAATGTGCTAGGAACTGGCTGTGTCTGCATTTTAAAAACTTTTTGTCTTCCTGATAGTTCTCTTCTCTCTACATGTCCAATCCACAGAGAACTCGCTTCCTCTGAGTACGTGTTCCATGTTCCTGTTGGCTCCTGCTATGTTTGTGTTAATTCCAAAAGTGCTCACTTTATGTACCTTCTTAGAAGAGAAGAACAGTAGCAACCTCTTGAACCTTTATTTTGCCATTGGTTAGATATCAGAAGAATTTTATATCTAAGTTGTGAGGTTAAAATTCACTTTAAAATAATTGCAGGGTGTGAATTTTGAAAAGGGAAGAATTTTGTGACATGCTTGTAATGAAAACAATTTTATACTTAAATAATTTTAATAAAATTTTAATTATAAATATTAAACAATAAAATTTTATGTAATTTAAAATTATTTTCTCAAACGACTTCCTTCCTTTTTGAAAAGAAAGTGATTACAGGGGAATTCCCTGGCGGTCCAGTTGTTTGGACTCCACACTTCCACTGCAGGGGGCACGGGTTTGAACCCTGGTTGGGGAACAAAGATCCTGCAAGCCATGTGGCATGGCCAATAAATATTTAAAAAAAAAAAAAAAAGTGATTATAGCCTCTATGTTCATGCATACAAAGCAGCACATTACTAACAATGCATTCATCCTAAAGCTATGGCATTATTAGTGTACAGAACATTAAAAAAATAATTTGGTTGGATTTATAATATAGATACCACTCTTTCATGTTCGAACTATTTCTCTTGGATTTGCTCACAAACTGTTGGTACGTTTGTTTTTTAACTTAGGGTGTGGTTGGAAGGAAATAGACACGATGTATAGAAACATTTGTTGGTTCTCAGTTCTTACTTTGAACAGAGTCTCTTCAGTGGGAGCAGATTCACATACCTGAGTGTACACTCCAGTGTCGTGGCGTTCTACAGAAGGGGGGATTCCAGGGTGGAGGCAAGGCGGAGACACACCCAGCCTTGTGCTGGGAGCATTACAGTGGGCAGTGTGCACTGCTGCTATTCATTAGTATTTGTGAGCTGACTCTAGTGATGATGGCTTAGGAAACCAGCTAAAAATGCCCTGTTGCATCCAACAGAGATCAGAAGATTTAGTCTGTTGGATGCGCTCCTCTGACCCTCCAAGATTGTTGACAGCTATTAGTGGTAAATGGGGGGGTGGGGGAGAGTAGTCAACACCCATCACAAAAAAGGCATCTCATCCTTACAAAATAATATAGGCTTCAGAGATGGCAAAGAAAGCTTTACGTAGAGTTGCTTGTATCAGTGAAATTCTTCTCTTCCCTGGAGTTCCTGTGTCATTTATTCCCAGACTGTGATTCTGGTTTTCAAAGTTCCAAGGGGTCTCAAGTGGTGGAAGTGGAGGTTTTCAATTTATTCACAGTGATGGAGTTTGAGAAAGTTGGTTGAAAATCGTTCACTTGTTATTAATAGAAATGTTTAGATGTAACTGAAATGTTGAATATCTTTACTTTTGTCTAGGACTTTATTAACACAGAAAGATCACACGCTGACCAGAAACCCTGGGAATTGTAAATGTTTAATAAAATCATGAAAGTAAACTAAGGACAATTTATGTGGCAAAATGTTTCATAACTTAGTTTTATGGGAAAAACAGTAAAGGTTTTTCTTTTAATTTTTATTTTTAAAAATTTGTTTTTTTATTTGGAGGAGAATAGTGTTGGGACCTGAGTTGGAATCCCAGTTCCAACACTTATCAATTAACTGTACGACCTTGGAAAAAATAACCTGATTTCCCTGGCTTCAATTCTCTCATCTGTGAAATGGGAAATAAAAATAGTACCTGTCTCAGAATTGTACTGAGGATTCTATTAATAAATGTAGAGTGCTTAGAACAGTTCCTGGCATGTAGCAAGCACACTATAACTATTATTTATTGAGTATTTATTTGTGTGGTAAGCACGTTGGAACACAGTACAACAGGGATTTGGGGCAAGTTATTAACCTCTCCTGAGCCTTAATTTCCTCATCTGTAAAAGGAGGATAGCAATAGTTTCTTCTACTTTCATAGGTAGGATTGCATGAAAATTAAATGAATTAATTCACGTGAAGCCCTTAGAACATTGCTGGTATTGTTGATAGCATCCAGGAAACGGGAGCCCCGCAGTTTACATACTTTAAGTCGTTTGTCACAGCAGCCCTGTAACTACACACACACACACACACACACACACACACACACACACACTTTTTGGTGGCAGTGTTGTTAAACAGATGAGACGGAGACAAGGTGAGAAATGTTAGATAACCCGCTCAAGGTTGCACTGTTAGAATCTGAACTCCGGTCTTAAGTACAAAAATCAGAAATAACTGACCTATAGACCTGTGTTGCTTTCTTGTAGCTCTTTTTGTTTTTGAAAATGTTGTGTCTCTAATGTTTTGTGATTAATGCAGATATTTAATTTCAAGTGTGTTTTGTGAAACTTTACCATACTCTTTCTCACAAAAGCCCTAATGAATGCCTGACTTTTTGTGTAATTTGATTTAGCATTTGTTCCTAGTGTGGAGGACTTAAATTCTTTATTTTACAAAAATGTGTGTTCCTCAAGGTACCTTTCAGAGCTTTACGTGTCCAAGAAGCTAATTGAACATATAGGGAGTGTGTGCAGTTCATTTAATGCACATCATACTGTTCTGGGAAAAGTTGATTCTGAATTTTTGTTTTCTGGTTGATGGAGTAATAGCCTTTGTAAAAAATGCTGAAACTACCAGTTGCCCTGTAATGCCCACGGGTGAAAAACGCTTGGAGGGGAATATACAGAAATGACAATAATAGCCATATATAGGGTGATGGGTTTTTCTCCTTTCCACATTCTCTTTATTGCTGTTTTATAATTTAAAATAAATGTATTAAAAATAATTCCTGGAGTTAGAAGGTACAGAATGGACTACCTTAAGCTCTTTCTCTTGCTAGATTTAAAAAAGAGTCTTTACAAGGTTGTATAGTATTTACATCTACAAAGAGAAAATTGAGGCAGCCAGTGGAAGCTGTGTCTCTTCCTTCATCATTATTCTTTGATGCCCTCATGGAGTGTTTACCGTTAGTAAATACAATAAATAGCCTTCTGCTGTGGGTACCTACTGCAGGCTTAATTGCAGGAGGTCTGGAAGGTTTATGAAGTGCCCTGTGCTGTGCAGAGTTTGTGCTTACCACACACTTTCTACTTTCCCATGAGTAGTGGGATGCTCAAAGGACAAAGGGCCTCCAGAGAGCTAGCTGAACATGGTATGGTAGTAAGCAGTGCTTCTTTATTTATGTCTTTTAATTTTATTATTTCTTTCTTTTTTCCTTCATGTTTACTCTTCTTATTCATTCTTGGGTTTTTCATGAGAAAGATCAGAGGCCTTGAATTTACTGGTAGGAGGAGCTTGATTTTGGTACATGATTTAGCCAGTGCTGTTCCATCTTTGAGGGAACAGAGTATCAGAAAAATGTAGTAGAATAATTCTTTCTAGATTCTCAGAACCCATACGGACTGCTTGAGTGGTAGCACTCAGGCTTTCATGAGATGGTCTAGCTTTGAGACCCATATCTGACTCTGCTTTTTTCCACTACTGAAGATATTAATGAAAGTCCAAACGTAAGTTGAAGTTTCTTCCCAAACTTTTTCCTCGGTAAAAGTAGTAGGTATTGTCCTTAAACACCTGGTTCTTCCATTAATATTCATTGTGAATTACTTTTTCTGTTGTTATGCATTTTTTTAAAATGGGTTTTATTTTTTAGAGCAGTTTCAGGTTCACAGCAAAACTTGAGTGGAAAGTATACAGAATGAACTCCCATGTCCCCTCCCTGCCACACACGGCTTATCCTGCTATCAGCATCCCTCACCAGAGTGGTACCTTTGTTATCATTGATGAACCTACATTGACACATTGTTATCATCCGTAGTTCATAGTTTACATTAGCATTGAACCTTCTGTGGGTTTTGACAAATGTGTAATGACATTTATACACCATTGTAGTATCATAGAGAATAGTTGCACTGCCCTAGAAAATCCCCTGTGTTCTTCCTATTCATCCCTTCTCCCCTCCCCTGTAACCCTGGGCAACCACTGATGTTTTTACTGTCTCCATAGTTTTGCCTTTTCAGAATGTCACATAGCTGAAATCATACAATATGTAGCCTTTTCAAATGGGCTTCTTTTACTTAGTAGTCTGCATTTAAGTTTTCTCCATGTCTTTTCATGGCTTGATAGCTCATTTCTTCTTAGTGCTGAATAATTAATATTCCATTGTCTGGATGTACCACAGTTTATCTATTCATCTACTGAAGGACTTCTTGGTTCTTTTCAAGTTTTGGCAATTATGAGTAAGGCTGCTATAAACATCTGTGTGCAGGTGGATGTAAGTTTTCACCTCATTTGGGTAAATACCAAGGAGCATGGTGGCTGGATTATTTGGTGAGAGTATGTTTAGCTTTGTAAGAAATCACCAGATTGTCTTCTAAAGCAGCTGTACCATTTTGCATTCAACCACCAGTGAATGAGAGTTCCTGTTGCTCCGCATCCTTGTCAGCATTTGATGTGGTCAGTGTTTTGGATTTTGGTCATTCTAATAAGTATATTCTAATAGTGGTATCTCATTGTTGTTTTAAATTGCATTTCCTTGATGATATATGATGTAGAGTATCATTTCATATGCTTATTTGTCATCTGTATATCTTTTTTGTGAGTTGTCTGTTCAGGTCTCTGGCCCATTTTCTAATAGGGTTCTTTTCTTCCTGTTGAGTTTTAAGAGTTCTTTGTATATTTTGGGTAACAGTCCTTCTTCAGATATTTTGTCTCAGTCTGTGGCTTGTCTTCTCATTCTCTTGAGAATTAATTTATTTTGCATAAGAAATTATTGCTTGGATAAATATGAAAAACCCTTAATCAGTGCCAGTTTTGTATGCTTATAGAGATTACTTGATTGATTTGACTGGAAAATTTTAAAGTAATTAAACACATTTAGTAGGATTTCCCTGGTGGTCCAGTGGTTAAGACTCTGCCCTTCATATGTATAGCTGATTCACTTTGTTATGAAGCAGAAACTAACACACCATTGTAAAGCAATTATACTCCAATAAAGATGTTAAAAAAAAAAAAAAAAAAAGACTGCTCTTCCACTGCAGGGGGCGCCGGTTTGATTCCTGGTCAGGGAACTAAGATCCTGCATGCTGTGCGGTGCGGCCAAAAAAGAAAAAAGAAAAAAAAGGAAAACCCAAAAAAACACATTTACTAATTATTCCTGGGTGTATGACAAGTGTGAATAGGCCTTGTAAAGGTCACTGGATGAGCAGTGTATAAGAGCAGTATATAAGTTTGTGGTAATTACAAATAGATACTTGTGGGATAAATGAGAAAAAGCACTGTCCCAATGTGATATAAATGAATACTAGGAGTTTGGTTAAAATTTCCGGACTGCATTTTGTAAGACATCAGAGAGTGCTGTTTCTCAGACTGCAGTGGTGGGAGTAGAGCTGACATGCTCTGGAATACTGTGTTACATGACTAAGAAGGTGGCTTTAGTGACACTGGTGACAAAGATGCATGTGGAAGCTGGAATGAAATGGTTTTATAATATGTTACAGAAAATAATGATTATGTTTAGAGTGCTTTTTTTGTTTATTTCTTTGTTTCCAAATTATTTTTATCATTACCCCTTACTTGAGGTCACCTCTTCTTTGCAGTTGCCTGATCTTGACATATATGGCACATTCCAGGAATTTCTGTCTCACTAGATAGTGGTAGATTATGATTAATGAAGTCTTGCATGTGGGATGTTACCTGCTTGCAAGTAGACCAACAGTCATTAGGAAAATTGATTGGGAGGTACAGCATTAAATCCCTCTCTTACACTTCGTTTTTTAAGTCTCATTTTGAAATGTTAATTTTCTTCATTAAGATACCCTTTGGAGAAAGCTAAATTGTTGAATCAAACATTTAACGGTACTTTTGTGGATGTATAGGATATTGTACCTGTGGATGCCTCTTATGAAGTGAAAGAACTGTATGTGCCAGAAAATAAACTTCATTTGGCAAAAACAGATGCAGAAACATTACCAGCACTGAAAATTAATAAAGTGAGTACTTTGTTCCTTTTCCTACTGAGTGATTTGACCTTATGTATAGTTGTTAGTCTATAGAATTTGTGATTTTATTTTTGTGTTTGACGGTGTGGGTGGGTAGTGGTAGTTGTGTATATCACAATTCCCAGGGATGGGAAATATGTTTAATTTGTAAAACCATATTTCCAAATTACCATGGCTGTGATTTCATTTTAGTCATAATATTTATTTATTATGAAATATCAAAGAACAAAGATTATGTAAGATTTTTAGGCTTATCAGAAGGAATGGGTTCTAAAAGGTTAAAAACCTTTAATAATTAAATAATTAAAATGAACATTTTTTTCCTTTAAACATGTTTCCTAATCCCTTGTCAAAACCCTGACCTTCCCTTTCTTACATTGTGAAGAATAATTCTGTTGTGTATCTTAGCTCTAATAATATCATAAGGTGTTTTTCCCAATAAAAAACTGCTTAGTTAAACTAGATATGACAGTGGCGACTATAATTTATCACTTTCGAATCTTAGAGAATTTTAAATTGTGTCATTCAGATATACTTTAAAAATGGAGAGATTTAGGAATAAGAACGTGGACCAGGACTAGAATTTCCCAGCCTTTCTTTTAATATAGTAAAAACCCCGGACACCCAGGGAGGTGCCAAACGTGCAAGTAAGGAGAAAGAAAAATAAACCCCCAACCCTTCTGAGGTCGGAGGAAAACTCTTCAAAGACTTACTCAAATTCCTGATAGGAGTACATTATCTCGGTGATTCGTGTGATTGGGTTTCTGACCAGAAGCTAAGACACGCTGCAGGGGAGCAGAGAGAGGGGAGAGGTGGAGAGCAGAGCCACTCAAAGCTGACTTTGCAAAGGAACAACAGATTCTGTCACTGACAGACTGTGCATCAAATGAACGAGAACACACACACACACACGCACACGCACACACACACACCCAGGGCAGGGAGGAGGGAAGGGGAGAGAGAGAACGAAACTGAGAATGAATGCATATGAATCCAGGTCAGTTAGACTCTATAACCCAGAAAGACAGCAGCTTTTTCTAAATGTGATCTTTTTTTCAATACGGTGGTTTGTTCTTTGCACAGCAGTATGCAAAGTAATAATTAAAAAAATTAGGTTACATCATATAATGTATGCTAGGCTGCCATAACAAATACCATACCCTGGATGGCTTAAACAGCAGAAGTTTATTTTCCCATAGTTCAGTAAGTTAGAAAGTCCGAGATCCAGGTTCTGGCTGATTTGGTTCCTGGCGAGGCTCCCTTGCCAACTTGCTGTCAGACGCCTTCTCACCTTATCCTCACAGGGTGTCCGTGGGACCTCTGGTGTCTCTTTCTCTTATGAGGGCACCAGACCTATTGGGTTGGGACCCACCCTTATGACCTCATTTATTTATCACCTCTTCAGGGCCCGATCTTCAAATACATTCACATTGGGGGTTAGGGCTTCAACATGTTTTCAGGGGGACATAAACATTCAGTCTATAATAGATACCATCTAGAATTAGATTCCAATAGAGAAGAATAGTGGCCATTGTCAAAGGTTTAGGAAAAATTAGTAAGAGGAGAACTAGAAATTGAAACAATTTGGTGCATGAATATAATTTTTTCCTGTGAATTGAAGGAGGGGAATGCTTTACCATTATTTGATTTTTCAGTGGAACATGCCAACCTAATACTTTGGAAATACATGGTAAGTCACATCATAATGCACACCTCTTGGCCAGGTGCTTTATCTTTTCTCATATGAGAATCACTGCTCCATATATACACACACACACACACAGTTAAAAAATGAGCATGTCCAGCTTGCATTAATTCATCAATTCTTTAATATTCTGATGGTATCTACTAGAAATCTTAAAGTTCAAGAAATAATATAGTGTTTGTAAAATGAAGGGTACTCTGTCATTGGTGAGGGATTTTTTTTTGGTAAATATTTTTATCTAAAGTTTGTTTTAGTTCAGGACAGTGGTTGTCAGAGTATAGTTTCCAGACCATCATTGTTAGCATTTTCTGGGCACCTGTTAAAAATACAAATCCTTGTGCCAGAGCAAACCAGCTAAATCAGAAACTGGGGGGTGGAGCAGTCTTCATTTAACAAGCCTTCCAGAGGTTTCTTAATACATATTGAAGTTTGAGGACCACTGGTTTAAGAGATGCTATTCTTATTAGAAATGTTGGGAAGCCTAATGTTATTCAGATTTATTAAGAAAAATACATACTTTCCTAGTGCCCTTATTGTTTATTAGATTTGTATAATCTATAAACATTCTTGAGAAGTTCATTTCCATTGCTTTCAAAATTAAACCCCAAAAAGCCATTAATGCTTTTGTTCATAAGTACATGAAATAGAGCATTTTTCTTTACTGTCTCATTTACTAGGTGGATATGCAGTGGGTGCAGGTTTTGGCAGAAGGTTGGGCAACCCCGCTGAATGGCTTTATGAGAGAGAGGGAGTACTTGCAGTGTCTTCATTTCGATTGTCTTCTGGATGGTAAGACATTTTATATTCAAGTACATTGAGTATGGAAAAGAAAGCACACAGTTGCAGGGATTCGTCACTATTTATAGAGAGTACTGGTAACATCTTAATGGAGATAGCACTTAAAGACTAAATTATATCAGTACTGAATATTTTAAATGTATCATGGGATCTTTCCATTTTTGGTTTTCTTGATTGTGATTTATTGCAGGGGGAGAAGGACAACCTGGGGATTAGGGCTAAAAATGGATTTAAAAAACAAATACAGTTTCGCTACGCCATATCCACCTGATCACAGTAAAAAGCCTCTCCCCAGGAAGTGTACATACTTACTAATTGTGCTGTGCTGAAGCCCATGCTTGCTTAAGCCAGGTGTTCTAACACGGAATCAGGGAGTCCCAAGTTAAGGAGTCCTGAAATAGGTGGTTAAAAAGGATGGTTCTTCCTACTCTTTTAAAACACTAAAAAAAAAAAAATTGCCAAAGAAGTTGATATTTAGGGTATTGTAATTACATTCCAGCTACCTTAAACTTTGTATACTGTTGGTAAGATTAATTTACTACAATAAAGAAAATATTGTTAAATGTTAAAGAACTATGCCGTATGATCCAGCAATTCCACTTCTGGGTATTTATGTGAAGAAAACAAAAACACTAACTAGAAAAGATATATGTTCCCATATGTTCATTGCAGCATTATTTACAATTGCCAAGATATGGAAGCAACCTAAGTGCCCATCAATAGGTGAATGGATAAAGAAGATGTGGTACATACATACATATGTATACATATATATATATATACATATATATACACAATGGAATACTATGCAGCCATAAAAAACAATGAACTTTTGCCATTTGCTGCAACATGGATGGACCTGAAGGGTATTATGCTAAGTGAAATAAGTCAAACAGAGAAAGACAGATACCATATGATTTCACTTATATATGGAATTTAAAAAACAAAACAAAAGAACAAACAAAACGAAAACAGACTTGTAGATACAGGGAACAAACTGGTGGTTGCCAGAAGGGGTGGGGGTAGGCTAAATAGGGGAAGGAGATTAAGAGGTGTATAAACTTCCAGTTACAAAATAAATAAGTCACAGGTATATAATATACAGCATAAGGAATAATATGGTAATAATTTTGTATGGTGACAGATGGTTACTAGACTTATCATGGTGATCATTTCTTAATATGTTTAAATGTTGAATCACTATGCTGTACGTCTGAAACAAACATAATATTGTACGTCAACTATAATACTTCAATTAAAAAAAAAAGTCATAGAACCCTGCAAAGTTGCGACCACGTTCTTCTGTGTTATAACTTCTTTTGACTGGGGAGTAAAATAGATACTAGAAAATGTAATTCCTACTCATTGTTCTCAAGAACCTTTAACATAAGAATTAAATTTTACTTTTTGATTTTCTTCCTTGGAAATAATGGTAAAGTCTTTGTGGACTGCCTCCTTAGTAATGACTTAGTCTTGGGTGTGGTGTAAATCTACCTATTAATTTTCCATTTTGAACTCCACCTTATGGTGGTAATTTTAAAACAGCCAAACTGTTATCATTGATTTTGTTGACATCTTTTGCCCAAAGAAGGCATACCATGATTTCCCAAAAAGTGTGGTTTCTCTTTGATACATAAATAATATCCACATATGAATTTGAGAGTGTATTTTATTCTTCTAACTTGCACATGACGAATAGGAAAGAAAAAAACACTTTCAGAGCTTGAAAGGTTGAAAACTGAGAATGTGCCTTTGGTCTCACTGGCAACATATTTTGGTTTAAATGGAGCCACTGATTATTTACTACCTTTGTTTCTTGACCAGTGATAGCTGGCCTTAGTTCCATTCTGATTAAAAAAAAAAAAACAAAAAACTTTTTGAGTGTTTTCGTCTTCCTCTCTCAAGGATATCCAGGTATACCAAGTATACTCAAGTTACTTAACCAACTTGCCACTCAAAATGTAGTTGTCAGCAGTATCAGTTATAGTATTTTTCCTGTAAAGGCCCTGAAGCATAATTCTTTATCTTACTCATATATTTTTGGTGACGTTAGGCTTTACCAGCTGATTCTTCCTTACTCAACAGTTTCTTAAACTTCTGTGATTCTTCCCCCTAAAGACAGTTTCATGAGTGGTTGTGAGGAGTATTGCTACACACAATGTTGATGTTCTTAATTTTTGCTGTTTTGTTTTTTTTTTCAACTCTGGGTTTGTTGCTTGTTCTCTCCCTGCTTTTCTGTGCCAGGTACCAGTGGAACACTGTCACTGGAGCAATAAATCTTTTATTATTTGAAGAGTGTCTACTGAAGTGTGAAAGGTAGATGCGGGGCCCCCGCTGAGTAATGCAAGCTGTGTGCTTTATGTTCTTTTGTGCCCTGCAGGGGGTGTCATTAACTTGTCAGTACCGATAGTTCTGACAGCTACTCAGGAAGATAAAGAGAGGCTGGACGGCTGCACGGCTTTTGCTCTGATGTACGAGGGCCGCCGCGTGGCTATTCTTCGCAATCCAGAGTTTTTTGAGCACAGGAAGGAGGAGCGCTGTGCCAGGCAGTGGGGAACAACATGCAAGAACCACCCCTACATCAAGGTCCTGAGTCAACCTTGCTGCATTTTATCTTGATTTGCCAATAATGTTTGTGCTGAATTGTGAGGCATTACCTGTATATCAACTATGCCACTGGAACTGTTAATATTTTGCAGAATCAAGGCTGGAACTTCGTGTGATAAGCATATGGTCTTGTCGTTTGGTCCACATAAATATTCAGCAAATATTTTTTAAACATCTACTGTACACCAGGCACTGAGCTAGGTGCTAGTGCTGGGTATATAGGGCTGATGTGCACGGCAGGGCAATCTTTATATGCTTGGGGCATGCTGTCTGGTGGTGGGCACAGACATTGATCTTGTACTTACAGGTAGGATGTGATGGCAGGGTGCTATGGGAACCCACGCTGGGTGATTTTATCTAATCTGGGCTTTTAATTGAACATTGTGTTTCTGGTATGAAAGCAGTGAAATTTTTAGTCTCCCCGAAGGGCCTCATGTATTTTATGTATTGTATGTGAAATGTTATCACTGAAGTCACATTTCTGTCATTAGTTTTAAAGTAGACTTTGAACTTTAAAAGAAACTAAGCGAAGGAGTTCCCTGGCGGTCCAGTAGTTAGACTCAGCGCTTTCACTGCCAGAGCCCTGATTGGACCCCTGGTCGGGGAACTAAGATCCTGCTGCAAGCTGCATGGTGCAGCCAAAAAAAAAAAAAGAAAAGAAACTAAGTGAAATTTTAGTAGCTTTACCTAGAAACTTTATATAGCATCTGTTTAGATCATGGAAGTGTGCTAAATTTCATTTCATTGTCTTATGTAGGACAAAAAAGTGATAAACTTCAAAAGCAGGCAGATATATTATTTTATAAAATAAGGAGGTTGAACTAATGGTGGTATCAGACATTCCTTCAGCATTAAAATTTACAGTTATTAATAACAAATAACATAGTTTACAAACCATGCTTATGTAAATTTTTTGAACCACATAGCAGACCTATAGGATGGGTGGCATTTCCATCTTACACATGGAGAAATTGAGACTTTATGGGGGATATATGTTCTTGGCCAAAGTTACGCAGCTTATGGTTGGGATGAGGGTCTGATTTGAATCCAAGACCTTGGGTTTTAAAGCCATCTTCCATAATCCTTAGCAGAAAGTCATTACTGGTTTATGTAGAGCTTCACGTACTATGTAATCCCTACCACTAGAGAGTACTTTTTATATGAACTCATTGGAGGAGACATTTTTTAATCACTGAACATATGTGAATGCTGTTTATATTGTGTGCCACTTTTATTTCGAGCAGTCTGTAAGACTTCTTAGGTTAGTTAGTACTTGGTGTGCAGCCTTGAGGGACCAGTAGGATTTGGATAGGAGGGAACTGTAAGAAACAACTTTCCAGGTTTCTGGAGCCAGAGGAGCAAAGACTTGGTGCGTTTGAGAGATAGTTGGTGGTCGAGCGGGAGAGAGGACCTTGGGCTTCAATTTCTACTCCGAGGTGTTAAAATTTTGTTCAGTCATAATAACAATTTACATGTATTTATGCTTTTCAACCACGTTTCTGCTTTTCAGCCCTTACAGTGACCCTTAGAAGTAGACAAGGTTATTTCCTTTATTCTGAGGAGTCTTAGAGTGGGTTCAACTTGCCCAGAGCTGCAGAGGTACCTGTGAGGTGTCAGGATTAGAGTCTGTCTTAGGTCTTCTGTGCTCTTTCCCCTGTGCTGCTCTGCCTTCCTAGGAACAGAGAGGTGGCAGGCAGATTTGACAGGGTCACAAATGACGTGGTGATTTAAGAAGCCAGCCGGGTGGTCTAGAGCAGGGTGTCCCTCTTCCAGCCCCATGCCCCCCTGGTACCGGCCACACCCTCCCGGTCTCCTGGCTGGAGTCCTGCTTCCTATCATACCCATTGAAATCCATTCTCCTTAGTGCAGCCAGAGTGAGTCTTAAAAATATAGATCTGAACATATCACTGCCCCCTTTAAAACTCTCCAGTGGCTGCTCATTGTAATCAGAATAAAACCTGTGAGGCCCTGTGGGATCCGGCCCTGGCCTTCTTCCACGATCTCTTCCACTACCGCTGCCCCTCTCCTTGCTTTGGCCTTTCTGACCTTCTAGCCACATTAGCTTTCTTTCTGTTCCTCAAAGACAGAAACATGTTTCTGCGCCAGGACTTTGCACTTGGTGTCCGTCTGCATGAACTACTTTACCTCCGTGATGAGTTCCTTTTCATCATCTCAGGTTAAATGTCACCTTCCTCAGAGAGGCATTTATTAACTCCTTTCTCTTAAATGCCATTCACTCTACTCCCTGGACACCGTGTTCCAGTGCCCTGTTTGTTTTCTCTGCAACGTTTATCACTAGCTGATACTTCTCTGGTTTCTCCTCTGTCTCACCCACTAAAATATAAGCTCCATTGGAGTAAGATCTTTCTCTCTCGTTTTCTGCTGTATTTCCCAGTGCCTAGCACAGGCCCTGACACATACCAGTCCTCAGTGAATATTTGTTGAATGAGTGGTTTGGTGGATGGGCAGAGACCTACTAGTGAGGGAGACCAGGCAGGAAGTGACTACGCAGTTGAGGAGCATTGTTAGCAGGTAAATTGAAGTAGTGGGGGAAGAGCTTGAGCTGCATTGCAAAAATGGACGGGTCCTAGAGGGTATATCTTCTCCTCTCTGATGCAGAGAAAGGACCCGAGTGAAGCCGAAAGAAATTTGAGGTGGTGTGGAGATTGGAAGGCATGAATTTGTGTTCAGCTCCATCATCATTACTTTAATTGCTCAAAAGTTTAGGATTGGAGAACACAAGAGGGCAGGATGGCCCAGGCTTACACACTTTTCTGTTAATCAACATACAACAGCAATGAAAAGAATGTTGTGGTTACTTAAAAAAGTCATAATTATTCATTTTGATTTTGTTTGCGTTTCATATGCAAATATAATAGCTGCGTCACAAATCCTTTGCAAAATTATAAAATATATTCTAATTCTACAGCATCTCTAATGCCAGTTCAGTTGATAAACCAAACAGATTTACCATTGACCTTAAGATGAGAGTAGTTTACAGGTATATTTAGCTTGTATGAGAGAAATGTTCTTACTTATTTTGATATTGGTTCCTGTTAAAAAAAAAATTATTTTCTTTCTCTTGCCATTAGATGGTTATGGAACAAGGAGATTGGCTGATTGGAGGAGATCTTCAAGTCTTGGACCGAATTTATTGGAATGATGGTCTTGATCAGTATCGTTTTACTCCTACTGAGCTAAAGCAGAAGTTTAAAGATATGAATGCAGGTAAGACATGGACCTAATTATCTAACGTGGGACTACTTGGAGTTTCTCCTTGATGGGGAGGTTCTTGAAGAGTTTTTCCAATGCTTGCTAAAATGTAAGACAGAATGAGGAGTAAAGATAAATTTGGTTAGCAATGGAATATGTAAGGAAAGGTAGTCAATCTGAATCAACCTGTGTAGTTCACTCATATCCATGTGCTTTATATCCCAGAATGTCTTATTGGAGTGGAATGTACCACGGCAGAAAATAATAGAACAACAATATCACATTTGCTATTCATTCAGCGAGTGTTTGTTTTGCATCTTTATATGCCAGAGTACCAAGTGCTGAGGGTTCATAAATAAATAAGACAGGAGTTTATGGTGTAGAAGAGAGAGACAGTCAACAAATAACAGAAAAAGTTGTTGAAGAGTAGGTTAATAATGATTTCAGATTTCTGGATTAGGATGAAATGGAGCAGTAAATATAGAGAGTTTGTAGAAACTGTTCTTTATAATACTGTCCTAGAAAGTGCCCCAGGACAGGGATTTTTATATCAGACATCTGTGATTAGCAGACCTTTTACACAAAAGTAGGTAAATGATGTGTTTACACTGGTGCACCCACACTTGCAAATTCCTGGTGCCTGCCACAGCATTCGCTGTAGATTTTGGGAGGCTGTTTTTTAAGGTCTGAAGAATTTGAAGCCTCCTACAATCATGCTGCTAGTGAATTCTCACCCAGTACAGAAATGGTTAAACACTAAGCGTTGGTGCTGCTTTTTAAAATATCTTCTGTGTACAAATTGAGGAGATACGGCTGAGAAAAGTCAGGTGGCTATGGATGCCTTTTAAGGAACTACCTGGCCACCCAGCCGTATTTATTAACCAGAAGCCCGCCTTCCCAAGTGACTCCAGAATCTGGGCAGGAGCTCCCATTTCATCAGTTGTGTTTAGGTTCTGTGACCTCTCAGATCCTTGGTAGTCATTCAGAGTCCTGTGTGCACACTGCCCCCTACTTTACCACTTAGAAGTTATGTGGTTGTGGGGAAAGGGGTTTCCTCTCTAAGGCTCAGTTCCCTAGTTGTACAGATGAGGACAGTGATGGTACCTGACACATAGGATTTTATTTTTAAAAAGTGAAATGAGCTAAGATGGTTAGGCACCGTAACAGTACCTGGCACACAGTAAGAGGTTAAGGTGTCATTATTTCTGTTATGTGAGTTGGAAGCTAGTTTTACCAGTAAGTAAAGGGAAGAGAAAGAGTATCTGTTTTTTCTTAAGCTGTATCGTAATTAGCTGATATTTGAAGTGATGTGAAAGGGATCAAGAACTGGAGGCCTGAGATGGACACACACTCTTCAGAGCTCCACAGTCCCCACCAGCCTGCCTCGTTCACGCACATTTTTTGCTTGGCCCCGTTACGGTATTTGATAGTGTAGTACCCCATTCCTCCTTCTGAATTTTATTCCTCTCCTCTGAATTTGAAGCACATATTTGGCTTAAACTACTTGTGCAGGAATTTCTCCGAATATTACACTTGGTGCTTGCTTATACAGCAGTTTGTTTTCTTCTTTCTTGCTAACACGTTTTGGGCCCAGTCATAGAGGACTGTATCATGAACTGTATCATGACTGCTGTAAGTCAGTGATGGTGCCACATTCTCTTTTGTCAGTGTGTGACTTAAAGGTCCGTGTGTAAGTCAGTTTTGACCTTTGAGATGTAAACAAGTGGGGCTTCTGGGAAAGGTTTTCCTTCCTGAAAAGAATCTGGCTTAGGACAGAAAGTTATCCTTTCCCATCCTTCCTCTTCCTCCTGCTTTGGATGCTGTCATGTAAGGGTACAATGTTTGGAGCTCTGGTAGCCGTTTTGTACCGTGAGAATCCATAAGAATCTTATACAGTTTGAGTTTCTGATCCAGCCCTTGGGTCCTCTGTATCCAGATTTGTTATTCAAAGACCTAATGCATGTTTGAGTCGTGTAAGACACTTCTAGTTGGGTCTTCGTTTATTTGCATCCAGAAGCATCTGATAGTTTAATATGTGTAGACTTCTCTCTTTTTTTCTGGTGAAGAGGAACATGTTTCGCTGAGGACTTGCTGAGACCTTGCTTACGTTAATTTGTTTTCAAAATAATTTATATCTGGAATTCGTGTTACTAAATAAATTTTTAGCACTGTTGAGGGGTCTTATCAAGAAATTATCATTCATAATCCAAGACTTTATATTACCTCTGTTTTACACTCTTCCTTGTGTACCAAACATTTTAAATCATTTAGAGGATTTGTTGCATAATGAGTGATTGCAACTTTGTTTAAAGTAGCTGAGAGCTGGTTATCAGCCTTAAATCCAGCAAAAAAGATGATGGAGTGTTATTTTGTTTACTTTTCCATTTTAGACTAAGGCAAATAAGCAACAGACTGAGGAGGTCCCTTTATAGTTCTTATTCACTCTTTCTGGAAGCCGATAACAAGTCATCTACTCTTGTGTACAAATCATAGTTCAAGGGAGAGAAAACGGAATATTCTTTTTCTTTTACTTAGGGTTTCTTTTCCTGCCTCTCCCTCCTTCTCCTTCCCTCGTCTTAGGGAATATTAGGTAATCTTTGATTACCCTGTGTGGGTTGTTGTCCTGTGCACATTGATATGATCAGTTTTGCTGTTTCTAGACCATTCTGTAGCTGGAAGGATTGAGAGGTCTTTAATACCCACGTCAGTGATTGCAAGGTGACACGGTTCCAGATGGCAAGTTCTTTGAACCACCGATGATTGACCACTATCCTGGAAAGAAAGACTGAATTTCACTTAAGCCAAGTAAGAGCCAGTTAGTGTTTATTGCACACAGAGTACTGGTGTCCTGCTGGGTTACAAAGGGAAACGCTGACATAATTTCTTTCAAGCTAGTATGGGGTAGCACAGTGTTGAATAAATCTGAGAAAGCTTTGTCAAGTTGTTGAACCACAGACTGTATTTTAAATGAATGGATAGAGACAGTAGATGGATATATTAGGCAAAGTTGGGAACAACAGATGCCTGAGAAAGCCGAGGTGGAAGCAGATAGTTTGCCTCTGAAGGCACTGGGCTTTCTTGCCCATACGCGGCAGTGGGCTGGAGATGCTGTAATCTGAGATTGGGTGATGGAGCCTCTTGTCAGTCAGGTCAAGGCACACTCAGATGAGGCTGTGAACATTATCTAACAACGTGAGTATTTAAAGATGGGTGGTCAGGGCTAAGGGAACCGCCAAGGAATGATGAGGCATCCGGGGACTGGCAATTTGGGGTAGTATTACCATTCCTGACAGGGCATTGGAAGGCAGCATTGTTTTTGAAATGGGGTAAGAGGAGCTGGAGCTGTGGCAAGGGGCTGCCGAGCAGGAGCTAGTTGTCTGGGGTGTAGATCCCGCTGTAATCACAGCGCTGAAGCAGGATGCTACTGGGGCAAGACTTTTGTCCTCCGTCCTCTGGTTGCCTACTGATGTCTCCCATATGGAGGCAGGAGTACAGCACTCCCACGCCCAAACACGCACGCACATGCACGTGTGCACACGCGCACAGAGGCACGGGACAGGGCTGGACAGGAAGGGGAATGGAGAACAGGCAGTACAGAGTCCAGCTGGCAAAAAAGCTTTATATCCAACATTATTTTTCACTTTAATTTGAAAGCATTTCTAGTCCTGAGAAAGAAAAACAACTTGCTGCCGTACTTTGGGGTATGAGAGTGCCTGCTGGTGAAAAATTCTAGTCTATTCATATTTACTCAAGTAGCCTAGCCCTGTCTTGTTGATTCCCGCCCCCCATGAGCAGTTTAAGTAAAAGAAATGACAGTCCCGAGGGAGGAGGGGGATCAAACTCTTTCTCATTTCTGACTCTCTTCAAAAAACTCCCACAAAAACAGCGTGCGTGCACCCCAGGCTGCCTCCCAGCAACGCTAGAGCGATTGTCAGGACCCTCTTGTTCAGCTACTGTATTGATTTGGGGAAAATCAGAAATGCCTGTACTTAGAGCTTTGGGGTAAAGTGGCAGATAATAGAGCTTGCGTAGGACTGCAAGAGAAGACTTATTAATTACTGCTGTATGCAGGCCAGTTTTCAGAGAAGTTGAAAGGAAGACAGCAGGCGGATGTTGTAATTCTGGGTCTAGCTGTTGGGATGCAGGCCAGGGCTCTGCCTGTGGGCTGGGCAGCGAAGCACAGGTCTGAGAAATCTGGGGGAAGGAGTTAGCAGCGCTCCCCTGCTGACCAGCTCATTCGTTGCTCACAGCTGCCCTGCTGGGGAGCTGCAGTTGTCCCCGGACCCCTCGGGGTGCAAGAGAAAGTGCAGCACAGGGGTCCAGCCCAGGTGTTTGTACTGTGCCACATCAGGGTTCCGTGGCCGTGGCGCTAGGTTAGGCAGCCCGTGTCCTGCACGTGTTCTGGGGGTCAGGGCCCACCCTCCTCCCACCACCAGAAAACACTCATGGTTGCCATTCTTTCCCATGTCAGAAATCAGCACATCCTGAGAAGAACCTTCTTCACTGTCTTCTTCCCCTTCCGTCTGCTGGAGGGAAAGGGATCAGACCGTACTTGTTAACATGGTGTGTTGGCTCCTGAACTGGATGGTGTCGGATCCGGAGGGGAGGGAGAGGAACTGTAGTATGGGGCTCTTCCTTTACTTAGACATGAGGCATAGGAGAAGGTGCAGGTTTTAGAAGCTGGACCTGCTTTTGGCTTGAGATGTGAGGGTAGTAAGTGAAGGTGAAGGAATTGAGGGGTGGGGTGGTAATGAGCAGCATCTATTGAAACGTTTTTAGTAATAAGTCTCTGTAACTGATGAGTTGGAAGGTCAGGACTTAGGGATGCAGCTAACAGAAGCCATCTGTATGCACATGGTAATTGAATCCAGGCGCAGGGGTGAGTTTCCTGAATGAGTACGTAAAGAAAGAATTTCATAGGACCCAGCAATGAACTCTATGGCTCTGAGAATTTCATAGGACCCAGCAATGAACTCTGTGGCTCTGAGAGGACTACAGGATGTCAGAAACAGGTGACTAGAGCAAAATGGGCCAAGCAGAATATAAAATGTCATACACATTTGATCACATCTGTGTAAAAATGTATGCATAAGGAGAAAAACTGGGAGACTACGCAAAAACCCAAAAACAGTTATATTAAGATAGTGCATTTGGGGTGGTTTTTCCCCTCCAAATTTTCTTCAGTGTTTCATGGTTTTTACTAAAGAAAAAGCATAGAGGCAGATGAAATAGAAAAGGTTGGTGCCATGGTTAGCAGGCCTTGAGGCTATGAAGACAGTGGCATAGCTTTTTTTTTTTTTTTTTTTTTTTTTTTTAATGTCAGAGGCAGCAGAGAGATCAGGACTTTAAAACAGGAAAGTACCTTTTGGATTTGGCAGGGGTTTCGTACTCACTATGTGGCAGAGCAGGAAGGGATTAGTTGAAGGAGTGACTCCATTCCCGTTCTTTTCTTCCATCACTTTATCCTTCACATTGTCACCAAACTTACCTTCTGAAAACAAAGATCTAATCACATCCTCTTGGAGTTGAAGGAAGTATATTCCTTCTAACATGGATTTATTCTCTGATTAGTGAATGTTTGCTTCTCCTCCTCTGACGAGATTGTAAGCTCCTGGGGGCAGGACCAGTTTCACTGTTCCCCCAGGACAGTGTATCTAAAACAGAATTTTCATCCTGTCCCAACTCCTTTCTTCCCTGCCCCCCTGCCTGCTTTGGCTGCTGGATGGAGGCTAGATGGGGTTGTGGGGGAGACCAGTTGTCTTGTGAAGCAGGGATGAAGGGCTGGTGTGGGCCTGGGGAGTGAAGAAAGCAGGGTTTAGTGAGGTTTAGGGAGCAGAGCAATGCACTGCGTGTGGAGGATGGCAGTGGTCCTCCAGAGTCTAAGACTCTGCAGTGGGTAGTGGTGCCTGCTCTCAGAGGGCGTGGAGGAGGACCAGAGGCTCGCAAGGAGGCTGGCAGGAGGTGATCTGAGGTGCCCGTGGAGTGCTAAGAGGCAGGTGGAGAGACGGTCTGGAGCTTAGGGGAGTTTCAGTCAGATGACGTAGATCTGTGAGTCAGTAACACATAGAGCACTGCTCAGTGACCTCAGCACTGGGGAGGGGTTTGAGGGAGCAGGCAGTGCCAGTCTTTGCCGTTGTGACCCCATTGCCAGTGTGTAGGTTGTGATTGGTCAGACGAGCCTGTCTGTATCCTGGGGGAGGAATAGATCGAGTGAGTGGGGAGAATGGAAGAGTTGGTGGATGGTTTATTTTATATGGAAAATACGGGAGCACGTTTCTGTGCCACGGTCTTCTGATTTTGCTGTCTCCCCACTCCACCCACTGACCCTCCCCCACCTCAGTCCTGCACAGTCTGCTAGCCTAATTTTCTGGGCAACATTACTGATTAACTCACAACCTCTGTTTGGAACACAGTATCCTTCCTAACCTATCATTCAAAATTCTGCGTAATATCAAGTGCTAGGCTTTGTATCCGTCTTTGACAAGATGAATGATTCTGTGTCCTCAGACACATCTGCTTTCCTGCCTCCACACTTTTGCTCACACCAGGCGTCTTGGTTGCAGTGCTCTTACTTCCATCACCCGAATTTCATTTGTCTTTCAGAGGTTGGTAAACCACAGCCTGCACGCCAAATCTGGCCCGCTGCCAGTTCTTGTAAATAAAGTTTTACTGGGAAATATCCACAGTCACTTATGCATCGTCTGTGGCTGTTTTTGCTCTGCTCGGCAGGGTTGAGTAGTTGCAGCAGAAGCCCCATAGCCTGCAAAGCTTAAAATATTCACTCTAGCTCTTGAAGGAAAAAGTTTGCTTTTGTGCACGGCATCAGCAGCTTCACAATGTACTTTCTATAAATCACAATTATGGAATTCCTGGTCCTTTCCCACGAATGGGGGCAGAAGGCTAGAAAGAAATGGAAATCATAAATGTTAATATTAAATTCCAGTCATTTTGAAGATAATGTCCCATTTTCAAACACGGTTGGAACCCTGATCTTAGGTAAAGCAGTCTTAAACTAATCCATAAAGAGTTATAAGCGAAAAGGCAAGTATTTTCTACCAGTTATGGTGTGACAACAGGGAATTCACTGTCCTTTAGAAAATGGGGATGAGAATGTGAAGAATTACTGAAAGTTGCTCTAAGTATCAGTGGCCCCAGGTCCATAGTGGCCCATTATTCTTTTTCCATCCTTGATGGAAAATTGTTGGAGGAAAATATAATGGTGATGCATACTGGGTTATGTTAGTTGGGACAGTACCTTGGGAATGTAAGCTTCCAGTGGATCAGGTGCTTCCATTACATTGTTCATCCACATAAGTTCTCTAGTGGGGAAACCAGATGGTGGGGATGAAAATGCAGTCTGGAGCTACAGGCAGTTAAAGCCATTTGTGTAATTCATTGATAAATAGTTACAAGGGATTGAAAAGGCTGGAAGTTTAGGAAAAACCTAGTAATACTGGCAAGAAAAAATGGGCAGACAGAGCAAATGATCATTGGATTTCTGAATGGAACTGATAATAAGGAAATAATTCTACCTGGAAGAAATTTTGGCAGCAAAATCCTTTATATGCTGCTAATGTAAACTTTTAACAAGTCATTCATCTTAACTTTATCTGTTAAATGTCCAGTGTGGAGTTAGATTAATTCTTTTTGGAAAGGAAACCTAGGTAGATGAATTATTAGAATCTGTGAAACACGTATATTTGAGACAGAATTTATTTATGTTTCCTTTTGCACATGCTGTCATATAAATAATCTTGCTAAATGGCAATTTTACAAAATCAGATTTGACCTGATTGGAGTCTAGGAATGTAGTCATCATACACCTGAGATGTATTACCCAGGGGTCCTCTTCACAGTTAGGCACCTGTTCCTGATTAAGGAAGGCGAAGGCTGCATATTGCAGCACAGAGCTAATGCACCCTCATCTTGGAAACACTCACTGGAGTGTTAGTTCGTACTAGAGTAGACCTTGAGTCACCAGTAGAACAGTGGGTTCAATTTCCTGCCAGGAACTTTTAGATATGGTGTTTTTTTGGGTTTTTTTAAAGAATGAATTGTCTTAAGGAACTTAAATTTTTAAGTGACTGCAATGTACATCTCACCGTGCTGGGTACTTTATATTATTTTATCTTCATGACAGTAACCTTAGTATCATCCCCACTACGAAGATGTCAGAAGTGAAATCAAGTCCTTAAAGACCACAGTCCATGGTTAAAAATTGTTAGACCTGTAATTTGAACCCGTAAATATCATGTTCCAAAGCAGTGCTACTTCTACATGTATCTTCTCTTTTAAAAATTATTAGGGAAAATTTTAAACATATGCTACTTACATTTGTAAGTAGATATAATAGTGTGAATGAATCCCTATATACCTCTAACCCAAATTCAGTGGTACCAACTCTTGGCTACTCTTGTTTCACCTGTACCCCTACCTACCCCATTGCATCCCTGCATATTATTCTGAAGCAAATCTCAAACCCCATGTCATTACCATCTAAATATTTCAGAAGGTATTTCTTAAAGGTAAGGACTTTAAAAAATACAACCATGATATCACTATTGCACCTAAATAATAGTAATATCAATAGTTTCTTAATACTATCAAATATCTAGTCAGTGTTTATATTTCTGATAATTTCATAATAGTCACATTTCTTTTTTTTATAGTTTGTTTGAATCAGGATCTAAATAAAATCTACATGTTATAACCAGTTCATATGTCTCCTGTCATAATTTTTTACTTTGTTTTTTAACTTTTTATTTTGAAATAATTTTAAATTTACAGAAAAATTACAAGAATAGTACCAAGAACTCCTATATATTCTTCACCCAGTTTCCATAATTAACATTATGTTTCTTTGCTTTCTCATTCTCACTTTCTTTGAAAGTTGCAGACATGATGCCTCATTACTCCTTAGTTATTTCCATATGTATTTCCTGAAGATAAGGACAGTCTCCTACCTACCCTCAGTATGCTCATCAAACTCAGGAAAATACCATTGATATAATAACACTGTCTAATCTGTGCACTTCACTCACATCATGCCATTGTCCCAATAATGTCTTTTATCACAAAACCAACAATGACAGCTGTAATCTTCTCTTTGCCACCTTTGCTTCCTGGTTCAGGATGTCAGTCATGTCTCTTTAGTCCACTTCATTCGGAACAGTCGCTTAGTCTTTGTTGTGTCTTTTACAACTTTGGCATTTTTGGATAGTCATGTCGTTTACTTTCTTGACTGTCTCTCAGTTTGGGTTTATCTGCTGTTTCCTCATGATTAGGTTCCAGTTACACATTTTTGTCAGGAATCCTGCAGGAAGCAATGCTGAATTCTTGGTGCATCGTATTTGGTGGCTCACAATTTTGATTTGTCCTATTACAGATGAGGTTAACTTTTTTAAAGTTAACTTTTATCATTTAAGATCATGTTTACCAGGTTTTTGTGCTGTAAAGTTAACAAATTATTTTGTATGTACCAACAGGTATTTTGGGGGAGAGATTTTGAGACTCCATAAATATCCCCTTGTCATCAAACTTTTATCTGCTAGTTTTAGCATGCTGCAAATGCTGCCAAATGGTGATTTTTCTAATTCCATCATTCCATCTACATTTATTAGTTGACTTTCTACTGTAAGTTAGGGTTTCCACTTCTCCTCCAGTGGTTTTTTCATTTATTTTATTCTTTCTGGATTTACAGATTCCTATTTTACTCAGTGGTTTACAATCCATTAATAGTATTATTTACTTGATATTTAGCTTGTCCTAGGTTGGCCTTTGGGACCATGTCAGACTGGTTGCTGTATCATTTTGACAAGTCCTCATTATTCTCTGAGCACTTCCTTTCCTTATGGCACAAAAGACGTTCCAGCTCATGTTGTACTTTCCGTTCCCTAGCCCTCGAATTGGCCATTTTGCCAAGGAACCCTGGTTTAAGTGAGGAGTAGTATTTAGAATGTAAAATTTGGGCTTTAGTTTTGCTCATTGCCACTGGGTAGTCATTGCTTGTAGGACCTTTCAGCGGGCAGAACCAAGAAATGTGCATAAGCACATACACTCACACACATTTATATCTGTTCCTGTATATATCTGTCTATATAGCTGAAAACCATGAGGTCACGCTGCTGTTGTCAACCCTAATCCAATACCACGTGGTGTTTTCTAGCCTTTCTTCTTTTTGGTATTTTTGCTTCTCCTCTCCTACAGTGAGAATCCTGGCTGCCATTCTACTCAATCTATTTTCTTATTTGCTCTGTTTACGCTCCCAGGCAAATGAGCTGTCTTCTCAGCCCTGGCGCTATTTGCCCCTGCCACGCAGGCATCTCCTCGGCCCTGGGGCTGCAGGCTTTTGCTGGGCCAGAGTCCTCTTACTCTCTTTCCTCCCCGTGGTGCAAGCCTGGAGCCACTCGCCCCCAACCTCTCCATCAGTGCAGTAACTCACATTAGCCCAGTAGTAGGATTTATTAATGCTTAGTTAAGTGTCTCTGTTGTGCTTCAAGGCTGTTTACAAAGAATGGGCAGTACAAAGGGAAGGGAAGAGAGGGGAGAGAACTAACCTTGCTGATGAGATTTAGGCCAGAATCAGAATGCGGGTTCAGTTCAGGCAGTAATCCCCTAAATGGAGCAACGTTAGTGCTCATATTCAGGAGACATTCTTCGTCTGTTCTTTTTTGGAAGGACTGGAGTATAATAGAGTCAGGAAGTAAAATTCCTTCTTGGTCTTGGGGAAGGGGAGTTCTGGAGTTCTACTTAATGGCTAAAAGGGATGTTTTGAAATCTTTTGATATCCATATACTGTATCCAAAATTTGAAGTGATTTCAGAAGGATAGAAAAACTTTCAGGTCTGTACCCCTCCTCCCATTTTCTTAAAGCAGCATAATTTTAAATACTCACATATTTGTATCAAGACTTCTTTTTTGTATCTTATGTCATATAAGGAGGAGAAGTGGAAACTCTAACTTATAGTAGAAATTCAACTAATACATTTAGATGGAATGATGGAATTAGAAAAATCACCATGTGGCAGTATTTGCAGCATGCTAAAACTAGCAGATAAAAGCTAGCAACTATTTCTTTGGTGAAAACCAGCCTTGTTTCTCAAGAAAAGGTAACTTGAGAACTTTAAAGCATAGTGAAAATGCTCTAAATCTTGGAATATCACAGGATGTGTCCCCAAAAATCTCCTGGTCAAGTAGGGTGCCATAGTTTTCTTTCTGTGCCTTTTGTCACGGTGATAGAAGAGGGTCAGAACTGAGAATAGATTGGGGATGTTGTACTATTCGGCTTAAAATTATTCGGGAAGAGGAAGTTGTTCCTCTCTGAGTCAAGATTGAATCAACGTGGCGTGATGATGTATCAGATATTGTGAGGGCATCAAATACAGAGCTCCTCTAACTGCGTTGTTACTCTGTTCTGTGAAATTACTCTATGACTCCAAGGAGCCATGCCTTCTAAGAAAGGTCTTCTGATAGCAAGAGCCCCACGTAGGAGTGAAGCCAGGGTTGTAATCAGATGATACATAGTTAACCAGCTTAATTAATCCAGCAGTTTTCAACATTTGAGTAATAGCAATGGTCCTTGTAAGGGATATTGTTGTTGCTAAACTATAGTCCAAAATCGAGACCTGGCATCACAAAACAACATGGGTTCCAGTCAAGCAGAGCAGTCAGTATAAATGAGCTTATTTGGAGAGTAAGTAAATTTTTTAAACTCTACATATCTCTGTCTTTCTTGTCTTCCTTCAATAAAGGAGTATCTTAGATCCAACGGCAGGATTGACTTGATGGGTAATTAAGGCATACACCAAGAATTTATATCCATTGCAAGCACTTGAACCAAGATGTTAGGGCCAGAAAGTCTGATTATCATTCTCAGGTTGCCCATGAATGCAGAAGGTAATTGTTATAAATCCATCACTACTATGTGACACATGCTCAGGCTTGTAAGATTTGTAAAGTAATAATTACTGTATCGTGTTGCCTTGGAGTAAATGGTCGGCGCATTACATGTTTTTCACCAGTTTCTGATTCTGAGCATGCGTGTTTGCTTAATCCTAAGCATCAAGCTTCAAGAAGAATTGCTTATCCTTTGGAAGGTAATCTGTTAGAAAAGGACTATTATTAACTCTGAATATTCTCTTTCAGATGCTGTCTTTGCATTTCAATTACGCAACCCAGTGCACAATGGCCATGCTCTATTAATGCAGGATACCCATAAGCAGCTTCTAGAGAGGGGCTACCGGCGCCCTGTCCTTCTCCTTCACCCTCTTGGTGGCTGGACAAAGGACGATGATGTTCCTCTGATGTGGCGTATGAAGCAGCATGCTGCAGTGCTGGAGGAAGGAGTCCTGAATCCTGAAACCACAGTGGTGGCCATCTTCCCATCTCCCATGATGTATGCTGGACCAACTGAGGTATTCACGGCAGCTGTGCTGAACCACTGTTACTAACACAGCAGGTGTCAACAACAGACCTGACTTTTGATTTTTCTCTGGTCTGTAGGTCTATTCTAAACACAAGGCATGCTCGCATGGGCGAGCTTGGGAAGGTGTGACACAGGCTCTTGTCTAACCATGTTATACAGATCTGATAACACTCATCTTATCCCTTTAGCAAAGTCCAGAGTTACTCTTCCCAGGGGACAGATTTGGTCTGACTTTTGCTTCTGGTATTTCAGTGGGAAGGAAAGCATGGTATCTTTTCAAAAAAACATTCAGAAGACATTCTTCATCTGTTCTTTATTGAAGGACTGGTAGGGTTAGGAAGTAAAATTGCTTCTTGTTATGGGGTGGAAGAGAGTTTTAGAGTTCTACTTAGTGGTCAAAAGGGAGGTTTTGAGATCTTTTTATAACCATATGTAAGGAAGAGGAGTTAATTAGGTTTTTGCTTCAAGATAGAGTTGGCTTTCAAAAAATAATTGTTTGAATAAATGAATAAATCAATAAATGACCTAAAAAACAGTGTGTGGGAAATTCCTAGCCAGCTTCTTGTTGAGTGTTTAAGATAAAGAATGGAATGCACGTTATTATTGCATTCTTTTTCATCCCTGCCTTGAAGGGAGATGAATTTACTTAGATTTATCTGAGAGGCAAACCCTTTTAGAAAGAATTAAATAATTTAGTTGTATATACTCTGTGATATCTTCCTTCAAAAAAAAAGTTTAAAAGGAAATACAAGCGTGTTTGGCTATTCTTTGGGATCAAGCCTGAAATTTTGTGTTTTTTTTTAACATCTTTATTGGAGTATAATTGCTTTACATTGTTGTGTTAGTTTCTGCTGTATAACAAAGTGAATCAGCTATATGTATACATATATCCCCATATCCCCTCCCTGTTGCGTCTCCCTCCCACCCTCCCTGTCCCACCCTTCTAGGTGGTCACAAAGCACCGAGCTGATCTCCCTGTGCTATGCAAGCCTAAAAATTTTTATTGGAGCTTAGTTGTGGGGCTGTGCAACTCTTTAAGAAATACTGACAGAAAACTACAATAACAACAAGTTTAAGAGATTACAATGTATTTGACTCTTCTCTTGGATCCAGCCTAAATAATGCATTAGAACTTCCATATGAGGTAAACCTCCTCATATTCTTCCCTCTTTGTTGGTATAAAATGTTCATAAGAATTGGGCACCAAAAGCCCTTTTAGTTTCCCAGAGACCACCATGGTCTTTAGTTCTTACATCTCAAAGATGAACTAAATTATTTTGGAAATAAAGTAACAACTTTGTTCCAATAGTTTCTCAACTTTTTTGGGGCTGTCTTCATCATCATCATTTTAAGGGAATGATTTGGACTGAAGTTTTCCAGAATTGTAGGGTGAGTGGTTTTTACTGTGGGAATGATGCAAGTGAATTTAGGGTCAGGAATGAGTTTATCAATAATCTCATTAAGAGCCAGTGAAGAAAATGAAGGAATTTATCTTCCCTATTGAGGACATATTTTGTCCTATTTGTGTTTTTTATTCCCTATGTAAAAGGGGAAGATGTGACATTTTATTACCTAAATAAACTAAAAACTGCTCTTGAGAAGGAGGCCATGAAGGGATAGATAAATAATAAAAGCAGCCAGATGGGACTTCCCTGGTGGCTCAGTGGTTAGGAATCCGCCTGCCAACGCAGGGGACACAGGTTTGAGCCCTGGTCTGGGAAAATCCCACATGCCGCGGAGCAACTAAGCCCATGCGCCATAACTACTGAGCCTGTGCTCTAGAGCCCGTGAGCCACAGCTACTGAGCCCCCGTGCCGCAACTACTGAAGCCCGCACGCCTAGAGCCCGTGCTCCGCAACAAGAGAAGCCACCGCAATGAGAAGCCCGTGCACCACAACGAAGACTAGCCCCCGCTTGCCGCAACTGGAGAAAGCCTGAGCGCAGCAACAAAGACCCAACGCAGCCAAAAATTAATAAATTAATTAATAATAAAGCAAAACAAAACAAACAGCTATGGTAAGAGAGAAAGGCCTTTCTTGAGAGAGCACCACAAAGGGTCAAGCATGCTGTTTTGTCTACACTAGAAACATTTTTAAGTCTTCTGATTTCAGAGCCAGGTGTGTTTCTCAAGATTCAAAGGTGAAGGTACCTAAAGGTGCCTTTGGGGTGCTTGCATTTCGACTAACCTCAGAGTCTCCCTCCTTGCAAGGCAAAGCTGACAGCGAGGTGAGCCGGCTGCAGCAGGCCCTTGCCCAGCCTCGGATTTGACTCCTGTTGCTACCCACGAGAGTGTGGTCTGGTCAGAACAACACAGGCTGTTGTCGAAGCCTGGGCCTGTCCTTGGCCTGGTTTGTCACCAGCTGGTCCGTAATCGCAGGTTAGACTTCGCTGAGCTATGTTTAAGTGCACAGAAAAGGGTTATTTAAGGGATGCACAAGGAGGTGAGACTAAATATTCTTTAAGGTTCTGTCCCATTCTCATCATTTTCTTATTTGCCTTATTTTCTTTTAACTTCATATTGAAGTATACTATACATAGGAAGAAGTGCATATCTCTTAGGTTTACAATTAAGTGAATTTTTCCCATTGGAGCAGTCCTAGGACCAGCACCCAGATAGGTAAAAAGCCTGTTACCAGCACCCTGGAGGATCTCCTTCCTGCCGTCTCCTGTCATTACCTGCTGTCCCCACAGTCGTCATCACTGCCCTCACCTCTCACATCACAGATCTCATTTGCTTGTCGGATACTTTGGGAGGCAGACTCTAAGAGTGAGAGATCTGCGTTCAGGAAACCTATCAGGGATGGCTCTTGGGATCAACACTAGTGGAAGAGAAGAGATAGGAAGGGAGCAGGATTGGGCAGGGGGAGAAGTTGAGCTGCAGTTCAGTCTTAGTGGAAGCCTCAGTTGACCCCATGTGGAATTCTGGAAAGGCCCTTCAAAGATGTTCTGAGTTGCACAAGAAGGGCATGCCTTTGGGCGCTGCTGCTCTTTTCCACAGAGGCAGTTTCTAAGGAGGGCTGACAGCTGCTGGGTGTTGTGTTGGCAACTCCTAGAGCTGGCGGAGTAATCCTTCCTTCCTGGGGGGGACCCGGGCGTTGCATCACAGCATCTAGGCCAGCCTCTCCTAGGGCTTTTCATAACCGAGATTATACAGTGTATACTCTTTGGCGTCTGGCTTCTTTCGCTTTACATTATGTTGGTGAAACTCACCCTCACTGTTGTGTGTAGTTAGTTGTAATTGGTCACTCTCTGTACTGTGGAGTGCCCCACTGTGTGACTGCACCCAGTACTGTTGATGGGCGTTTGTGCAGTTTTCAGTTGTTTGCTATCAAGAATAGTGCTGGTATGAAGATTTTAGTGCATGACTTTTTGTGGGCATTTATGTTGGTTATATACCTAGGAATTCTAGGCAATTTAGGGGTATGCCTGTGTTCACCTCTAGTAGGTGTTGCCAGTCAGTTTTCCAATGTGGTTGTACCATTTTATATTCTCGTCAGCAGTGTATTTCTTCATCTAGACTTGATGACTGTTTTCATTTTAGCCATTTGGGTCCTCTAGCCCTATGTAACCAAACGTTCTGTAATACTTTTACTATTTCTTAATGAACCTCAAAATTTTTTTCATTGAAACAGTTTCACTGAAGAGGAAATGGAGAAGTAAATTATATACCATGATTGAGCATATAAGAATAGCCTATTTTTATTGAGCTCTTACTGTATTTGCCAGGCAATGTTCCAAGTGTTTTACATGTATTAGCTAACTTCATCCTTAGAACGACACCAAGAGAATAGGTACTATTATTATCATCCTCACTTCAGAGATGAGGAAACAGAGGTAGAGGGGTTAAATAACCTGTTCAAGATCACACAGTCGTGTCGAGATAGTCTGGCTCCAGAGCCAGGTACTATAACTGCCACAGAATAATTTTTATCTTATCATATAATATTAAAATATGTGGCCGCAGATTTTTGGAAAACAGACTGGAAATCGTAAAATATCCTGCAGGAGTTCCAGAACAGTGAATT
This sequence comes from Balaenoptera physalus, assembly GCF_965194825.1. Lineage (NCBI taxonomy): Eukaryota > Metazoa > Chordata > Mammalia > Artiodactyla > Balaenopteridae > Balaenoptera > Balaenoptera physalus. Next base: position 118,802,891 of record NC_138884.1, on the reverse strand, counting down.
AGGATGGCCTTGGCTGACATTCATTAGAGATGGAATCTCTAGTACAGGGCCTTTCAAACGTATTTTTTGTTTATCATAGTCTAGAGTTGTGGGTTGTGATCTTTGTTTAGTCTGTATTCATCCCCACAACAGCTCAGTGAGATAGGTTTTATTTCAATTTTATAGCTGAGGTTACTGAAGCTCAGAGAGACCAAGTAACATAGCTATGGTCTGTCCAAGAAAACCAGAGTTGTATAGTAGTTAAAGCAGTAAAGACAGATTTTCATTCAGGAACTATTGCAGCAGGGGAAAAGAGACCTCAGCAGAGACCCGGGCTCAGTTGAATACATGGTGGTCAAGTGGGGATTTATAGCCAAGGAGCAGAGTGGGGGTCAGTGGATGGAAAATTACTAAGAGGAAACATCAGAAACAATGGGCATGGGATGATCCTAGTTAAACAGACCTAGCAGGATCCTTACGGAAGGCAGGACAGCCTGATCAGATATCACTTGGGGGGTGGTAGGGATGAAGAATTTGATCAGGTATCGAGGATGGAGGGTTTCAAGACTGACTTAGATTTTTGCTGCAACTGGTTGGTACAGGCCCTACAAGGATGGACACTGAAGGTCGAGTCATAGAGGGCTTGGAGGAACCTGACCAGAGTTACATCAAGGGGAGAGTCTTGGTCAGATCTTACATCCTGCAAGACACAGAGCTGGAACTGAAACTCAAGCCTTTCTGACTCCAAGGCCTGTGTGTTCTTTGCACAAAGCTCCTTGCTGCCTGGAAGCCTCAAAGGGACCTTAGCAGTCAGTGGGAGGGCAAAGAAGTTAAGGATCCCCTGAGCCTACACAGAACTTCCAGGTTTCCTAGAAGGGTATAAAGGTGTGTTAGAGTAGTTTCTGTCTGTAGATCTCTGTTTGGAGTGTCAGTTACATGCTAAGAGGTGTAGCTCTTCTCAGGAACCACCGCATCTGGTGCCTGAGCAAAGGCCATTTTTAACTTCTGAACTTTTATAGAACAAAATTTAGAAATTCTGATAAACGTCTTCATATTTTAAACCATTAAATATATTAATGTTTATGAACTGGCAGGATTTAAACTGTTAGATTGAGTGGCTTTTGAAAACTATCCATTTCTTTTTCTCAAGTGCCTCACTTGTGTGTTTGACTTATTTGGCTTATTCACAGCCTCAAGTGAAGAATTTTTTTATAGTTCAAAAAAAAAAAACCAAAACACAACACTCATTTTGTAGCTTTTCCAGTGACATCAGGAAAAAGTCTGCCAGTAATGCTCATGTGCCAACTAATAATAATAAAATAAAAAACAGTGACTCTTCCTTTAATCATTTTCTGTAGGTCATTTAGAAGGCATTGGTACTAGATTTGCTTCCGCAGCACAAATGCTTCTCAGACAATGAGCAGCTGTTAGTCTGTTTGGTTATCAACAGGATGTCCCTGATTTTTCAGTCTGTAAAGATTTAATGGCTTGATTCCTAAATTCCGTTTTAGGAATTGGGTAGGTGGGGTGCAGGGCAGCATGTGGTGGGAGAGCTACTTTCTAATGCTAAAAATGTGTCATATATGTACTTTTTTTTTTTTTGAGGCATTAATCCACTATGTAGAAAATTGTCCCATCTCACTAAATCCTAAATCCATTTCTGTAAAGGGCAAATAATACTTTTTTTTTTTTTTTTTTTTTTGGCTGCGTTGGGTTTTCGTTGCTGCTTGTGGGCTTTCTCTAGTTGCAGTGAGCAGGGGCTACTCTGTCGCGGTGTGCGGGCCTCTCGTTGTCGTGGCCTCTCGTTGTGGTGGCTTCTTTTGTTGTGGAACACGGACTCGTGGCGTGTGGGCTCAGTAGTTTCAGTACACAGGCTTAGTTGCTCCACGGCACGTGGGATCTTCCTGGAGCAGGGCTCGAACCCATGTCCCCTGCATTGGCAGGCAGATTCTTAACCACTGCGCCACCAGGGAAGTCCCCAAATAATACTTTTTAAGACATGTTACGTGAAAGTGCTGAAAGTAAGATGTATCTTGGAATGTGGATGTGTACAAATAATAAATTCTGTCTTGGGCTTAAGGCATTTGAGTGAAAATTACCAGCTGAATTTTGGAGAAAATGCATTGTTAGAAGCTGGGATTTTTCTTTGTCATGAAAGTTATCTGTGCACTTGGTAAATGACTCCTTAATAGCAACTGATTGTGTTTAAGTGAGCAGATGCCCTTAAACAGCTACAGTAGGAACGTATTGCCACATGATGCCAGTATATTTAATTAGTTCCTGCTTTACACCAGTATTTGGAGTAGTAAATAGGATGTCTGTTAGGGCATAAACCCTGTTCTTCCCCTTAAACACTTCCAAGAGCTTTAACAACCTAAAGGGACACTCTTAGGGTCTAAGCCTGATTATAGGAGCCATAAACTCCCAAGTTTTAATTGTAACCTTTGACTCTCTTTGAGGTCTTTGATAATTTTGTCTTCTGCTCATTTATTTTATTGATGTATCTGGAATAGCATAACACAGATTCACAGTCTCTTATCCAAAATACTTGGGGTCATGTATTACTACTTAATTCTCCTGATGGTTCTGAGACATAAAACACATTAATATTTCTGTAGCAGAGTGAATGACTTTCCACATTAATTGGGATCAGCAAAGGCCATAGATAACTTCATGTCAGTTTTGATCAGGTTCTGCTAAGTTAGTTAAAAAACTGGGTTTTTGGATTTCAGATGGATGTGTTAAGTAGTCTTCTTATGGTAACCACTTGGTAGTATGTACCTATATTAAATCATCATGTTGTATACTTTACCCTTACATAATGTTGTATGTCAATTATATCTCAAAGCTGGAAAAAATTGAACTTCAGGTTTTCTGGTAAGCAGTTGCGGATCTTTATCACAAAAACATTTAGAGTCTGTTGATTTATTTAAAAAATAATTTGGGGATTCCTATAGTCTGTTTTATATACTTTTAGCTTATATGTGTCTTAAGAACTGAAATTACTAATTTAATTCAGAAACATTAGATTTTACAGGTGTTTTAGGATGCTTTTCCTGGGGGAGTGGGAAACCCTGTTTTTCTCCTGACTTTTCTGTAGATTTCTAACTCAGAATCTCTTTGTGCCTGTTTCTTACTCAAGCAGCATCAAGTTCAGATATTGTGTTTTAGTTTGGCTTTTCACTTTTTTTCTGCAATTGTAATCTATGCTGTTTCTTCCTTAAATGAGTACTAATTTGTGTTTCCTCTCCTGCTCTGATGTCCTGTGTTGTAGGGCGTGACACAGTGTAAGTAGCTCAATAAGAGTAGGTATGCATGGACTTTGGGGTCGGAAAGACCCAGTTCAAATATTCTGTCTCTTAGCTGTTCGTTTTGCAGCTTTGAATGTGTTATTGAAAGTTTTCTTATTTGTGAAACAGAAATATTATCTTACTGATTTGCTCTAAACATTAAATGAGGTATTTATAAAACACTTTGTTTTCATATTAGGAAGAATTCAATAACTGGTACCTATTTTTTTCTTCTCTCACCCCTGTAAAGGATATCATGAAATGTTTTCCAATGACATACCACCATGGTTGCCTTCCTTTGCTTCCTTAATAATCAGTGAGGGGGTGGAGAGACAGAAGATTATCAAGGACTTTTGGCTTTTTTTTTTTTTTTTTTTAATTTATTTTGTTTATTTTTTGGCTGCATTGGGTCTTCGTTGCTTCACACAGGCTTTCTCTAGTTACGGCGAGCGAGGGCTACTCTTCGTTGCAGTGCACTGGCTTCTCATTGTGGTGGCTTCTCTTGTTGCAGAGCACGGGCTCTAGGCACATGGGCTTCAGTAGTTGTGGCTCGATGGCTCTAGAGCGCAGGCTCAGTAGTTGTGGCGCACGGGCTTAGTTGCTCTGGGGCGTATGGGATCTTCCCTGACCAGGGCTCGAACACATGTCCCCTGCATTGGCAGGCGGACTCTCAATCACTGCACCACCAGGGAAGCCCCTTGGCTTTTATCAAAAGCAAATTTTGTGGTCCCTGGGCTTGGGAGGCAGGAAGAGGGAGGAGGATACTGGATTTGCTCTCTGTCCCATGACCCCCTTCACACCTGCTGGGGGCCTGGGCTCAGCCAGGGCAAGGTAATTTACAAGAATAAAATTAGTTTGGTTGCTGATGGTTCTGAACAAATACTTCTCTTACATTTGAATTGTGTTATTTTGAATCCTGAGACAGCTGAGGTTTATCCTTGAAGATAAAGGAAATCTTTGGGAAAGTCTGTATTTTGTGAGGAATCAGGCCTCAGATTCCTGATGTGCAGACTGAAGGATTTGGATTCCACAATCTAAATTCCCTTTCTACTCTTAAAATTGTCTGATGGGAGTAATTATAAGGTGTGTCTAATTCTCTCCTACAAGCTGGAGAATGGAATGTCTAAGTAGATTTCATAATTTTTGCATTGCAAATCAGAAATGTGACTCTCATGACGACTGAATACTGTTCAGTGCCTGTACAGAGTGATGGAAATTCTAGAAGCATTTAGAATACTTAGTTGTACAAAGATTGAAAGTCATAAGTACCCAGAATCTACATGATGGGAAGGATGAACCTTGTCTTTCATTTGCCTGTCTCGATTTTCCCAGTCAACTTGAAGAGTTTAAAATGGTTCCTACCATTGAGAAATCAAGAGGCAGACCATTAAGATTTGGGAATTTCAAGAAAATAGGTTAATACTAAAGTGATGTGATAATGTACAACCAGGTATTTTAATGTGAAATTCATGAGATGAATGAAGATATAGATTTTTTTACCCAACAAAAATAGATAATTGATTTGACTTTCTAAAGAATTTTCGTACATTAAAACAAGTACATTTTTGACAATTTAGAAAAAACAAATTTGCACATTTACAAAAAAAAAAAAGTCCCTGTGCCTGAAGTTCTTTCATAAACCAGTTGAGTGTATGAGTTTGGCTTTATGGAATGTTGACTTTAATAAAATTCATTACACATGAAGAAAATTTTGATGTGAAATGTATAAAGAAATAGGTTATTTAAGTGGGGACTTAAATAACTGTTCTATTTATTATCTTCAGTATTTTTAATTAAACAAAATTGAAAACATTATATACTTAACCTGCCAGGCTTCTAGGACAGTGGAATTTCTCCATTGTGGGGTAGGAAGAAGATGGTGTAGTACTAGTGGTGTTATATGTAAGTGGTATAGTCCAGTTTTATAATTTTATAATGTAATATTTTAAATTTGAAAAGTATTTTGTTTATTTTTCTCTCAGAAACTACTGAAAATAAAATTTACCAAAATCTTGGCTAGGTTTGGTAGTAGAGAGGTAAATGATAGGTACTATTTTCTAATGGAGTCAGGGAGCAAATGAGACTTTCATGTTTATAAAAAGGGGCGTGAATTAAAAATGGGGAAGAGACACTCTCCGAGGTAATATGCCATATTGGGATGGTTCAGGAACAATTCTAATTCTAAAGAATTTATATTATAAATATTATGTGTATGGAGATGGGTAATTTAGGTTTCTGTATATCAATGACTTTTGGTTTGTTAGTTGCACAATATCTTAATCTATGATGGCTGGCAGGGAGAAGCCATTATAGGATTTGCATAGATCAATCTCATTTTTTTGAGAGTTGATTATAATTTGAATCATGAACTACTCCCCTATTAGCACTACTGGGTAGCAGAACTTAATTCTTACTTGTATTACATTGTGGAAGTTAAGTAAAGAGTCAAGTAAACATTAGCTGCAAAAATGTATTTGGGGAGGAAATTCTGAAACAAATATCAATTTATTTCAATGACTTATTCTGAGTAGTCATTATTCTGGCATCCATTTTATTTTATTTTACTATAGGTGATTTATAATATTGTGTTAATTTCAAGTGTTCAGCTTCAGATTCTTTTCCATTATATGTTATCACAAGATATTGAATGTAGTTCCCTGTGCTATGCTGTAAATCCTTGTTGTTTATTTTATACGTCGTCATATGTATCTATTAATCCCATACAGTACTCCTAATTTATCCCTCCCCCTCCCTTTTTCCCTTTGGTAACCATAAGTTTATTTTCTGTGTCTGTGAGTCTGTTTCTGTTTTGTAAATAAGTTTATTTGTATCATTTTTTTAGATTCCACATATAAGTGATAATATAATATTTGTCTTTCTCTGACTTCACTTAGTATGATAATCTCTAAGTCCATCCATGTTGCTACAAATGGCAATATTTCGTTTTTTTGTCACTGAGTAATATTCCATTGTATAAGTACACCTCTTGAGCTGAGAAGGCAGAGATTGGATTTTAGGGCTGCTGGAGCAGCTGAGACTTGCAGTACAGAACTAAGGCAGCAGAAGACTGTGAGGGTGTTCCCCATGGTTCCTTGGACTGCATTCGTGCAGGGCAAGACTCTGAGGCCTGGTAGAGAGTGGCTGCAATAAGTTTGAGAGTGGATTGAAGATACCAGAGGTTATTCATTGTTGGAAGATGACATTCCAGCTCAGCTAGAGTGGAGAAACCTTGCTAACACCCCTGGCATTCAACTAAGACATCAGAAACACATGCTTTAGGAACAAAGACCACACCCTAGAGAAACAGTGTATCAATTTGGGTACAGTTAGGAGGTGGGAAGTCACACAGAGTTGGACAGGGGAAGTTTAAAGAATTGTTAAGCTTTAATAGAGAAGTAATAAAAATGCAGAGTGAACTCTAAAGGGTATCCTGGGGCTGAGGGAGATTACCAAAGGAAAGCTAGATACACTTGGAAAAGGGGTCCTCTCCTCAAAGCTGGGCTTCAGATCTCATTGGAAAAGGTATGGTTTCATCCCACTGGATGGTGAAGTTCAGTGGATTGCCTGGACCGCACTGGTTCACAGATGCCACATAGCAGGGAACAACCCTCTGGTTCACAAGCTAGCTGGGGCTAATAGACTGGGGCTCAGTGGGGGTCAGGGCGTTGGAAGCTGGCTTGCTGCCAGATTGGTGCACAGTGTGATACCCATGTTGGAATTAATGCAGGAAACAACCCTCTGAGGCACAGATGAGCACAGGGTGGTGAGTGAGTGAGCAGAGGGAGTTAGGGAGCTGCTGGTGGGAGGCTTGGAGTGCACTGGCGTTTGCGTTAGGAGGGCTACCGCAAGGCGGTCACTGGCCTCAGGCTAGGGCTTTGAGGTTGTTGAAGGACTGTGCACTTTGAGTTTGCTGCTGGACCAGACTGCCACCAACTATCCCCATACTCAGGTACCACTACACACCCTTCCTTCTACAATGTCCCTCTACTGATAAAACTTAACATTTTGCTCACTGGGAAGGGGAAATGCTTAGTTTTCAATCCGTTATCTCAGAGCAAATACTGAGGGTGAATTTGGAGTTGAAAGGCAGTGGGTTGATAATTGGCCCAAAAAGCTAGACTGGACCTGCCCAACAAGGTTTAAACCTGAGCCTCAAGGGGCTTCCCTGGTGGCGCAGTGGTTGGGAGTCTGCCTGCCAATGCAGGGGACACGGGTTCGAGCCTTGGTCTGGGAGGATCCCACATGCCGCGGAGCTACTGGGCCCGTGAGCCACAATTGCTGAGCCTGCGTGTCTGGAGCCTGTGCTCCGCAACAAGAGAGGCCGCGATAATGAGGCCCGCGCACCGTGATGAAGAGTGGCCTCCGCTTGCCACAACTAGAGAAGGCCCTCACACGGAAACGAAGACCCAACACAGCCATAAATAAAAAAAATTAAAAAAAAAAAAATTAAAAAAAAACAAAAACAAAAACTGAGCCTCAAAAAGATGAGAGGTGCCAGTAAATTACCTGCCTGCTAGAATCAGGCTCTTAACATTCTAAAGGAAAAAAGCACCATTCAGACTCCTTAAAACAAGTCATTCACGAGTCCTGCATACAGCAACAAATTATTGGAAATAAGCAAGAAAGTGTGATTTATAATCCAGAATAAAAACTGTCACTAGAAACATACCTTGAGGTGATGCTGATGGTGGAATTAGCAAATAAGAACATTAAAGCTTCTTAAAGAAAAATGTAGTCTTATGGATGGGGAATCTCAGAAAAGTGGACACTATAAAAAAATTAAATGGAAATTCAAGGACTATAAAAGTATAGTATCTGAAATGGAAACATTTATTGGATGAACTTAAAAGCAGACTAGAGTTGGCAGAAGAAAAACGTCAGTGGGTTTTTGAAAACTCAATAGAAATTATTTGAAAAAAAAATAAATGGGAGAAAATGAGCAGAGCCTCAGCAACTTGTGGACAACGTCAAGCCATCTAACATATGTATAATTGGAGTTCTGAAAAAAGAGAGAGAGAGAATGTGGCAGAAAAAGTTTTTTAAAAAAATAGTGGTTGAACGTTTTCCAAAATTGGTGAAAACCATCAGCCTACAAATTCAAGAAGCCCAGTAAATATAAGAAAGGATAAATCCAAAGAAAACCACAATTAGGCACATAGTAGTCAATCTGCTGAAAATTTATGATAAAGAGAGGAACCTTAAAAGTAGAGGGATGGGGAGGGTGAGAGGCAGAGGGGACAATAGGGAAATAATAGGAATGATGGCTGACTTCTTAAGAGCATTATGAACTAGAAGCAATAGAGTAACATTTTTAAGCGAGAAAAAAAGTGAAAACAAGTCTGTAATCTAGAATTCTGTATTCAAGCAAAAATAAAGGTGAAGTAAAGACATTTCAGATAAATGAAAGTTGAGAATTTTATTATGGAGGAAAAGTTTTTCAGAACCCTCCAGCAGACTTCCCAAGAGATTCTGTTGTTTGCTTAGATGCCCATGCTGCAGGGCTGTATGTCAAGGAAGGCTGAGAAAGCAAGGACCCGACATTTTCATCATTTAAGGTGCCGTTTCTGTCATCAGGGAATAGGGAGATCAGGGCAAAGAGAGCTCAGTTGTTGTGGAGGCAACTAGCAGTGTTTGCCACCTGTGAATTAAATTACTTTTATAATCAAAAAAAAAAATGACAAAGCTATTTGTTATTTGCTACATAGATGCAAGTAAAGCCAAAAATAAGTCATTTGTTGTTCAGTTGGCCATTTACAGATTCTTAGAGGGGTTTATAGAAAACTTTTAGGTATCATCTTATGTTCCTTCTTCACTATGCATTCAGTTTCCCGATAATGATGCTAGCCACTGGGCATGAAAAGATAAATAATACATCTTGACCTCAGTTTGCTGGGTAGATAGATAACTCTTACTGATTTTTAGCAGCCATCTTCTGGGCAGTATGTCATCTTTAGAGAGTGAATGAATTTTCTTTAGAGGTTAGGAAGCAATTAATTCAACTGATTGTCAGGAAATACTTTACAGAATAATACTAACAGCAGCAATATTTGTGACTGTACTTTATTGAGGGCCAGGTGGTGTCCTGAATATTTTCAAAACTCCCAGAAATCTTATGCATTAAGTATTATCATTCTCATTTTTATAAACTGGAAAACTGAGGCTTATATAAGGAAATTTCCTAAGGGCATTCCATCACTAAGGGGCAAAGCTAGTATTCAAATCTAGGACAACCTGACTCTAAATAAAGCCTATATTCTTAACCATATACTGATGGCTGTGGGCTGACTTGCATTCTCTGGATTAAAACATATTACCTGTTCAGTAGGTTGTAAGTTGACTCACACTAGGCATTCTTGGAAGAGTTACGTGTGATTTGCCTATTCATGGCTGTTAAAATTTAAAAAGTATTCTCATAAGGGAACCATTCACTAAAATATATATTGAAATCATTCAGGTTACCTGCCGGAGAATGCTGACTCCATGTTTGTTGTGTTTACATTTAATTTACTCATATAACTTATAAAGTCAGAGAAGCAGTTTAAATTTCTGGCAATTTTACAAGACAGAATTAGCACTGGCCCCTGTCACCAATATGCTTTTGAAAAATATTCCTAGTTTATTGACCATTTGGCACTTGAATGATTTAAGCATCCAGACATAAATATTAAATGAGGAAAGTAAGTTCACCTAAATTCAGAAAACTTAGACTGCCCTTTTAATTTAACTCTGTAAGCAGTAGCTATTTTTCATGAGGCAGAAAAGATTTTCCATTTAAGTGGAGTTGCAGAGTTGTTAATTGATGATTTGATTCTGACTGACCCCTTGATAAAAATTCTGAGTGTGAACTAGCAAAGGTCTTCTGTGGGTCTACTATGAAGGGGCAGAGGGGAATGAGCTGAATCTGGGATGGGTGGGCGTATGTGGGGAACAAAGCATCGTGCTTTGCCATCTTGTTCACACAGAACTATTGCAGCTCAATGCAAGCAGAAGTAATACTGTAGTAGGAAAAGAGGTAGTTTATTATAGGGCCTTAGGGTCCTTTCCGTTTAGTTGGCTTATGGGGAAAGCAAGCTAGGATAGTGCTCTGGAGGCTTTTTAATGGTCTATGTTTGGAAGTGGCACACATCACGTTGGCTATCATTCCTTTCGCCAGAACTCAGCCATATGGCCACACTGCAAGGGAGACTGAGAATTGTATTAAACTGTGTGTTCAGGAAGAAGGATGGTACAAGGTACATAGAAACACAGGTATATGGAAAACTAAGCAAGTGGAAAAAAATCAAGACAGTTATTAACTCTAGGAAAAACAAACAGCTGCACAAGGAGAGGAATAAAATAAAGATGATAACAGCTAACATTTATTGTGTACTTAACTCGATACCAGGTACTGTTCTAAGTCCTCACATGTTTCCTGTGTTAATTTTCTTAAAAATTGAATGTGATAAATACTATTGTAATTCCCATTTTACAGATGAATGTTTATTTCACCAAAGTATTGATATCACTGTATTTCTTGGGTAAGTTGGATAGGGAATGAGGATAGTGGAGTAAGAGCCAAATATCTTCTTCTCTTTTTAAAAAAAATTTATTTATTTATTTATTTATTTATTTATTTTTGGCTACGTTGGGTCTTCATTGCTGCCCGCGGGCTTTCTCTAGTTGCAGCAAGCAGGGGCTCCTCTTCATTGCGGTGCATGTGCTTCTCATTGCAGTGGCTTCTCTTGTTGCGGAGCACGGGCTCTAGGTACGCCGGCCTCAGTAATTGTGGCACGCAGGCTCAGTAGTTGTGGCTTGTGGACTCTAGAGCACAGGCCTCAGTAGTTGTGACTCACGGGCTTAATTGCTCCACGGCATGTGGGATCTTCCCAGACCAGGGCTCAAACCCATGTCCCCTGCATTGGCAGGTGGATTCTTAACCACTGCGCCACCAGGGAAGTCCCATATCTTCTTTTATAGTGGGAAATATAAGTAATGTGGAAATAATGGCTGTGTTACAGTTGATCCTTGAACAACACAAATTTGAACTGTGCAGTCCACTGATACGCAGGGTTTTTTCAGTAAATACCTACGGTACTACATAGTTTGTGCTTGATTGAATCCATGGATGCAGAACCTTGAGTGCAGAGGGCTGACTGTGAGACTTGAGAATCCACAGATATCGGGGATGACAGTATATAATATCTAAAGTTAAACAGTCAAGATGCAGCAGTGTACACATGCTGCTTAGAAATATAGAGGTAAGGACTTCCCTGGTGGTCCAGTGGTTAAGACTCTGCGCTCTCAATGCAGGGGGCCTGGCTTCAATCCCTGGTCAGGGAACTAGAGCCTGCATGCCCCAACTGAAGATCCCGCATGCCGCAGCTAAGACCCAGTGCACCTAAATAAATAAATAACTAAGTAACTAAATAACTAAATAAATAAAAGAAAAACAGGTAAATATCAGTAGAAACAACTAAAAAAGTTGAAACTCCTCAGGGTGACCAATTCAAGTGTGGGGTATGGTGTGCTCTTGCACTTTCTGAAATATGTTGATTAAAAATAAAATACTTGGGGCTTCCCTGGTGGCGCAGTGGTTGAGAATCTGCCTGCTCATGCAGGGGACATGGGTTCGCGCCCTGGTCTGGGAAGATCCCACATGCCACGGAGCAACTAAGCCCGTGAGCCACAACTGCTGAGCCTGCGCATCTGGAGCCTGTGCTCCGCAACAAGAGAGGCCACGATAGTGAGAGGCCCGCGCACCGCGATGAAGAGTGGCCCCCGCTTGCCACAACTAGAGAAAGCCCTAGCACAGAAGCGAAGACCCAACATAGCAATCAATCAACCAATCAATCAATAAAAAAAAATCTTAAAAAAAAATAAAATAAAATAAAATAAAATAAAATAAAATAAAATAAAATAAAATAAAATACTTGGTATAAGAGAAACTATCAAGAGAGATAAAATGAAAGTGATGTGTAGTGGTCATCATTTATACCTCTTTTCACACAGAACCGAGATGGTTTTGTAAATCACTAAATAATGGAGCCATACACTGAAAGGGAGCTAAGACCAAGTTTGTAGACCCGGGTTTGTCCTACACTCTATTGGCCGAGTCACTTAACCTTTGAGGGTTTACTTCCTTCGAGTTTTAATGAGAATGATGGTCTCTTAGTTACTTTAACTTCTAAAGTTCTATAGTTCTAGGTGTTAGACTAACTAATTTTTGTTTTTAAACAGTATTAATGTGAAAGTATAGGCTACAGAGCTAGCTTCGGATGCAGCATGGCTATTTAGTCACAAACAACACCTTGTTTTATTCTTACCTAGTATCTTAGGTAGTCATCATTTAGGCGACAGGATTTTCTCAGTACCGGTTTATGTAAATATTCATATAATTTAAATAATTTTCATCCAATTTTTTTTAACCTATTAAAGTATAACATAGAGAAAAGTACATACATCACAGTGTACACACAGCTCAGTGAACTCTTACAGTGAGCATACTCTGATTACCAGCACCCAGACTGGATCCTGGGTCAAGAAACAACATTACCAGGGACTCCTAGAACTAACATCCAAGTGGATTAGGTACAAGCTTTTATTTCCAAAGTTGGTCAAAGTATTCAAACTTTCAGTTATAAGATGAGTAAGTTCTGAGGATCTATTGTACAGCATGGTGTTTGTGGTTAATAATACTGTATTGCATACTTGAGATTTGCTAGGAGAGTAGATCTTAAGTGCTCTCACCATAGGCGCAAAAAGGTAACTGTGCCATAATGAATGTGTTAAGTAACTTGATTGTGGTATTTCACAATGTATATGTATATCAGATCATTGCATTGTAGGCTTTAAATATAAACAGGTTTATTTGTCAATTATACTCAATAAAGCTGCGGGAAAAAAAGAACATTATCATTACCCCAGAAGCCCCTTTCAGTTGCCTCTCTCAGAGGATCAACCACTAGCCTGATTTCTAACCAACATATTAGATTTTGAACTATATATAAATGACATCTAATAGTTGTATAAAATCCTACACATAGACACAGATGTACATTCACATATCTCTTACCAGTAAAACAAATATATAGATACATATACATAAACATCCATACCATATATACTTTTAGATTTTTTGGAAGGCGAGGGGTTGCCAGTTTTGTTTCTGGCCTCCCAAAGTGAACATTTTAATCTGTTGAGATTTCTTCCTGATACTGACTGTATGAGAAGTATATGCATTTATTATCCACTTAATACTTCTAAGTGCTGGTCATAAAATCATGGTTATCTAATAGGAAAATTTTTGTTCTAGGTCCAGTGGCATTGCAGAGCACGGATGGTTGCAGGAGCCAATTTTTATATTGTTGGACGAGACCCTGCTGGCGTGCCTCATCCAGAAACAGGGAAGGGTCTGTATGAGCCAACTCATGGCGCCAAAGTGCTGACCATGGCCCCTGGCCTAATCACCTTGGAAATAGTTCCCTTTCGAGTTGCGGCTTATAACAAGAAGAAGAAGCGGATGGATTACTATGACTCTGAGCAGTAAGCTTTGCGTTCTCTGCGCGGATCTGTGAAGCACTTTGTGCTCTGAGCTGCTCCGAGGGCTTCAACGTACTGTCTCATCTTCACTATAACTTATCAGTGACAAGCTTTGTTGTACCCATTTCAGAGAAAGGCAAACCAGGGAAACGAATTTCTCAATATTTCAGAAGTTAGAAGTAGAAATAAAAACTGAATCTGGTTTCATGGTTCATGATCTCAGGAATTTTGTTGTGAAGTGTTTAAGGGCAGTAATGACATTTCTGTCTGCCATATTACTGAGCATGTAGAAGTGCTTAGGACTTAGTACCAAGGCCTAGTGATGATTTTGCGGGTAAGCCCAGGGGATCTATGTAATGAGAGTGAGTTTAACTAAATTTGTGCAATCGTTGTGTGACAGACACTGTCATAATTGCTTTACAGGTATTAATACCTGTAATTAATACCCCATAATAATCCTGTGAAGTAGGTGCAATTATTATCCCCATTTTGTAGGTTGGTAGTAAGCTGAGGCCTACAGAGTTCAAGTAACTTGTATAAGGTCACAGAGCCAGTAAATGGCAGCTCAGCACTTGAGCTCAAGCAGTATGGCTCCAGAGCCTATGCTCTTGACCACTAAGAGTGCAACTTTTTTCTTCAAAGATCTTAGAAGGAGCAAAAAAATAACAACCTTTTAATACAAATTATTGGTAGTATTGAGCATGCCTCTATCTTCCTTTGACTGACAAACTTTTATTGCTATCTATAGATGATATCAGTACGGACATACCTCAGAGATACTGTGGGTTCGGTTTCAGACCACTGTAATTAAAGCAAGTATTTCAATCAAGCAAGTCAGACAAATATATTTATTTCCTAGTACATATACAAGTTGTGTTTACACTATACTGTAGTATATTAAGTATGCAATAATAGTATTTCTAAAAAAACAATTTACATACCTCAATTAAAAAATACTTTATTGCTAAAAAATAAAGTATTATCTGAGCCTTCAGTGAGTTGTAATGTTTTTGCTGGTGGAGGGTCTTGCTTAGGTGTTGAAGGCTGCTGACTGTTCGGATGGTAGCTGCTGAAGTGTGGGGGGCTGTGGTGATTTCTTAAAGCAGAACAACAGTGAAGGTTGCTGCATTGACTGGCCCTTCCTTCCACAAATGGTCTCTCGATAGCGCACAATGCTGCCTAATAGCATTTGACCACAAGAGAGCTTCTTTCAAAATTGGAGTCAGTCCTCTCAAACCCTGCCGCTGCTTTTTATCAACTGAAGTTTATGTAATATTCTAAATTCTTTGTTGTCATTTAAAAATCTGTACAGCATCTCACTGGGAGTAGATTCCATCTCAGGAGACCACTTTCTTTGCTTATCCGTTAGAAGCAACTCTTCATCTGTTTAAGTTTTATTGTGAGATTGCAGCAATTCAGTCACATCTTCAGGCTCCACTTCTTTTTTTTTTTTTTTTTTTCATCTTCATTTATCAATTTCCCCCCTCCTTTCCTTTTAATTTATTTATTTATTTATTTTTGGGTGTGTTGGGTCTTTGTTTCTGTGCGAGGGCTTTCTCCAGTTCCAGCGAGCGGGGTCCACTCTTCATCGCGGTGCGCGGGCCTCTCACTGTCGCGGCCTCTCTTGTTGCGGAGCACGGGCTCCAGACGCGCAGGCTCAGTAGTCGTGGCTCACGGGCCCAGTTGCTCCACGGCATGTGGGATCTTCCCAGACCAGGGCTCGAACCCGTGTCCCCTGCATTGGCAGGCAGACTCTCAACCACTGCACCACCAGGGAAGCCCCATGCTCCACTTCTAATTCTAGTTCTCTTTCTCTTTCCACCACATCTGCAGTTTTTTCCTCCACCGAAGCCTTGAACCCCTCCAGTCTTCCATGCGTGTTGGAATCAGCTTCTTCCAAACTCCTGTGAATGCTGGTATTTTGACCTCTTCCCAGGAATCACAAATGTTCTTAATGGCATCTAGACTGACGAATCCTTTTTAGAAGGTTTTCAGTTGACTTTTGCCCATGTCCATCAGAGGAATCACTATCTATGGCAGCTATAGCCTTATGAAATGTATTTCTTAAATAAGAAGACCTGAAAGTGGAAATTAGTCCTTTATCCACAGGCTACAGAATGGATGTTGTGTTAGCAGGCATGAAAATAGCATTAATCTCGTTGTACATCTTAATCAGAGCTCTTCGGTGACCAGGTGCATTGTCAGTGAGCAGTCATATTTTGAAAAGAATCTTTTTTTCTGAGCAGTGGATCTCAACAGTGGGCTTAAAATATTCAGTAAACCACGTTGTAAACAGATGTGCTGTCCTCCAGGCTTTGTTGTTCCATTTATAGAGCACAGGCAGAGTGGACTTAGCATAATTCTTGAAGACAGTAGGGTTTTTGGAATGGTAAATGAACATTGGCTTCAACTTAAAGTCACCAGCTGCATTAGAGAGCCAGAGGACAAGAGAGCCTGTCCTTTGAAGCTTTGAAGCCAGGCATTGACTTCTCCTCTTTAGCTGTGAAAGTCCTAGATGGCATCATCTTCCAAGAGAAGGCTGTTCATCTACATGGAAAATCTCTTGTTTAGTGTAGCCACCTTCATTAATGATCCGAACTGGTTCTTCTGGATAAGTTACTGCAACTTCTACCTCAGCACTTGCTGCTTCACCTTGCACTTGCATGTTATGGAGATGGCTTTCCCTTAAATCTCATGAACCAACCTCTGCTGGCTTCAGACTTTTCTTCTTAAACTTCCTCACCTCTCTCAGCCTTCAAAGAATTGAAGAGAGTTAGGGCCTTGCTCTGGATTAGGCTTTGGCTTAAAGGAATGTCGTAGCTGGTTTGATCATCTGTGCAGACCATTAAAACTTTCTCCATATCAGCAATAAGGCTTGTTTTGCTTTCTTGTCATTCATGCGTTCACTGGAGCATCACTTTTAATTTCCTTCAAGAACTTCTCCTTTGCACTCACAGCTTGGCTGTTTGGCACAAGAAGTCTAGCTTTCAGCCTGTCTTGCTTTTCAGCATGCCTTCCTCATTAATAAGCTTAATCATTTCTAGCTTTTGATTTAAAGTGAGACACGTGCAATTCTTCCTTTGACTTGAAAACTTAGAGGCCACTGTAGGGTTATTCACTGACCTAGTTTCAATATTGTTGTGTCTCAGGGAATAGGGAGGCCCAAGGAGAGGGCGAGAGACTGGGGAACTGCCAGTTGGTGGAGCAGTCAGAACATGTTTATTTATTAAAAATATTTATTTATTTATTTATTTATTTATTTATTTATTTATTTTTGGCTGTGTTGGGTCTTCGTTTCTGTGTGCGGGCTTTCTCCAGTTGCGGCAAGCGGGGGCCACTCTTCATCGCGGTGCGCGGACCTCTCACTGTCGTGGCCTCTCTTGTTGCGGAGCACAGGCTCCAGACGTGCAGGCTCAGTAGTTGTGGCTCACGGGCCTAGTTACTCTGTGGCATGTGGGATCTTCCCAGACCAGGGCTCGAACCCGTGTCCCCTGCATTGGCAGGCAGATACCCAACCACTGCGCCACCAGGGAAGCCCCACACACGTTTATTGGTTAAGTTCACCATCTTATACGGGCGTGGTTCATGGTGCTCCAAAACCATTGCAGTAGTAACATCCAAGATTATAGATCACCAAATATAATAATAATGAAAAAGTTCGAAATATTGTGAGAATTACCAAAATGTGACACAGAGACACGAAGTGAGCAAATGCTGTTGGAAAAATGACACTAACAGACTTGCTTGATGCAGGGTTGCCACAAACCTTCAATATGTGAAAAGCGCTACAAAATGAAGTGCAATAAATGAGATAGGCCTGCAGGTGGTACACTCTGTAAACTTAGAGTGGCAGCGTGAGGCTCTAGAATCAGAAGTTATGAGTGCTAGCCCCGTTCTTCCTGCGTGACTTGAGATTCCTGTGTCATCTCTGGCCTTGTTTCTTCATCTCTACAATGATGGCAGTGGATGAGTTGATTCCCTTCTAGCTCAAAATCTGTAGTCATTTCTGGGAATCGTAGCTCCTCGTTCTTTTTACATTAGTAGGTGCTTCATGCTTTGTTGATTGATGCTTATTTAGTACAAATTATATCTGCTTATTTAGTACCCCTGCTTTTTTAGTGTAAATTACAATTCATGTTCAGTAAGTAGTTGTCTCTCAGTATCTGGGGGGGATCGGTTCCAGGACCCCCCACCACAGGTAACAAAATCTGCAGGTGCTCAAGTCCCTTATATAAAATGGTGTAGTATTTGTATGTAACCTACACACATCCTCCTCTCTACTTTAAATTACCTCTAGAGTACTTATAATATCTAATACAATATAAATGCTGTGTAAATAGTTGCCTGCCCATGATAAATTCAAGTTTTATTTTTGGCTTTTTGTATTTTTGTGGCATCAGTTGTTATTTCTCCTCATTCATTTCTTATTTTGTTTATTTGGGTCCTCTCTCTTTTCTTCTTGGTGAGCCCGGCTAGAGGTTTGTTGACTTTGTTTACCCTTTCAAAAAACCCGCTCTTGGTTTTACAGGTTTATATTTTGGAACTTTCTGGAATTCTCCCCTTACCCCCAGATGTTTTCAATCAGAGGTTGATCGAATCCTTGGATGTGGAAACCATGGATATAGAGGGTTGGCTCTATTTTTAATTTATGTTTTATCAGTTCACCTCTACTGGCAGGTGCTAATTAAAAATGGACTGAGTCTAATAACTTCTAATCTGAGAGCGCTCATCCTTTTTCCCTTGATACTGTGCAGTTGACTGCGCATTCAGGAATAACGCTGATCCTAACCCTGTGTCCTCATTTGTTGTAGCCTGTTTTGTAATGGTGCAGACAAGAAGGAAAAAGAAACTTTTTAAAAATCAACACATTCTCTTGTTTCTGAAAGGGACATAAAATTTGGTGTCATTTAATTAAATGATAAGTTATCTGGATAAAGAAATACTACTGTTAACAGTGGAGTTTGAGGGATTTGTTGGCTTCTCGTTTAATGATAATAATTCTGGAGAAAATGCATAATTTTAGATGATAGCAGTCTTCTGAGTGATAGACTGTAACAGTATACAGGGAAACCTTATGAGTCAATGAACAGAAAAGGCTTAGTGGATAGCTGGTTTGGGGAAATATGAAAGAACTCCTGATGTTCCCAGTAGCCTTGGTGTGGCCACTCGAGACTGTTACTTTCTGAAGATCCAAGTTGTGGCCCAGGTTATAGTATACTTCAGAACCACACCATGAGAAGAATTTGCAATAAACCAGAATATTTTTACCCTTGTACAAAATCAGGGTTTGCCAATACGTAGAAATAGCTCTAAATCGTGGCATGTTTTGTTTTGCCCTAAAAATAAATGTGTGTGTGTTTATGTATGTATATGTATGCGTATGTCTATATATATATACTTATATACATACATACACACATTCTACAATTTCACTGTCTAAAAACAGTGCAGCTATAAAAGTGACGTGCTGAGAGTTGTAAATGGCCTTTTTCTACCGAAGAGATGCCTTAGAAGCTTAAAGAAAATTTCTTAAAAGAAAAAGCAATTAGAGTAAACCTTGAACTATATATTACTGCAAAAGGTGATTGAAAATACAAATTAAATGTTAAGGAAAATAAAAAAGTTTCAGATATAGGTCTGTCCTTCTGTGGTTCAAAATATGTAGGGCCACCGTCAGAGATTTTAATTTCCTTAGTCTGGAGACAGGATTACCCATTGACAATTCTTTTGAAACCTCCCCCCCACAGAGGGTAGCCTTGCCTTCCTACAAATCTGTAGACTGTATAGTGTCAGAGATGGAATCCTGGGCAGGGCAACCCTTCACTTCTCACCCAGCATGCAATTTATTTGTATACTTTGTGTACAAGATGTTTGAGCATAACCTTGTTCTGAAAGTAACAATTGGTCACTTATAGAGTGAGGGGTGAGAAATAGAATTGTTCTGCTAGTGGCCAAATGCTTAAAACTTAGGTGAGTTTCCATTTTGATGAGTTAAGGAAGCAAAACTAAATAGAGTTGAGCTTTTCTTTTACACTTCTTGTGCTGATGTGTTTACTTACTGTGGTTTCTTTGCATGATCATCTGATTTAATCACACACAGGATCCTAGAACCCATCTGTATGTAGCTGAATGATGCGCTGGGAAGCCCTTGATAACTTTCGTGTTTTGTTAAATCTGTGTAGTATTTCTTTAAGTCTCTCTTTTAATCATTCAAAAGCTAAATAATTACATCAGTTCTCATAAGATTTTCCAATGATGAATTCTATATTAGTTGCATGACTGGCTCATTTTCTTGGAATTTTTTTTGAGTTACCAAATCTTTATAAATTGTAACTTGGGAAGCTTTAAAACTGCCTTAGTTTTCTAATTTTTTATATTTATGTTCAAATATAATTAAGTTGATGGGGATATGTTGGAAAGTGATTAAAATTTTGTGGAAAGGCGATAGTCTTTGATGTAGTGAGAAAACAGTTATTAATTATGCACATATGAGGTTGTCTTATGTTTGATTAATGGCTGTTATTCAATGCCAGATTTTATGTAATTAATGATTTTGTAGCTTTTGATTTGATTAAATACCAGTGTAAGACAAGGCTTAGGGAGAAAGAAACAAACTTCATCAAGATTACAGGCAAGATATTATTGATAAGAATTGTGATAAAAATCATCTGTTTATACTTAGGAAGTTAAGTAGGTTCATATTAGCTGTAATAATGACTCAAGGAAATTTAGTTTTAGGAGTACAAGATTAAAGCCCATTCTTCCACATATTACAAACATTTAGAGATAATTGAGCTATTTCTAATTTTTTCTCCTTTATGCAGTAAATCTTCTTTGTATTTGGATAGATAAATGCAAAATTTTGGTTCAGATTATTGAAATAGCAACTCACCAAAAAGAGAGTGCACATGGGTGAGAGTGCCTGGTGGAAATGGGTCAGTGAAGGGACAGGTGGACATAAATGCTTGCTGTCTGGTTATTTCCATGTTATCAGTAGAGTACTTCTTTCATATTTTTTAATGCTGGAGTACACCTTAAATCATGTACTATTAGTGTCATTTTTTAAAAGCATTCTACTTAAGAGGCATCCTTCAAGGCTTTTCTCATATATTCTTCACTTCTTTTATTTACTTTCTACAGGAAAGCTCATCTGTTCTAGTGGTTTCTGTGTGGTGACTCTTAAAGCTATTCCTCAGTGTTTCCAAGTTGCTAATTATGTTAGCTTTCTATTGCTGTGTAACAAACTGACACAAATTTAGTGGCTTAAAACATTATTCATTTATTACCTCACAGTTCCTTAGGTCAGAAGTCTGGGTGGGCCAAGCTGGACTCTCTGGCCAGGCTGGGCTCTTATCTGAAGGCTCTGAAAAGAATCAACTTCCAAGATGACCCTTGTTGGCAGAATTCAGTTCCTTACGGTTTTAGGACTGAGCTCCCCATCTTCTTACTGGCTCTCGCAGTGGGGGGCGGATTGCTCTCTGCAGCTAGAAGCCACGTTGAGAGTCTTCCTTGTGGGCCCCTTCATCTCAGCAGTAGAACCTCCCTCAGGTCAAATCCCTTTCAGACTTCAAATCTCTGACTACTGCTGTCATCTGAGAATATTTGCTTTTAGAGAGCTTTAGTGATTAGGTTAGGCCCACTCAGATAATTTCACTATTTTAGGTCAATTGATTAACAAATTTAATGGCATCTGCAAAATTCCTTTTGCCATATAAGGACATATCATGGTAGTAACACCATGGGGTGAAGGTCATGAAGGCCATCTTAGAATTCTATCTACCATGCTAATGGGTGTTTTCTGCTTAGATTTCTTGTTATTATTTAAAATGCCCAGAAGCAACTTTACCTTTCCCCTCATATATCTCCAAATCCTAAATTTCCTTAGTTACTTGTTCTCCCCGTTGTGTAGAATCTTGAAGTCCTTTATCCTTTTGCCTCACTCTTCACATCCAGGTCTTGTCATATTGACCCCTGAAATGTTTCTTGAGTGAATTCTTTTCTTTTTCTTTCTTGCTATGTAGTCTTTGACATATATAAATATTTCTGTTAGAGTACTGGGGAACTGTCTTTTCCATTCATTTATAAAGTGCTTTGTTTTTATTACTTTTGATATTTCTTTTAAAAACTTGTAGAAGTCTGACTATAACTGCATGAACTTGCCAATGAATCTTGTCCTGTGTTTGTAGATTTTGCACATATTTTATTGCAGGGGGTTATTGCGTAACCATTAACTGATAAGGTCTAATTTAAAATCTATTGCATTGTCTTTTCTTACTATTCATTTTAATCATAATTAGGGACATAATACTATGTATATTTTTGAAAGTCAAATTATATATTTTATATATGCTGTGTTTTGTTTTAAAGTCAACATGTTACACTGAAATTAGTATAAAACTTTCCAACTTTGCTATGTTTTATTCATTTATTAACTATTTGTTGAGTCTTTACTATGTACATGTCATTGCTAAATGTGGGCACTGTGGTGGAAACAAGCAGATATTGTTGTTGCCTTCATAGGACTTACATTCTAGAGAAGTCAGACAATAAACCACTTAAGGATGGCATGTGATTTGCAGAAGACATGTGGGAAGCTCCGCTAGCACTTGTGTGACCAAGTCTGGGTTATCAGGGATGGGTTTCTGGAGCAAGAGACATTTGAGCTGAGCTCCAAAAGATGAGTTAGGCATTCCCTTGGTAAAGAAGGAGGTAATAGCATTCTGGACAAAGGGATAAGTGCATGCAAAGGTGCTGAGGTGAGATAGACCCAGAGGGTTTGGGAAGAAGGCCAGGGTGGGCTGGAAAAGAGAGTGAAAGAAGGATGATGAGACAGGGACTAAATAAGGCAGTTCTTTGAATGGTACAAACTAGAATAGATTTTGAAAAGATAGTGTGTTGTTACCGTGTACATTAAATATTGGGAAGTTCAGGTTTTTGGTAATTAGGTAAGTTGGATTATGCAGATTGATTCGCCTGAGAAATTAACTAAAAATTCTGGATAAAGGAAAACGTTTTCATAAAAGTACTGTGGTGCTGATAACATGATAAGAACTGTGAGGCTAAACTATTAAATGAAGGTTAGAACTTCAGGTAAGTTGAGTATTGTTGCTTTTGTCCTGGTTGACCTAGCAAATTTGAGTGTTGATTTCCCTGGTCTTGACCGAGGTGGGGAGTCCCAACAGGAGACACTCCCATTGAGCTGATGCTCCCTCCCACCTTAGGTAGTTGAGAGAATCTGAAGTGAACCGCACCCATTCCCCTACCCCAGGAGACTGTGCACAGCCCTGAGCTTTAGGCTCAAAAGCTCAGAACTGGGCTTCCCTGGTGGCGCAGTGGTTGAGAATCTGCCTGCCAATGCAGGGGACACGGGTTCGAGCCCTGGTCTGGGAAGATCCCACATGCCGCGGAGCAACTAGGCCCGTGAGCCACAGCTACTGAGCCTGCGCGTCTGGAGCTTGTGCTCCGCAATAAGAGAGGCCGCGATAGTGAGAGGCCTGCGCACCGCGATGAAGAGTGGCCCCCGCTCGCCGCAACTAAAGAAAGCCCTTGCACGGAAATGAAGACCCAACACAGCCAAAAGTAAATAAATAAATAAATAAATAATTTAAAAAAAAAAAAAAGCTCAGAACTGTTCACATGGGCCAAACTCATACTACCTGGGTTGTATCAAAACAAAACAAATAAACAACCAAAAAGCCCTCAAGCCATGAAATTAGTTTTTGGTGGTTCTTAACTGGGCATGCCTCTGAGTATTCAGCAGAAGCAAATGTAGACTGTCGCTAGAGCATTACTGCTTTGTCCTAGACCTCAACTTATTCCCACAAATAATTATACAAGCTTAATGAACAGCTTAAGTAAAAAATGATGAAGTATACAAGGAAACATAGCACCAAAGCAAGGGAAAAAAAAAGGGAAACTACAGTTGGCACAAGCAGACCTGCAGAGACTTCACATACTAGAATTACCAGACATGGATTACAAAGTAACTATACTTGCAGTGTTTATTAAAACAAAAACAAGTTTGAAACTACTACGTGGCACATAAAAGTATAGAAATGACGTAGCAGTATAGAAAAGAGAAAGATGGGAGGGAAGTCAGTGTGAAGGTGTGCATTAGTGCAGGCAAGAGTTAATGAAATGATAGTTTAGGTTTAGGTAGCTTGCAACAGGGGGATTGGAACAAAGATGAGTAGGCATTCCCTGGAAACTTCTTGTTTGACTGAATGTCTGATAGGAGCTGTTCTCTAGCTTTTATTTATAAGATTTTTGAGGGGAGGAAAACATGATGAATTAAGGATTTTGATAAATTAGTTCGAGATAATTAAATTTTTCATGTATTTCAGTTGGTCTTTGGTTTGGAAATAAAAATTGTTAAATTTGTCATGCATGATTACCATGCTTTTTGGCTCCTGGAAAGCCATAAATAACTAATTATCTGGTTTTGAACAGATGATTTGTATTTGAAGAGAATTCTTAGTGTCTTGATGTATACTGTATTATATATGAGTTTCTTTCGAGTTAAATGAAAGGTAGTTAGCCCCCAAATATTTAATTAGATTCACTTATAAGTTACTACCATTATTTTTAGTTCTATCAGAGAAGAAGCTCCCCTTTGCGTCTCTGATTGCTTATTATCTAATTAGTATTTTTTAAAAAGCTGGTCTAATTGAATATGAACTTTTGAAGGATAAAATTGAAGGCCCCTGGGCTGACCCCAGCTTCTTGTCTGAACAGCTTGTGCTGGTGGCTCTGATGGCCACATATGTGGACTGAGAAACAGCAGATATTTGTAAAGAATTAAAATCTTCAACAAGTGGCCAGGAGCTGTTGTACTTTGGAGTTGGTCAAGATGCTGGCCATATGTAGTTGTGTGTCCCACATGGGACAAGATGCTGGACCCACAGGGTCCCACATAGTCTGCTGGATGGTGTGCTTTTTCTGTCCTTGCATTCTAACCCCTTCCCCTTCAGTTGTTTCTTTTTGGTGTTTTTGGTTTTGTTTTGGTTTTTTTTGTTTTTTGTTCTTTGGGGTGTGTGTGTATGTGTGTGTGTGTGTTTTAAGAGGAGGCGTTCTGTCAGCTGTGGATTGTAAGAATCTGTGACCAAGTGGTTTTGAAAAGGGAAGAAAAAAAAAAAACAGACTTGCATTTCCTTTTTCAGGTGCCATGGAGGTGGGTTAACCAGTGTAATTAGATGGACTGGCTAGAATTGCTTTGTAGTGAAAGCCTAAGGTTTAGTAGCCTTTTCTGCTTCTGCCAGATTCCCGATTACTCACAGGTAAAGTTCAGAGCTAGTTTTAGAGCATTCCCCAAATGCCTCAGTTTTTCCTTGATTTAATTTTTTTCTGTAAAATGCTATCCATTTAAAGATGTAATTGTGAAAACTGTGATTAGATTACAGATAGTGCCTCTAGTGTCAAGTCCTTGCACCTGACTTCTTTTTTTTTTTTTTTTTTTAAATTTTATTTATTTATTTATTTATGGCTGTGTTGGGTCTTCGTTTCTGTGCAAGGGCTTTCTCTCGTTGCGGCAAGCGGGGGCCACTCTTCATCGCGGTGCGCGGGCCTCTCACTATCGCGGCCTCTCTTGTTGCAGAGCACAGGCTCCAGACACGCAGGCTCAGTAATTGTGGCTCACGGGCCTAGTTGCTCTGCGGCATGTGGGATCTTCCCAGACCAGGGCTCGAACCCGCGTCCCATGCATTGGCAGGCAGATTCTCAACCACTGCGCCACCAGGGAAGCCCCTTGCACCTGACTTCTGATAAAAAATTAAATCCTCAGGTGAGGGATAGAAATACAAGTCTGAGGCAGAGGGAAATAAATGTGTTTTCCGTAGCCAGGGTGGAGTGGAAGGAACCACCAGCATGTGGCAGCAGAAAGTCCCTTTTCATGTGATGAAGAAATGCTTGTGGCATGCGGGGCAGATGGAGTGTGAAATAGCATCAGGAAAAGAGGTACCCAGGGACTTTGGTTTTAAAATTCAAATTCAGAAGGAATGCAAGGAGACTTCTGGATTTCAGACTGTTTGGCATTCTGAGGAAAGAAAGGACTTTAATTGGTCTGGCTTTTTTCCTTTAATCACAGAGTCAGGACAGAGTCATTCTACAAGCTGGTCCCTCATTTCTTTTTCATTGCCCCGTCAGGAACAGGTACTTTATGCATGGGACACAGGGTTTCCTTTCTGAATTCAAAATTTTAAATTGACATGGCCAGAAAGATCTAGGGTCATAATTTTCCTTAATGACACTTACTTAGGGAATTGATAAGTGACCCTCCTAAGGAACTAAAACATTCAAGCAATATTTGTCAGATGATTCTCAGCTGAACTAACCAGTTTTACATCAGGTTGGAATGAGGGTTTTTTAGATGCAATTGGAGAGATCTGGACCCCTCCATGCCCTTGACTTCCTCTCCAAATGCTGCTTTGCTAAGCCCTGCCCTGAGGGGTAACCTCTCTAGCCTAGAGATAGTCACCAAACTGTGTTGATGGATCCTATTATCAGTTCATTCCCACACAGGTTCTGTTTACCCACAGGAGACAACCTTACATTTTTACTGAGAAGGTTGAGACCATCTTGCATTAACCACCTCATCTTTTTCTAACTCCACGTCATCACTGTTTCTTCTTTTCTTCATTTTTCACCCTCCTTGTCAGAGCTCCTTTCTCTGTGTTCTTCATCCCAGACTTTCCTCTCCATCTTTCATTTCTTTCCTGTTACCCTCTCCTGGCTTTCATCCTCCTCCCTTTTCTCATTGTATGCCACTTATTTTCTTCTGCCTATACACATGCTAAGACCTCCCTTTTCTTATAAAAAAAAAAAAAGCTTTTCTCCACTGTGTATCTCTGCCACTTTACCACTCCATCTCTTTCCTTCATCATCCACTGAAACTCCTTAATTAAAGAAAATTTAAATTCTGATTCGTTTATCCAGTGGATTTTTTTTCCCCCTCTCATGGTCATCTTCATTAGCCCCTCCGTGGCCTTCACATTAAAATTTTTTCTTTTTCCATGACCTCCATATAATCATCTTGGTTTTCTTCTTACTCTTTCGACAAATGCTTTCCCTTTCGGCAAGTCTTCTTTCTTGGAGAGCTTGTCCATTTTCTCAAACTGGGTTTTCATTTTAGTGTTGATAAATTTAAAAATTATGTTTCTAACCCCAACCTTTCCTGAATTTTTTGGAAATCTCCTCTCATAGTCTTGCTTTTTTCCTAGGCCCATCTCACATGCAGTCAATTTCTTTTTCTCCCCTTAAGTTGTAGTCATTTATGTAAGAGAAAGATGATAGCTTACTTCATATTTGAACTATTGTAACCAACACATCTGCATGGGCCAGTTTATTATAGTAGATTTGACTTTTCTTGCACATTGAACACATGATAGAAGTGGGAGATACTCCCTAGATTTAAACTACTTGAATCCATCTTGCTTTGGAGCAGTATCTGTGAAACTTTCCTTTTCTTCGGTCATCTTTGAAAATGTGAGCGGACATTTAAAAGATGTTTTACCTGAGAAGATGAGAGCTGTTGAAATATTGAGTTGAATGTATATCTTCCTGTCTTTCTGGTAGTGCAGGGAATAGAAGAGCGGACAGGTGACTAGGGGAAGATGTCACATGCGTGAGTTAAAGAAGTAGTGACTTCTGCTTAATAGCAAGAGACGGGATTATAAAGCATTAACGTTGATTTTCCTGTGGCTGATTAAATGAGTTACACTTTTATATTCTTATCCTGTATGTGTAGCATTCCAGAATAAAACTCTCAGACTCTTAGATGTTTCAAAGTGGGGTAAGACATTCATTAAACTCTGGGTACCTCTCTGGGGAGTTGGAAAGGCCAGAATTAGGACCAGCAAGGAATATGAGAGGGAAACCTAGATCCAGGACCAAGAGTCAAGTTGATCTTAGGAACTAACAGGAGTGGGCAGGCCTAAGGACCGGCCAGATGCAAGATACGTAGAGGCTGGTGATAATATAACCAAGTCCAAGGTTCAGAAGCCCAGTGAGCAGTCGGGTCATTGAGCACACAGACAATGCAAATTAGAAAAGCAGGAGAGGCCAGAAACTGGGGCACACTGGATCATGAGGAAATCACAATAATTCTTCCTTGGTCTGGAGCTCAGTCCTACCAAGTGGACAACCCAAGAGCTCATAGATAGACTAAGTGAACCAGGTTCCCCCAAATAAAGTGGAGGTGAGCAAGGTCAAGAGAGAAGCTAGATCAGAAGATGACTATTGAAGAGGTCATGAAGGGCATGTAGAAACCTCTAGTGTGAATAATCCAGATTTAGAGAAAAGGGAATATACAAGGAGCTCAGAAGAACCACAGCAATCAGAAACCCCATCTTACCCTTTTTTGGCCAGGGGATGGAGAGTAGTGACTTCTATAAGACTCTGAATGGTTCTATATTGAATAAAAATTTTCTATACATATACCTTTTCATTCTTTCATATTTCACCAAATATTTATTGAGTTCCTAGTCAGAAAGCTAATAAAGTATTTGATCACTGGTCATTATTTACTGAAAATGCTGTATGTCCCCAGCACTGTTCAGATATACTCTTTACTGCTGATGTCTGTCATTTAGGGGTGAATTAATAGCCAGTGTAACTCCTGTAGGGCCAGAATAGGGAGTGTAATGCTATATCAGCATCCTGTTTATCTGCTCTCATCAGGGCAGTGTTCCAGATGATTGAGGTTTGAGATCAATTAAAGGTCACGTTATTTAAAATTATTTAACTCACTTTTGGATAGAGATTTTAAAAATAAGCTCTTATTGATAATAATATGTTATTTTAAATTTTATTTTGATATTGATAATATAAATCATCATTGTAGAAAACTGCAGAAACTATCATGACAAAACTAAAAGCACCTGTGATACCACTTCATAGAAATAACCACTGTTAACGTTTGGGTGTATTTCTTTATGATCTTCTCCTCCTCCCACCCCCTTATTTTAACAAAATTGCATTGGTATTGTATATAAAGTTTTGCGTCTTGATTATTTCACTTACCATTATTACATCGTGAACATTTTATCCAATCTTTAACTGTACTTTAATGACTGTGTAACTCTACTCAGGGCTGTACCACAATTTACTTAGACCTTCAACTGTTAGATTATTTACAACGTTTTTAACTATCGTAAAACAGTTTTCAGACAGCTATCTTTATGCATAATATTTGTTGGCATCTCTGATTAGCTCCTTTACGTAGATTCCTAGAAGTGTGATTATTAGTTAAAACATACCTGGCATACCTCTAGAAACAAGGGCCACTTGCAGTTTATGATTTCACTCAATTCTCAGATTAACTCCACAAATAGCAAAGTGGGGATGGAACATACAGTCGCTGACTAGGAGTAAACAGGGAATGTGATCTGGTGACTTGAGTGACCCAGAACTCTTGCTCTGTTCTTGGGTCTGCTATCTAGTCGGTTCCCTTGTTTGAGGGAAGAGGTTGAAATTACCAATAGACAGTATGTGTCATAGCCATAGGTGCTCTGTGCTTAATGGTCTAAGGACTCTTGTGTGTTTTTGTAGGTGTGAAGATGAAAAGAACTAGCACTACCTTTGTGTAATAGCTTATCAATGGAATAATATTAATTATTGCTACTTACGTGCTGTTGTTATTTTTTAAGTTCCATTTTTCTCTTAATGTTCCAAAATGCATTTAGCTTTCCAGATTCAGACTGCCTAAAAAGTTTTCAATATGTGTATCTAAAACATCTAAATTATATGTTTTTCTAAAAAAAAAAATTTCTATTTCTAAATTATTAGTTGCCAGGGGTTGGGAAGGAGGGAGGGAAATGGGTATGTCTATAAAAGGGCAACCTGAGGGATCATTGTTTTGATTTTTTTTTTTCTTTTGTAAGTTTTGATAGTGTGGTGTTTTTTGCTCAATGACAAACTTGAAATCAGGTTGATATTCGTAAGTAGTACATTTCATCCAGATAGTTTTTTCATTAAGCTTGTCTACCATGAACAGAAGGAACAAATGTTTCTTAAAATTTCACTATAACTAAGTTTTTTAAAATGTGAAATATTTTTATTTTTTCTCTCCCTTTCAGCCATGACGACTTTGAATTTATATCAGGAACACGAATGCGCAAACTTGCCCGAGAAGGCCAGAAACCTCCTGAAGGTTTCATGGCTCCCAAGGCCTGGACCGTGCTGATGGAATACTACAAATCCTTGGAGAAAGCTTAAGCTGTTAACCCAGTCATTTCACCTTTGACACCTCACTGAGTAACAAGAGGGGACCATGTAGTTACTGTTGGCATTTCTTTGTGGTGGTATCTGTATGGACATGCTTCCTAAAAACAGACCCTTTTCCTTAACTAGCATCAGTTTTGGTCTGCCTTATGAGTTCTGTTCTGAACTAGTGTAACACACTCATGGTTTTAATGTATCTTTTCCACTTATAGTTAAATATTCCTACAATACAGTCTTTTTGTATTTATGCTTCTGTCTCATGATTTTTTCAAGCTGTTATATCAGTTGTAACCAATAGTATACACATTGAATCTCACTTTTCATCTCTTGAAAAAAGAAAAAAAATCCACTAAACAATAAACTTGGCTAGACCTTGTTTTGGGAATTTTACAAGACATCTGTAGCATTTAGATTTTTTTTTTTACATTGAAAGTACAAACTGCTTTCTTCCTTCCTTCCTATCAGCTATTGATCTCTCAACTGTTATGATCTAAAGTATATTAATATCTATGTAAGCCCTGAATGAACTTTATTCAATAAAATTAAACTTTTTGGCTTCTTATTTATGTGACTTTTTAAAAATATTGTTTTGTTTACACATACTTTATCCTTCTTGTGAAGAAGTTTCTGATGGGGAAGGGAAAATACAGGCGTCTTTCATTACTGGAATCTATTGATGATAATAATTAGTTCCAAGCACTGTTTCATAGTGAATTTTTAAGTGGGAAAATAATAATGCATTCTCAGTCCATCCAAAAACTCAACCTGTTTCCCCAAATATCTCTCTGATATTCTTAAATACCTAAGATGGTGGTACTAGTAATAGAGACATGATAGAGGGAGGTTAGTTCATGGCGGGGGGTGGGCAGCATATCAAGTTTGCTTTTGTAGTATATCCTCAAGTAGAATATTCAAGAGGAGATGCTTACTTAGGGACTGGATATATAATTTTGGTTGAGATGCCAGCATTTTTGATTTGCAGTCGTATTTCCTACGATGAAATAATCTTGCATGATCTGGCCTTGAAAATTCAGCATTATAAAGAGATGGCAGATTATACACAGAGATAATGTATTGTCATTAAGGCAAATGGGAATAAAATACCACTAGGAAAAGAAATAGAAGGAAAAATGAAAACAAAGTAAAAACAGATCACTGAGGGAATCAATTAGTGAGAAAGTTGATAAATAGAAAAAAAATGGAGAATATGAGTAAATAGTTTCTAGTGGATGGATTTATTCACTAGTGGATACTGAATGAAAATATTCATTAGTGGACGATGTAAAAAGTATATGAATGCATATGTTGATAGGAAGAATTAGAGGTGATAGTTGATATGACTTTTTTGGCTCCACATTATCTAGATCTCTTTTAGGGAGATCTCCTTTATATAAATCTTGTATAAATCTTCAATTTTTATGTATATATAAAGGTTGAAGGATTGGAGATGGGCTCTCCAACCACAGACAGCTAAGGTGTGGCATAGCACTTCAGCTCAGCTAATTCAGAAACTCCAGCCTGAAGTGTTGAATGTGTAGGAATGATGCAAAGATGTAAGGACAGAATGCGTTGTGGTTTCATGGTGGCAGCGACAGAGTCAGGATTCTGGGGGCAGTGGTGGTGGTGCTCGTGGCAGTGGGGGTCTCCTGTGCAAAAGTAGTACCCTATCTTGAATATTCCAAGTGTGACCTTGGCTGAGTCCTCTGCCACTAACCTCCTTTTGTTCCTGACCATTTTCCAAGCCTCATTCTCTTGCATTTTCCATCAATTCTGTAAGAGACCCAACAGCCTCCCCATGTATTCCTTTGCTGCCTAAATTATTTAGAGTTTCTGTTGTTTGCCAAGAACCCTGATCGTAACAGGTGACGTGAAAAAATGTATACTTCACATTAAAATCTTGATACTGCTAAATTCAAGGTGATTTTTACTGTTAGCATATTTTATTTATTTATTTTAAAATTTATTTATTTATTTTTGGCTGTGTTGGGTCTTCGTTGCTGCGTGCGGGCTTTCTCTAGCTGTGGCGAGCGGGGGCTGCTCTTCGTGGTGGTGCGTGGGCTTCTCATTGCGGTGGCTTCTCTTGTTGTGGAGCACAGGCTCTAGGCACGTGGGCTTCAGTAGGTGTGGCACGTGGGCTCAGTAGTTGTGGCTCGCGGGCTCTAGAGCGCAGGCTCAGTAGTTGTGACGCACAGGCTTAGTTGCTCCGCGGCATGTGGGATCTTCCCGGACCGGGGGTCGAACCCGTGTACCCTGCATTGGCAGGCGGATTCTTAACCACTGTGCCACCAGGGAAGTCCCTGTTAGCATATTTTAAAAGTTTAAATATAGAGAAAACTTTTTAATACTTAGCACTCAGAAAACTTATCCTTTTAAAATTATAAAAATATACTCATAAAATCAAGCTGAGAACGTTTAGAACAGAAATCAACAGCATCAGGGTGAAATGTGGTCGAAAAAGGAGCTTTGTGTTCTGTCATGTAATTGTCCTTTCTGAGTTAGTCCCATAGTGCCCCTTGTTCTCAACCCACCAGAGAGGGACATGATGAAAACATGATTCTAAGCCCCTCTGCTCTTGGGATTGGCCACCCACTTATGTGTTTTAGAGAGATGGAGAATAAGATAAAAGTACCCAGTGATTTCTACCAGTCCACAGGTTGGTATGTGTGTCTTTAATCTACAAATAGGATATATGTAGAAATTTTTTCTTTCCCAGCTCATAAAAATGACCCCAAACCAACCTTTAAAACCTTCACCCCTTACACCAAACCTCTACTGCCAAGTGGTCTTGGAAATCTCAATGCCATTTTTATCTCTCCATCAGCTGGAAAAATGAATGGAAAAATAATTATTTTTTTAAAAAGGAGGAAAAGAAAGTGCAGAAATACAATGTTTTGGCAGAAATATAATGTTTTAAATCTGTCAATTCTATATTCCACTCTGATAATCAAGACCACATATTTGAGTTTCATTTCCATCCAAGAGGGGAACAATTATGTCCATATCTTGGGAGTTAGCATTTAAATACCTTATCAGGAAATTCAGAAGTCATGCTTCCCACATATGGTATATTTTTATTAGCACATAGGTATGCAGGGGTGAGTTGGCTCACAAAGTAAGGAAGTATTTGCCGACCGGGCTTTTATGTGTGGGCTGTATTTCTTGGCCTATAAGCCTCTTTGTATTTCTGCGGATTCCATTTCCTCCTCTACACAGTCTTGTCCTGAATATAATTATATATAAGTTGTGCAAAACACATTCTGCTCACCTAACTCTCGGTCAGTCTTTTCTGGACTAAGGTAAAAGCTGGCCTCCCTAAAGGTAAGTACGTGAGGACTATAATTGAGCCAGGGGTGTGTTGAGATTAGAACCTCATTTTCCTAACTTCCTGTTTCAACAGATCCTCAGGAAAATGGCACTAGATTTTAGGGCCTAGATTTGAAGAACTGAAATTAGAAACATGGAAAATCTCATCATGGACCTTTATTTCCCAGACCTGCACCAGCACTGAGCATCTATAATGATCTGCCTTTGTTAGGAAAAGAAATTATGGTTACCAAAGAGGAAGGGGGGGGAATAAATTGGGAATATATAAAATAGGTAAACAACAAGGACCTGTATAGCACAGGGAACTATATTCAGTATCTTATAATAATCTATAATGGAAAAGAATCTGAAAAATTGAAAAAAAACATACACAGGTATGTAAAACTGAATTACTTTGCTGTACACCTGAAAATTGTAAATCAACTATACTTCAATTTAAAAAAGGAAAAGAACAGGAAAACCTCTCCACTGAAATGAATTAGAACACCGACTCCCTCTATGCTTTTCTTCCAACTGCTCTGGCTTGTCCTCTTTGAAAAGTGTCTGTTCTCTCCGAGAGCATAACCACTTCTGTTGCCCAAGAGAAAGAAAGTATCTGTTAAAAGTAAGCTGGGGCCTTGCTGCACAATCAGGTCCTCAAGAAAAAAAGCCAAGTGAAGGAGAGACTGAGTTATGTCTGACCCATGACTGGTTCACCACCTGGCTGCCCAGAGCCTGCCCTGAATGACTTTGAACCTCAGTGTGTAGCTAGTGCTATTTTGTGTGATCTATATGTTGTACATAGGTGCAGTTATAGCAATATGACTTTTGATACGTTGTGGGCAATTCTAGTGGGCATTTGCAGCCATTAGAGAGTTTTGAGTAAAAAGTTAAAAGTTTATTTAGGAGACATTTAGGCTTAAACAGAAGCACAAGCGTAAAAGAGAAAGTATAGTTTTGTGGTTAAGAATTCAGGCTCTGAAGGCAAACTTGACCAATCCTTGTTGATTATGTGACCTTCAGCTTCATGAGGCCTTGATTTCCTTATCTGTGGACCAAAGGTTATAGTCAGGAATTATATGAGGTAATGCTTGTAAAGCACTGCTCCTTTATTATTATTATTTTATTTAAAGATGTAGTCTTTTGGCCAAGAAACAGTGATATCAATATTTATGAGACTATACCTTGTAATCTTTGCTTCATAAAACCATTCTGTAGCGCACTGAGCAAAGTGCCTAAATACAGGCATATGTTAGATACAAATCTAAAGGCAGACACAGTGTCCCTGTTTCAGCCATACTTTCCCCTCAATTTTTCCCTGCGTTCAACTTCTCCTGTGTTTTCTAGATTAAGAAAACTAGTACATTTTTGCAAAGAGAAAAAGCAGAAGAATATACACATTTGCCTAAAGCAAGCATAGACTAATCCTATGAAAAAATGATGGTACTTTGGGAAAGCATCATCGAGAGGAAGATCAAGATTAGAAAGGTAGTTTATTCTCAACATTAAGTTTACTGAAGAAGGCCTGCTTTAATTAATGTGGTCATTACCTATTTTAAAGCTGCATTTTACAAGTGTTAACACTTCATTTAAAAGTTCAGCTTGTTGACACCTCTGATCAAATCATAAAATCTTAAATATATTTAACTTTTAGAATTGAACTGTAAGTGGTGTTTCATGTACTAGAGAATTATTTATATCTTCTATGGATATAACAGGAATAAAGGTATTAGGAATATGAAATGCAAAATAGTATATGGTTTCCCAGAGTTTTCCACACAGGGATTTTTTTTTTCCTGTTCATATAGTCGAAAGATCTCATAGCTAAGAGTAGAATAATGAGTAAAGAATAGCACAAAATTTAAATTTATCTTGAATAAACATAAAATCATAATAATAGCTAACATTTGCTAAGTGCTTACTATTTTATTTGCCAGACACTGTGCTAAGTGCTTTACATGTATTATTTTGTTTAATGCTTATAAAATAACTGGCATAGTAAGAAATATTATTAAGAAAGGAGAAGAAAAATTTTTTTCAAAGAATTGCAATAAAAATTAACAGTATAATATAATTTTGTTAGAAGAGAAGTTAACATTAAAAGTTAACTTTGATAAAGAGGTCGAGTATAAGAGAAAAATGCAAAAACCAAAGTCACATAAATCTGCCAAAATCAAAATCTCTGTATTAACAGTCATTGACTACAAGTGAAAATGTCTGTTGCAGAGGTCATCAAAAGGACATGACTGCCGGTTGACCTGCGAACTGGATGCAGGCAATCAGAGATTCCTCATCCCTCTCCATCCTTGGAATGTACATTCCGCTCACCATTCCCACAGCCAGAGCCATTTCAAGGACGCAGCCTTGAGAGATAATGTGTTGTTGAGACCATCTGGATGGTACGCGGGGCTGAACCCTGTTAAGGCTGCTATACAAACTCTCAAGATTCTGACGGGTGGGTGCGGAGATGTACTCATTTTGCAGCCTTTGGAGACAAGCCTTGTAAGTTAAGTTCCTTTGCTTATTAAAACTGCCGCCAAGGCATCTGGAGTGGCTGCTTCTTTCTTCTCTCCCTGCCCTCTGTGTTCAGGAGCTGTTTTCAGATTTCACTGGGGAAATTCCTGAGTTTGTAAACCAACAATGTACCAACAATGACAGTCACACAACCTGTAAGATACTTAGGAACAAAATTAAGAAGAAAAGAAACGGTCTACTTGAGTAAAACTATAAAATTTTATGAAAAGACATAAAAGCAAGGTCTAAAAAAGTGGACCAGTATACCTTGGTCCCAGGTGAAAAGGCTTAATAGCATAAAAATGTCAGTCTTCCTAAAATTCATGATTTTGAGGCAACTAAAACCTCAATGAATTTTTTTAAGGGGGGGGAATTATAATAATTTTATCAATTCATTTGGAATAACAAGTACCAAAAAGGCAAGATAATTATATGACCCAAAGACTCAGGAAAAATAATAGTAGTTGTTTTTAAGCCGCTGAGTTTTGGGGTGCTTTGTTATACAGCAGTAACTAATTAATACAGGCATTACAGCTCATGTATCAATTGTACTCACCAGCTGATGATGGCTGGGGAAATTTGGGTTGTGGTAAAGGTAAAAAAAAAAGAAGGGAAACTGGAGTAGCACCTAGAAGCTTTATGATTAGAAGGATAAATGGTAGAATCAATTAAAATAGCAATGGCAAGGTAAAACAGAATTAGGCAACACTGTATATAAAAAAAAGTGTTGAGTTACAGAGCTATAAAATAGAATATATCCTGGATAAAATAAGAAGAAAACAGAGAAGCAGAGTTCTCTAGACCAGGAGTTGGCAAACGGTGATCTGGCTTGCTGTCCGTTTTTGTAAATAAAGTTGTGTTGGAACATAGCTACACACGTTTAAGTATTGTCTGAGGCTGCTTTGTGCTCCAGCAGCAGAGCTGAGTAGTTGAGACAGACACCCTATGGCCTGAAAAGCTAAAAATGCTTTTCATCTGGCCCTTCACAGGAAGAGTTTGCCGACCCCTGCTCTAGGCTGACAATTACTTCTACATACAGCAGGGTTCCTACTAAAAGAAGGGGACAGACTTGGGGAATGGAGCAATACACTCAATATTTAGTCTGTATAGCTCACCCTTCTATTCCCTTCTTCGGCTTGGGTGGGAGTGAGATGGCAACAGGGAAGAGACCCAGACCCTCAACAGGTTTAACCTGCAAAGTCAGAGAAATAAGAGTGGTACATAGGCTCAACTGCCTCCTATCATGGGAGTGAGATTGGATGCTTCTGATAGTAACATGTCCAAATAATTCAATTAAGTGTCAGACATGCAGTCTGACTCGATTTGGAGCTATGTTGATTGAACTGTTTACTGAATAAAACAGTGTTTATTTTATTTAATTTATTTATTTTTTCTTTTTAAAAATTTTTATTGGAGTATAGTTGCTTTACAATGTTGTGTTAGTTTCTACTGTACAGCAAAGTGAATCAGCTATACATATACGTATATCCCCTCTTTTTTTGGATTTCCTTCCCATTTAGGTCACCACAGACCACTGAGTAGAGTTCCCTGGGCTGTACAGTAGGTTCTCATTAGTTATTTATTTTATACCTAGTATCAATAGTGTATATATGTTTTTTTGCTTAAAACAACGCACATTTATTATCTTATAGTTTTGGAGGTTGGAAGTCAAAAATTAGTCTCAGTGGGCTAAAATCAAGGCATCCAGCAGAGCTGCATTTCTTCTGAAGACTTTAGGGGAGAATATGTTTCCTTGCTTTTTCCACCTTCTGGAGGCCACCGGCATTCCTCAGCTAGTGGCCTCCTCTTCCTTCTTCAAAGCCAGCGGTGTAGCATCTTCTGATCTCTCTCTCTCTTTGACTCTGATTCTCCTGCCTCCCTCTTATAGGAATCCTGTGATTACCAGAACAGAGTTTTTAGCATCATGTTGATCCAAAGGCATTTCTTCTTTCTTCTTCTTCTTTTTTTTTTTTTTAATTTTTTTGCCGCACCGCGCAGCATGCAGGGTCTTAGTTCCCCAACCAGAGATTGAACCCTCGCTCCCTGCAGTGGAAGTGCGGAGTCTTAACCACTGGACCGCCAGGGAAGTCCTCCAGCAGTTATTTCTTCTGGTGATGGGAACTAAAAATTTGTGAATCCAAATAGGCATATTTTTAAAATACATACAAGGCAAAGAATAAAAATAAATGCAAATTTTAATAAGCAGTGGTTCCAATAGTAGTTCTTTCACTTTTATACTTACAATGACTGTCCAGGCAATTACAGATTCACAATGATTGGTGACAGGAACATCAGGTTTATCAGCAGAAACACAAAATGTGTAGTGCTGACAGATCATCATGCATGTGTTCAGGGCATATAAGCTGAGGTTCCTATGAGAACATTCACCTTTGCATTTCCTGACTTCCATGTTTTAATTTGTATCCTGTGCATTGTATTAACATTTTTCTTTGTATTTAGTTTCCTTTTAAAAAACGAGAACAAAAGAAAAATTTTAATATCCCAATCTCTCAGGACAATCACCATATACCACATAACAGCTGCTTCGAGAGTCTTAGGTTTGGAACATTGGGAAGGGATTTGATTCCTTTTATTATATCTCTAATGGATTAAAAGTATTGTGCTCAAAGCTTACATAAAAATTTTTCCTTTACTGACAGTAATAAACAAAAGAGAACAAAGGACCTCAATCACGAAAAGAAAATGTAATACAGCTTAGAGAAAAACTTGGAAACTCAGTTTTCAGTGATTAAAATACATTAAATGGAAACTTTTAAAAGGCCGTCTTTTTAGAAAAGGGACTGAAGTGATGACATTGTCTACCGTGATAACTCTGAAAGAGAGCAGAGGTGATGTGGTGAAAGCAAGGGACTTTGGCGTATTATGTTAACTGGGATTTTTTTAAAATGTGAAAGTACTTGATCCAGACCTTTCCATATAGTAGGTATTCAACATATGTTTGCTTCCTCCCCTTTTGAAGTAGACACTACGTGTTTTCCAGACTCTCTCGTAACTATCATTGGTCATGGGACCAATTTGGGCCAAGAAGACGTAAGAGGAATTCTGGTAGGGTGGGGGCTTTGCTTTTCTTATAAAAGAGAGAGGACACAGCTAGCCACACGGTATTTCCTTCTTTCCTGTCTGGTAGGCAGACTTCAGAATGCTTCCTTGGCAAACTCGGTAACAAGATATGGTGCATGGTATTTAGCAATTTCTGCTGTATTTGAAAATAGTCTAAAGAAATGTTTTTCAAATTATGGTCTTAACCCATCTATTAAAGATACCTGGGTTGGTATCGCTGGGTGAAGCCAGGAATATACGTTTAAATATGTGCTTTGTGTCATTCTTATGCACCCTAAAGTATGATATCTGGTGGTGTAAAAGCTGAGGTAGATAGTTCTTTTGAATGGGTTTGTTTAAAAGTTATAACATGTTTTGATTTGCATATACATTCCAATTAAAGACTTTAATAAGCTTTGGTCTTGGCTATCAGCTCCAGAAAGTGAGGTTTATGGAGACATTATTGTTGAGAACCACTTAGTAAAGCCCTGGTCCTTTGAACATTTTGAGAAATATGTTGAGAATTTGCAACTAGAGA
The DNA here is from genome assembly GCF_965194825.1 of Balaenoptera physalus. Classification (NCBI taxonomy): domain Eukaryota; kingdom Metazoa; phylum Chordata; class Mammalia; order Artiodactyla; family Balaenopteridae; genus Balaenoptera; species Balaenoptera physalus. Next base: position 118,763,474 of record NC_138884.1, on the reverse strand, counting down.
CAGAGGTGGATCAAGGATGGTCCTCACCTGACTAGGGCTTTGATAAGTCTTTTTTCCTTTGCTGTAAGGTTAAAACCTACTTGCTCTCCCATAAATAATTCTCAGGGATTCCTGAAATACTAAGAGTCCATATAATCTTTTTAAGGAATATAACGAGACCACCGCTAACACAGAACATTAAAAAAAAATTTTTTTTTTTCGGATCCTAGATTACCTCTTCAGGTGATTGCAGTTTGCTTGGTTCAAGACTCCATCCAGGAAAGGCAGAGGAGGAATCAGAGAAATCAAATGCAGTAAAATGTTAACATGTAGAGACTCTGAGTATTTGGAAATTATTTGGACAACTTTTCTGTACACCCAGAATAATTTTTAAAAAATTTTTATTGGAGTATAGTTGCTTTAAAATATTGTGTTAGTTTATACTGTACAGCAAAGTGAATCAGCTATAAGTATACATATATCCCCTCTTTTTTGGATTTCCTTCCCATTTAGGTCACCACAGAGCATTGAGTAGAGTTCCCTGTGCTATACAGTAGGTTCTCATTAGTTATCTGTTTTATATATAGTAGTGTATATGTGTTAATCCCAATCTCCCAATTCATCTCAGCTCCCCTTCCCCCTTGGTATCCATACATTTGTTCTCTACTTCTGCTTTGTAAATAAGATCGCCTATGCCAATATTTTTTAGGTTCCACATATATGCGTTAAAATATGATATTTGTTTTTCTCTTTCTGACTTACTTCACTCTGCATGACAGTCTCTAGGTCCATCCATGTTTCTACAAATGACCCAATTTCGTTCCTTTTAATGGCTAATATTCCATTGTATATATGTACCACATCTTCTTTATCCATTCCTCTGTTGATGGACATTTAGGTTGCTTCAAAATTAAATTTTTTTTAAAAATTTATTTATTTATTTATTTATGGCTGCGTTGGGTCTTCGTTTCTGTGCGAGGGCTTTCTCTAGTTGTGGCAAGCGGGGGCCACTCTTCATCGCGGTGCGCGGGCCTCTCACTGTCACGGCCTCTCTTGTTGTGGAGCACAGGCTCCAGACGCGCAGGCTCAGTTATTGTGGCTCACGGGCCCAGTTGCTCCGCGGCATGTGGGATCTTCCCAGACCAGGGCTCGAACCCGTGTGCCCTGCATTGGCAGGCAGATTCTCAACCACTGCACCACCAGGGAAGCCCCAAAATTATTTCTTTTAAAAAAGTTAATGGAGAAAAAAACAAAAAATGAAAAAACACACGCACAAAAAAACAAGACTCCATCCAGGAAATGACAAAATACTCTCTAAAAAAAAAAAATACTCTCTAGATAGCCCAGGGTCCTTACTTGAAAACCTTATAATCAATTAAATGGAATTTTAACTTTTTAAAAAAGATTTATTTATTTATTTAATTTATTTTTGGCTGCGTCAGGTCTTAGTTGTGGCACGCTGGATCTTTGTTGAGGTATGCGGGATCTATCGTCGCGGTGCATGGGCTCTTCATTGTGGGGTGCGGGCTTCTCTCTAGTTGTGACATGCAGGTTCTCTCTTTCCCAGTTGTGGAGCGCAGGCTCCAGGGAGCGTAGGCTCTGTAGTTTGCAGCACGTGGGCTCCAGTTGAGGTGTGCGAGCTCAGTAGTTGTGGTGTGTGGGCTTAGTTGCCCCATGGCATGTGCGATCTTAGTTCCCTGACCAGGGATGGAACCTGGGTCCCCTGCATTATAAGGAGGATTCTTTACCACTGGACCACCAAGGAAGTCCCGGATTTTAACTTTCAAGAAGGAAAGGTTAACAGGCATACGAAGTACCTATAGACATCTCCAGATTCCTCCAAATCAATCCTGCTTTAGAAAACCCTCCAACACTAGGGAAATAAGCAGATGTAGCCCCACATGGTGTAAGGCTTCCCACTGCCCTTTCAGTTGAGGTTCCGGGAACTCAGTACAGGCATTTTTCTCTTCAGGACCAAGCTAGTCTCCCAGTCTCTCAGCATTTCCACCTCCCTTTCTTCATGACAATCCTACCACACTGGAAAGGTTTTTAATATGAAAAGAAAGAACACTTCAGTCTCAGAAAAATGCTTAGCACCGAAGTCCTCTAGGCAAGCTCTTTAATGTTTACAGTTTTTGGTTTTTTTTTTTAAAGTTTTCTTAATGCTCTGAGGAACACAAGGCAACTCTCTCACACCTCACTCGGTCTGGGCATCCCCTTCCCATGAGAGACATCTCACTACTGCTTCAGCTGCCAAGAGTCACTTGTGGAAGATTCCCACCCTCCAGTCCTGAAGTAAGCCACAGGACAGGCTTATGAAAGGACTTATTATGAGACATGATTATAGGAGATTCCTACAATGTGTCTAAGCAAGTGACTTTTTATGATAACCAGGGCTTCCAGTTCCAGGAACTTACTTAAAAATGAAATCAATTGAAAAGTGTTAGAGAAAATCTTGTCAAAAAAAAAAAAAGAATAAAATATAACCAGTGGAAAAATATGAAAATGGGAAATTTTTCAGCTATACTAGATTTTTTAAATTGCTTCCTGAAGTTTTTTTTTGTTTTATTTTGTTTTTGGCCGTGCCTCGCAGCACGTGGGATCTCAGTCCCCCAACCAGGGATGGAATACGTGCCCCCTTGAGTGGAAGTGTGGAGTCCTAACCACTGAACCGCCAAGGAAGTCCCTAGGATTTTCTTTTTTAAAAAGTTGTTCCTTCTAGTTTTATTGAGATATAGTTGACATACTGCACTGTGTAAGTTTAAGGTGTACAACATAATGATTTGACTTACATACATTATGAAATGATTACCACAATTTAGTGAACATTATCATCTCATATAGATACAAAATTAAAAAAATAGAAAAAAAATTATTTTTTCTTGTGATGTGAACTCTTAGGATTTACTCTTAACAACTTTCGTATATAACATACAACAGTGTTAATTGTATTTATCATGTTGTATATTATATCTCCAGTACTTATTTTATCTTATAACTGGAAGTTTGTACCTTTTGACCACCTTCATCCAGTTCCCACTCCCCTTATTCCCTGCCTCTGGGAACTATAAATCTGATCTCTTTTTCTATGAATTTGTTTTTTAAGTATAATTGCCCTACAACACTGTGTTAGTCCCTGTTACACAACATAGTAATTCGATATTTCTATACATTTCAAAATGATCACCACCATAAGTCTAGTTTCCATCTGCCACCATACAAAGGTACTACATAATTACTAACAATATTCCCACACTGTACATTTCATACCCCTGATTAGATTTCTTATGAATGCAAATTCAAACAAGCTAAAGCGTCTTGTTTTATCCCGGCTAGGAGGCACTGAAATGAGGCGTAAGGTGTGAGGGCCTGGGGGAATTTTGACGACTCCAAACCACGTAACTAGGCCCCTGAATGTTCAGGAGAGCATCACTCCGCCCGACCTCTGGCATTTGGAGGGTTACTGATGTGCTTAATGAGAAGAATTTCATGCGTGTGGAGCGGCGAAGCTGATTGCAGTAAGAATGAAGCATTTCCGTTGAACCCAACAGGATCAGCCACTGTAGGTTTTTACCCAGGAGTTTGACATGAGGCAAGCAGGGTTTCAAGTTTCAAGTAGATAACTCTGGCCACAGCGTGCTGAGTGGAGAGGAGGAACTGCAGAGGGATCAGTTAAAAGGGCTGTGTCTTTTTCAGACAAGGGGCTAGGAGGGCCTGTGTTGTAAGAAACAGTGGAGAAGAGAGGACGACTTTACATCTTCCCAAATAACTCCTGGGCCTTGCAGCTCTGTCTGACCTGTTCTTTGGTGGCCACGTATGCTTTAACATCATTTGTTCACTCACAGGTGAGCTTTTGACCATATGCATTCAAATTTATTCCTGTTGTGGCAGCTGCAAATACCAGATGTGTCTGCTTTTAGGTTCTGTGCCTCAGGAAAACCTCTAGTGGCCTCTCCCTCTTCTCTGGTGGCCCTCCCTCTAATCGCTCCAGCAATATTGTCATGTTACAGGATACTCCCTGTATATACTAAGACCACCTGTGATGATGCGACCTTACCATTGAGTTTCTAGATTGTTTCTTGGAAAAATGCAGGTGTCTTTTCCTAACTGGAGTTTCAGGATGTAGGAGAAAGAGCCCTGGGACTTCTCTGGTGGTCCAGTGGTAAAGAATCCGCCTTCCAATGCAGGGGACATGGGTTCGATCCCTGCTTGGGGAACTAAGATCCCATATGCTAAGGGGAAACTAAGCCCGCACGCCACAACTACAGAGCCCGTGTGCCACAAATTCAGAGCCCATGTGCCTCAACTAGAGAGCCCTTGTGCCGCAGCTACAGAGCCCACGTGCTCTGGAGCCTGCACTCCACAACTAGAGAGAAGACCACACGCTGCAACAAAGAGCCCGCACACCACAACGAAAGATCCCACATGCCTCAACAAAGATTCTGCATGCCACAACTAAGGGCTGACCCAGCCATAAAAAAAAAAAAAGAAAGAGCCCTGAGGAAATAATCCTAATAGATAATATTTGCTGTGGGTTACCATGTGCCAGGCATTGGGCAAAGGGCTTTACATACATTAACTCTTCTAATCTTCACAACCTTATGGTATAAAGTAATACCTTTGTCCCTGTTTCACAGATGCAAAAACTGAACGTTAAGTCTCAAGGTCACATGCTAACAAGAGGTAGAGTTGGGGACAAGAACCAAAGTGTGATTGATTCCAGAGCCTGACTTGGTGTGAGACAGGGTTTTCGTTGAGGGATTTGGCATTGTCCAGAAATGCAAATTAGCCCTTTGGGAGGAGTAGGTACTTAAAGAGGACGATATAATAATGAGTCAAGGATAATAAACAGTTGAACATCTACTGTGACCCAGGTTCTGTGTTGAATGTTTATACAACTTATCTCATTTAATTTTTACAAAAGACTAAAGAGCTAGGTAAAATTCCCATTTTACAACTAGGTAAACTGAGGCTCAGAGAGGTTAGGGGAATTAAGATCACAAATCTAGTAAAATGCAAAGTTGGGACTAGAGTCAAATCCAGGAATTCTGCAAAGGTGACACACATTTTAGACTATGAGTGAACACTAGTTCTTATGTATTTTCTGATTCTTATAATATGCTTAGAGTTGAGGCTGCTTCATAACCAAGTCTCACAGGGTTTCTGAAGTGTTATCTGAAGATTTCCTGAGTCAGAATTGCTTCTGATGCTTGATAAAAATATAGACCTCTGGACCCAATAAATCAGAATCTCTGGGGAAAGGGGCTCAAGGATCTGTATTTCTAAGAAGCCCCTGCTTGATCACCTGGTGGCTGAATTTCAAGAGTAAGAGTAGGAGCCTGAGATGCCTAGAGGCCCAGATTTGAAACTTGCATCCTGGTGTTCCTGCCACATTCCACTGGCCGAAACAAGTCGCAGGGTTGCCCAGATTCAAAGGGAGGGGAAATAGTCTATCTCTTGATGGAAGAAGCTGCAAAGTCAAATTGCAAGGTCACATTGCAAAGGATAGAAGGAGGGAGATAGTATTTTGTGGTCACTTTAGTACTTTGTTACCAATGGGAATCCCACCAAGCAGCGGGCTTGACAACATCGCTCACTCTTTCACTTACTACAATCCTATCCTGAAGTATTGCCTTTTCCCCGATACAGAAGGTACTGATGCACTTAGTTTTACAGAAACAAAATAAAACAGTGGATTTTGTAATGAGATGGGAAGAGACTGTGGAAATCTTCTGTACTATAACAGTTTCACCACATTTCTCATGGCAAAGTACTAAAGAGTTGTTTAACTTAAAAATGTATTTTGCCGTTTTTAAACAAAAAGACAAGTGTTCCAAATTTGGTATCTTCTTCTCTGATGACAAGTGGCTGTCAGTAGTATGCTACACAGTAGACATTTTTTGAAAATATAAACACAATCTATCCCGCAAGTTTAAAGTGATGCTTTAACAATGAAAGAGAAAGTAATTGCTTTTCAAAAGAAACTCCTGCTATGAACAAAGCATTTTGAAACTGGATGTTTGGAAATGTTCCATTGTTATTTTATTGTCAAAAACAGCATAAATGTGTCACGTACAAATTTTCTCATATCTAAACTGATAAAAAACATCCTTCAAATCGAGAGTTTTAGTGAGTTTTGAAACTATTTGATAATAATTTAAAAATTTAATACTTTCTGATTCATTTACAAGAAAACAGATGTATCAGAAAAAATGAAAAAATACCACTAGTAGTGGTATTTTAACAGAAAAATATTGAAAATTGGTAGATGAAATTGAAAACTAAACTCCAGGATTTACAACCAATGATACAGTTTTTCCCATGTGGCTCTCAATATCGGTGCAAGGAACTTTTTGCAGATGACAGCCATTAAAACTCAGTGACATCGCAAAATGTTGAATTAAGGTTTATACATATAACAAAGTATTGTTACCGACCCTCCCCAGACAGTCCCCAACAAGGGTCCTCCTGCCTGGTGTCATCTGAGCCAATAGAATGAGACCAAGTTCGGTTCAGGAGAAAAGGGAAGCTTTATTCTTAGATCAGAGAATTGGAGAGGTCTGAGACCGAGCTCTAGAGCACACGCTCTCCCCCACAGGCCGTGGGCGGGGCTGCTTTACAGGGATCTGGGCGGGGGGAGGGGCGGAGCTCTCGGTGGATCAGGTGCAGCTGCGCGGCTCGGGCTGGGAAGTGCCGGGGGCGGCGTTTCTGCGCACGGCCTGCCGCCGCCATCTTGAATTGCAGTGGCTTGCGGTAGTGTGTCTGCCGGACGCCCGCGGAGCTGAGGTGTGGCGTGCCGCCGTTTGTCACGAGGGACTCTGCTCCGAAGTGCCGGGTGCGAGGCCTCTGTATGCCGCATCCTGTGAGCAAGTGAGACTAGACTAAGCCGAAGGAAAACAAGGTTAGACTTTATTACCCAGATTCTATTTTTTTTCCCCCCAGGAATTGTTAATGGGCTTTGCCTGTGACAGTATACTTCATCACTTTGTGTTCACTAAAATCATTAACGTTAGTGTAAAATTTTTAGTATAAAACAATGTTCTGAGAAGCATTAATAAAAATTTAAATGTATTTTAAAATATAGATATTATCTTTTTCTAATTTAATCTTCTATTCTTACCTTTCATAATTAACAAAGACTAATTACAGTGGACACGTGTGTAAAAATAAATATCACTTACATTAAGTTGGCTAGTATCATAAAAACAGAAAATAACAGGTGTTGGTGAGGATGTAGAGAAACTGCCACCCTGGTGTGCCGTTCGTGGGAATGCAAAGTGGTGCAACAGCTGTGGAAAGTAGTATGGTGGTTCCTCAAAAAGTTAAACCTGGGGGGCTTCCCGGGTGGCGCAGTGGTTGAGAATCTGCCTGCCAATGCAGGGGACACGGGTTCGAGCCCTGGCCTGGGAGGATCCCACGTGCCGCGGAGCAACTAGGCCCGTGAGCCACAACTACTGAGCCTGCGCGTCTGGAGCCTGTGCTCCGCAACAAGAGAGGCCGCGACAGTGAGAGGCCCGCGCACCGTGATGAAGAGTGGCCCCCGCTTGCCGCAACTAGAGAAAGCCCTCGCACAGAAACGAAGACCCAACACAGCCAAAAATAAACAAATTAATTAATTAAAAAAAAAAAAAAAACTCAATGAAAAACTTACAAAAAAAAAAAAAAAAAAGTTAAACCTGGGATTACCGTAGGATCCAGTACTCAACTTCTCGGTATATCCCCAAAAGAACTGAAAACAGGGACTCAGATAATTGTGCACCAATGTTGGGAATTCTGCCTGGAACTGGAAACATTCCCCTGGGCTTAATGACCTATAAGTTTGTATAATTTGCTAGGGTTTCAAAAATTATTTTTTTCTACCTTTTGTTTCCCAGTCTTAAAAGTTAGAATAATATAAATTTTCTTACTATATAATCAGGATAAGCAATGCTAACTGCTATAAAAATAATAGCTAAATCTCGATGGCTTAATACAAAAACAGTTTATTTCTTGCACTTACCACAATCTGCAGGTAGGTGTAGATCATTCCATTTTTTGATATCATTACTTTCAATCTGTGGATTCCTTGATCACTGTGGAAGAACAGAGAGAGCAGAAATAATCATGCAAGGGTTTAGGGCCAGGACTTGAAAGTGGTCCGTATCTCATCCTATCTTCATTCCATTGACCAGGATTGGTCACATAACTCCAAACTAACTGTGTGGGATACTGAGAAATGTAGTTTACCCGAATTCTCAGGAAGCATTAAAGGAATTATTGACCATTTAGCTAGTCTCTGTGACAATTAAAAAAAAAAGTCTTGATTTTTTTCCCAAAAAGATATAAGCTATATTATGAGGATGCAAATGAGAAAACATGATAAAATAATAATTGAATGAGGACAATGAGAAAATGAAAGTGAGATATTTTGTACTAAGCATTTATGTTTTATGAGCTTGAAACACTTTTCTTACTTATGATACAACCATAGTTGCTATTCCTTTTCTCATTGTGCCAGCTCAGAATTCATACTCCCAAACAATTTCCCCGTGCCTGAGTCAAACAAGACATAAAAATGGACATTCTGTTTAATTAGCCACATCCACATAACTTATTTTTGCTCTTGATATGAGCCCCGGAAGTAGAAAACAGTCTGATATTGCCTTCCCCATTTTATAAAAAACAGAAGCATAGAAACCTTAGCTAAGACTGTCATACAAGCAATTGTCATGCTTACGTCCCCAAGACAGTTGGAGGGTGGGTCTGGGAGGGATCCCTTAGTAAAGCTTTGTTGAGGGATCCTGAATTTAAGCTCATAAACTGATAGTGTCATTAATTGTGTGTCATGGTTGGTTACAGTTAGAAAGCTTATTTCAATAGGACTCTGAGCCAAATGCTCTATTTCTCTGACAAGAGTCAAGGGCAGGTGTGACACTGGGAAAGTCACTTGACTTCTCTGAGCCTCTAGGTTTTTTCTTGCCTATAAAATGAGGATCTCACAGAGATTTGGGGTTTGGTAAGATAAAATATTTGAAAGCCGCTAACTCAAAGTTCCTGGCACATAGTAAGGGGTTCATAAATGTTCATTCTGAACTTTATTGTGGTTGTCCCATATTTCCTAGTCAGAACCTGCATCCCCATCTGATGTGGCGCTGGGGTAGGCAAGGAGGCTATAGACCATGGCTGCAGAGGGAACAAACACCAGTTTAAGCAACTACAACCTGGTCCTCCAACTCTGTGCTACAGCACATGGTAGTCCGCTTGTTCTGTAACACGTGAGATTCCAGATATTTATATCTATAACCTTAAACATCACCACGTTTTGAGTCAGTTCTTTATTCTTGTGGGGTTGGGAGGGGAAAGAATGGTGGGATGGGGGGGCAACATAAATAGGCTCGTAGTCATAATGCAATGAGTATGTTTTGGGATTTGGAGCTAGGATGAGAGAATATGGCTAAACATGTATGAATGATGATCTGGCCCAGTGTGATGTGCTGGGAGCTTCCTGGCAAGCACAGCATGGAGCATGTCAGGGCCCTGAGGGTCTCTTTTGTTCTCTCCTTCAAGTACCTCAGATCCACTTGCCAGGGAAGATCTGAGCGAGAAAGGTTGGTCTCATGCCTGGAGCTGTCTCATCAGCTTTGTATTCCTATATTTCCATTTTTATCCATCTGGGTTCAGGACTATGTACAGGGAAGAAGTAATTGTGAAGAAAACCTTCGGCTTCTCTTTTATACACTATACAGGGGCAGTAGGGATTTATCATTGACCTTGAGGAGGTCTTTGCACTTTTTCTGGATGGGATAAGGAAAGGATAGGATCTGCCATCCTTGAAAACTTCACAGTGGACAACGAGTGGTGCTATTTCTACTGTCTTTGTCCTTTTTTGTGGGATTTTATTGAAGCTTGAGGAGAAAAAAAATGTTTGTCCTAAACACTCCTTTCTGCATAATTAAGCTGTAATTTTTCCAGCCATTTAGATACTCAATACTAGTCTGTTGCTATCTAGAATTCATGTTCATGTAGGCAGGGATTTAAAACCAGGGGTATATGGATAGGCTTCATAGATTTTATGAATTAAATGTAAAAAACAACAACAACAAATGCTGTATGTGTGTGTGTTTTTTTTTCTGGCTTTCAGCAGATTCTCAAAGGCATCTGTATCTGCCCCCAGAATGTTGAGGATCACTGGTTAATATGATATCTGTCTGGTAAGTCTGGATCTCACTGTAGGACATTGCTACTATATTTTTTAGAGAGGATTAGTTACTGTTATTCTTATTTGTAACTAATCATATATGTGTAACCCTACATGTATGTATGGTATAATTTAATGAATTTCAGAATTTTGAATTAAGAAGAATGGGTTCAAATTCTGGCTCTCCTACTTCCTGATTGTGTGGCTTAGGCCAAGTTACTTAAGCTCCGTGTGCCTCTATTTCTTCAGCTGACCAAAGAATGATAATCCTTCTCTATAAGATTCCTAGGAGGCTTTGAAGAAGTGAGACACTTGCAACTCCAACATGTTGCACAGTCAGATATAAATAAGTCTTGTTAAGTCACGACCATATAAAAGGTCTCCCCAAACTGGACAGAAGTCTATTTGTAAAATATTTTAAATTAATAAGTGCTAATTAGAGGAAAATAGAGAAATCACATCAAACATGAAGAAGAAATCAGCTATACTCCTACTACTCAAACTCACTTTTAACATTTTATTGTATCTTTCAAGTCTTGTTTCCATGGATAGAATTTTTTTAAAAACATAGTTATAATTATACTACCTTTATAATTAGATCAGATCATTTATAAACACAATTTAAGCCATTTTCTTTGTTGTTGGATTTTAGGTTATATTAATTTCCAAAGTAGTAATAATTTTTCAGTGAATATCATGAGGAATAAGACATTTTAAAGAGATTATGTCTATAAAGCAGATTTCCAAAGGTGGAATTTGAGGACCAGAAAGTATTAGCCCTTTCTTAAGACTCTTGAAATATAATTGGATTCACAAATTATGTCTTTTCCAACTTTACATTATGCAGTGAAGCACACTGATGGAAAAGTGCCTACACCCATAAGCACAGTTGATTTCTCATCTATTTACTGCAAAGCAAACACTAGTTTACTTATATTGTCACTGGTCCAGAAATACCCTTCATGCCCCTCTCAGTCATTATTTCTTAGTGTCTCCACAAAGGAAACCACAGTCTTTTTTGGGGATTTTGTTTCTTTGCTTTTATTTATAGTTTTATCATTGAAGCATACATCCCTAAATATCAGAGCTTGGTTTTGCCTGCTTTAAAACTTGATGTATATGTCATCATATAGTATATATTCTTTCGTCTGGATTCTAATGTTTGGTTTTATGTTTGTGAGAGTCATTCTTGTTGTTACGTGTGACATTTTCTTTGCCATAAAGTCTCCCAATCTGGGTAATAATTATGAGCTGTGGTCTACCCTTATCACATTACAATACCTGAAGGGATTTTATGTTTTTATATTTCTTTATAAAGAAAGGAAAGAAACAAACATTGGAGAGTATCTACTTTAGTTTAGACACCACAAATCTGAATGTTTTTGGAAGAAGAAAGCGAGTGTGTTATGTGCATGTGCTTCAGTCTTTATACGTGGAGTGTTCGATAAGAGAAATAACTAATACATAACATATGGAAGATAATTTACGTTCTAAATCATTGCTCCTTAGCTTGAAAATACAAGGTCATGCAGATGTGTGTGTGTGTGTGTGTGTGTGTGTTTGCTTGCATAACTATGAAAACTTCTTTTTTTTCCATGGGAAGAAAAAGATATTTCTTTTGGAGAGTAGATTGTCAGCCCCTTTTTAAAGTGTGATGAATGTTACCATATTTAGATATCTTAATGTTTTGATAGGACAAGTAGGAGTTTACTTTGCATTGTTACCAACTTAGACTAACAGTTGTAATCTTTCCTCCCCATGAGCAAAGATAATAGAAGATAAGATTTTTCATAAAATCCATTAAATTGTATATATTTGATTTGAAAAGAGAGAAACACAAAACTTTCATGTTTATAAAGTACAGAGATTTTGAAGCAGAAGCCTTCCTTATCCTCTACATGTCTTAAGCAGATTCATCTTCATGTACTGATTCATTTAAAGTTAGACTGTTCTTTAGCTCATACGTTTGCAAATGAAGATGGGATGGATTTTAAGAAATAGTAGCACCTCCCCCATCATTCTCTCTTTGTCTGAGAGGAAGGATTTTTTGTATCTTTGACAGCATCAAGGTCTAAATTAAGAGTGTCATCAAGCAAGGTCCCAGCAACTTTAAGCACATTTCCATGCTTAGAGTTCACAAAAGTGAACTTATTCTTTCACAACGTGGTGAATATATAAAGAAGTTCTCGCAGACTGCATCAGGCAGTTCATCCACTTCTGAAAAGCTGCCTCAGTCCATGTCCTCCTTTTTGTGTCCATTTTTGACTCTAAGGGAAGAGGAATCAGGACTTTCTGTTTATTACCTGTATTTAAACAATCAACATAATCCCAGTACAGTGATCACTCAGTAAATATTTAGAAGTTGTTACTCTAGGCTGCCTGGCAGTCAGCATCTGTGCAAACAGCAGTTGTTACAGGCTCCACAACCTTGCACAGGAGTTTGGCAACATCACAAAGGCCTTCCTGCCACCAAAAATCTTGCTCGCCACCACGGTGCATGGTGTTTGCTGACAGGGAGAGGGAAACCGAACAATCTTCTGACTTTGTTAATCCATTGATGCTCATGATTCCAAGGGAATCAAGTCCCAAGATGCGGTAGCAATTAAAGCTTCCTGATGTCCAGGGTGTAAGAAGGGAAATGGATACTTTGTATTCTTTTAAGATAGGGTGATCAGTACCTCCTCGCTGCCACCTAAGTTATTGAAATAAAATTGCACATAACCTTCTTAATATCAGAAATTCATTTCTGAAACTCAGATGCTCTGTGCAACAAATGCTGACTTTCAGCTCGTTCCCCATTACTTTAAGTAGTAAATATAAGTGTGATATACCGTTCCCTTACCACCAATTTCCTTAAATAGAACTAAAACAGTTATTATGTATATTACTTACATACATAAGTAATAATTGTAAAATGCTTACAATATTGCTTCCTGATTCCCACACAGTAAAAATAGTGGTTATAAATCATTATTTTGCATACAGTAACATTGCACTTCCCTTCTGTTAGCACTCTTCAGCTTTTAAAAAATGTCTGTATAGAGTCTGACATTTTAGCAATTGCACTTGGAATTGTAGAATTTTCCTATACCTCATTTTGTTTAATATGTTGTAATGAGTGTGATGGTTAATTTTATCTGTCAGCTTCAGTGGACTAATGGATGCCCAGATGGCTGGTAAAACATGATTTCTGGGTGTGTCTGTGAGCATGTTTTTGGAAGAGATTAGCATTTGAATTGTTAGACTGAGTAAGGATGATCATTGTACCAATGCAAGTGAGCATCATCTAATCTCTTGAGGGCCTCAATAGAACAAAAAGGCAGAGGAAAGGTGAATTTGCTCTGTTTGAGCTGAAACATCCATCTTCTCTTGCCCTCTGACATCAACACTGCTGGTTCTCTGGCCTTTGGACTAATATCAGGGCTTACACCCTCAGCTCCCTAATTTTCATGCCTTTGGACTTGGACTTATACCATCATCTTCCCTGGTTATCAGGCCTTCATACTCAGACTGAACACCACCAGATTTCTTGGGTCGCCAGTTTGCAGATAGCAGATCATGGGACTCCTTGGTTTCCATAATCACATGAGCTAATTCCTGTAATAAATCTCCTCTTATATATATCTGTATATATCAGCTACCAAGTCCAAAATTGTTCTGCTCACCACACAACAGGCCAGTAAATTGGGAGATGAGTTGTTGGGGCAGAGAAAGCCAGCAGACCTAGAAGATGGCAGACTAATGTCCGAGAGCAGCGGTCCCCAAACTTTTTAGCACCAGCGACCAGTTTCATGGAAAACAGTTTTTTCACGGACGGGGGTGGGGTGGGGGGATGGTACAGGCGGTAATGCGAGTGACGGGGAGTGATGGGGAGCGGCAGATGAAGCTTTGCTCGCTTGCCCGCTGCTCACCTCCTGCTGTGGGGACTGGTTCCTAACAGGCTGTGGACCGGTACTGGTCTGTGGCCCAGGGGTTGGGGACCCCTGTCCTAGATAATGATGTTACCTGAGTTAGAATTCAGGCTTCTTTTATACTAAAAGGGAAGGGGGTGTGGTTGGTTGCTGCAAACTTCTTGGTGTCAGAATCCTTTGTTCTTGCAGCTGTCCACGTAGGTCAGGTCATGATGTTCCTGTAACAAATGCTATTCTCTGTTCTGCAGCTTTTTATCTCTATCTGAATGGAAGAGTGTTATACCTTTAAAAGTCAGAGCCTTGAGAACGGGCTATCCTGTATATTTCAGGCTATAGGCAACAACCTTTTACAAAAGGTGCAGAGGCAACATGACTAAGCACAGGCAACAGAGCACAAAGATTAAAGTAAAAGAAAGATCCAACCTGAAGTAAGATTTATTCTTCCTTATTACATATATTATTAATTGTGTTTCTCTGGAGAATCCTATTAACACAATGAGTTTTAGGGATATGAATATAGATTCTTTTTATGTAAATGTCAGCCAAAATAAGTTGTGCTGAAAGATACGTATGTTCCATAAAGGTTGGGTATTGAAAACCAAAAGACATTCTGCCATAAAACATTATCCAGGGAGATGTTCTTTGCGGTGTGACTGTACAAGACTCTATTTTAATTGCACAGTCATTAATGGATTCAATTCTGGTATCTGGGTGTTTACAGTCATCGAGTGGTCTGGAGAGATAGCCATTTTATCTTGCAGGCATGCAGGTGCCGTTTTGTAATGGAGTTAGTTCCTTTTCTATTTCTGTTCTCCCCAGCCTCCTGAGTCTTCTAGCCTATCCACAGAATAGGGATAGTGCATCTTGAGATTTTGTTACTTTTACCAGCATATGTGTATGCAGGGAGAGTTGAGCACGTAACTGTAAGGAGGAAGGATGGGACAAGGTACTGGCACTGACAGTGTTTCTCATAGGTTTTCAGGAGCAAACCTCTATTTGACTGATGTTACCAGAGCAAACACCAATATTTCCCAGTGTGGGAAGATGAGAAAAACACAGTTTTTGGAGTCAAACAGATCTGGTTTCAAATCCCAGTTTCCCCCACTTACCTGTGCAACCTTCAGCAAGTTACTGAACCTCTAGGATTCATTTTCCTCATCTATTAAATGATTAGTATGCTTACTTCAGAGGGTTATGATAAGGATTAAATGACAGTTAAATTTTATAGTTTTCTTATTGAAGGATTTAAGTATAGTTGATTTACAAAGTAATTTGGTTTATATATGAATATGTATATTTATATATATTAAATAAAGTATAATAAAAGTATACATATATACAGATATATACATACATATACACACACACTCACTCATATTCTTTAAAGAAATTCTTTTCCATTATAGGTTATTACAAGATGTTGAGTATAGTTCCCTGTGCTATACAGTAAATCCTTGTTGTTTATCTATTTTATATATAGTAGTGTATATCTGTTAATCCCATACTCCTAATTTATTCCTACCCCCACCCCTTCCCCTTTGGTAACCATAAGTTTCTCTTCTAAGTCTGTGAGTCTGTTTCTGTTCTGTAAATGAGTTGATATGTATTATTTTTTTTAGGTTCCACATATGTGATATCATATAATATTTGTCTTTCTCTGTCTAACTTGCTTAGTATGGTAATCTCTAGGTCCACCCATGTTGCTGCAAATGGCATTATTTCATTCTTTTTTATGGCTGAGTAATATTCCATTATATTTACATATATATACAAACACACACATATATATGGCACATCTTCTTTACCCATTGATCTGTTGATGGACACTTAGGTTGCTTCCATGTCTTGGCGATTGTAAATAGTGCTGTTATGAACATTGTGGTGCATGTATGTTTCTGAATTAGAGTTTTCATCTTTTCTGGATATATGCCCAGGAGTGGAATTGCTGGATCATATAGTAACTCTTTCTTTAGTTTTTTAATGAACCTCTGTACTGTTCTCCATAGTGGCTGCACAAATTGACATTCCCACCAACAGTGTAGGAGGGTTCTTTTTCCTCCACACCCTCTCCAGCAATTTTTGGGTTTTTTAAAACATCTTTATTGGAGTATAATTGCTTTACAATGTTGTGTTAATCATATGGTAACTCTATCTTTAGTTTTTTAAGGAACCTCCGTACTGTTCTCCATAGTGGCTCCACAAATTGACATTCCCACCAACACTGTAGCAGGTTTATTTTTCTCCACACACGCTCCAGCAATTTTTTGGTTTTTTTTAAACATCTTTATTGGAGTATAATTGCTTTACAATGTGTGTTAGTTTCTGCCATATAATAAAGTGAACCAGCTATATGTATACATATATACCCGTATCCCCTCCCTCTTGCATCTCCCTCCCACCCTCCGTATCCCACCCCTCTAGGTGGTCACACAGCACGGAACTGATCTCCCTGTGCTATGTGACTGCTTCCCACTAGCTAGCTATTTTACATTTGGTAGTGTACATATGTCAGTGCACTCTCCCACTTCATCCCATCTTACCCTTCCCCCTCCCATGTCCTCAAGTCCATTCTCTGTGTCTGCAACTTTATTCCTGTCCTGCCCCGAGGTTTTTCAGAACAATTTTTTTTTTTTTTTTTAGATTCCATATATATGTTTTAGCATACGGTATTTGTTTTTCTCTTTCTGACTTACTTCACTCTGTATGACAGACTCTAAGTCCATCTCACCTCACTACAAATAACTCAGTTTTGTTTCTTTTTGTGGCTGAGTAATATTCCATTGTATATATGTGCCACATCTTCTTTATCCATTCATCTGTCGATGGACACTTAGGTTGCTTCCATGTCCTGGCTATTGTAAACAGTGCTGCAATGAACATTGTGGTACATGACTCTTTTTGAATTATCGTTTTCTCAGGGTATATGCCCAGTAGTGTGATTGCTGGGTCGTATGGTAGTTCTATTTTTAGTTTTTTAAGGAACCTCCATATTGTTCTCCATAGTGGCTGTATCAATTTACATTCCCACCAACAGTGCAAGAGAGTTCCCTTTTCTCCACACCCTCTCCAGCATTTATGGTTTGTAGATTTTTTTTTTAATCTAAAGAATTTTATTTATTCCTTTTACATCCCCAGTAATATGGAGAACACAAAGGAAGCTGAAGATATTCTTTTCCATTATAGGTTATTACAAGATATTGAACATAGTTTCCTGTGCTACATAGTAAATCCTTGTTGTTTATCTGTTTTACAGACAGTAGTGTGTATCTGTTAATCCCATACTCCTAATTTATTCCTCCCTCTTTCCTTTATGGTAAGCATACTTTTTTTTTAATTTAATGAAAGTAATCAATTAATTAATTTAACATCTTTATTGGGGTATAATTGCTTTACAATGGTGTGTTTCTGCTTTATAACAAACTGAATCAGCTATACATATACATATATCCCCATATCCCCTCCCTCTTGTGTCTCCCTCCCACCCTCCCTATCCCACCCCTCTAGGTGGTCACAAAGCACCAAGCTGATCTCCCTGTGCTATGCGGCTGCTTCCCACTAACTATCTGTTTTACATTTGGTATATATATAAGTCCATGCCACTCTCTCACTTTGTCCCAGCTTATCCTTCCCCCTCCTTGTGTCCTCAAGTCCACTCTCTACATCTGCATCTTTATTCCTGTCCTGCCCCTAGGTTCTTCATAACCATTTTTTTTTTTTTTTTTAGATTCCATATATATGTGTTAGCATACGGTATTTGTTTTTCTCTTTTTGACTTACTTCACTCTGTATGACAGACTCTAGGTCCATCCCCTCACTACAAATAACTCAATTTTGTTTCTTTTTATGGCTGAATAATATTCCATTGTATATATGTGCCACATCTTCTTTATCCATTCATCTCTCGATGGACACTTAGGTTGCTTCCATGTCCTGGCTATTGTAAATAGAGCTGCAATGAACATTTTGGTACACGACTCTTTTTGAATTATGGTTTTCTCAGGGTTTAGGCCCAGTAGTAGGATTGCTGGGTCATATGGTAGTTCTATTTTTAGTTTTATAAGGAACCTCCATACTATTCTCCATAGTGGCTGTATCAATTTACATTCCCACCAACAGTGCAAGAGGGTTCCCTTTTCTCCACACCCTCTCCAGCATTTACTGTTTGTAGATTTTTTGATGCTGGGCCATTCTGACCGGTGTGAGGTGATACCTCACTGTAGTTTTGATTTGCACTTCTCTAATGATTAGTGATGTTGAGCATCCTTTCATGTGTTCGTTGTCAATTTGTATATCTTCTTTGCAGAAATGTCTATTTAGGTCTTCTGCCCATTTTTGGATTGGGTTGTTTGCTTTTTGATATTGAGCTGCATGAGCTGCTTGTGTATTTTGGCGATTAATCCTTTGTCAGTTGCTTTGCAGATATTTTCTCCCATACTGAGGGTTGTCTTTTTGTCTTGTTTATGGTTTCCTTTGCTGTGCAAAAGCTTTTAAGTGTCATTAGGTCCCATTTGTTTATTTTTGTTTTTATTTCCATTTTTCTAGGAGGTGGGTCAAAAGGGATCTTGCTGTGATTTATGTCATAGAGTGTTCTGCCTATGTTTTCCTCTAAGAGTTTTATAGTGTCTGGCCTTACATTTAGATCTTTAATCCATTTTGAGTTTATTTTTGTATATGGTGTTAGGGTGTTTTCTAATTTCATTCTTTTACGTGTAGCCGTCCAGTTTTCCCAGCATCACTTATCGAAGAGGCTGTCTTTTCTCCATTGTATATTCTTGCCTCTTTTATCAAAGATAAGGTGACCATATGTGTGTGGGTTTATTTGTGGGCTTTCTATCCTGTTGCATTGATCTATATTTCTGTTTTTGTGCCAGTACCATACTGTCTTGATTGCTGTAGCTTTGTAGTATAGTCTGAAGTCAGGGAGCCTGATTCCTCCAGCTCCATTTTTCTTTCTCAAGATTGCTTTGGCTATTCGGGGTCTTTTGTGTTTCCACACAAATTGTGGAATTTTTTGTTGTAGTTCTGTGAACAATGCCAGTGGTAGTTTGATAGAGATTGCATTGAATCTGTAGATTGCTTTGGGTAGTATAGTCATTTTCACAGTGTTGATTCTTCCAACCCAAGAACATGGTATATATCTCCATTTGTTTTTACTGTCTTTATTTTCCTTCATCAGTGTCTTATAGTTTTCTGCATATAGGTCTTTTGTCTCCTTAAGTAGGCTTATTCCTAGGTATTTTATTCTTTTTGTTGCAGTGGTAAATGGGAGTGTTTCCTTAATTTCTCTTTCAGATTTTTCATCATTAGTGTGTAGGAATGCAAGAGATTTCTGTGCATTAATTTTGTATCCTGCTACTCTACCAAATTCATTGATTAGCTCTAGTAGTCTTCTGGTAGCATCTTTAGGATTCTCTATGTATAGTATCATGTCATCTGCAAACAGTGACAGTTTTACTTCTTCTTTTCTGATTTGGATTCCTTTTATTTCTTTTTCTTCTCTGATTACTGTGGCTAAAACTTCCAAAACTATGTTGAGTAATAGCGGTGAGAGTAGGCATCCTTGTCTTGTTCCTGATCTTAGAGGAAATGGTTTCAGTTTTTCACCATTGAGAATGATGTCTGCTGTGGGTTTGTTGTATATGGCCTTTATTATGTTGAGGTAAGTTCCCTCTATGCTTACTTTCTGGAGGGTTTTTATCATTAATGGGTGTTGAATTTTGTCAAAAGCTTTTTCTGCATCTATTGAGATTATCATATGGTTTTTATTCTTCAATTTGTTAATATGGTGTATCACATTGATTGATTTGTGTATTTTGAAGAATCCTTGCATTCCGGGGATAAACCCCACTTGATCATGGTGTATGATCCTTCTAATGTGCTGTTGGATTCTGTTTGCTTGTATTTTTTTTTTTTAAAGATTGATTGATTGATTGATTGCTATGTTGGGTCTTTGTTTCTGTGCTGGGGTTTTCTCTAGTTGCAGCAAGCGGGGGCCACTCTTCATCATGGTGCGCGGGCCTCTCACTATCGTGGCCTCTCTTGTTGCGGAGCACAGGCTCCAGACACGCAGGCTCAGTAGTTGTGGCTCACTGGCCTAGTTGCTCCGCGGCATGTGGGATCTTCCCAAACTAGGGCGTGAACCCGTGTCCCCTGCATTAGCAGGCAGATTCTCAACCACTGCGCCACCAGGGAAGCCCCTGTTTGCTTGTATTTTGTTGAGGATTTTTGCATCTATGTTCATCAGTGATATTGGCCTGTAGTTTTCTTTTTTTGTGACATCTTTGTCTGGTTTTGGTATCAGGGTGATGGTGGCCTCGTAGAATGAGTTTGGGAGTGTTCCTCCCTCTGCTATATTTTGGAAGAGTTTGAGAAGGATGGGTGTTAACTCTTCTCTAAATGTTTGATAGAATTCACCTGTGAAGCCATCTGGTCCTGGGCTTTTGTTTGTTGGAAGATTTTTAACCACACTTTCAATTTCAGTGCTTGTGATTGGTCTGTTTGTATTTTCTATTTCTTGCTGGTTCAGTCTCGAAAGGTTGTGCTTTTCTAAGAATTTGTCCATTTCTTCCAGGTTGTCCATTTTATTGGCCTATAGTTGTAATCTTGTAGTAATCTCTCATGATCCTTTGTATTTCTGCAGTGTCGTTTGTTATTTCTCCTTTTTCATTTCTAATTCTGTTGATTTGAGTCTTCTCTGTTTTTTTCTTAATGAGTCTGGGTAATGGTTTATCAATTTTATTTATGTTCTCAAAGAACCAGGTTTTAGTTTTATTGCTCTTTGCAGTTGTTTCCTTCACTTATTTTTCATTTATTTCTGATCTGATCTTTATGATTTCTTTCCTTCTGCTAACTTTGGGTTTTTTCTCTTCTTCTTTCTCTAATTGCTTTAGGTGTAAGGTTATGTTGTTTATTTGAGATATTTCTTGTTTCTTGATGTAGGATTGTATTGCTATAAACTTCCCTATTAGAACTGCTTTTGCTGCATCCCATAGGTTTTGGGTCATCGTGTTTTCATTGTCATTTGTTTCTAGGTTATGTTTGATTTCCTCTTTGATTTCTTCAGTGATCTCGGTTATTTAGTAGCGTATTGTTTAGCCTCCATGTGTTTGTATTTTTTACAGCTTTTTTCTGTAATTGATATCTAGTCTTAAAGTGTTGTGGTTGGAAAAGGTACTTGATACGATTTCAGTTTTCTTAAATTTGCCAAGGCTTGATTTGTGACCCAAGATATGATGTATCCTGGAGAATGTTCCATGAGCACTTGAGAAGAATGTATTCTGTTGTTTTTGGATGGAATGTCCTATAAATATCAATGAAGTCCATCTGGTCTAATGTGTCATTTAAAGCTTGTGTTTCCTTATTTATTTTCATTTTGGATGATCTGTCCATTGGTGAAAGTGGGGGTTAAAGTCCCCTACTATTATTGTGTTACTGTCGATTTCCCCTTTTACAGGTGTTAGCATTTGCCTTATGTAGTGAGGTGCTCCTATGTTGGGTGCATAGGTATTTACAATTGTTATGTCTTCTTCTTGGATTGATCCCTTGATCATTATGTAGTGTCCTTCTTTGTCTCTTGTAATAGTCTTTATTTTAAAGTCTATTTTGTCTGATATGAGAATTGCTACTCCAGCTTTCCTTTGATTTCCATTTGCATGGAATATCTTTTTCCATCCCCTCACTTTCAGTCTGTATGTGTCCCTAGGTCTGAAGTGGGTCTCTTGTAGACAGCATATATATGGGTCTTGTTTGTGTATCCATTCAGTCTGTGTCTTTTGATTGGAGCATTTAATACATTTACATTTAAGGTAATTATTGATATGTATGTTCCTCTTGCCATTTTCTTAATTGTTTTGGGTTTGTTTTTGTAGGTCTTTTCCTTCTCTTGTGTTTCCTGCCTAGAGAAGTTCCTTTAGCATTTGTTGTAAAGCTGGTTTGGTGATGCTGAATTCTCTTAACTTTTACTTGTCTGTAAAGGTTTTAATTTCTCCGTTGAATCTGAATGACATCCTTGCTGGGTAGAGTAATCTTGGTTGTAGGTTTTTGCCTTTCATCACTTTAAATATGTCCTGCCACTCCCTTCTGCCTTGCAGAGGTTCTGCTGAAAGATCAGCTTTTAACGTTTTGGGGATTCCCTTTTATGTTATTTGTTGCTTTTCCCTTGCTGCTTTTAATATTTTTTCTTTGTATTTAATTTTTATAGTTTGATTAATATGTGTCTTGGCGTGCTTCTCCTTTGATTTATCCTGTATGGGACTCTCTGCGCTTCCTGGACTTGATTGAGTATTTCCTTTCCCATATTAGGGAAGTTTTCAACTATAATCTCTTTCAGTATTTTCTCAGTCCCTTTCTTTTTCTCTTCTTCTTCTGGGACCCCTATAATTCAAGTGTTGGTGCCTTTAATGTTGTTCCAGAGGTCTCTGAAACTGTCCTCAATTGTTTTCATTCTTTTTTCTTTATTCTGCTCTGCTGTAGTTATTTCCCCTATTTTATCTTCCTGGTCAGTTATCCGTTCTTCTGCCTCAAGTATTCTCCTATTGATTTCTTCTAGAGCATTTTTTAAAAAAAATTTTATTTATTTATTTATTTATTTTTGGCTGTGTTGGGTCTTCATTTCTGTGCGAGGGCGTTCTCCAGTTGCGGCAAGCGGTGGCCACTCTTCATTGCGGTTCGCGGGCCTCTCTTGTTGCGGAGCACAGGCTCCTGATGCGCAGGCTCAGTAGTTGTGGCTCACGGGCCTAGTTGCTCCGCGGCATGTGGGATCTTCCCAGACCAGGGCTCGAATCTGTGTCCCCTGCATTAGCAGGCAGATTCTCAACCACTGCGCCACCAGGGAAGCCCCCTTCTAGAGCATTTTTAATTTCATTTATTGTGTTGTTCATCATTGTTTGTTTGCTCTTTAGTTCTTCTAGGTCCTTGTTAAACGTTTCTTGTATTTTCTCCATTCTATTTTCAGGATTTTGGATCATCTTTACTATCATTACTCTGAATTCTTTTTCAGGTAGACTGCCTCTTTCTTCTTTTATTTGTTTGGTCTGGTGGGTTTTTACCTTGCTCCTTCATCTGCTGCATATCTGTCTTCCCATTTTGCTTAGCTTACTGTGTTTGAGATCTCCTTTTCATAGGCTGCAGGTTTGTAGTTCCTGTTGTTTTTGGTGTCTGCCCCCAGTGGATAAGGTTGTTTCAGTGGGTTGTGTAGGCTTCCTGGTGGAGGGGACTGGTGCCTGTGGTCTGGTGGTGGGGCTGGATCTGTCTTTATGGTGCGCAGGGCTGCATCTGGTGGTGTGTTTTCGGGTGTCTGTGAACTTAGTATTATTTTAGGTAGTCTTTCTGCTAATGGGTGTGGTTGTGTTCCTGTAGTTGTTTGGCATGGGGTGTCCAGCGCTGGAGTCTGTTGGCCCTTGGGTTGAGCTGGGTCTTAGGGCTGAGACGGAGATCTCTGGGGGTGCTCTCGCTGATTGATATTACATGGGGCCAGGAGGTCTCTGGTGGTCCAGTGTCCTGAACTCGCCTCTCCCACCTCAGAGACTCAGGCTTGGCACCAGGCCGGAGCATCAAGACCCTGTCAGCCACATGGGTGGAAATATATTTGCTCTTGATTCATGCATGTTTCTGGCCTGTGAACATAAGAGACTTGTCTCCTGCAGGTGTTAAGACGAGTAGTTCTCTGCACCTGCCTGCCAGAATCTTAAAATTTTATATAGAGGCTTTAACTGGGTTTCAGTCACATATTCAGTGCTGATGGTCTCAACACTCTCCAGTAATTATTATCTGTAGACTTTTTGATGAAGGCCATTCTGACTGGACTGAAGTGATACCTCATTGATTTGCATTTCTCTAATAATTAGTGATGTTCAGCATCTTTTCTTGTGCCTGTTGGGCCATCTGTCTGTCTTCTTTGGAGAAATGTCTATTTAGGTCTTCTGCCCATTTTTTGATGGGTTGCTTGTTTTTTTGTTGTTGAGCTGTATGAGCTGTTTGTATATTTTGGAAATTAAGCCCTTGTCAGTCACATCGTTTGCAAATATTTTTTCCCAGTGTGTAGGCTGTCTCTTTGTCTTGTCGATGGTTTCCTTTGCTGTGCAAAAACTTATTAAGTGTTTTTAGGTCACATTTGTTTATTTTTGCTTTTATTTCTTATGCTTTGGGAGACTGGACACAGTGAAATTTTAAAAATCTATAAAACTCATCCCATAATAGACTGTGAAGGTTCATTTTATGTGTCAACTTGGAGGGTGTTTTTGATGAGATCAACATAGAAATCAGTGAATTTGGAGTAAGCACATTGTTGTCCATAATGTGGGTGGGCCACATCCAATCAGTTAAAGGCCTGAATAGAACAAAAAGACCAGCCTCCCCAAGCAAGAGGGAATTCTACAGAGTCTGCCTTCGGACGTCATCTGCATCATCGACTCTCCTAGATCTCTAGCTTGCCAGACCACACTGCAGATTTAGGCTTGTCAGTCTCCATATTTGCATGAGCCAATTCCTTATAACAGATCTCTTTCTTTGTATATATACATCCTATTGGTTTTTTTCCTGACTAATACATAGACCCATAGTAAACTAAGGGCTTAAATATGGGAGTTATTTGAGGTTAGCACCTACATGTCTGTGACATAAAGCTGCCAAGCAATATCAACAAACACCCCCTAGTTTGAGAGTACAAAGTACCATTAAGCAAGAATAAATTCTACAAGCTCAGAAACCATTAAATTAACACTGAGTTAAAATAGTTTTCCTTTCGCTTAATGCAATTTTTTTCAGAATACAACAGGCAATAATATTTTCTGTAAAGTCAGAGATGTGAATGACTCTGTGGTTTTTAAGAGTGGATACTTTTTTTTTTTTTTGGCTGTGCCGTGTGTCATGTGGGATCTTACCCTGACGAGGGATCAAATCCATGCCCCCTGCACTGAGGGGTGGGTCTTAAGGACTGGACTGCCAGGGAAGTCCCAAGAGTGGATACTTTTAAAGCAGAAGGAATTAGCATTTCTTTTTTTTTCTTTTTACTGGAATATAGTTGCTTTACAATATCGTGTTAGTTTATACTGTACAGCAAAGTGAATCAGCTATACGTATACATATATCCCCTCTTTTTTTGGATTTCCTTCTTATTTAAGTCACCAAAGAGCATTAGTAGAGTTCCCTGTGCTATACCGTAGGTTCTCATTAGTTATCTATTTTATATATAGTATCAATAGTGTATATATATGTCAATCCCAATCTCCCAATTCATCCCACCACTGCCCCCACTACCCCCTTGGTATTCATACGTTTGTTCTCTACGTCTGTGTCTCTATTTCTGCTTTGTAAGTAAGATCGTCTATACCAGTTTTTTCAGATTCCACATATATGCATTAATATACGATATTTGTTTTTCTCTTTCTGACTTAACGTCACTCTGTATGACAGTGTCTAGGTCCATCCATGTTTCTACAAATGACCCAATTTCATTCCTTTTTATGACTAATATTCCATTGTATATATGTACCACATCTTCTTTATCCATTCATCTGTTGATGGACATTTACATTGCTTCCATGTCCTGGCTATTGTAAATAGTGCTGCAGTGAACATTGGGGTGCATGTGTCTTTCTGAATTATGGCTTTCTCAGGATATATGCCCAGTAGTGGGATTGTGGGGTCATATGATAATTCAATTTTTAGTTTTTTAAGGAACTTCCATACTGTTCTGCATAGAATGTATGTAAGAAAATTTTATAAAATAAATAACGTAGTAATGTATAGACCATATAGGTCTTTCTTTTATTATTCATACAAACATCACTGACTCATCAACAGGACATTCAGACATGCAGAATAGTATTTAAATTCAGTGTTTTAAAATATTTTGCCAACTTTCAGTCATATAAAAACCATGGCTTTATACAGTCTTTTCAGTTTTGTTGTTATGAATGTATTTATCAAGGAAAAAGGATTAAACATATTTTATTTGGCAGTTAGGTTGATTTTTAACTTTTAAAGACTTAGATAAGTGATATATGGGTGTCCCTCTGTCCCAAGAAGGAGGAAAGCCGTTCCAGACATCTGAGAGCTGGCTTCAGGTGGCTAGGAGCTGACCTGGTACTTGCAGCTAGGCAATGGTGTTCTCCACGGAACATGGGCAATTTCACAGAATACCATCATCAGACAAGGTCAGTCTGTGACCATGATGGAGCAAGATGGAAACAGGACCACCTGAGAATCATGTTCTGAGTACAAGAACATTTTCCAAAGCAAAACATGGCCAAACCTCCCCTTCTAGTTATTGTGAGAGGCTGCTACTTCTTTATGGATACAACTTAATTTCCACTCTTGTGTTCTTATTTTCTAAATAAGAATTACTGAAATTCCCAAACATAAAATTACATCTGTTTCCTGGCAGCACACAATCCTAGGCAAAATCCCACTTCCCTAAACTGTCCTCAGAATTACTTAACATAGCCCAGATCCTGTAAGTCCCTTCTAACACCTTCTTAATAAGAAAGCCCACGTTCCCCATAATCCCAACACACTACAGAGGTCTTCCTGGTGGTCTTTGGCTGGAGGGCTTTGCCAATACTATTATTCTAGGTCCTGTAAATATTAAAGGAGGTCCTGCCTGGAATGCGGGTTCTGATTCCAGTGTGGCTTCCCCACCAGCTGGAGTTGTTGCTGCTTCCTCACTCGTTACCAAGGCCCAAACCTATCTCTAAGATCATGACAATTCCTCTCCAGACGGTATAGGAAAGGAAATTCCTCTGTTAAAATAACTTCAACCCTATTCCTTGTGAAATGATAAAGCTGGTGTTATTTAATTATTCATGGAAGAATTCAATAAATATTTATTGAATATTTATTAAGCACCAGTTATGAGCTAGCAACTACAGTTGCTGAGTACATAGCAGTGAATAAATGGACAAAAATCCCTAGGTTCATGGCACTTACATGCTATGGAGCATTATGACTCAGTTCTGTGTTTGGTTTTTATTAACAGAGTGTCTATATTAGATGTAAATGGCTCTTTCTTTGTTATTTAGGATGGGTAACACCAACTAAATGTGAAGCTTTTTGATGACCAGTCTTAACTGCTGTCTATCCCATGCTCCCTCCCCTGTGTGTCCCACCCTATTGTTGAAAATGCGGGAAGAAGACTTCAGTTTCAAAACACACAGAGTTGAGGGCTAATTCTCTGAATGTTAGTCTGTTTTGGTAGTTTAGAGTTATTTGTTATCAGCAACATGTATTTGTACACAAATAATTTATTCAACTTAAAAAAATTGGTTTCAAATTAAATATGCCCACTTTCATCTCTAGCATCCTGCTGGCATTACTTAAGGAAATCAGAGCTTTTTTTGGTATTTAGAAAAGATAACCTTAATTCTAGCACTGGTGAGGTTATCACAAAATCTGAAATAATGAAATCCAGTTTAATTCAGTGCCGCAAATTGAATTGAATACCTTCTATGGGAAAGGATCTTTCTTTTGTGCCTTTCCTTATGAAGGTTAAAGTGCTTTGCAAACATTAGTGAACATTTTCAAGATAATGCCTAGAGCTGATCTCAGTAAATTTGTAGCATACAGTATATATATGTAGCTTACTATATATATGAAGCAACATTTTTAGTAATGACTCATACATAATAGTGTCTGCAATGTGGTTTCCATTATAACTTTAGTCCTCATCTGCTAGTAACTTTCTCCAAATTTAATCTTTTGGGTTGAAATTTTCCATGCCTGGTTTAAACTCAAAGGTATTTAAAAAAATTATTTTTTAAAGATGCAGGGCAATTCCTTTGGCTATCATATATACCTCTTCTAATTTCAATGTAGGCAAGATAAAAAAATAAAAAGGAAAGATTTGAGCGTGTGGGTATGGTATTTGTGTGTTCAACTAGAACCATGAATTGGCCTTTATACCCTAGACCTAAGATCATTTCACTCAGCTCATTTCCTAAAGTAACTGGAGCAGGTTAGCTATTATCCAGTATGCCTCTGTCACTGCAGGACTGTTCCTCCACATGGAAACAGTGGCTAAAAGGATCCTTAGAGATTAGATTCCCATGATATTTAAATATGTATGTTTAGCTTATTATTGTGATGAATTGCACACAGTTCCTTGCCTCTGAGGCCCTTGGGATGGGAGTTCAGGCCTCCATCATGTCTTTTGCCCCCATTCCCTGTTCCATGTAACAAATATGTTATTTAGGAAATTAAAAGTGGCTTCTCATCAGAAAATGTGAATGATTATAACCTTTTTAGGTGTTTATAGTGAAAAAGATGTCTCTTTGGTTTCAGTTCTGGTAGTTGCATTGCCAAACTTGGAAATGTTCTGTAGATATTATTTTTGTCCAGGATATCTATAAATGTAGCAATAAGTACACCCTCCCCCCTCATCCAAAACATAAAGAATAAATACGCATCCCTCATAAAGGTTTTTTTTTTTTTTTTTTTTTTTTTGTGGCTGTGCTGCTTGGCTTGCAGGATCTTAGTTCCCCAACCAGGGATCCAACCCATTACCCCTTGACTGGAAGCACAGAGTCCTAACCACTGGACGGTCAGGAAATTCCCCCTCATAGAGGTCTTTGGTGGTTGAGGCTTATTGGTGTACGAAGATTAACAGCATTCTTGAGGACAAAAAAATGAGGGGGAGCACAGGCAGGAATTCCTTTTGGGCTCACAGGAGAGAATATGAAATATACCCCGTATCTTACATTCTCATGTGTCTTGAATCTTCACCTTACACTTGACTTAAGCTGTATTCCGATCTTAAATGTTATTAGGAAGTCATCACTTTTGAAATTGTGTAACTTGATCTTTACCTAAAAAAAACATCCAGTTGCCCCAAAGGCATTTAAAAAGATGACATCTTAAGTATCCTCTTTCTAAAGACATACCCTTGTGTGTATATTTACATAACTGGTTTGCATGCCTAACTGTCTATTCTCTCTTTGTAGCTCTCCAATGTAGACATATACATATACATCCGTGTAGATTCAGAATTTTCCACAAGGAACAAAGGGAATCTCATAATGAAAAGCAACATTTTTTATGGATCCATGCCAAGGTACCAGATTCTTGTTCTTTTCCAGTTGATTTATCTTAATGATTCTCTGTCAGGCAAAAGCCTTTATGAATTCTGCATAATGTCCTATTCAATTATAGCAGCATGCTTGCCTTAGCTTTGCAAGGCTAAGCTTGAGATGATTTTTTCCTCTAAGAATCTACCCATATTCAGGGACAAAATGAGACCAGCTACTACTGGAGAAACGTGATTAACAAAAATTTTCTTTTTTTTTTTAAGACTCATGCTTACCAAAAAAAAAAGGGCAGAAGACCTTAACAGACACACATGCGTACACACACATACATTAAAAAATATAAAAATAACTGAAGTAAAAGTTTCACAAATTATTATTAACATTTTTATGTGTCATTCGGTGTAATAAAAACCTGTTGTTGAGCGTGACTCTCAAATAAGAAATTATAATGCAAGTAACTGTCAATCTGAAACAACTTTGTAAAAGAGATTTCATTTTTATCAAAAGAGTTACATTCCCTGCCTTTGGGTTCAATGCTTGCAATAAGGAGTAATCTTTGCAATACAATTTATAAATTCACAGTGGTGACACTGTCTGAGATATTTTTAGATAATCTTAGTAACCCAGGTACAAAGAAGGTCATAAGTCAAAAGTGACAAAGAGAAAAGAACTCTTCTTTTGTAGGAAGCCTCGATTCTCATTTCACTTTGCTGGACTTTGCTGTGTGCACATTGTGCTTGGCCAACCCCAGATTTACATGAAAGGGCTTCATCAGCTTTTAAAAAACCATATGGTAAAAACATCTACACATATTTCTTCTGATACCTTCAGGCACTGCTAAGCAGCTGGTATTAATGAATAAGAATGGCCAGTGAAATCATGGTATGTTGTTGCTAGGAAGGAACAGTTTATAGCCAGGAGAATTACAGATTACTAGGCAAGAACACACAGGAATGGAAGGGATGTGTGATTTCTGCATTTCATCTAGATTTGGCCACCTGTACTGCTTAAGGCAATACAGTGCTGGGCTGATTAGCGAGTATTAATTCTATTCCTACTGATGGTGGTCCTGGGAGATGGGACCAATACCTTCAATACTTATCCAAAGTATTTCAGTCAGTGTCCCTAACTGAAGCCACTGGGGGAGCTATGAAAAGAGACCGTGGTTAAACAGCAACGACATTTTGTAAAGATAGATTTTCTATCTTTCCTTGCAGAAAACATATTTATTTCCTCCTACTATATACATTAAAATTTTTATTATGTTGAGACACAATTCCTACTATAACCTTTTAAGAGATCCAATTCCTACCATAACCCAGACGGAGGAATTGCCCTCTGTCTGCATGCAATACTTTCCAGCTTCATACAAACTTTGATGCAAAACCCCACCTTTTCACCAGTTCCACAAAAAAATCCAAGCATACTTTTGGGTAGTTCTTGGTAGTTATCATATTATTCTGCATTTCCCTTTGCAACCACCTGATTAGTATAACTCAAGTGTCTCCTTCAGAGCCCTGGCCTCCAGCTTCATCTTCTCCATCATCCTTTGCCCAGGCTGTGCTCAGTCCCTCTGATTGCTCTTTTTCTCCTCTATATTATTCACAGCAGGGCCCCTTTTTAGCAGGAAACCTGGCTGACTTTGACTCATAGGCTTAAAAAAGAGTTTCTACAGCAAATGTTGTTGACCAACAATAGATATGACAAAAATTTCACTAATCTGTACACTAGAATATATTGGAGTTGGTGTCTCCTCTTCCTTTTCCTTCTCTGTTTCTTTTTTCCCCATCTCCTATTTGCTGACAATTTGATTTGTTTTTTTTTTTTTTTTTTTTTTTTAACTTTGGGTTTATTTATTTATTTATTTATTTTTGGCTGTGTTGGGTCTTTGCTTCTGTGCGAGGGCTCTCTCTAATTGCGGCAAGTGGGGGCCACTCCTCATCGCGGTGCATGGGCCTCTCACCATCGCGGCCTCTCTTGTTGTGGAGCACAGGCTCCAGACACGCAGGCTCAGCAATTGTGGCTCACGGGCCTAGTTGCTCTGCGGCATGTGGGATCCTCCCAGACCAGGGCTCGAACCCGTGTCCCCTGCATTGGCAGGCAGATTCCCAACCACTGCGCCACCAGGGAAGCCCAATTTGATTTGTTTTAAAAAAAATTATTTGGCTTAGAGGATTTGACTCAGGTTTCAGAAATAGTAAAATAAATTCCCTAAAGGGAATTTGACTTTGAAGCTTTTCCTTCTTAATACAGTTCTTTTTGTATAGTTGGAAAAAATTATAGTATAACGCAATTAAACTCAAAGTAGTTAAGCTTGTTCTATACACAGATGGGTATGTGAGTGTTCCCCTCGTCCTTCCATACAGGTAGCAGTCAAGAGTTTCACCTTCTCCTTTGGAACGTAGACTGTTCTAGGATACTGCAAAAAGATTTTCCAAAATGGACAGGAAAGCCAGGAACCAAACACATTTTCAGAATTTGCACAGACATAAATTCCACTGGGCAGTTTTCAACCTAAGTTCTGGATGTTGCTGCAGGGAATTTCTTATCAGACGTGGATGGAAAGGACGGTTATCTTGGCTTTTGAATGGAGGCTATAAAAATTGCTAACAATGTCTTCGATTTTATTATTACTGTTATTATAAAATACAATAAAGGAATTTTTGGACACACAACCAAGCCAGAACCCAAAAGAGGTTCCAGAAAGTTAGAGGGGTATGTGGAAGGTGAAATCAAATTGGATGATGGAGGTATGGAACATAGGTATAGGTCTAAATGCCTGGCGCCTAGGATTTTGATGTCTGCAGAGGAAGAGAAGGCTATGTTGAAGGCCCTATAGGAATGAGAGCTAGAGCTGAGTATCTTAAATATATAATAACAATAGCCAACATTTATGAGTGCCAACTAGGTACCAGGAAATGTTTGAAACACCATAACATTTTAAAACTCTTAATACCTTAAAAAATTATTTAATTTATTAAACTATATTTACAATATTGTGTTAGTTTTAGGTGTAGAGCTTCAGATTTTTTTCCATTATAGGTTATTGTAAGATACTGAATATAGTTCCATGTACTATACAGTAAATCTTTGTTGTTTGTCTATTTTATATAGAGTGGTATGTATCTGTTAGTCTCATATTCCTAATTTATCCCTCTCCCTCCCCTTTTCCCTTTCGTAACCGTAAATTTGTTTTCTATGTCTGTGAGTTGTTTCTGTTTTGTAAATAAGTTGATTTGTATTATCTTTTTAGATTCCACATATAAGTGATATCATATAAAATTTGTCTTTCTCTGACTTCACTTAGTATGATCATCTCTAGGTCCATCCATGTTGCTGCAAATGGCATTATTTCATTCTTTTTTTATGGCTGAGCAATATTCCATTGAATATACTTCTTTATTTGTTTGTCTGTTGATGGACTTTTAGTTCACTTCCGTGTCTTGGCTGTTGTGAATAGTGGTGTTATAAATGTTAGGGTGCATGTATCTTTTCAAATTAGAGTTTTTGTCTTTTCTGGATATATGCCCAGGAGTGGGATTGCTGGATCATATGATAACTATTTTTAGTTTTTTAAGGAACCTCCAGACTGTTTTCCTTAGTGGCTTCACCAATTTACATTTCCATTAACAGTGTAAGAGGGTTCCCTTTTCTCCATACCCTCTGCAGCATTAATTATTTGTAGACTTTTTGATTATGGCCACTCTGACTGGTGTAAGGTGATACCTCACTGTGGTTTTGATCTGCATTTCTCTAATAATTAGCGATGTTGAGCATCTTTTTTATGTGCCTGTTGGCCATCAGTATGTCTCCTTTGGAGAAACGTCTGTTAAGGTCTTCTGCCCTTTTTTTTTTTTGAATTTTATTTTTTTATACAGCACGTTCTTATTAGTTATCTATTTTATACATATTAGTCTGTATATGTCAATCCTAATCTTGCAATTCATCCCACAACTCCCCGCCCCCCCCCACTTTTCCCCCTTGGTGTCCATACATTTGTTCTCTACTTCTGCCCATATTTTGATTGTTGTTTTTTTTTTTAATTGACGTTGAGTTGCATGAGCTATCTGTATATTTTGGAAATTAATCCCGTGTTGGTCGCATCATTTGCAATAATTTCTCCCACTCTGCAGGTCGTCTTTTTGTTTTGTTTATGATTTTCTTTGCTGTACAAAAGCTTATAAGTTGGATTAGGTCCCATTTGTTTATTTTTGCTTTTATTTCTTTTGCGTTGGGAGACTGAACTAAGAAAATCTTACTGCAATTTATGTGTGAGAATGTTTTGCCTATGTTCTCTTCTAGGAGTTTTGTGGTGTCACAGCTTATATTTAAGTCTTTAAGCCATTTTAAGTTATTTTTGTGTATGGTATGAGGGAGTGTTCAACTTCATTGATTTCCATGTTGCTGTCCAGCTTTCCCAACATCACTTGCTGAAGAGACTGTCTCTTCTCCATTGTATATTTTTGCCTCCTTTGTTGAATATTAATTGACTGCCAGTGTGTGGGTTTATTTCTGGGCTCTCTACTGTGTTCCATTTATCTGTATGTCTGTAAAACTCTTAATACTCTTAAGTACATACCTATGAAGTATTAAGTACATACTCTTATTATCTTAGAAATCCAGGAGTGATGAAAGAATAATTTGGGAAAGAAATCTCCATGGGAGAGTTAAATATATACAGTTGAAGGTAGAATTAATAAATTACAAGATTCTGAGAATATTATACAGCAGAAGCAAAGAGATAGAAAATAAAAATTAAAAATGATATAAAATTATGCAAATACAAATGAAAAATTAAGAGAGATATAAGGTAGAATGAGAGAGTCCAATACATGTATAATATGGGTTCTGAAAGGAAAGAAGAGAAAAATAAGAGGGAGGAAATATTTAAAGAGATAAGGGAGAGTTTTCGTTGGCTCTAGGATAATGATGACCACCAAAATCCAGACCTCTCCACAAACTCTCCCACAAAACTATAAAATAAAAATGCAACACAAAGGAGCCATAAATGACCCATGTCTATAGTATTTCTAGGAGACAGAGAATATCACAAACTTCAAATTACCTATAAGTAGAGAAATAAATACTAGTTTAAGCAGAGCTACCAATGGAGTACGCATTGCCACTGCTAGTCTGTACATACCCAAGGTGGGACAGAGGAGCATGAAGGACAAAGATGTAGCATAGATTTAAGAAATTTGCACCAAAAAGTTCTGATATTGCAAGCTAAAATGTCAAACTAAGGTCTAAGACTTAGTTTATAGCAGCAGCCACAAAGAGGGGGCTTGAATGTGAGTGTAACTGGAGGTAACACCTTACAGAAGCATTGCTTCTAGATATAAAGAGGTAACTAGAGAAAGAGAAGGAAAAGAAGGAAGTAAGAGGGAAGAATTAAGAATCACACAGAAATTAAAAGAAAAAGAATACACCAACTCCTCCCTTTCACCCTACCAATATTGTCATCTACTAAAGTAACTGCACTTCACTCTACTGAGGTGGTGACAAATGAGGTTGATCTTGAAGAAGTAATCCTAATGCCTAACACAGGAAAAATCAGGTTTTAAGGTTTAAATGTAAAACCTTAAGGGTCAGATAAACCCAATACTACTCAAATTGTTTTAGAGTATAGAAAATAAAGAAAATGAGGAAAAATATCCAAATTCTTTAAGTGAATTTAGTGTAACATTGATACCTAAGCCTGAAAAAGATAACGATACTATATGACTCATGAATATTAATGCAAAAATCCTTGATAAAATATTAGTGAACAGACTCCATCACCACATTAAAGAAACAATAAGCCATGACCAAGTGTGATTTATATCAATAATGGAAAGATGATTCAATATTAGAAAATCTATTAATATGAATCTCTATACAGTATGTCTCAGGAGAAAAATAATTTATATGAATAGTTCCATAGCTGTTGAAAAAAGACTTTGACACAGTTCCATCCTAATAAAAACACTTGAGAAAGTAGGAATAAATGGATACTTCCTTAATATGATAAAAAATCTACACTTAAATTCTAAAATTGGCACTCCCACAGAGGCCAGCAGCATGACAAGTAAGCCCACCACTTCCAGTATTATTTAACACTGGATGTATAAGCTGATGTGATTGGACAAAGGAAAACAATCAAGGACATAAGAATTGGAAAAGAAGAAATGACTATTTGCAAATGGTTTACTTAAAAAACCTTAGAGAATCAATGATAAAACTAACTTAAGCACTGAAAGAATTTAACAAGGTAGCAAGATATAAAATTAAAAAGAAAGAAATAAAAGAAATAGCTTTTGTATACACAAATAACATTATTTAGGAATTATAATGGAATACATTTATAATACACCCCTCCCCACCAAAACTAAAAATGCTTAGGACTAACTTAAGAAATGTGCAGAACTTATATGGAGATTATATAGTACCCCTAAATAATATAAATGGGACATCCTTGGTCTTGGATAAGACATCTCAGTATCATTCTCCTTAAGTTAATTTATATATGGATGATCCCAACAAACATGCCTCCAAGCTTTTTACCTGGAGGTAATCAAGTTGATACTAAAATATATATGAAAAAAACCATAATCATGACCAATAAACACTGAAAAGGAACTGCTATGGGCTGATGTGGGGAGGGACTACAACAACTCTCTGTAAACAAAGGTTTTCAGTAACTAAGGTAATCAATAATAAAATTATGAGGTACTGGTGCATAAAAATTCAGATCAGTGAAATAGAATATAAAGTTCAAAATACCCAAGTACATACAGAAGTTTATCATAGGATAAAGATTATTTAAAATTGCTGAGGCAGGGATGAATTTTAAAATTGTAAGATTTATTCCTCATGCCATACAAAAGAATAAACATCAGATGGATCATAGATGTAAACATAAAACTGAAACTAGAAGAAAACATTGGTGAATTCATCTATAACCCATGTGTAGGAGAAGGTTTTCTAAATATGACTTAAAATCCTGATGCAATAAAAAGAAAAGATTTATAAATTTTACAGAATTACAAAAAATCTTCATGGAAAAAAGCACCATTAACAAAATCAAAAAACAAGTGACAAGTCGTGAAAAAAATCTGCAATTCATATCACAGATAAAGTTTTGACACCTCTAATATATTTAAAAATAACATTTGAGGAAAAAAGATAAAATACTCAGTTGAAAAATAAGCAAAGAGACGTGAACTGACAATTCACAAAAATGATATAAAATCGCTCTTAAACATGTGAAAATATGTTCAACTTTACTCATAATAAGAGAAATGCAAATCAAAATTGTGCTGAGATAACATTTCTAACCTACCAGGTTGACAAATATTTAAAGGCTTAACAACATACACTGTTGGCCAGACTGTGAGGAAAGAGCCGCTCTTATTTATTGCAGATGGGAATGCAAAAATGGTATATCCTCTATGGAGAAGAATTTGGCAATATATAACAAATCTACATATGCATTTCCTCTTTGACCTAGCATCCCCACTTCTAGGACTTTACACTAAAGATATACCTCAGCAAATTGAAAATATATATGTAAAAAATTATGCATTGAGGCATTATTTGTAATTTTTCCATACATTAGAGACTGGATGACTAAATTAAGGTACATTTATACAATGGAGTACATATAGCTGTAAGAAAAGATAAAAAGCAAACCTATGAAACTCATAGAGTGTGCTTTTTAGGATGTATTGTTAAATTTAAAAAATCAAAGCACAAAAAGTATATATGTAATCTCTTGTATAAGAGAAAGGGGAAATAAAAAAATATATGTATCTGCTTGTGTATGCAAAAAGAAATATAGAAGAGATAAAGCAGAAACTAATAAATTGCTTACTTACAGGGTGTGAGGAGTGTCATAAATAATAGACCAGCAAGAAAAAATTTGATAACTATATAGAAAATTTTAATGATGTGCTTAACAAGTTGATTTAGATATGATAGAGCTCAGAGATTAGAGAACACACATGTTTTTCTAAGAACAACATGGAACAGTAATAACAGTTCCCCAACTAATTGATTTTGTAGAGACCACAGTCCCTGTCCAAAATACCCATAGATTATAAATCAACAATAAAATAAAAACTATTGTTATGCATTTGGAACCTAGAAACATAATTCTAAGTAAACTAAGGATTAAAAAGGAAATATAAATTGGAATTTTGAAATACATGACAGTACAACTAGTGCATGTGAAAATTAGTGAGATGCAACTGTAGCAGCACTCAGAGGAAGATTTATAGCCTAAGATGTATTTCTTTAAAAAAATAACATAAAAATATTAAGCATTTAACTCATAAAGCTAGGAAAAGAATACGGAAGAAACATGAAAACAATAGAAAAAAGAAATAATAAAGATGACATAAAAAGCAAGCAAACAAAGAAAAACCAACAGAGATGATCATCAAAACTGAAATCTGGTCCTTTGAAAATTTTAATAACAGTAGTAACTTTAATAACACAGACAAGTTTCTGGAAGGACTGACCATGAAAAATAAGCAGAAGGAATAAATCAGTAATATAAGAACACCAACAGCAAGATGGCTCTAACTGCCATCCAGGAAGGAATGATGATGTGGTTATGGAGCAGAGCTCATGTTTAATGTTCTCTCAAGTGCAGCCCAGATGCTGACTCTGCTTTCAAAATGGGTCCTGCATTTCTGTCTCCAGGTCTTTTAGGTCCAGCCTCTTAGCCTGGCCACTCTCCTCACTGTTTACATATATTCCATTTGCTTACCCACAGCTGTAGAAACCCACATGTTCAAACTCTAACCCTCAGACCATTTTTCTCTTCTCTTGGTTCTCCTAAATTCATTGTTTTTGAAACACAAAGCCAAGTGGATCCTCCCTTTGAATCTCTTCTACTGTGCCCTTTCCCTTCCCTCTGCAATAAACACAGGAAAGCATTGTTCTAAAATGTGCTTTGGGAGGGAAAAAAGTAAATCTCTAAGAAAACAAATCTTAGTTAAGATATAAATATATTCTTTACCACATATGTTTTGTACATGTAGATCATCCACTAATGATAATACAATAGCTATCTTAGGTGCTGAAGCTCAGCCATGGTCGAAAGGCAAATATTATCTATCTTATTAATTATTTATCTGAAACTCCTATTTCAGAATAAAATTTCTTTTTTATAATTATGCAATTGAGTGGTTAGCTTAAATACAATAAGGGAATATATTAGACCCTTGGCAGAAATAATAAATGCAGATACCTAGAGGTGATATTCACATCCTTAACATATAGATATTTACGTATAGCTATGTAAGCATTCCAGTTAGAATGAAGTCAGATTGTTTTCCTCTATCCAGTGACTTTTTCTTACAAACATTTCAATTTGGTAAACTCAATGTGTCTTATTAGACACTTTTGCCTGTAGTTCTTTAAAACCATGTGTGACTTAATCCATATGCTTTTCATTCATTTACAATCAAATCATCAAAATACAGATGCTATAAAGAGCTATTTGATTTCAAAGAACATTTTTAATAAGCATTTAAAGCCCTTTGAGAATAAAAGTGGGATGCCGCATTTTTCCAAGAGTAAACACAGCACAACCAAAAACACACTCATGCCCAGAGAAATCCAAGCTTCTGAATTTTAATTCTTTTCCATTCTTGACTAAATGAGCCATCTTTTGTCTCCCTTTAACTCCTGGTGAAGCATGAAGTGTTTTGAGATGAGGAGGTAGTATTTTTCAAATTACTATTTAAAAATCTGTTCAGCTACTATTTGAGCAGCTTCTGTTAAAAACTTCTGCCTCAGTTCTACAGCATCAGTTCTGAAAGGGTAGTCTTGAAACCAGCAACATCTTGGAGCTTTCTAGAAATGCACATTCTTCAGCCCCATAGCTGATGTACTGAATCAGTAATGGGGGCAGAGCCCAGCAGTCTGTTTAACTAGTTCTCCAGGTGATTCTGATAGACACTCAAGTTTGAAAACCACTGTTCTAGGGCCCTGGTTTACTCTTCCACCTGAAGGACATGCTTTCAGGAAAGCTATGAGCTCCATCATTCACATCTTAGTTTGAATAATTATATATATATATATATAACCTGTTTTGTAGCTAGATTAAGGATTAAAGAAATTTTAGGTATCATGAGGAGAAAGCTTTTTGTTATTAGTTCCCTTCCTTCCTTCTTTCCTTCCTTCCTTCTTTCCAGGATATATGTATTATCAGGCCACTCAAGATGGCTATTCTCTTGCTCTCTGTACATCCCTTACTCAACCAGTGCCTGCTTCACCTATACCCTACATATCCTACATACTTGCTCTAGGCCCCAGCTAATCATTGTTCTAGCTTTAAATCAGAACATCTCCACAAGATAGCTTATCAAAGGTGTGGTGAGGGGTGTGCCCCTCTGCTGGTTTCCCTGGTAACTGATGAGCCAACCTGATGTCAATTCCCCCTATAACTAGTAACCACCCCTTTCTCCCCCGGGAGTGAAGCCTGCCGCCATGTCCTGCCCACTGTAGGCCACACACAGTGGGATGTTGTTCCAGGACCTTGCTTCAGACCTTAAGCTTCCGCATCCATTAAACCATTGATGTCTCTGTCACTAACTCTGGGCTCTTTCTTCAGTCTTGAAGCTGGGTGAGTACAGGGCTTGTAGGCCTGTGTGGTACAGCCCAACAATATAGATAATCTTTCTACTGTCTCTGAAACTCAGCCCCTTGGAATGATGATATCTCTTCTCTTAAAATCAGAAACATCCTTGAAGATTTTTTGGTCAAGAATTCAGGAGCTACAAGCTTTTGTGTCAAATTAGGACCCATAGCTCATGGTTCCTGGGTGCTAATCTGTTGTATGTTGGTGGACGTTGTATTTTGAGCCCTTTAAACAATGCTATTTTCTGGCTGACACCTTTTTTTTTTTTTTATCCCATGCTGGAATGTTAAGATGATGAGAAAGTATAAAAAGTGAGGCACAATGTTGTAAGGTTTTACTAGATATTTGTTCCTTATATTAGATCTAATTGTGTTTAGAGGTAACTTTGAAACCAGTAACACCTGGGTGAAAATCTCACCTTTGCAATTTGTGCAAACTTGGCAAGTTATGGAAGCGCTCTAAAACTCGGTTTCCATGTTCCTCATTTATGAAAAGAAGAGGAAAATATTTACCTTCTGTGGAGTGCTGAGAGATTTTAAATGAGATACAATATGGTATTTAACCTGGTGCTCAATATATGATAGCGATTATTATTTGGTAGAATAGGATAGCTGATGACTTGAGAAAATGTGTGTGTGTGTGGGTGGGGGGGTGGGGAATGGTGCTGATTGTTCAGTACTTTAAAGAGAGAAACAAGATTTTGTTTAGAAAGGAACTTGCCAGGAAGCCATTTTGCTCATAATCGCCACCTTCCTTTAGGCCACGGTACATGTTTTTATTTCCTTTTACCTGAGCGATGCCTGGTATAGCTCCTGAAATAAATTCTCATTCCTCATACTCTTATTTCCTTACCCTTCAAGAAAGGGTATCAGTGAGACTGGCAGGCCAGCTGATTGACTTAGTGTGTGTTTATAAAGTGAGCTGCCTGGAAACCTGATTCCTTATAAGATGGCAAAAAATCCTTTTCTTCAGCTTCTTTACCCGTGTAAGGCTTCATGGCCCTTTGGGCTCCAGCTTTTTAACTACTCTGTGATTATTTATTATACAATCAATAATAACAGTGATGGGCTTGTCAACCATTTGGTTGAATTAGTGGTTAAATTTAGTCATTGTGTATATAAGCAGAAAGTTCAGAGAGTTTATCAGCGTTAAAATGAAAAATAAGTGATACACCTGTTTTGAGTTTGTGTTGGGAGAAGAAAATAGCTTTGACTGGGTGTCTTCCAGATTGAGCCTTTTGTTGCCTTTTAGCTCATTTTCTGGATTGTAAGATCCTGAGGCTCCTTGAGAAGAGAGCCCTAAATCAGGCTAATCTGCCCACCTCTTCCTGAAGGTCTGCCTGTGGGAAACCACCCTGTCATTACTTGTCTTGCATTCCAAGCTCGCCTTCAGAATGCTGTGGAGTCCCACACTGTAAGGGGGTTTAATCAGAAGGAAATTCTTCAAACGAGAAAGGCGAGACTAATGGAACAGAGTTATGATTCTGGGACTGTTTTGCCAAGGAACTGGCTGACTGAGCACCCTGGTTATAGACGTCACATTTTAGCTTAGTTTTTCTTTCAGCTTGTTTCAAGGGGTAGTGCCAATTTTTTTTAAAACAGTTTTTTTTTTTTTTTT
Organism: Balaenoptera physalus; assembly: GCF_965194825.1. NCBI lineage: Eukaryota > Metazoa > Chordata > Mammalia > Artiodactyla > Balaenopteridae > Balaenoptera > Balaenoptera physalus. Next base: position 118,722,140 of record NC_138884.1, on the reverse strand, counting down.
TTTTTTAAATCCTGTTGTTCATAATGACCTTTCAAAAGCTTGGAAATTCTCTTCGCACCAGTTTTGTCCTTTTCAATTTGGCAAAGAGAGCTTTGTGTGTTTCTAATGGAAATTTTAATTATAATTTTAAAAAAGACTATATTGACTATCTCAGTAGTAATGGAGACCTAGCTTTCAGTTCACTGTTTATCTGTTAATTGCTGAGGACATGCCAATCCACTTTGCTAGTACTTAAGTGACAATTTTGTCTAATGGAGGGACGTAGTGGAAGGCTTGTGGTACTGATCAGAAAGTATGGTCCATTAAAATATGGCTAAAAATGAGGGCTCTCTGGGAAATATGTATAAGCTTGAGGCCAACCCCCAGATTTGAATCTTTGAATGTTTTCGAGAGGGAATGTCTCAAAAAATTTAAAATAAACTCTAGGGGTGTGCAGAGAGAAGCAGATTGTGAAGGTCTTTGAGGTCATATGATCAAAGTTTACTCCTTGCATCATACAGATGTATAAAAGTTCACTGACGAGAACTTCATTGAGCTCCCAGCCCTTTGAGCCTGCTATAATTTATGCCTTGGAATTTTTCAGATACTTCTGATGTCAAGTTCAAATAGAAATTCCTATTAAGTACTGATGAGAAGTGAATACTCTTGTGTTGGAGGAGAGGAGAGATTGTTATCAAGACTAGTTGATAGAACTGGGATGTATTAAAATAGAAGTTTAGTTTAAGGATTATAAGTCACACTGGGATGTGGTAAAAGGTCTTATGAAATACATTGGAAGTTGAGTTTTTTAATTTAGTTCGTGTTGAATTAATAAAAATAAACTATATTGGGCTTAGAGTTTTGAGTGGAATAGCACTTATAATATCATTTATCTTTAACAATAAGATAAATCTGGCCAGTGAGATACAGGGAAAGGATTCGGCCCTGTTTTGGGATACTTGTACCCTGGGAATGGGGGTGTATGGATATTTGGGGCTCAACCAAGTTGGGTACAGATTTCTGCAAAGACTTAACTGTGCCTGTACTACTGAGTTGGCTTGGTAAGAGGGCATTTTCCTTATGTTAATCATATTATGAAGAGACAAGTCTTGTGTAAATCGATAGATGAATATTTAGGAAAGATGTGAAAACCTGATTAAGTTAGCTCCAGCTTGAGAAAAATTTAGCAAAAGCAAGTCAGATGTTAACGTAGCAGAGGGCGATGAGGAAGCATAGTGGGTAGACCTGGCTTGTGCGTTCAAGGATTGATGGGGTCTGTGTGCTCAAGTGCTTCTGGGTACTCTGCTTGCTGCTCGTCTCACCTGCCGCTGAGTTGCAACTAATATGCTAAATCAAGGGTCTGCAAGTCTGTGTCGCCTCAGTTGGTTTTCATTGTTCCCTGAAAGGCGCTTCACATGGGAAAACAGTTCATTCTCCTGGTGGCCTGTATAAATTGGTGCGTGATTGAAGTCATTATAGCTGCCTACTGTTTAGATTGAGTTGCCTTTTCCTTGCATTACCCAGGAGGGTTGAACCTAAATAGGAGTAGTGGGAAGAGGAGCAAGTATCCGTCTGAAAGAAGCCGACACCTGTAAAATTAGAGAAATCTGATTAGAGCCCCAGTTATGCTTTTTAGCATCTGTGTGACCTTGGGCAAGTTAATTTATTGAACCCAATCGCCTCACCTATAAAATAATAGAATCTAATACTTACATACTCTTACTCTGTTCCAGGCATTATGCTAAGCGCTTGACAAATATTATTAATGTAAAGTAAGGATTATTGTTATTCCTTTTTACTGATGAGGAAGAAAATACTGGAGAAGTTAAATAACTTGTCCTTGGTCATGTTGCTAGTAGGTCTTAGAGCCCAGAGCCTAGATTTGAACCTAAGTGCTTGAACTCTGATGTGGATTCTCTTGACCACCACAATATACTTCATGGAATTGTTGTTTATGAGTTTATGTCTTACACTGTTTGTATATCTATACATTTTAAGCCCAACTTATGGTGCACAGTAAACATGTAATAAATATTAGCCATTATTGCCATTACATATTAAGCACTACATATATTTTATTTATTATTTATTTTTTTAAATCTTTATTGGAGTATAATTGCTTTACGATGGTGTGTTAGTTTCTGCTGTATAACAAAGTGAATCAGCTGTACATATACATACATCCCCATATCTCCTCCCTCTTGTGTCTCCCTCCCACCCTCCCTGTCCCACCCCTCTAGGTGGACACAAAGCACCGAGCTGATCTCCCTGTGCTATGCGGCTGCTTCCTACTAGCTATCTGTTTTACATTTGGTAGTGTATATATGTCCATGCCCCTCCCCGTGTCCTCAAGTCCATTCTCTATGTCTGCATCTTTATTCCTGTCCTGCCTCTAGTTTCTTCAGAACCTTTTTTTTTTAGATTCCATATATATGTGTTAGCATATGGTATTTGTTTTTCTCTTTCTGACTTACTCTGTATGACAGACTCTAGGTCCATCCACCTCACTGCAAATAACTCAGTTTCATTTCTTTTTATGGCTGAGTAATATTCCATTGTATATATGTGCCACATCTTCTTTATCCATTCATCTGTTGGTGAACACTTGGTTGCTTCCATGTCCTGGCTATTGTAAATAGAGCTGCAGTGAACATTGTGGTACATGACTCTTTTTGAATTATGGTTTTCTCAGGGTATATGCCCAGTAGTGGGATTGCTGGGTCGTATGGTAGTTTTATTTTTAGTTTTTTAAGGAACCTCCATACTGTTCTCCATAGTGACTATATCAATTTACATTCCCACCAGTAGTGCAAGAGGGTTCCTTTTTCTCCACACCCTCTCCAGCATTTATTGTTTGTAGATTTGCACTACATATATTTTAATTTACACAGCCTTGATCCTAAACTTTATCAGATAAGGAAGCTGGGAATCAAATAGGATAAGTTCATGTAGATCGTAAGAGGAAGAAGACCTGTGAGTTAAACCAGATTTTTCTGACTCGAGACCATGTCCTTTTTCCTCTAGTAGGCATTTGCGACATGTAGGGAGAGGATTTCCGGAGGGCCCAGAGTTAGTATGAAGGCTCTACAAATCCATGACTGTGCTAAGCTTGTCTGTAAATTAAATGTATGATGTATTTCACACATAAATGTACCATTTTCAGACGTATGCTGTGATTAACATACACAAACCTACTCTTATAATTAAGAAAGCAAAGGTTCATTAATAGGACTTTATAATCCATAGTGTCTTCTTGCCATTTATGTGTTTTCTCAATGTTCAGAAACTAAAAGTGCAATTACCCTTAAGTGGAAATTCATGAGTATTTTTGAAGTTAAAAGGGCTTTCACACTTAAAAAGTTTTGGACGTAACAAATCACATGAGTTCATGAGCCTCCATGATTAGTAGGATTATACCTATTATACATGAGTTTACTATTACACATTTCTTGTACCACGTAGAAGATTATTTGAAGAAACTATAGTGCTACGGACAGACACAGTGGGAGGAGGAAAGGGAAGCTGTACGCAGTGTCTTGTTCATGGATATGCATCATAAATATCTTACAACAGTTTTAACAGAGGAAAATAAAACCCAGAGGAAATAAAAAGCAACAGCTTTGGCTGTGGAGATATGAATCCCTAAGTTGCTAAAGCCCTTTGTAGGGTGTGAGAAGTGTGATTTCCATTAAGACGATGGGAATCACATGGCCCTCACCCTGAGAAAGTGTGTGAGAATTTCACCCTCAAGGGTCAGGTGAGTTATGAGCATTTGAAAAGAGGAAATTCAGAGTTAATTTTCCAGCTCTCCATTATACTGCGGACTATTGAAGAGGAGAAAACCCTGTTATCGTACGGGGCAGTGTACAAGAAGCAAAACGAAGCAAGTGTTCACTTGTGTCTTCAATGATGTGGTGTGTCGTGAATAAACAGTTTTGAGATACCTGTCAACTCTCAATGCTGCTATTTTAATTTTAAGCCTTATTTCTAACTTGGATTATGCATTGTTTGTAATTTAATTTTCTGTATGGTTTTAGTGGTTATTTAAATCAAATTTGGTGAAAAGGACTTTTAGAGAAAAGGACTTGAGTGATTAGTGAGAGAATCACTGTAGCCTCTAACTGTTCATTTAGGGCAAGGATTTCAAATTTTCTTTTATCTTAAGAGTGTTTCTTCAAATGAAATCCAATGTAGAGTCCAGTGTAAACACAGAAAGTGGAACTGCTCTGATCCAAGCAGCGTGAACTCCCATCCATCTCTAAACATCATCTCTCCTGTCCTGCCCCTCTTGTGGCCTTTGAGGCACCACTGAGGATCCCCTAGGTCTGAGAACTAGTTTAAAAACCACTTGAGAGCCTTTCAAGACTTTTAGAAGGATAAATATCCTCTACAGTCATTTCCCAAAAACATTTTCACTCTAGTAGAAAGTTTAATGTGCATATTTTTTCTGCCTCTTTGAAGGAATAATTAGTTATTACCCAAGAGATAGTAACTTTCTTTTTTTTTTTTTTTTTTTGATAGTAACTTTCTTATGATCTGTCAACTTCAACTGATTGTGGGAAACCAGTTCCTAAGGACTGAATACATTGTATCATTGTGCTTCTGTGCAATGAAAGAATATTGATGGAGAGTAGAAAATTTGTAGTAATGTAAATCAAAAGACATACCTAATTGTTATTAAAAATCAACGCTTATGTTCTCTTCTAGAAGTTTTATGGTGTCATGTCTTATGTTTAAGTCTTTAAGCCATTTCCTAGAAGAGAACATAGGCAAAACATTCTGTGACATAAGTCATATCAATGTTGTCTTAGGTCAGTCTCCCAAGGCAATAGAAATAAAAGCAAAAATAAACAAATGGGACATGATCAAACATATAAGTTTTTGTACGGCAAAGGAAAGTATAAACAAAATGAAAAAACCTACAGAATGGGAGAAAATATTTGCAAACGATGCGACTGACAAGGGCTAAATTCCCAAAATATACAAACAGCTCATGCAACTCAACAACAAAAAAAACAAAGAACACAATTGAAAAATGAGCAGAAGAACTAGACAGACATTTCTCCAAAGAAGATACACAGATGGCCAAGAGGCACATGAAAAGATGCTCAACACCGCTAATTATTAGAGAAATGCAAATCAAAACTACAATAAGGTACCACCTCACACCATTCAGAATGGCCATCATCAAAATGTCTGCAAATAATAAATGCTGGAGAGGATGTGGTGAAAAGGGAGCCCTCCTACACTGTTGGTGGGAATGTAAATTGGTGCAACCACTATGGAGAACAGTCTGGGGGTTCCTCAGAAGACTAAAAATAGAGTTACTAAATGATCCAGCAATCCCACTCCTGGGCATATATCTGGAGAAAACCATAATTCAAAAAGATACATGCACCCCAGTGTCCATAGCAGCACTGTTTACAATAGCCAAGACATGGAAGCAACCTAAATGCCCATTGACGGATGAATGGATCAAGAAGATGTGATACATACATACTATAGAACACTACTCACCCGTAAAAAAGAATGAAATAATGCCATTTGTAGCAACAGGGATAGACCTAGAGATTATCGTACTAAGTGAAGTAAGAAAGAGAAAGACAAACATCATATGATATCACTTATATGTGGAATCTAAAATATGACACAAGTGAACTTATCTACGAAACAGAAACAGACTCAGACATAGAGAACAGACTTGTGGTTGCCAAGGTGGGGGTGAGAGAGGGATGGAGTGGGAATTTGGGGTTATCAGATGCAAACTATTATATATAGAATGAATAAACAACAAGGTCCTACTATATAATGCATGGAACTATATTCTATAAGCCACAATGGACAAGAATATATATAAAAAATATGTATAACTGTATCACTTTGCTGTACAGCAGAAATTAACACAGCATTGTAAATCAACTATATTGCAATAAAAAAATCAATGCTACCGTTTACTGCGCATACTGTCTGTATGCCAGGTACTCTCCCTACATTTTTTACTGATTTATTTGTTATTGCATGCTGGTGAGCTGGACATCATTATCTCCACTTTACAAATGAGGGAAATGAGACTCAGGAGCCCAAGGTAACATGTTAGTAAGTGGAGCTGGGATGTCATTCCTAGTTTTCTCTGGTTTCATACTTGCACTCTTTCCACAAATCCAGTTGTCTTTATGTACTGGTTTATATATTCTGCCAGTTTCCTTCAAAATCTGTATGTGTTTACAGACATTATCTCCTCCAAAGTAGTGCTCAGGGTAACAAAGTTATGTTAACATTGATTACACTCTGATAGAACCTCAAATTATAAAAGTGAACAATCAAATGCAATTTGTGACTGAAATTATAACTTTTAACTTACTTTGGTGTGTTCCTCAAGATGGCATTTTTGGAGAGGGTGGGAGGGAGATGCAAGAGGGAGGAGATATGGGGATATATGTATATGTATAGCTGATTCACTTTGTTATAAAGCAGAAACTAACACACCATTGTAAAGCAATTATAGTCCAATAAAGATGTTAAAAAAATGACATAATATAAAAAAAAAGATGGCATTTTGAAAATTTCTGTAATAATTTATATTCATGAATTTAGTGTCCCTGGAAAGTAAATTAACTCAATAGGTTAGGGTAAAGGGTAAAGACAAATATTGACAGAAAGTTAAAGATCTGACTTAGCATTGCTAAACAAGTTGGTGTTTGGGAATTTCAGTGTGTGTGTGTGTGCATTTGTGTATATGACACTTGCACATCAATGCACTGCAATGAACGGTGCAAGATTTATCTTTGTTATTGCTGCTTGACTTGCATCGGCCATTTATTACGTTTATAATGTTTCTCATCTTAGAAAAACACCTCTCTTGATCCCATGTTCTCCTGTAGCCAATACTCTATTTCTCTGCTGGAAAAACTCTTGGAAAGGATCTCTTTTCCACTGAAACAAGTCCATTTGCCAAATCTCATGGTTCATTCTCAGTCCTCATTTTACTAAGTCTCTCAATATCATTTGACACAGTGTGTTGGTTCTTCCGTCTCGAAACTGTTTCTTCTCTTGGCTTCTGTGATGTCACACACACCTATTTTCCTCACCTCTCTTTCCCCTCTTCTTTCTGAGAGGACATCATCCAGTTCCTGCCTGATTTTCCAGTTTCATTATTTATCTTTCTCTCTTTCTCTCACTCTCCTCCAATCACACTGACCTTGACGATTCTTGAACACACCATGCTTTTCCTGCCTTAAATCATCTGCATTTGTTTTCCCTCCATCTGGTACACTTTCCCCTCATACATCTGCATGGTTAACTCATTTCATTCAGATCTCTGCTCTCTCTCCTACCCCAGAGTCATTATGAATTCCCTCACTCTGCTTTACTTTTCTTTTTTTTTTTTAAATGTAATTTTTTATTTATTTATGCTTTACTTTTCTTTAAAGAAATTGTCATGATCTGAAATTACATAATTATTTGTTTACCCATTTCATCTGTCTATGCTGCTTGACTGTTAGCCTCTTGAGAGCAGGGACTTGGTCCATCTTGTGCATCCCTGTATCCCTAATGACCAGAACGGTGACTGGCATTTAAGAAGAGCTCAAAAATATGGACTAATACATTTATGTGCTAAGCAGCTTCATGTGAAATGACAATGCTTTATATTACTTTTATGCAGATTCACTACTTTCTTGATTTTCTAATTTTCATTTCGTTCTATAGTGGCTACTTTAGACCTAATATATGGGGTTTTTAAGCTCCATCTTGATTTTATAACCTTGTACATTGTCTCTTCAGGTTTCATTTCCTCCTATTTCTGTGTGTATATACTTTAATGTAACAAGTTTTACTTTGAAATAATTTGGATGTATATTCATACATATGTGAATCCTCAGTGATATGTTTGGATTAGTTATGTATGTGTTTTACCCAAGCACAAGCACACACACACACCCCTTGGGAAATGGAGCCCAAGAAGAAATTGAAACCAGATGATACACAAAGAACTCCCTAAAGGTAAAGCACCAAATCCTTCATTCAGAAGAAATAGTTCTCATACCGAACAATGGATACATTTATTGGATTGTATAGTAGCTCAAAGATAGATTTTACTGTAGGAATCCACTCATGTACTAACAGTGTTTTCATTTAGGCAATTAACCAAATTAGGAGTATCTTCTTAATAAGTACCACTGAACAAGGTAGTCCTAATTTAATAAGTAGTTCCTTTTGTAACATAGTGGGCAACTTGCGTGTATATATTTCTTTGTAGTAGGATAGCTAAAGTCAGTCATCATCAGAGATTTTCTTGGAGCAAGGTCATAATTTGATTCCATTCCATTAGAGACTTCAATAAAGCAGTTGAATAAAAAATGCAAAAGGGGATATTAGAGAGAAAGAGTGTCTTCACTGTTTTGAAGTAAAGGATTTAGGTGTGGCCATATGTAAGCATTGCTCCAAATCAGACATGTTGATGCAGCTTCTCCAAAATATGGGTTTTCAAATCATCCTTTGGACTCATCTACTTTGACATGGTGGTAGTAACCATTCTCTTTTAAAAAGGTTAGATCACTTGTTTCAGTGTAATGGATGCAACTGATATTCCCTATCATCCCCGATGCCTTCCCCATTTTTCTTTTCTTTTTTATTATTTTATTTTATTTATTTATTTATTTATTTATTTTTGTCTGTGTTGGGTCTTAGTTTCTGTGCGAGGGCTTCCTCTAGTTGTGGCAAGCGGGGGCCACTCTTCATTGCGGTGCGTGGGCCTCTCACTATCGCGGCCTCTCTTGTTGCGGAGCGCAGGCTCAGTAGTTGTGGCTCACGGGCCTAGTTGCTCCACGGCATATGGGATCTTCCCAGACCAGGGCTCGAACCCGTATCCCCTGCATTAGCAGGCAGATTCTCAACCACTACGCCACCAGGGAAGCCCCCATTTTCTTTTTATTTTATCTAATCCTGGAAATTCTTTATGCATTACTTTTGTAAATAGAAAAAAAAAACCACTGAGAACTGCTAGAAAATAGATTGAACATTTTCTGTGTAGAAAAATACCGTAGTTCAAATATTCTCCCCTGTTTCAGTGTGCTGTATATATGTATCCAATCAAATCAAGTTTGCATAATTAGGAAACATCCAAACTCAGAGATACCCACAATTGAGTTCTCTAGATGTTCAAATGTAAAACAGATGAAATAGTATTTTTACACAGACAATTCTGTTTATTCATGAATGTAAACGAGTATGCCCATTGTCAATTTAGCGGACTAAGATATAAATGAATTCTCAGAGAATGAGCAAGCACTTTGCTAAGAATGATGGATGGCCCTCTCTTAGATGAGTAAGTGTGGTAAACATATAACTTCTGGTCACATAGAGTTTGTCTGCCAGACGATACCTAACCTCACCCCATCCCTCATCTTCAATCCATCTCTGACCCCACCTTATTCCAGACCCCCACTTAATCCCTGCTTTCTACCCCAGGGGGGTGGGTATCTACAACAGGGTGAGGTTCAAGGCTGTGGAGAGATTTTAGAATGGGAAGAATGTGCGTTTCACACATTACTTGTTAATAGATACAGCTGAAAGTTTAAGTGTTTGTTTTGGGGGCTGTGCTTAAAAATCCTCCGCATGAAAACAGCTGCATCAGTGCACAGCTGTGTCAAAACCGCCTTCTCAGAAATGTCATGCATGCACATATTTTTTTCTGAACTATTTTGGACAAATCATACTTCTCAATGTATTTCTTTTCTCCATGGGCATATAGTGATGTATATTTTATAGCATATGCCTGGTAAACAAGTTTATAAAATATAAGGGTAAAAATATGATGCACACTTGATATACTACTGTTCAAATTAAATCATATTATCTCTTTTTGGACTCCGTCTACCTGGGATATCCAGGTGTGTTTCTGGGCTTTAATATTTAGAATGTGGTATGCAAATCTTAGAAGAATTAAGTTTGCCTTAAAAGAGAATCCCTTTGAGTTTAGAAGATCAGAGAGCAATTGAATATGCCAGAGCAAAAAAAAAAAAAATCGTTTTATTTTGGACATAACCACAAATTCAATAATAAATAACCACCTTTCCCCTACCATTTGCAATATGATGAATTTCTAAATTCCTATTGCTTTTCTTTTAATGTTTTACATTATAAAATGGAAATGAGTGCACTGCATTTTAAATCTCTTATATTTTAAAGTTGAAGTGAGTGAAAGAATTCAGGTGAAACAATTGTTTCATACCAAATTTTTTGAAGATTGGTCTTGGCCATGATTTAGATACTTATGATAAAACTTGGAAGTTATGTTTAATGTTACTTCTGAATTTTTGAATGTACACAAAGCTACAGAGCACTTACTGGTTAAGTGATGTTGGGTGAGTCACTTAACCTTTCTGAGGGTCAGTCTGTTCATCTTCAAAATGAAAATAATATTTGCAACCCAGCACTGTCGGGAGGATTAAACTTGGTATGCATGTAAAGCACTTAGTACAAGGTAAATAATCAACCCTGGAAGCCACCTAATTCACCAGCCTGGAAGGTCCCTGGGGCCCGGCTTCTCTCGTTTACGGCCTGAGTTGAGACTTCCTGTGTACCTTTTCCCACATTTAGTAGCTCTCAGTATTTATCCCTGGTTTGTAGTGGAGTGATCTGATTGCCAAAGGGGAGTGTTCTTGGGTAGATTTAAAAGAGAGGCTCAGGGTCTTTTGTGTTCCTTGTCCTCAGCTGATACAGGACCGCTGGGGAGCAGCGAACTGCGGCCATCCCCCCTTAACTCTGGGAAAGCTCAGACAATCACTTCAGCCCTCCCTTCTCCAGGCATTTTTCCAACTCCCCTAAAAAGGTCTGACTTGAGACCTTGCTGGAGGCAGAAACTGAGTCGCACTAACACAATACCTTATAAATCTTGAGCCAAACCCAGGTTCTATTTGCAAGTATGCAGGGAGAGAACCTATAGTTACACAATTAAAAATAAGAGCTTAAAATGCAGTTTAGGTAGCACGTTGTGAATGAGATACAGATTGAAAAAAAAATCAGAATTCTGCCTGTTCCCTTACAGATGGTCAATTTAGGGAATGGGGTTGGGGCAGAGTGGGGTGGGAAGGTAGCATCTGAACTGATTTAGAGAAAGGCAAGAAAGACTGGATGTCCTTTACAAATTCTGTATCTTTACCATGATCAGCCCTATTTATCTTCAACTAAAATGTAGCCTGTGAGAGGGAGTTATTTCATATCATGCACAGGAAAATGAAACATTCGCTTGCTTACTCTTTGCGCTTGGAGATCTTTGTAGCACATTTATTTCATACTAAATATTCTGGAATTTTTGACTGGCGCCTCAGTGAAAGATCTACTGGAAGATCAATAGTTATTCTGTTTGATATATGAAATTGATGAATGTACTTCAGTTGAATAAATTTTCTCATTTTTGATGGTTTGTATATCAGATGAGCCTATGTCAGTGTTCTCAGCTCTGACTGCCCATTGGGGAGCTTTCAAAAAAAACCACTGTTACCTGGATCTCAATGTCAGAGATTCTAACTTAATTTGTTCGAGTCATGGCTTGAGGAGCAAGAGTTTTAAAGCTCTCAGGTGATTCTAATATTTAGGTGACATTTAGAACCACTGGTCTAGATTAAGGATTAAGGTGCTTGGGCTAACCCTGTATTTTACATAACCCGGCAAAATTGTTTCTTCCACTTAGTTCAGTGAAGACTTATTGAGAAGCCACTTTCTTCAAGGCCCTTTTCTTTTAACCCTAAGTTTGCTGTTTTATGAATAGGTATCATTGGAAAGAAAATAAACAGAATGTTACAATTTTATTGTTTGAAGTGTGATTATAAGCAGTCTAATCCAAATCTATTTTTCTACAGAGAAGTATCAATTGGTGAGAAAATTCAGAAATGTTAGTGCAAAACCACCTTTACAACTGAAAGAGAGAAGGAGAGAGAAAAACTTATGAACTTTCCTCAGTAGGTCAGTAGATAACATTTATAAAAAATGTGGCAAAAAACACACAACATAAAAAACAACAACAACAACAACAACAAAAAACACACAACATAAATTTACCATCTTAACATTTTTTAAGTGTGTAGTACAGTAGTGTTAACTGTGTGCACATTGTTGTGCAACAGATTGCTAGAACATTTTCATCTTGCATGACTGAAACTCTATATGCATTAAAAAACAGTTCCTCATTTCCCCCCCTTCCCAGTCCCTGGCAACCACAATTTTACTTTGTTTCTATGAGTTTGATTCCTTTAGGTGCCATGTGTAAGTGCAGTCATGCAGTATTTGTCCTTTTGTGATTGGCTTGTTTCATTTATCATTAGGCCCTCAAACTCCATTCATGTTGTTGCATATGACAGGGTTTCCTCCTTTTTAAAGGCCAGATAATATTCCATTGTATGTATATACTACATTTTCTTTTTTTCTTATTTATTTATTTAATTAAAATATGGTTGATTTACAATATTATTAGTTTCAGGCTTACAATATAGTGATTCAGTATTTTTATACATTATACTCCATTTAAAGTTATTATAAAATATTGGCTATATTCCCTGTGTTGTACAATACATCTTTGTAGCTTATTTATTTTATACATAGGTACAAACCATCTTAATTTCCTAGCCCTATCTTACACTTCCCTCCTTCCCTCTCCCCACTGGTAACCAATAGTTTGTTTTCTATATCTGTGAGTTTGTTTCTGTTTTGTTATATTCATTCATTTGTTTTTTTTTTTGTTTGTTTGTTTTATTTTTTAGATTCCACATCTAAGTGAACACATATGGTATTTGTCTTTCTCTGTATGACTTATTTCACTAAGCAGAATACCCTTCAGGTCCACCCATGTTGTTTCAAATGGCAAAATTTCATTTTTTTTTTTTTTTTTATGGCTGAGTAACTCCAGTCTCTGTGTGTGTATCACACCTTCTTAATCCATTCATTTGTTGATGGGCACTTGGGTTGCTTCCATATCCTCGCTATTGTAAATAATGCTGCATTGAACATTGAGGTATATGTATCTTTTCAAATTAGTGTTTTTGTTTTCTTCAGATATATATCCAAGAGTGGAATTGCTAGATCATATGGTAGTTCTATTTTTACTTTTTTGAGGACCTCCATACTGTTTTCCATAGTGGCTGCACCAATTTACATTCCTATCAATTTGTACTAGGGCTCTCTTTTCTCTACACCCTCACCAACATTTGTTATTTGTGGTCTTTTCGATGATAGCCATTTTGACAGGTGTGAGGTGATATTTCATTGTGGTTTTGATTTGCATTTATTTCTCTGATTAATGATGTTGAGCATCTTTTCATGGGCCTGTGGCCATCTGCATATCTTCTTTGAAAAAATGTCTATTCAGGTCTTCTGCTCATTTTTTTTTTTTTTTGGTATTAAAAAGTTTTATTGTCATCAAAGATATGCATATACATAGTTCGAGGAGTCAGAGTTTTAAGACTTGAAACAAAAAACTAGCTGTCTTTTGTCCCAACCCTCTTTACCCACGATTCCCACAACCCAGGGTGGGAGTCTTTCCAGCTTCCAATTTTCTAGCTGAAGCCTTTGATTTTGCCTCCATGGTTCTAAATAGAAACCTTATCCTGCTTTGTCTTGATTTTTCAGATTTAAACATTATCCAATGAATTCCTACAATGAAAGATGAGGATTTAGCTCTCTTAACAGCTGCACGCTTACTGCCACCTCCAACACACATTTCACCTTTCTGTAGTCTTCTAGTATAGTTATATCCTAGTTTTTGGCATTGTAAATGTTTTAATCTGAGTAATGACGTCTTCAGTTGTTAAAAATTTTTAAGTATCATTTTTGCATTTTTGCTGACTTTTATATCATTTTGGCTTTTAAGTCCCTCTCCCACACAGTGGGCACTTTTTACTCATTTTTTTAAAATTAAGGTATTATTTATACAGAATGAAATCCATCCTTTTTAGTGTGCAGTTCTGTGAGTTTTGACAAATGTATACAATTGTATAATTGCCACCACAACCAGGATACAGAACAGTTTCATCATTTCAAAAAATTCCCCCGTACTCATTTATAGTCAACCCTTCCCCCACTCCCAGCCCCTGGCATCCAGTGAACAGTTTTCTGGTCCCATAGTTTTGCCTTTGCAAGATGGTCATATAAATGGAAACATCCAGGGACTTCCCTGGTGGTCCAGTGGTTAAGAATCTGCCTTCCAGTGCAGGGGACGCGGGCTCGATCCTGGTCGGGGAACTAAGATTCCATATGCCATGGGGCAAGTACTGAGCCTGTGCGCTGCAACAAAGACCCAGCACAGCCAAAATAAAAATAAATAAATAAATAAACAAACAAAAAACATCCAGTATGTAGTCTTTTATTTATTTATTTGGCTGTGCAGCAGGATTGTGGGATCTTAGCTCCCTGACCAGGGATTGAACCGGGGCCCCCTGCAGTGGAAGGACAGAGTCCCAACCACTGGACCTCCAGGGAGTTCCCCGGTATGTAGTCCTTTTTTTTTTTTTAATTTTTAAATTTTTTTTTATTTACTTTTTTATACAGCAGGTTCTTATTAGTCATCCATTTTATACATATCAATGTATACATGTCAGTCCCAATCACCCAGTTCATCACACCACCATCCCCACCCCACTGCGGCTTTCCCCCCTTGGTGTCCATACGTTTGTTCTCTACATCTGTGTCTCAACTTCGGCCCTGCAAACCGGTTCATCTGTACCATTTTTCTAGGTTCCACATACATGCATTAATATACGATATTTGTTTTTCTCTTTCTGACTTACTTCACTCTGTATGACAGTCTCTAGATCCTTCCACGTCTCAACAAATGACCCAATTTCTTTCCTTTTTATGGCTGAGTAATATTCCATGGTATATATGTACCACATCTTCTTTATCCATTCATCTGTCGATGGGCATTTAGGTTGCTTCCATGACCTGGCTATTGTAAATAGTGCTGCCATGAACATTGGGGTGCATGTGTCTTTCTGAATTATGGTTTTCTCTGGGTATATGCCCAGTAGTGGGATTGCTGGATTATATGGTAATTCCATTTTTAGTTTTTTAAGGAACCTCAATACTGTTCTCCCTAGTGGCTGTATCAATTTACATTCCCACCAACAGTGCAAGAGGGTTCCCTTTTCTCCACACCCTCTCCAGCATTTGTTGTTTGTAGATTTTCTGATGATGCCCATTCTAACTGGTGTGAGGTGATACCTCATTGTAGTTTTGATTTGCATTTCTCTAATACTTAGTGACGTTGAGCAGCTTTTCATGTGCTTCTTGACCACCTGTATGTCTTCTTTGGAGAAATGTCTATTTAGGTCTTCTGCCCATTTTTGGATTGGGTTGTTTGTTTTTGTAATATTGAGCTGCATGAGCTGTTTATATATTTTGGAGATTAATCCTTTCTCCGTTGATTCATTTGCAAGTATTTTCTTTCATTCTGAGGGTTGTCTTTTCGTCTTATTTATGGTTTCCTTTGCTGTGCAAAAGCTTCAAAGTTTCATTAGGTCCCATTTGTTTATTTCTGTTTTTATTTCCATTTCTCTAGGAGGTGGATCAAAAAAGATCTTGCTGTGATTTATGTCAAAGAGTGTTCTTCCTATGTTTTCCTCTAAGAGTTTTATAGTGTCCAGTCTTACATTTAGGTCTCAAATCCATTTTGAGTTTATTTTTGTGTATGGTGTTAGGGAGTGTTGTAATTTCATTCTTTTGCATGTAGCTGTCCAGTTTTCCCAGCACCACTTATTGAACAGACTGTCTTTTCTCCGCTGTATATCCTTGCCTCCTTTGTCATAGATTAGATGACCATAGGTGTGTGGGTTTATCTCTGGACTTTTTATCTTGTCCATTGATCTGTGTTTCTGTTTTTGTGTCAGTACCACGTTGTCTTGATTACTGTAGCTTTGTAGTAAAGTCTGAAATAAGGGAGTCTGATTCCTCCAGCTCCGTTTTTTTCGCTCAAGACTGCTTTGGCTATTCGGGGTCTTTTGTGTCTCCATACAAATTTTAAGATTTTTTGTTCTAGTTCCGTAAAAAATGCCATTGGTAATTTAATAGGGATTGTATTGAATCTGTAGATTGCTTTGGGTAGTATAGTCATTTTCACAATATTGATTCTTCCAATCCAAGAACATGGTATATCTCTCCATCTGTTGGTATCATCTTTAAATTCTTTCATCAGTGTCTTATAGTTTTCTGCATACAGGTCTTTTGTCTCCCTAGGTAGGTTTATTCCTAGGTATTTTTTTCTTTTTGTTGCAGTGGTAAATGGGAGTGTTTCCATAATTTCTCTTTCAGATTTTTCATCATTAGTGTATAGGAATGCAAGAGATTTCTGTGCATTGTGTATCCTGCAACTTTACCAAATTCACTGATTAGCTCTAGTAGTTTTCTGGTGGCATCTTTAGGATTCTCTATGTGTAGTATCATGTCATCTGCAAACAGTGACAGTTTTACTTCTTCTTTTCCAATTTGTATTCCTTTTATTTCTTTTTCTACTCTGATTGCCATGACTAGGACTTCCAAAACTATGTTGAATAATAGTGGTGAGAGTGGACATCCTTGTCTTGTTCCTGATCTTAGAGGAAATGCTTTCAGTTTTTCACCACTGAGAATGATGTTTGCTGTGGGTTTGTAGTATATGGCCTTTATTATGTTGAGGTAGGTTCCCTCTATGCCCACTTTCTGGAGAGTTTTTTTTATCATAAATGGGTGTTGAATTTTGTCAAAAGCTTTTTTTTGCATCTATTGAGATGATCATATGGTTTTTATTCTTCAATTTGTTAATATGGTGTATTACATTGATTGATTGCATATATCGAAGAATCCTTGCATCCCTGGGATAAATCCCACTTGATCATGGTGTATGATCCTTTTAATGTGTTGTTGGATTCTGTTTGCTAGTATTTTGTTGAGGAATTTTGCATCTATATTCATCAGTGATATTGGTCTGTAATTTTCTTTTTTTGTAGTATCTTTGTCTGGTTTTGGTATCATGGTGATGGTGGCCTCATAGAATGTGTTTGGGAGTGTTCCTTCCTCTGCAGTTTTTGGAAGAGTTTGAGAAGGATGGGTGTTAGCTCTTCTCTAAACGTTTGATAGACTTCACCTGTGAAGCCATCTGGTCCTGGACTTTTGTTTGCTGGAAGATTTTTCATCACAGTTTCAATTTCATTACTTGTGATTGGTCTGTTCATATTTTCTGTTTCTTCCTGGTTCAGTCTTGGAAGGTTATACCTTTCTAAGAATTTGTCCATTTCTTCCAGGTTGTCCATTTTATTGGCATAGAGTTGCTTGTAGTAGTCTCTTAGGATGCTTTGTATTTCTGCGGTGTCTGTTGTAACTTCTCCTTTTTCATTTCTGATTTTATTGATTTGAGTCCTCTCCCTCTTTTTCTTGATGAGTCTGGCTAATGGCTTATCAATTTTGTTTATCTTCTCAAAGAACCAGCTTTTAGTTTTATTGATCTTTGCTCCTGTTTTCTTTCTTTCTATTTCATTTATTTCTGCTCTGATCTTTATGATTTCTTTCCTTCTGCTAACTTTGGGTTTTGTTTGTTCTTCTTTCTCTAGTTCCTTTAGGTGTAAGGTTAGATTGTTTATTTGAGATTTTTCTTGAGGTAGGCTTGTAAAGCTATAAACTTCCCTCTTAGAACTGCTTTTGCTGCATCCCATAGGTTTTGGATCGTCGTGTTTTCATTGTCATTTGTCTCTAGGTATTTTTTGATTTTCTCTTTGATTTCTTCAGTGATCTCTTGGTTATTTAGTAACGTATTGTTTAGCCTCCATGTGTTTGTGTTTTTTTACATTTTTTTCCCTGTAATTCATTTCTAATCTCATAGCGTTGTGGTCAGAAAATATGCTTGATATGATTTCAGTTTTCTTAAATTTACCGAGGCTTGATTTGTGACCCAAGATGTGATCTATCCTGGAGAATGTTCCGTGCGCACTTGAGAAGAACGTGTAATCTGCTGTTTTTGGATGGAATGTCCTATAAATATCAATTAAATCTATCTGGTCTATTGTGTCCTTTAAAGCTTCTGTTTCCTTATTTATTTTCATTTTGGATGATCTGTCCATTGGTGTAAGTGAGGTGTTAAAGTCCCCCACTATTATTATGTTACTGTCGATATCCTCTTTTATAGCTGTTAGCAGTTGCCTTATGTATTGAGGTGCTCCTATGTTGGGTGCATATATATTTATAATTGTTATATCTTGTTCTTGGATTGATCCCTTGATCATTATGTAGTGTCCTTCCTTGTCTCCTAACATTCTTTATTTTAAAGTCTATTTTATCTGATATGAGTATTGCTACTCCAGCTTTCTTTTGATTTCCATTTGCATGGAATATCTTTTTCCATCCCCTCACTTTCAGTCTGAATGTGTCCCTAGGTCTGAAGTGGGTCTCTTGTAGACAGCATATAGATGGGTCTTGTTTTTGTATCTGTTCAGCAAGCCTGTGTCTTTTGGTTGGAGCATTTAATTCATTCACGTTTAAGGTAATTATCGATATGTATGTTCCTCTGACCATTTTCTTAATTGTTTTGGGTTTGTTTTTGTAGGTCCTTTTCTTCTCTTTTGTTTCCCACTTAGAGAAGTTCCTTTAGCATTTGTTGTAGAGCTGGTTTGGTGATGCTGAATTCTCTTAGCTTTTGCTTGTCTGTAAAGCTTTTGATTTCTCCATCGAATCTGAATGAGGTCCTTGCCGGGTAGAGTAATCTTGGTTGTAGGTTCTTCCCTTTCATCACTTTAAGTATATCATGCCACTCCCTTCTGGCTTGTAGAGTTTCTGCTGAGAAATCAGCTGTTAACCTTATGGGAGTTCCCTTGTATGTTATTTGTCATTTTTCCCTTGCTGCTTTCAATAATTTTTCTTTGTCTTTAATTTTTGCCAGTTTGATTACTATGTGTCTCGGTGTGTTTCTCTTTGGGTTTATCTTGTATGGGACTCTCTGTGCTTCCTGGACTTGGGTGGCTATTTCCTTTCCCATGTTAGGGAAGTTTTTGACTATAATCTCTTCAAATATTTTCTCGGGTCCTTTCTCTCTCTCTTCTCCTTCTGGGACCCCTATAATGTGAATGTTGTTGTGTTTAGTATTGTCCCAGAGGTCTCTTAGTCTGTCTTCATTTGTTTTCATTCTTTTTTCTTTATTCTGTTCCGCAGCAGTGAATTCCACCATTCTGTCTTCCAGGTCACTTATCCATTCTTCTGCCTCAGTTACTCTGCTATTGATTCCTTCTAGTGTAGTTTTCATTTCAGTTATTGTATTGTTCATCTCTGTTTGTTTGTTCTTTAATTCTTCGAGGTCTTTGTTAAACATTTCTTGCATCTTCTCAATCTTTGCCTCCATTCTTATTCCGAGGTCCTGGATCATCTTCACTATCATTATTCTGAATTCTTTTTCTGGAAGGTTGCCTATCTCTACTTCATTTATTTGTTTTTGAGGGTTTTTATCTTGTTCCTTCATCTGTTACATAGCCTCTGCCTTTTCATCTTGTCTATCTTTCTGTGAATGTGTTTTTTGTTCCACAGGCTGAAGGACTGCAGTTCTTCTTGCTTCTGCTGTCTGCCCTCTGGTGGATGAGGCTATCTAAGAGGATTGTGCAAGTTTCCTGATGGGAGGGACTGGTGTCGGGTAGAGCTGGCTGTTGCTCTGGTGGGCAGAGCTCAGTAAAACTTTAATCCGCTTGACTGCTGATGGTTGGGGCTGGGTTACCTCCTTGTTGGTTGTTTGGCCTGAGGCAGCCCAACACTGGAGCCTACCTGGGCTCTCTTGTGGGGCTAATGGCAGACTCTGGGAGGGCTCACGCCAAGGAGTACTTCCCAGAACTTCTGTTGCCAGTGTTGGGTAGAGCTGGCTGTTGAGCCACAGCCATCCCCCGCCTCTGCAGGAGACCCTCCAACACTGGCAGGTAGGTCTGGTTCAGTTTCCCCTGGGGTCACTGCTCCTTCCCCTGGGTCCCCATGCGCACACTGCTTTATGTGTGCCCTCCAAGAGTGGAGTCTCTGTTTCCCCCCGTCCTGTCAAAGTCCTGCAATCAAATCCCACTAGCCTTCAAAGTCTGATTCTCTAGGAATTCCTCCTCCCGTTGCCGGACCCCCAGGCTGGGAAACCTGATGTGGGGCTCAGAACCTTCACTCCAGTGGGTGGACTTCTGTGGTGTAAGTGTTCTCCAGTCTGTGAGTCACCCACCCGGCAGTTATGGGATTTGATTTTACTGTGATTGCGCTCCTCCTGCTGTCTCATTGTGGCTTCTCCTTTGTCTTTGGATGTGGGGTATCTTTTTTGGTGAGTTCTAGTGCCTTCCTGTCGATGATTGTGCAGCAGCTAGTTGTGATTCTGGTGTTCTCACAAGAGGGAGTGAGAGCACGTCCTTATACTCCATTATCTTGGTTCAGGGCCTTCTGCTCATTTTTTAATTGGTTTTTCTTTTTTGATATTGAGTTGTATGAGTTGTTTATATATTTTGGATATTAATCTCTTATCAGTCATATTATTTGCAAATATTTTCTGTCATTCAGTAGGTTGTCTTTTCATTTTGTTGATGGTTTCCTTTGTTGTGCAAAGCTTTTAAATGTAATTAGGTCCCATTTGTTTATTTTTGCTTCTGTTTCCTTTGCCTTAGGAGACAGATAAAAAAAGTACTGCTATGAATTGTCCAAGAATGTTCTGCCTATGTTTTCTTCTAGGAGTTTTATGATTTCTAGTCTTACATTTAGATCTTTAGTCCATTTTGAATTTATTTTTGTATACGGTATGAGAAGATGTTCTAATTTTATTCTTTTACATGTAGCTGTTCAGTTTTCCCAGCACCACTTATTGAAGAGATTGTATGTATTTCATTTTGTATTCATGCTTCCTTTGTTGTAGGTTAGTTGGCCAAAAGTATGCATTTATTTCTGGGTTCTCTGTTCTGTTCCATTGATCTGTGTGTCTGTTTTTGTGTCAGTACCATGATGCTGTTTTGGTTACTGTATCTTTGTATTACAGTCTGAAGTCAGAAAGAATGATACCTCCAGCCTTTTTTTCCCCCCTCAAGATTGTTTTGGCTATTCAGGGTCTTTCGTGGTTCCATATAAATTTTAGAATTATTTGTTCTATTTCTGTGAAAAATATCATGGGTATTTTGGTAGGGATTGCATTAAATCTGTAGATTGCCTTGAGTAGTGTGGACACACTTTTAACAATATTAATTCTTCCAATCCATGAATATGGGCTATCTTTCCATTTCTTTGTATCATCTTCAATTTCCTTCATCAGTGTTATTTATATATTTATTTTTGGCTGCATGGCTTCTGGGATCCTAGTTCCTTGACCAGGGATGGAACCCCAGGCCCCTGGCAGTGAAAGCAGAGTCCCAACTACCAGACTGCCAGGGAATTCCCATCAGTGTTTCATAGTTTTCTGAGTATAGGTCTTTTACCTCTTTGGTTAAGTTTATTCCTAGGTATTTTATTCTTTTTGATGTGATTTTAAATGGGATTGCTTTCTTTCTCTTTCTGGTAGTTCATTATTAGTGTATAGAAAAGCAACAGATTTCTGTATGTTGATCTTGTATCCTGCAACTTTACTGAATAATTCGTTCTAATAGTTTTTTTGTGGAGACTGTAAGGTTTTCTATATATAGTATCATGTCATGTGCAAATAGTGAGAGGTTTACTTCTTCCCTTCCAATTTGGATGCCTTTTATTTATTTATTTTTCTTCTCTGATTGCTGTGGCTATCACTTACAATACTATATTAATTATATAGTATGTACAGTATTAAATGTAGTGTGATGAGAGTGGGCATTCTTGTTTTCTTCCTGAATTCAGAAGAAAGGCTTTCAGCTTTTCATGGTTGAATATGATGTTGGCTGTGGATTTGTCATAAATAGCCTTTATGATGTTGAGATATGTTCCCTCTATACCAACTTTGATGAGAGTTTTTATCATGAATGGCTATTGAATTCTGTCAAATGCTTTTTCTGCATCTATTGAGATGGTCATGTGATTTTTTGTACCCTTCCATTTGTTAATGTGGTGTATCACATTGATTGATTTGTATACCATAGTTTCTTTTTTTAAATATTTTTTTAAAATTAATTAATTAATTAATTTTTGGCTGTGTTGGGTCTTCGTTTCGTGTGAGGGCTTTCTCTAGTTGTGGCAAGCGGGGGCTACTCTTCATCACAGTGCGTGGGCTTCTCACTCTCGCGGCCTCTCTTGTTGTGGAGCACAGGCTCCAGACGCGCAGGCTCAGTAGTTGTGGCTCACAGGCCTAGTTGCTCCATGGCACGTGGGATCTTCCCAGACCAGGGCTCGAACCCATGTCCGCTGCATTGGCAGGCAGATTCTCAACCACTGCGCCACCAGGGAAGCCTACCTTAGTTTATCCATTCATCTATCGATGAACATCTAGGATGCTTCCAGTTTGGCTATTGTGAGTAATGCTGCAGTGAACCTGGGTGTGTGCATATCTCTTTGAAACTAGGTAGCATTTTATACTTATTAAACAGTGAGTCATCTAAGCACGTAACTGACAAATCTCCCCTAAACTGGACTCAGAATAATTTGAATTCAAATTGATGTGCAAATGAAAATCAGTATGGTGCCATTTGTCAGTAAGACATATGAGGAAGTTCAGAATTTGTTTCTTTTCTCTAAGGTTTGTCTGTGAATTTTGTTTTTTATGTGTAAATTGTTATGTTTATTAGGATTCATCATTTTTTCTTTGTTTAAAAAATATTTTGCACAAATCCACAAAATTAGAAATAAGAGGGGGATGGACTACAGATGATGAGATTAAAATAATTTTAACATAATAACTTATTTGCACCTCTTCAAATATGTTTGAAAATGTGAAAGAAATGAATGTTTCTGTGAAAATAAAAATTACCTGTATTGTTCAGAAAGAGAGAGAACAGTTAATTATTTTTCTATGAAATTGGAAATCTCTAGACTATTCTAAAACAAACAAGGCCAACTAAGACAACATATACCGGCATAATTTGTTGGCTGACAGTTTTCACGAAGTACCAACCTTATCTTTTATGTTTCTAATGACGCACCCAAGTTCTTCTGCAGAGAATCAATTTGTCACTGCTAGTTGAAATAAGCAAATATTGACTTTAGGATCATCAACTAATAACCAAAAATCATACATTAAAAAATGTAATTTAGAAAATTCTGACTTCCTAAGTTTCCCAGTAGAATGAAATATGTTCACTGACTGGCTATTAATGTTAATGTCAGATGATTGCACTGCCTCTGCATGAGTGTGGAGGTGCCCAGCAACCCCACATGGATGCAGTAAAACTGGTTTCTTTCCATGAATACCATGAATAGCAAGTCACTTAATTTTTCAGAAACTACTAGCTATTAAAAAAAAGACTTTCAAATGGGTTTTCATGGGTGTCAAGAGATAGAAGATATCTTTGGTACAAACCAGCAGAATTTCATGTTTGAGTCATATAATGTCATAATTTTCTTAAGTGCATAGGTTGTATGTAATTGATGTTCTGGAAAAAAAAGTCATCAACCAGCAGCTAATGTTAAATTTAATGGATAATGAAGACTTCTCTGGACAACTTAATCAGCTCTCCAGTGGTTTATTTTTCTAAAGTATTTATAATTTCTTTGCGGCTTTTTTTTTTTAGCATCTTTATTGGAGTATAATTGCTTTACAATGGTGTGTTAGTTTCTGCTGTATAACAAAGTGAATCAGCTATACGTATACATATATCCCCATATCTCCTCCCTCTTGTGTCTCCCTCCCACCCTCCCTATCTCGTCCCTCTAGGTAGTCACAAAGAACCAAGCTGATCTCCCTGTGCTATGTGGCTGCTTCCCACTAGCTATCTATTTTCATTTGGTAGTGTATATATGTCAGTGCCACTCTCTCACTTCGTCCCAGCTTACTCTTTCCCCTCCCCATGTCCTTAAGTCCATTCTCTACGTCTGTGTCTTTATTCCTGACCTGCCCCTAGGTTCTTCAGAACCTTTTTTTTTTTTTTTTTTTTAGATTCCATATATATATGTGATAGCATATGGTATTTTTTTTCTCTTTCTGACTTCACTCTGTATGACAGTCTCTAGTTCCATCCACCTCACTACAAAAAACTCAATTTCTTTCTTTTTATGGCTAATATTCCGTGGTATATGTGCCACATCTTCTTTATCCACTCATCTGTCGATGGACACTTAGGTTGCTTCCATGTCCTGGCTATTGTAAATAGACCTGCAATGAACATTGTGGTACATGACTCTTTTTGAATTATGGTTTTCTCAGGGTATATGCCCAGTAGTAGGATTCCTGGGTCATATGGTAGTTCTGTTTTTAGTTTTTTAAGGAACCTCCATACTGTTCTCCATAGTGACTATCAATTTACATTCCCACCAACAGTGCAAGAGGGTTCCCTTTTCTCCCCACCCTCTTCAGCATTTACTGTTTGTAGATTTTTTGATGATGGCCATTCTGACTGGTGTGAGGTGATACCTCATTGTAGTTTTGATTTGCATTTCTCTAATGATTAGTGATGTTGAGCATCCTTTCATGTGTTTGTTATCAATCTGTATATCTTCTTTGGAGAAATGTCTATTTAGGTCTTCTGCCCATTTTTTTTTTTAAATTAATTAATTAATTATTTATTTATGGCGTGTTGGGTCTTCCTTTCTGTGTGAGAGCTTTCTCTAGTTGTGGCAAGCGGGGGCCACTCTTCATCGCGGTGCGCGGGCCTCTCACTGTCGTGGCCTCTCTTGTTGCGGAGCACAGGCTCCAGACGCGCAGGCTCAGTAGTTGTGGCTCACGGGCCTAGTTGCTCCGCGGCATGTGGGATCTTCCCAGACCAGGGCTCGAACCTGTGTCCCCTGCATTTGCAGGCAGATTCTCAACCACTGCGCCACCAGGGAAGCCCCTTCTGCCCATTTTTGAATGGGGTTGTTTGTTTTTTTGATATTGAGCTGCTTGTATATTTTGGAGATGAATCCTTTGTCAGTTGCTTTGTTTGCAAACATTTTCTCCCATTCTGAGGGTTGTCTTTTTGTCTTGTTTATGGTTTCCTTTGCTGTGCAAAAGCTTTTAAGTGTCATTAGGTCCCATTTGTTTATTTTTGTTTTTATTTCCATTTCTCTAGGAGATGGGTCAAAAAGTATCTTGCTGTGATTTATGTCATAGAGTGTTCTGCCTATGTTTTCCTGTAAGAGTTTTATAGTGTCCAGTCTTACATTTAAGTCTCGAATCCATTTTGAGTTTATTTTTGTGTATGGTGTTAGGGAGTGTTCTAATTTCATTCTTTTACATGTAGCTCTCCAGTTTTCCCTGCACCACTTATCGAAGAGGCTGTCTTTCCTGCATTGTATATTCTTGCCTCCTTTATCAAAGGTAAGGTGGACCATATGTGCATGAGTTTATCGCTGGGCTTTCTATTGTGTTCCATTGATCTATATTTCTGTTTTTGTGCCAGTCCCATACTGTCTTGATTGCTGTAGCTTTGTAGGATAGCCTGTAAATCAGGGAGCCTGATTCCTCCAGCTCCGTTTTTCTTTCTCAAGATTGCTTTGGCTGTTCGGGGTCTTTTGTGTTTCCATACGAATTGTGAAATATTTTGTTCTAGTTCTGTGAAAAATGCCATTGATAGTTTGATGATTCTTCCAATCCAAGGACATGGTATATATCTCTATCTGTTTGTATTGTCTTTAATTTCTTTCATCAGTGTTTTAAAGTTTTCTGCATACAGGTCTTTTATCTCTTTAGGTAGATTTATTCCTAGGTATTTTATTCTTCTTGTTGCAATGGTAAATGGGAGTGTTTCCTTAATTTCTCTTTCAGATTTTTCATTATTAGTGTATAGGCATGTAAGAGATTTCTGTGCATTAATTTTGGATCCTGCTACTTTACCAAATTCATTGATTAGCTCTAGAAGTTTCCTGGTAGCATCTTTAGGATTCTCTATAATATCATGTCATCTGCAAACAGTGACAGTTTTACCACTTCTCTTCTGGTTTGGATTCCTTTTATTTCTATTTCTTCTCTGATTGCTGTGGTTAAAACTTCCAAAACTATATTGAATAATAGTGGTGAGAGTGGGCAACCTTGTCTTTTTCTGGATCTTAGTGGAAATGGTTTCAGTTTTTCACCACTGAGAATGATGTTGGCTGTGGGTTTGTCATATATGACCTTTATTATGTTGAGGTAAGTTCCCTCTATGCCTACTTTCTGGAGGGTTTTTTATCATTAATGGTTGTTGAGTTTTGTCAAAAGCTTTTTCTGCATCTATTGAGATGATCATGTGGTTTTTCTCCTTCAGTTTGTTAATATGGTTTATCTCATTGATTTGCGTATATTGAAGAATCCTTGCTTTCCTGCGATAAACTCCACTTGATCATGGTGTATGATCTTTTTACTGTGATGTTGGATTCTGTTTGCTAGTATTTTCTGAGGGTTTTTGCATCTACATTCATCAGTGATATTGGTCTGCAATTTTCTTTTTTGTGACATCTTGTCTGGATTTGGTATCAGGGTGATGGTGGCCTCTTAGAATGAGTTTGGGAGTGTTCCTCCCTCTGCTATATTTTGGAAGAGTTTGAGAAGGATAGGTGTTAGCTCTTCTCTAAATGTTTCATAGCATTTGTCTGTGAAGCCATCTGGTCCTGGGCTTTTGTTTGTTGGAAGATTTTTAATCACAGTTTCAATTTCAGTGCTTGTTATTGGTCTGTTTATGTTTTCTATTTCTTCCTGTTTCAGTCTTGGAAGGTTGTGCTTTTCTAAGAATTTGTCCATTTCTTCCAGGTTGCCCATTAATTGGCATATAGTTGCTTGTAGTAATCTCTCATGATCCTTTGTATTTCTGCAGTGTCAGTTGTTACTTCTCCTTTTTAATTTCTAATTCTGTTGATTTGAGTCTTCTCCCTTTTTTTCTTGATGAATCTGGCTAATGATTTATCAATTTTTTTTTGTCTTCTCAAAGAACCAGCTTTTAGTTTTATTGATCTTTGCAGTTGTTTCCTTCATTTCTTTTTCATTTATTTCTGATCTGATCTTTATGATTTCTTTCCTTCTGCTAACTTTGGGTTTTTTCTCTTCTTCTTTCTCTAATTGCTTTAGGTGTAAGGTTAGGTTGTTTATTTGAGATGTTTCTTGTTTCTTGAGGTAGGATTGTATTGCTATAAACTTCCTTCTTAGAACCGCTTTTGCTGCATCCTGTAGGATTTGGGTTGTCGTGTTTTCATTGTCATTTGTTTCTAAGTATTTTTTGATTTCCTCTTTGATATCTCTGATCTCTTGGTTATTTAGTAGCGTATTGTGTAGCCTCCATGTGTTTGTATTTTTTACAGATCTTTTCCTGTAATTGATATCTAGTCTCATAGCATTGTTGTCAGAAATGATACTTGATATGATTTCAGTTTTCTTAAATTTACTGAGGCTTGATTTGTGACCCAAGATATGATCTATCCTGGAGAATATTCCATGAGCACTTGAGAAGAAAGTGTATTCTGTTTTATTTTGGATGGAATGTCCTATAAATTTCAATTAAGTCCATCTTGTTTAATGTATCATTTAAAGCTTATGTTTCCTTATTTATTTTCATTTTGGATGATCTCTCCATTGGTGAAAGTGAGGTGTTAAAGTCCCCTACTATTATTGTGTTACTGTCAATTTCCCCTTTTATAGCTGTTAGCATTTGCCTTATGTATTGAGGTGCTCCTATGTTGGGTGCATAAATATTTACAATTGTTATAGCTCCTTCTTGGATTGATCCCTTGATCATTATGTAGTGTCCTTCTTTGTCTCTTGTAATAGACTTTATTTTAAAGTCTATTTTTTCTGATATGAGAACTGCTACTCCAGCTTTCCTTTGATTCCCATTTGCTTGGAATATCTTCTTCCATCCCCACACTGTCAGTCTGTATTTGTCCCTTAGTTTGAAGTGGGTCTCTTGTAGACAGCATATATACAGGTCTTGTTTTTGTATCCATTCAGCCAGTCTATGTCTTTTGATTGGAGCATTTAATTCATTTACAGTTAAGGTAGTTATTGATATGTATGTTCCTTTTACCATTTTCTTAATTGTTTTGGGTTTGTTATGGTAGCTCTTTTCCTTCTCTTGTGTTTCCTGCATAGAGAAATTCCTTTGGCATTTGTTGTAAAGCTGGTTTGGTGATGCTGAATTCTCTTAGCTTTTGCTTGTCTGTAAAGGTTTTATTTTCTCCGTCAAACCTGAATGAGATCCTTGCTGGGTAGAGTAATCTTGGTTGTAGGTTTTTCCCTTGCATCACTTTAAATATGTCCTGCCAGTCCCTTCTGGCTTGCAGAGGTTCTGCTGAAAGATCAGCTTTTAACGTATGGGGATTCCCTTGTATGTTATTTGTTGCTTTTCTCTTGCTGCTTTTAATATTTTTTCTTTGTATTAAATTTTTGATAGTTTGATTAATATGTGTCTTGACTTGTTTCTCCTGTGATTTATCCTGTATGGGACTCTCTGTGCTTCCTGGACTTGATTGACTATTTCCTTTCCCATATTAGGGAAGTTTTCAACTGTAATCCTTCAAATATTTTCTCAGTCCCTTTCTTTTTCTCTTCTTCTTCTGGGACCCCTATAATTCAAATGTTAGTGTGTTTAATGTCCCAGAGGTCTCTGAGACTGTCCTCAATTCTTTTCATTCTTTATTCTGCTCTGCAGTAGTTATTTCCCCTATTTATCTCCCAGGTTCCTTATCCATTCTTCTGCCTCAGTTATTCTGCTATTGATTTCTTCTAGAGAATTTTAAATTTCATTTATTGTGTTGTTCATCATTGTTTGTTTGCTCTTTAGTTCTTCTAGGTCCTTGTTAAACGTTTCTTTTATTTTCTCCATTCTATTTCCAAGATTTTGGATCATCTTTACTATCATTACTCTGAATTCTTTTTCAGGTAGACTGCCTATTTCCTCTTCATTTGTTTGATCTGGTGGGTTTTTACCTTGCTCCTTCATCTGCTGCATATTTCTCTGTCTTCTCATTTTTTTAAACTTACTGTGTTTGGGATCTCCTTTTCACAGGCTGCAGGTTCATAGTACCCATTGTTTTTGGTGTCTGCCCCCAGTGGGTAAGGTTGGTTTAGTGGGTTGTGTAGGCTTCCTGGTGGAGGGGACTAGTGCCTGTGTTCTGGTGGATGAGGCTGGATCTTGTCTTTCTGGTGGGCAGGACTGTGTCCGGTGGTGTGTTTTGGGGTGTCTGTGAACTTAGTATGATTTTAGGCAGCCTGTCTGCTAAAGGGTGTGGTTGTGTTCCTGTCTTGCAGTTCTTTGGCATGGGGTGTCCAGCACTGTAGCTTGCTGGTTGTTGAGTGGAGCTGGGGCTTAGTGTTGAGTTGGAGATCTCTGGGAGAGCTTTCACCGTTTGATATTATATGGGGCCGGGAGGTCTCTGGTGGACCAGTGTCCTGAACTCGGCTCTCTCACCTCGGAGGCTCAGGCCTGACACCCGGTTGGAGCACCAAGACCCTGTTTCCCACACGGCTGCTAGTGTTGGAGGGTCTCCTGCAGAGGTGGGGTGTGGCTGTGGCTCACCGCGGGGACTGTGACACTGGCAGCAGAATTCTGGGAAGTACTCCTTAGCGTGAGTCCTCCCAGAGTCCACCATTAGCCCCACCAAAGAGCCGTCTTTGCAGCTCTTAGTGTTATAAAATTTCGTGAGTCTCTGTGTTATCACAAATACAGAATAGGTAGTATTTTAAAAGCTTTTAAATAGTTTGGTCTTAAACCAAGGATATATTTGTAAATCAGATAAATCAAATGTGTTTTCCTAGATAACAAGAGCAAGTTATCCAACCTAATGGCTATTTTTCTTTTTGTACTGAAGCTCCCGTGTGCACATAGTTTAACTCCTCAGTATACGTGTGTGTGTGTGTGTGTGTGTGTGTATGTATATGTATATAAATTTTTTTTAATTGAAGGAAGAGCTCATTTATCTGAGCTCTCTGTGCAGTTTCCAAATTGTTTCCAATGTTCTCCACATTCAGTAATTGAACATGTATTTTACATTCCAATCTTTCCAGAAAGAAAAGGGCCTTTCATTTTGAGTTGGAGTTGAAAGCTGATATCCCTTTGGGCAAGCCTATATGCTACTTGACAACTATTTTTAAAATGTAAAATATATTTTCCTACATTTTATTGCTAATATTGAATCATTTATTTTATAGGATTCAGAGTAATTAAGAAGTCTAACATCACATGCTAAATGAAATAAATTTGATGAAAACAAACTGAAAACAGTCAGTTTTGTTTGTAATTTGATGAAAACAATCACATTTGATATGTGATGAAAACAATGTGTGTAGTATGATAAGAACAGAATTTCTAATACTCTAAGGGTTATTTGAAATCTAGAAACTGATATTGAAGTAAGGATGAGCAAGTTAATCATTTTTGTGTCTTTTCAACAACAGCAATTTGGAAATTCTTCTCTGCATGTTTTTATTTCTTGGTCATTCTCCTGAGACCTACCCTCCTGCCCGTAGACTACTTAGCATTGCAGCTGGTAACAGCATTTCTGAAGGCCATGGAATATAATTTCTTCAGCTCATAATGACAGAACAGATTCAGCAGTAGAATTTCCTCTGGATATTAATATGTGTATGACACATTACTTTACCTATTTCTTATATCTCCTATGTCTTTAAAGTGTTGTTTTTTTCTGGGTCCAGATTAAAATTTCTTGATGTTCAGTATTTAGCTGGTGTGTGTACGTGGGTGTGTGTACGTGGGTGTGTGTGTGTGTGTGTGTGGTATGTATAAAGGACCGTGTAGCTAGAAATCAAGCTGAAGTTTTCCCCCCCTCTGAGTTTTTCCTCCTTCTCTGAGTAGCACTTCTTTGAAGTTATTTTGTCCTCTCAGAGGGGAGGGAATCATTATGTGTACTTCATGTTGAATATGGCCTGTGTGTCTGCAAATTGGACTATTGGGAAGCATTAGAATGAAGAAAATATGGGCTGCTTTTACCTTGTGTGTATTTAACAACTTTCACATGAGGGGAGAACCTCACATTAGACAAAGTATGATTAAAGGCAGAAGTTGAATAGAGAGGATTACACTAATGCCCTCCAGAAAGTGGCATAGAGAGTCTTATTTGTTGGGTTTGAGGGTTGCCTTTTTTCTTAAATTCTTTTTGGTTTAACGTGTGTTTTCCTTTCTCTTTAGTTCTTCAAATTGAGACACATTCAGTAAATTTTGTCCAGTGAAAAAGACACTCATCTGTGTATGGTAGCGTAATGGAAAGAAACCGGAATGGAAAGCCTGTTTTCAGGATTAACCTAGAGGATGTAACACTTTCTTAGATTGGGTAAAATAGTATGCAGAAATAATAGAAACACAGGAGAAAATGGGAAGCTTGTTACCTGTGCGCTAAGAAATACATTAAGTGAGACACGTACGAGAGCGTAGTCGGGTGGAAACGTGGCGAACGAGCTTATGGGTGCTCATGCTGGGGCATTTCTGTGGGGACTGTGTGTGAAGGCAGAAAGTGGCAGCAAAGCCACAGTATGCCTGCTGACTCGTCTTGCTGTAAAGTCAGGTTCGGGCTTCAAAGCCCTGCCTTATCTTCCTTCTTGGCCCAGGTTTCGGTAAATTCCTGAGAGGTTGTATTAAATTTTGCCTTTCTTCTTCTGGGGAATGTAGGTGGCTTTGCTTGCTTGTTTTTTAAAAAACAAAACAAAAAAACACAGGCTTTGTAGAGAGTGTTTGCGGTAAGGACGAACAAGGAAGCAGGGTATTGCATCATAAGGTTGCTTTTAGTTGCACATAAGAAAAAAAAAAACTCTAACTGGGTTAATAAATAAAAGGGATTTATTGGCTCATGTTACTGGAAAAGTCCAGAGGTAGGACAGGCTACTGGAAAGTTTGGTCCAGGCCCTTGCTGTGTTTCTCTGCAGTTTACTCAGTTTGTCCTCATGTCACTTAGCTTTGTTCACATGTTGGCTTTGGCCTCATCCTCTTTCTTCATGGTCACAGCAAGGTGGCCTCAGCTTCTAGACCTCATATCCTCACAGCACATTTTTCCAGAGCAGGAGAGAGCACCTGTCAGGCCCACTGTGTCACACTATTCCAGAGGGCACAGAGGAATAATGTGGCTCTCAGAGTGACATCTGTGTCCTAGAATTCCTAACAAAACTGTTGATTATCCATGTGTTTGGACCAGTGTAGGTCCCATCTCCACCCATGTACCAGTCACTGACAGAGGACTAGAATGTCTTGACTGGGTCATTCTAGGGCCATGGGAGCCATCTCTGTAGAAAAATGTAGAGTAACATTCATTGGAATTACATGGATTTCCAAAAGAAATAGGGGATGATTTATAAGGGGTAAGTGAAGAACGGTGGTTGCAGAGGAAAAGAACAGTATATTGAGTTAGATGTGTTGGATAAGAACTGACCCTTTTGCCCCACGATAGTTACATTAGCACTCAACCTCTGATACTTTTCAAGGTTCCTACCCTCCCTCTTTCCTTTCACTCTTTAAACTCTTCCATTTGATTTTTGCCTCCACCATTCCACTGAAACAGTTCTTGCCTTGCCAAATCCAATGGAGGCCTCTAAGTCTTGATGTACTTGACGTCTGTAATATATGATAATTTGATTACTACTTCCCCTTCCTTGACTTTCTCTTTCTTGACTTCTTTGACACCATTACTAGTCATCTTCCACACTGATGACTCCCACTAAAGTCACTTGTCATTATTTAAATGCCTAAAGTGGACTCCAGTCAATTCACAACATTACATTATTGATCATTCTCTTCAGTTTTAAAATGAAATGTTTTTCATTTCAATAAAAATAACTGTTATAGAATAGTTATATATCTAATGATTATATAATGCTTTATAATATCATTATGCATAATTTGGAAACCTCAGAAAATAAAAAGGAAGACCATACACATTCATAGTCCTGTCACCCAGATATAAACATTATTTCTTTTTTAAAAAATATTTGTTCATTTATTTATTTGGCTGTGTCAGGTCTTTTAGTTGCGGCATGTGAACTCTTGTTTGCGTCATGTGGGATCTAGTTCCCTGACCAGGGATTGAACCTGGGCCCCCTGCATTAGGAGTGTGGAGTCTTAGCCACTGGACCACCAGGGAAGTCCCTAAACATTATTTCTATAGCAGTCTATTTGATATGAGTATTTTAAAATACGTGTGATTAAATGATTTTGAACAAAATTCTTTATACTATTTAAATTTGTTTTTCTATATATGTCCGTCACTGTAGAAAAATTGAGAAATACAGAAATTTTATGCGTCAGAGGTAGAAACAATTAGCATTTTCCCATTTCCTTACTGTTATGAGATGGCATGAAAGGTACTTGGAAAGTTAACATCTGGAGCAGGATTTCTGTTCATCTTTTACAGTGGAAAAAATCCCAATAATTTTGTCCGACCAATGTGGCTTTTAGTGTTAGAGAAAATCATCACTCAAGTTCCTTTGCAATGGGAATAATTATTATGTTGACCTATGCAGTTCTTTGCAGGAGTGTAAATAAAAAGATTTTACTTATTCTCTCTGCACAATGTCTAATCCTTTAAATGTTTTTATTATTTGCAAGGTGCTAAGAGAATAGGATTAGTTATTGTTTTATGAGCCATCAGAGATGACAGTAGGTTCCATGTGAACTCTGGGACAACGCAGACTTCCTGATCTGGGGAAGGAGAGGAAGCAGCAGGTAGAAGCTGAAGGAGGCACAGCTGAGCTTTCCTTGCCAGGCTCTGGAATCCGCCTGACCATGCATCATCCAATTAGATGTCTGAGTCAGAAGAACACAGAAATCTTCCTCAATGGTGATTATGTCCTATTTTGATTAATTTATATTTGCTGGAAGAAGTCTCTAAGTAAGGTTTTGCAAGAAGATTTTTGAATAGTGTCCTTTCTAAGCTGTTGTATCCTTGAATATATTTTGTTGCCTTTATATACACTGGTTGAGTATAAAAGTTTTGGCACACAACTCATTTTTTTGGGCATTTAGTATTTTATTTGATAAGTTTAATGACCACCTGAGTTTTATTCTTTTGAAAAAGTACCCTCTCCGTCCTTGTAGACATTTTAATTTTTCTTTGCCATTCAAATATTTTGGCAAATGATTTTAACTATGACCTTTAATTGAGTTTACCAGAACATGGTAAGTGTCTCTTAATGAGAACCCAGATGTTTTATTTTCAAGTCAACAAAGTTTTCTACAATGATGTCTTTAATTATTGTTGGATCCAGTTATTATAATCTCTTTGTTTAGGATGCTAAAATTCTTACTTTGAATCTTCATTTTCCTTTCCTTGGATATGCCGTTCTCTCTTTTATGGTTATTTCTTTGTCTTTTAAAAAATCTAAACTCTGGTAGAGCATTTCCAATTTGTCCTTTATGACACTGATTTAATTTTTCACAATTTCGATAACATATTACTGCCTTCTATAAGGCTATATATTATACAATCGAACTTTAATTTCTTTCCATTCACACTTCACATTTGTTTTATTGTATAGCCTTTCAGCCTCAATTTCTTATTTATTTTCTCCTCCTGTCTGTTAGATACAATGTCTCCCTATATTCTGCTAAGGATAACAAACTAGACTGTTGCCAGCCTCCTGCAGTATGGCTCCTCTGAATTTTCATTAGAAAGTTTCGTTTTCTGCAGACTGAAGGTTTTTCCCTTATAAGGCTCTGTATTTTTCCTGCTTTCTCAAAAGACAGATGTATCCATACGTAGTGTTTCATAAAACAAGGTGTATGGGTTGCCCTACACCTTGCCCTAGTCTCTGCCTGTGGTTCTAGAGGAATCTCCTTCAATGTGCTGAAGGCAAGTTACTGTGCACAGCTAGCCCATTACCCAGGGCTTTAAAACATTTGGTTTTGCTGAAGCAGATTCTTCATTTACTTCCTAAGCTCAAGTACTTGTAAGTAAGACATGGGGGGGGAACAAACCTACAGTTCCATGCATGCAATCCAACTAAGACTTTTCTTGACTCCTGTAAGGCAGTGCACCACTGCTCCTTCTAATCTCCATTCCTCTTTCTCTCTCTCTCTCTCTCAGTGCATTCCTGGGAGTTTCTTCATTGGATTGTAGAAGAGTGAGGAATTGATAGAGGTGTTAAGGGACTGTTAGTCTGTCTTTAAAAACTGACGGCGTTGGCTTTCCAGGTTTGTGATTTCTAATTTTTTGTATAGTAGGGGGAAAAGATGAAGGGTCTCTCTACTGACTTTTGGGCAAGCAGGCAAAGGGAGATCTGGCACTGGTGGTCTCTTTTGTGTGTTCAGCTTGGATTTAAGTAGATATACTTCCCAGATTCTGGAATTAGGTTGATTATTTGGCCTACTTTAAGGTACTGAGAGGTTTTGTCTCTTTCTGTGTCTACATGGATATTTTGTTAAGAAGTTACAACAGGTCTCTTTCCCAGGGACAGAACTAGCTACCACTTTGGCTTCCTGCATGACAAAATCACTTGCACTGATGCATCTTTCACACTCTTTGAGAGTATATAGCTGGTCCTCACTTTTAGGCACCAATAAGTTATCTAGAGGCAGTTATTTAACAGCTACTGGGTATCTGCACCAAAATGCCCCATATGTACCTCAGATCCAACTGTCAATTTCACACCCTTGCCTCAGGCTGTCTTTGCTCTGTATTTCTCTCGTGTGACAATAGTCATCCCATTAGTTAAGCCAGAAACGTGGGAGTACACCTAGAATTTTATTTCCTTTCTGTAACCCCTCAAATCAAATCAATAATAATGCCAGCTAGTTACTTAGCACTTACTATATGCTCTTAAACATATAAACAGTGCTCTTAAACACTTTGCATATGTTAACTTATTTATTTATTTTTTTTTTAAAGAAATTCACGTTCTTTTATTTATTTATTTATGACTGTGTTGAGTCTTCGTTTCTGTGTGAGGGCTTTCTCTAGTTGCGGCAAGTGGGGACCACTCTTCATCGCGGTGCGTGGGCCTCTCACCATCGCGGCCTCTCTTGTTGAGGAGCACAGGCTCCAGACGCGCAGGCTCAGTAGTTGTGGCTCACGGGCCCAGTCGCTCCGCGGCATGTGGGATCTTCCCAGACCAGGGCTCGAACCCGTGTCCCCTGCATTGGCAGGCAGATTCTCAACCACTGCGCCACCAGGGAAGCCCTATGTTAACTTATTTAATCTCTGTGATTACCTCATGAAGTAAGGTAATCAGGGCTGGGACTAGAGTGAGTCACGTGAGGCGTCCAGGGAGCAACATAGAAGGAAGCACTCTCAGGGTTATGCACGTGTATGCTTGCCCTCGTTCCAGCCCTGATCTTTCTTGTATCCATTTACTGGGTGAGGAAACTAAGGGACAGAAAAGTGAAATAATCTGTCCTAGTTCATGCAGTTGGTATGTGACAGAGTTGAGATTTGAACTCTGTTTAGTCTGACTTCAGGGTCCAGAAGCTTAACTGTTACACCACATGCTCCTCACACACCACCTGCCCCTCTTCTCCCAGTTCACTCTTATGTTAGTCTTTTCCACTCACATCCTTCAACTCCTCATTATGTCTTGCCTGGGTTATTGTGTAATTTGGTAACTAGTCTTCCAGCCTTCAGTAGAGCTTCTGTCAGATTGGTGAGCCTTAATACTATTGGAGTTATTCTTGGGGAACTTGAATAATTGAGAGAGAGCTGATTTCAGTTCTCCCTAGGCCACATGCATGGTTTGACAGAG
This sequence comes from Balaenoptera physalus, assembly GCF_965194825.1. Lineage (NCBI taxonomy): Eukaryota > Metazoa > Chordata > Mammalia > Artiodactyla > Balaenopteridae > Balaenoptera > Balaenoptera physalus. The sequence continues at coordinate 118,685,473 of NC_138884.1, read as the reverse complement.
TTAAGCACTCTTTACTCCAGGCGTTTAAAGATGAAAAAGAGACCTATCTGTTGGATTCAGAAATACATAAATGGGAAAATGCTGAATTGGTATTAATCGTCATCTTCTTCTAGCATTCCCATTCTTTCATATGTGATTCCAGGCTAAAAATCTTTTTGGTCTATGTGTTCTTCCCTACAGACATGTTCATAGGTGGGATGGGCTTAAAGTTTCCTTTCAGTCGGCTTCACTGTGCAGGTTCCCATATTTCCTGTCCAGAGGAAGCAAGAGGAGTGGGTTTTGGTTTGGACCATCACCCCAGCAGGTTGCCAGTATATCCTTCACAGGAATCCCATTCTCTTCCCAGGGCCCAGTTCTCATAGGTGGCTCCCTAACTTTAGATCCATTCTAAGAGTCCAAGACTAGTCTCTTACTGGGTTATCTGTTCTGAAGCTGAACATTAGAAGGAAGTAAGTGTCTTCTTTTTCATTGGCTTATTTAACCCAGGACCCACACAGAGGAATCAGAAGATAGTCATATAGGGAAATAACTTTAGTGATGGATGATATAAAAACATTTCTGTGGCTAGGTCATGTTGACCTAAAATTTTAATCCATTGTGCATTTTCAACCCCAAACATATTTACTCTTCGAATCTCACTGGGTCATTGTGACTTTGTTTTATTTGCTCAGGGTGAGAAAAAAATATAACATTCTTTATAGAAAATTCTCAAACCTAGTCTATATTCCCAAACTTGCCTCTTATTTTCATCTCAACCCCCCACATCAATCATGTACAGGACTTTGAGAAATGTCCTATAAAATTACCTTGCTAAATTGAAAATTGGATTGTAATAGTCACAGCTAATATTTATTGAGTGATTTCTTTGTGCCAGGCACTGTTCTCAGCACTTTGTGTGCAGTAACTCACACAAATTTTCACCACAGCCCTATGAGATGGGTGCTATTATTATCCCCACTCTACAGATGAGGAAACTGAGGCACAGAATGGTAAAGTATCTCCGCAAATGACCAAAATGACAAGTGACAGAGCCAGGATTAAGTCAGAGCAGTCTGGCTTCAGAGGCCATGCTCTTACCCACTCTGCTGAATAAGTCCTGTTGGCGATATGATGAAGTCAGTCTTCCTTAGCACAGAACACATTCCTCTCTAGCTCCTTATTTGTTCGATTTATCAGAACCAAACAGCTTATTGCTACTTACACGTACCATGATGATCCTCGCTTATATGCCTCTAAGCCTTCCTTCCTATTGGCTCTCCCTCCTCTTCTCTCTGTTGTCCAGCTGGTGTCTCTCTGTCTCTCTCTGTCTCCCTCTCTGCCTCTCCCACTCCCAACAAATTATTTCTATCCTGGGCTAGTTCTTTTGCTTCCTTTTTCTTTCTTTCTTTCCCATCCCCTTTCTCCACTCCTAAGAAAAGTGAAATACAGTCATCCCTGAGTATCGCAGGGGATTATTTCCAGGACCCCACACATGTACTGAAATCCACGGATACTCAAGTCCCTTATATAAAATAGCATAGTACAGTCAGCCCTCTATATCTGTGGGTTTCACATCTGTGGGTACAGAGAGCCAACTGTATTATTTTAGGGGTGTATGGTGTTTCCTTAAAAAGTGAAGATTGTGTTCAGTATCTAATAAAAAAGTAAGAATAGTGACTTATAACTGTGACTCGACCCAGTCACCTTGAATAATCCTTGAATAGCCTTCTCCAGCTATCCTTGAATATGCTTTTGGTTTTTAGAACCTAAACCATCCCTGGAATTATCTAATTATCTCATAATTTTCTAATTATTATTTCATTTTAAGTAGAAGGAAACTCAGTCCCAGGGAAGTTGACTTGGCCAGGATCACACAGTTAATTCCAGATTAAGTCCAGCTTTTCTGATTCAGAAGGGTATTCTCTCCTCTGTACCTTTTAAGCCTAGCTCGAAAAGGGAGAGAAAATGGAAAATATTCTTCCTTTACTTCCTGTTCCACATTTTTTTTTTTATTCTGCCAACAATCAGTTTTTCCCCTTTGGCCTAAGTTTGTGATATGTAAGTGTCTGCTTCTCTTTTTTGAGAGGGTGCCAGGCAGACTCTCTTAGCTCTCTTCTTTCTTTTCCCCTAATCTTCCCCTCAGGCTAACCCTTTCTCTTGCCATATCGCAAGTTCATGGCTCTGATTGCCCATAAGAAAACATCATGCACATCATCATCTTTATTAATCTCTGAAGTATTTAATAATACTAGTACAGAAATGCAGGAATCATGTGCTTGTCATATGGATGGCATGTGTACTTTCATTGCCCATGATTACAAAGAAAATGTTACTCAAGGTTTTATTTGTGTGTATGTGGTAAATAAAACAGCTTGACCCTTTGGGAAAATAGAAATGTAGATTGAGTCGATATCGTGGATATGCTTCCTTTCTCATTAAGATTAAGCAGTAAAAGCATCTAACAAGCACCGTATGTATGGACCAGAGTCCACAGACATGTACATGTGTATGTGGCCTCAGCGAGAGGTACCATAGGTAGAGGTCACAGGAAAGAAAGCAGCTTCACAGACATCAAGGAAATAGCAACTACTTACTGACAGCCAGACATTTCAAATAATATCGTGGGTCCCAGAACCACTTCAAAGGCAACCGGCCAGGAAACAGGCAAATCATGAATTTGAATACTTCTGAGATTCCGGAAATTCAAAAGCAGAGCCTTCAGATATTTGCATTGAGGTAGATTATGAGCAATTATTTTATTTCTGAAAATTGCTCAAAGCCTTTTGTGGAAACAGAAGACTAAGACCATTTTCTGCCTTTGAATGATGCCTGGGTACTGTTAGAAATTTGAGGAATGTTTAAAGAAATAAATCCTGAAATCCTGAAAAATGTGTTTTGTGCCTAAAACATAAGATTTTTCTTTCAAAAAATAGTACTCTTTGAAGTGTACTTTCTCTACCAGGTAAATGAGGATTGATCTTCTGGGTGTTTCTCAAACTGGTTGTACCATTTCAACTTGCAGAAGTGCATATTTTTTTTTTTTTTTTTTTTTTAGGTTTGTGAAGCTCTGCTTCAGGAGAAATATATAGGCAAGGAACAATTATTAATTTTGATGACTATACTAATTTTTTGATCATTATAATTAAATATTTTAAAAACTAAGAAAAAACGTTATGTTTGGTACATAGCAAATGGAAGGCCCGGTTTTTGCAATTTTTGATTTTTAGGGACATGATCTTATGATCATATTTTCCTCATAAGTAAACTAAACAATTGAGACCTTTAAAGTATAATTATTCAAAGTAGTAAAAATAAAACAATTAGATTGTGATTATTTCATTTCTTGGTCTCAACATTTCCAAAAGTCGTTCCCAGGACTACTTATTTTTAAATGAACAAAAATGTTTCTATTCCAAATCCATGAAAGTAGGCATCAGTCTTTCAGAAAACAAGTCACCCCACTTGCATCATTCATAACCTAGTATTTGGGAGTAGACTTTTGGTATAAACAGACATAATATCTAGCTACAACCCCTCTACAATTGTGTAGAGGCTTTGCTTTTCTTTAGGCACATCGTTGCCCAGAAAACCTCCCACAGGGAGGCAGTATGGTCTAGAGAATAAAACGCCCATCTTACCTTCCTTCTAGCTTTGCCACTGACTTCTGTATTACCTCCAAAGCTTTAGTTATTTTTATACTCTGCTTTTGCCATTCTAGTCACAAAGGCACCCTTTTCTTTTATGTAAAACTCAACTATTGTGGTTAACTAGATTTGTCTTTTAATTAGAAATATGCTTGTATGAGAGATGAGCGAAAATTCCTTATCCATGTATAAATGAGTGATTGACAGAACCTCAATTAGGACCATGCCAATAGTTACATAGCAGTTGATACTTTGTGCCATGTACCTTACTGCCTCTCAAACAGTCATAGCTCCCTACATCACAGGCTTGTTACAGGTGAGTAAGGAACTTTGGACAAACATTCTTTTGAGAGCCTACTAGTCTCCTGGCATTGTGTTGGATTCTGGGGATATGCAGGTGAAAGACATAGTTTCTGATTTCAAGGAGTTTGCAATATAAAAGTTCAGAAATACAACTCTGAGAGAGAATGCAGCATGCTGCTAAAGCTGATTGTAGTACTATTCTGGTACAGAGAAGGAGTACTTGAAAAGGTGAGCAGGAGGAGAAGACTGGAAGAGTCTTCTGGAGGCATGGAAAAAGCACGTGCAAAAGCACTGTGGTTTGAGTGTTGTGTACCTAGGGAAATGCGTACAGGTTAGTGTTGGTGCTGTGTGAGAGGTATAAGAGGTACTGTCTGGAAACACTGGAACTTTTTGTGAGGATAATTGATAGTCATCAAAAAGATTTTAGCAAGAGAAGGACATGATTATATTCACGTTTTGGATAACTTGGCTGAATCCACGATGAGAGGGAGGGAGGAGAGCTGAGGTTGCTACATAAACCATGTGGAAAATGATAAGGGCCCGAATGATGGCATGGAGGTGAAGGTATAGAAAAAGGATCATAATCTAAAATATTTTTGAGGTAGAATCTGAAATGTCTTCCAGCCAGTTGGATGTGTGGTGAAGTGAGAGTGAGGAGTCTAGGTTGACTCTTCTTCAGTTTCTAGTTTTGGTGGTTGGGTGGAAGGAAGGTGGAGCCATGCAAGACATGATGTATATGTAAGAGGAGGTGGAGTCTGGGGGTAAAGAGCGAGAGTGAGGTGAGTCTGAGGTGTTGGAGCTTTGTGGATCCCCAAAAATGCTTGTTCATTCTTTTCTCCTGTTTCTTTTCCCTGTGGAATATTTGTAGATGCCTAGTAGGCATTAGACATCTGAGTCTGGGCTGGAAATAGGTCTGCAATTAATCAGCATTTAGATGGTAGTTCCAGCTATGGAAATAGATGAAATTGCCCAGAGACATGTATCTAGAGTGAAAAGCAGAGGATTGAACTCTGGAGCAAATCAGTATCAAAAGGATAGAGGGCTGTGCCGTTATTAAAATATGTTGTTTTCTATGTTACATTTCTAACTATATATTTCAGGTGGATAGAAGATCGGGTGTTTTGAATTTGACCTGAGAAACATTTCAAGAGTTTTGTGAAAATCAGTGAAAACAACTAGTTTCACTCTGTGGAGTCCAGTAGTGACATAATTTTGAGATCATTTTTTATGGTAACAGTACAAAGAAATGGGCAACTAAAGTGCTGATTATTATTGGTTCTAAAAGTATGCTTACTGATAAACCCAAATTGATGCATCTGAATTGATGTAACTCACAGAGTGTGGTTATGAGCTTCACGGCCGAGAATACATTTACTTGATATACTGTGAATACCTGGATGGATTCTCTACCACATCCGGGGAGATTAGATCACGTTTTTGTTGTTGTTCTTTTGCTTTTATCCTTTGTTCAATTTAGTACTGTACACAGAAAAACTAGTCTTAAGACCTTTTTTCCCCCTTTCCTGGTTGTCTTCATTTTCAAACCAAGAAGGTAATCTCTAGCCAAATTTTTCTCTGAAAGGCTTCCTTCTCTTCCCCCCACAAAATAAAAAGTTATGGTCTAAATATAAACAAATACACTACAAGGAACTACACATACCTGTTGGGTTTTTTAAAAATATTTATTTATTTATTTATTTGTTTGGCTGCACCAGGTCTTAGTTGCGGCAGGCGGGATCTTTCATTGCAGCATGTGGGATCCAGTTCCCTGACCAGGGATCGAACCTGGGCCCCCTGCATTGGGAGCACGGAGTCTTAACCACTGGCCCAGTAGGGAAGTCCCACCTGCTGGGTTTTTTGAGGTGTTTTGATGGTGGGCAATGGGACCCTGTGTGGCTATAAACTAGGCAGACTGCTGGGCCCTTAGAGAAGAGGAATGGGAGACAGAAGAGGCAGCTGGGCAGTGAGGAAGAAAGGTTCACTAATGCAAGTTAAATTGGAAATGGGATTTACTTAGTGTATAGAAAAAAACAAAACAGTGATTATCAGCCTTAGGAAATGTAAACAAATTTTGTCCCTTTTTATTTTTATCCTTGAGATCAAATCAAGGAGTTCTGTCGTTCGGAGGCTGCTGTGTGCACACTTGGGTCCTCATGCTGTCTTCATACTGCCTTCTGAGCTGCCCAGGATTTGGTTAGTGTGACTCTCATGATGAGTCCTGGTTACATGAAGACACCTCTCTGGCTTTCTTCTTCCTCTCCCTCTTTTCCCTATGGAAACACAATTTTCCACCTTACCTCCATCTCCATCCCCAAGTCATTCTGTGTCCAAGTAGGCATCCAGGTTGTTGACTCTTAGCTAATCTGAAAAACAAAACTTGTGCTAACATGTTCATGGCTAGGAACTAGAACTCCAGGGTTCTCTATGCATATCAAGAGAACAAGTTACTGGAGATAGCAGCCAGCGAGATACAGTGGATTCTTCTGTCTTTCTTACCCAATAGGATGACTTTATAGGTAGAGATGTCAGGGAAAGCATTTAAAACCTTGGCAGTAGGGTTATGTAGATAACTAACTGATTGATTTAAGCAAAAACTTGGATCTTTCTCAAGTCACCTTCCTATTTAGAAAATTAAATCAGAACTTCACAGACCAAGCCTGCTATGGGTCAAAATACAGGAAATTAAATGTAACCTATAAATGCACGTTGAGGAAATAAAGCTTAAGGAATGAAGAGAGTAAGACCCACTGTAATAAGGTAACTCACTGTAGCAGTATTGCCCCAACCACACTAGCTTCCTTCTCTTCCTTATATCCAGAACACACACTTGTTTCCTCAAAGCTTTCCACTTGCTGTTCTATAGGCCTGGATACTCTCTTTAGATACCTACATGCTTTGCTCCCTCATTTCCCTTACTTCTCAGATCTGACCACCCTATGTAAAATAGCATCACTCCCATCACTCTTTATCCCCAACTCTGTTTTTCTTCAGAGCACTTACATATCACTGAACAATATATATTTATTTGTTATTGTCTCTCTCTCTTACAAGCTCATTGAGGTCAGGGATTTGCCTACTGCTATATCCCTAGAGCCTAGTTCAGTGTTTGCTACACATTTTGAATAAACGATCGCATGGCGGAGTTGAGCATTGAACCCAGGTCTGTGGAATTCTAATCTAGTTTTCTTTTCGTGTGGTTTAGTTCTCTTTGGAATTCTAATCCAGTTTTCCTTTCATGTGGTTTAGTTCTCATCTCATGAGGTCATTCTGTCCTCTTTTCTTGCCCTCCACATAAACGCTTTACACCTACACAGGCATAAACACACTTAATAATCACTTCTTAGGGGAATTTCCTTGGCTGGTGGTTTCCATTGTTTAGGCACAGGAGAGACAACTGGGAATGGTAATACTGCAGATTTCCAGGCCTCAAGCCTGTGCTCTCGATTCAGTAGGCTTGAGATGGAGCCTGAGAAGCAGCATTTCAAACAACACTGTAGGAGATTTGGAAACTGGTGGTCATGTGACCATCTTTTAAGGTATACCTTTGTGATATCAGATTCCTTCAGGCTCTGTTAAACCCCTTCTTTTAGGTTTTTACCATGGGCCAATTAGACTACAAACAATCAGCAAATTCTGTGCTAATTCCACCATAAAATCCATTTAGCAGTGCTGCTGCTCTGGGCCATAGGCAGGATAAAACAGAGCAGAAGTGACTGGGGGAAGGAAAGGATGAAATCTAAATTGACAGTATGTCGACATGTTTGTGTCAGTATGTGTGAGGGCAACATGGAGGTCGTAGCAAAGTCCCCTCAAGCCTGGAGCTGTTTCTGTCTTCAGCTCTATGTACTGAAGAATGGAGACGTTTTGTAGATCCATAATCACTTTGGGTTATATTTCTAGGATTGAGATGGTCATCTCAGTGGTTAACTGCAAGAGAGGAAGAATAGGAGAAGACATAGAGGGACAATAAGAGAGGGATTACAAAGTCTTCCATATCTTTGGCCATTTATCTGGGGAGGGCATGAGGTTCTCAGGAATGCAGGTAAATTGCTGACTTCAATGAAAGTCAACGTTTTATGGTTGTTATATAGATGAAGGGAGATCCAGGGTATAAAACACTTAGCAAAGTGCCTGGAAAATAATCATCACAGTAAATGATAGTTATTATTGTTATTTATACATGTGGTGTGGTTATCTCTGTGCTTCATTCTGCCTCATGAATTTCCCAAATTTGTCTAGCTTATGGTGAAAAAAAAGTTTAACATGTATGCAGTGTGTCGAGCTTTTCAAAAGCAACCAAACAACACTTACTTAAATGATGGTATACTTATTTTTATCACCACTGTGATCCTTAAGTTCACTGTGTACTTCCAACCATTTTCCTAAAGACTTAAGCTCAGTAAAGTCCAAAATATATTTGGCCAAATGCTTTTGTCCTTCATTTTTGAAGCTGAGTGCTTGGAAGAAAACTTATTCACATGTTATTAATTATTTGACACGTAATTAAGCACTTCCAAACAGTTCAAAAGCATTTCCAAGATTTATGTTCCTTGAGAAATTGGAGTTGCCTTTGGTTTTGTTTTGGACAGAAACACTAACCATGTCAGCTCTATTTAGGCAGGAACAACTCTTTGCTTACCCATGTATTCACAGTAATTAGCACAGGGCCTGACAAATAATAGGTGCTCAATATTTATTGAATGAATGAACCATCAGGTGACTCAAATTTTGTGATCCCAGTAAGTATTTGCATTCAAGGGTCTCAACTTGAGTGTTTTTTTCCTAAATAAGCTCTATGTAATCATAATAGGTTTATTAGTCTCCTAGGACTGCTATAACAAACTATCACAAACTGGGTGGCTTAAAACAGCAGAAATTTATTCTCTCGCAGTTCTGGAGGCTAGAAGTCCAAAATCAAGGTGTTGGCAGGGCTGTGTTCATTCTGAAGGGTCTAGGAGAGAATTCTTTCTTGCCCCTCCAGCTTTTCATGACTCCAGGCATTTCTTGGCTTGTGACTGCGTAGCTCTAATCTTTGCTTCCCTCTTCACATGGTCTTGTTCTTTGTGTGTCTCCTGTCTCTTATAAGGAAACTTGCCATTGGACTTAGAGCTCACCTGGATAATCTCAGATGATCTCATCTTGAAATCCGTAACTTGATTACCTCTGCAAAATTGCTTTTTCCAAATGAAATCAAATTCACAGATTCTGGGACATGGACATATCTTTTAGAGCAGGGGTCCCCAACCCCCGGGGCCACGGGTTGGTACTGGTCTGTGGCCTGTTAGCAACTGGGTGGCACAGCAGGAGGTGAGCGGCGGGTGAGTGAGCGAAGCTTCATCTGTATTTACAGCTGCTCCCCATCGCTCGCATTACTGCCTGAGCTCCGCCTCCTGTCAGATCAGCGGTGGTATTAGATTCTCATAAGAGCGCGAACCCTACTGTGAACTGCGCATGCGAGGGATCTAGGTTGTGCTCTTCTTATGAGAATCTAATGCCTGATGATCTGAGGTGGAGCTGAGGCGGTGATGCTAGCGCTGGGGAGTGGGTGCAAATACAGATTATCATTAGCAGAGAGGTTTGACTGCACAGAGACCATAATAAATCAGTTTCTTGCAGACTCATCAAAACCATATCAGTGAGTGGCAAGTGAAAACAAGCTCAGGGCTCCCACTGATTCTGCATTATGGTGAGTTGTATAATTATTTCATTATATATTACAATGTAACAATAATAGAAATAAAGTGCATAATAAATGTAATGTTCTTGAATCATCCCATAACCGTCCACCTCTCCCCGGTCTGTGGAAAAATTGTCTTCCATGAAACCAGTCCCTGGTGCCAAAAAGGTTGGGGAACGCTGTTTTAGAGGGCCACCATTCAACCAATACAATGAGTTAATGGAAATTTTTGACATTTATAGTGGGGTTATCTTTCCCCTGATGTTTTTCTCACTACATCACTGTATATAGATTTTTGAAGTTTTTGTAGCTGAGAAGGTTGGGGACCTGGTTTTTGTTTTGGCCTAATTAAGGATAGAAAATTGGGAAACCAAATCAGCATTTCACCTACAGATGGGAAAAATACGGTGAATGTTGGTAACTGGTGGGTGGAGAGAGGAAGTTAAGTAAGTGCTCAAGAAGTAATGTTACACCCAACCTGATAAGGTCTGCATGATATATTAGGGATGGGTATATTAAACATAGTGATTTGAGTGATAACAAATGTAAAAGAATAGTGGTTATGGTGGTATAAGAGGGCCATTTTATAAATATCTCAGTGTTTTACCCTTTGAGAGGGAAAATAGTTGGTGTAGAGAATTGACAAGTCATAGAGACAAGGCCAGAGACTCTTGGGATCAGCAGTTTGAAATGAAAGTCCTAAGAAGAATTCTGATCAGGAAAGAGACCTGGGGTAGATGTGGCTTCTACACTAAAACCATCTGCATTCGATTTGGCAGTAGTAAAATGCAGTTGTAGAATGTATATTATCAAAAGAAATAGTACATCAGTGGTAAATTATTCCAACATTAAACAAAGAACCAGTGAGGGGCTTCCCTGGTGGCGCAGTGGTTGAGAATCTGCCTGCCAATGCAGGGGACACGGGTTCGAGCCCTGGTCTGGGAAGATCCCACGTGCCACGGAGCAACTGGGCCCGTGAGCCACAATTACTGAGCCTACGCGTCTGGAGCCTGTGCTCCGCAACAAGAGAGGCCGCGATGGTGAGAGGCCCACGCACCGCGATGAAGAGTGGTCCCCACTTGCCGCAACTAGAGAAGGCCCTCGCACAGAAACGAAGACTCAACACAGTCATAAATAAATAAATAAATAAATAAAAGAACGTGAATTTCTTTAAAAAAAAAAAAAGCAAAACTGGGCTATTCATTTCAGTAACAGTCAAGTGGTCTTAGTTTGCATTCAAAAAAAAAAAAAAAAAAAGAACCAGTGAGAACACTTTCAGAATTATTGTAATTCTGGTCAGCATTTTATTGAGAGGAAATTTTGGAAATTGAAAATATTTAACAGGTGGCAACTGCAGTAATTTTTTTTTTTTTAGCCTAGTGAGGATAAAATTTTTGCTAAAAAATGAGCCAGTATTGTTTAAGTGAAAGAATTCTTGAGAAAAGGGAGACGTCATGGAGTAAAAAATATCCTGAGAGGGGAAGAATACACTGAATAGGTTAGAAATAGAACTTTAGCACCACAGAAGAGCTTGATGAATAAAACACTTGGTGAAGAACCCAGTAGTAATTGGAACAGAGTTCCTTTTGTTCTAAGGCTTAATTGCTGAAGTGGGATTTTAATGCATGGCCTTTTATAAAAAATGAAATAACTAAAATTTATAACATCCAGTGGTGGACAAGTCATACAAAAATATATTTGTAAAAATGGAAAGCACCTGCAACTTTGAGGGTTAAGAAAAACTGAATTTATATTTGATATCTCAAGGGAAAATTGTAAATCTATCTTTTCCTGTCACTGGAAATTACTTTTGGTGAATTCATTATCAAACTCAGGCAGTGGAAGTCAAATAGTAAGGATATTATTGAAGATACTGGGGATTTATGCAGAAATGAAGGTGTATACTTGTCATCTGAATGTCCTTTTCTATATGCAAATAAAATAGATTCCTCCCATTTAATTTATGTCCTCTCACAATGGCTGAGATAATGATATTCCTATAGCTTCAGTTTCTGCTTATGTCATTCAGATTCCCTTTTCTTTTGGTCTTATGTAACCAGTATTCCCTCTCCCCATTTTCTCACCTCTGGCTATATAGGCACGGGTATCCACCCTTTTCTCCATTCTGACAGCATCTACATTGTAGGTCAGATTGTCCCAAGTATTTTTTCTAAGTTTGTCTGGAATTTAATATTAAAAAGACATAAATGTTATATTCAGTACATATAATTCAAGAAACCCATCCTTGATTGCTAAAAAATATAATCATCCCATCAATTCAATGACTTTTTTTTTCAGTTTTAATTCACAGTGTGAGAATGAGTTGCTGATTACGTCCCCATGGAGGCTAAATCAACCCATCCATCTAATGTTCTCTTCTCTCTCAGATATCCTGCCACTTATTTTCTGATGTATAAATAAATCTTGAAGATTTATTTTTGAATTTTCAAACTCCCAGAGCAATGGTCCACTATAAGGGCACCATGGAGGTCTGGGATAGTACATGATAATTGAGAAATAGAAAAAAAGGAATATATTTGCGTGTTTTTATGTTAAAAAAAAGTCAAGAAAGAAATTAAGTTTTACTAATATTCTGTTGTATAGATAGGTAGCACATATATATACTTTACAAATAAATATACATATTATGTGTATGCATTTCAGAAAATCCCATTGGTAATTTAAAACATTTTTTTTAATGTTTTTTAGCATTAAACTTTAGCCTTCAAAATAATTTTTTAAAATAAGAGACTTATTCAGTAATACCTCAGAACTTTGAACTTAGGTTCCTCTGACATGCATTTTTCTTTCTGAAAGTCTTCCCTTTCTGACATATAAGCAAGCATACTACATTTCTGGGTCTCCGAAGCTCTGTCAGAATTTCTTCCTGCTGCAGTACCTGGGCAGTGAGCAGGAGTGCCTGAAAGTCTTATAAAGAGACCCCTGCAACATTGCCGGTCCTAACAGGCTGAAACAATGACTGTTTTTCACTTTTACGTGGTCTGTTATATTCCTTTCTCTCTGCTTTATGTTTTTTTTTCCCCCTGCCTAATTTTACTACATTAAATCACAGAATCATTTGAAATTTCCTTTTTGAGTACTGTGGTCCAGCCTAGCTCAAATCCAGTAAACCTGACAAATCTTAGTTTTAGCAGGAGGTTCCAGGTCTGTGGAGTTTTTCTGGGGTTCCTAGTGCTTCAGATGGCAAAATATGAGTAGGTTAGCTTCCACATAGGTGGTTCTCTTCCCTGCTAAATGTCATTGGCAGTTCTGCTATTGCGGTTTGTCTTCTGCAACAGTTTGTTAGTCTCTGCTTACAATATACATTTTAGATTTTATCCCACTGAAAATAAGACATATCAGTAAGTGTGGTGATACGGTCACAGTGTTAGAATTTTTTTCTTACTGTCTTTTCTGCATTTATGACTTTCTTCTTAGTCTTTCTTAGAGAAAGAAATCCCTTTTTCTAAAATGTTTGAATACTCAATTTGTCCTTACTTCAATTAAGAATAAATATTGAGCATATACTATATTCCAGGCATTGTGCTAAGGCATAGAGCATGAAACACTCATCAAAACAGACCTAATCTTTCCCCCTCAAGGAATTTATAGTCTATCAAGCAATTCAGACAATATAGAAGTCATTGCATATGTAATGAATGCTGTAAAAGAAAACTAAAAGATGCTACGAGAATGTCTTTTTTTTGAAAGGCACTCTTCAATCAGGTTTCCAGCAGAATGAGGCCAAGGAGCTCTCTGGGTCCTATTTTTCCTGCTCTCCTTCAGCCCACATGCTCCTACTTTCTATGTTCATGTAAGCAAGACCTAGATAAGGAGGATGATGAAAGCACTGCTCACTTTCCTGTGTTTCTTTTAATGTGATTTGTATCCAGTTATAAAAGTGGGATCAATTTTAGATTATTTTAAAGCAGTTTTTGTGGGTGTAGCTAGTTGTTTTCACTGGGAATGTGGGAACTTTTGATGGCTTTCCTCAAAAGTTTCATTGATCCAGTCTCCTTTTACCCATTGTCTTAGGCCAAGTACAGTGATGAATGGAAGGAGATTGGGATGTGGAACTCCTAGATATGACCTTGTATTTTAGCAAACAAATAAAAAGTTAAAATTTGACAGTATCCAGAACTACACAGTATTTGCAGTTGTATTTAAAGCGAACTATTTCTCAGGTATTCTTAAGATGTGTAATGATCTGCCTGTAATCTTCCTGTATGCATGGATCAGTTAGCTTATGTAATCAATTTGGATGACTTGAGAGCTCTTACAACAGAATTTCTTCATTTTTAACTCACTTCATTACACACACACACACACACACACACCCCTAACCCCTACCCCACACTTCCCCGTGTCAGTGCTCAGAGAAAAGGCCACTTGAGGACTACAGCAAGAAGGCAGCCATCTGTAAGCGGGGAACCAAACCCTGCTGGAATCTGATCTTGGACTTTCTACCTCCAGAACTGTGAGAAAATAAATTTCTGTTGTTTAAGCCACCCAGTTTATGGCAATCTGAGTAGACCAAGACAGGATTTTTTTTTTAAGTGAATCATATGTTTTTTTTTTAGTTCCATCGGTATTTTTATTTATTTATTGGCTGCGTTGGGTCTTCGTTGCTGCGCACGGGCTTTCTCTAGTTGCTGCGAGCGGGGGCTACTCTTCGTTGTGGTGCACGGGCTTCTCATTGCAGTGGCTTCTCTTGTTGTAGAGCACGGGCTCTAGGTGCGTGGGCTTCAGTAGTTGTGGCATGTGGGCTCAGTAGTTGTGGCTTGCGGGCTCTAGAGCGCAGGCTCAGTAGTTGTGGCACACAGGCTTAGTTGCTCCGCGGCATGTGGGATCTTCCTGGACCAGGGCTCGAACCTGTGTCCCCTGCATTGGCAGGCGGATTCTTAACCATTGCACCACCAGGGAAGTCCCAAGACAGGCTTTAAGACTAAAAGATCACCAGATTTTGTTTGAAGCAAATGGGAAAAATTACTCTTGCTGTAATTGTTGTCAGGTGAGGTTCATAAGGTAGGCTGAATGGAGACAGGAAGTTGCCCTCAGACATGGAAGAAACAGAAGTGAGGGGAAGCATGAAAATCCTCAAAAAAGGCTTCATATTGTGGTCTCAAGATATATTCTCCTTATCTTTTAATACCAAGTTATTAAGTCTCAAGGATTAAGTGGCAATGTGGTGATGGAAGAGCAATGATGGTAAAGTGGCATGAGGAGCATGAAGGCAGCATGTACTGAACAAGGAGCTGTCCCCTCACATCAGGGTAGCCTTTGGTGAGCCCTGCTCTCTGGCCGATTGAAAATTAGAATTCTAGACCTCAGATTCAACCTCATTAATTCCTGCTTCTTGAATGATGATGTCAATGGTTGAGCTCTCTGAATGTTCACAGTGATTGAGGTCCCAGCCTGGCCCCAGCTCGCATCTGGTATTCCTCTCTAAGGTCGTCAGGAACTACAAGATCAGAAAAAAGAAAGTAGTTTCAAAGCTCAGTTCTTTTCTGTTTTTTTTTGTTTTGGAATTTAACAACATATGTGGGAGAGATCTCACAACCACCCACCTTGCAAAAGACTTACTTAGAAAACTTAAACAGAAAAGAACCACAATTTTTACACTATTCTGCAAAGGCAAATGGGTATGTGTGTGAGTGTGTGTGTGCATGCACACATGCAAGGGATCCACTTACACTGATTTTAAGGGATCCACTTATACTGATTCAGTTGTAGAGATTTAAAATTTCATGCTTTTAGATTATATTTTATGAATCACATCAAAATATTTAACAGGAACTAGTGGTTTTAAAAGTATTCCTCATAAAACACAAATGTGCAGGCATGAAAAAAATCATTTGGGTTCTGATATGATATGGCACATGATTTCTTCAGGTGAGCAAGAATGGACATTTGAGTGAGACTCAGAAGAGGCCAGAGTCTGTGGAAGGATTGCTTTGACTCTCTCAAACACTGCACAGACCTGTCTTCACATTGGAGATCTAAAACAGTGCATGAAAGCAGAGACACAGGTGTTGACCAGGCCCGTGAACCAAGCCCGCTTTGTTTGTATTGCACACAGTGACCTCTTCTCCTGAGAGATCACATTGCAAATGGAAACTGGGAACAGCACTTGGGAAGCTAACAAGTGCTGATCTCTAGGTGATGCCCTTTTCTTTTTGGACATGAGCTTGCTGCATTTCATGAGAACATCTTATCAGTGAGTCAGAGACATTCCAAGTCTCTTTCTTGCATTGGTGTCCTGACTTGTGTACTTAAATAAAACCCAGCAAATAAAAGCACTCTAAAGCAATTAAATATGCATCTCATTTTAGGAAATTCTTGTCACATTCTAGTCACATTTTGATGATTCTATCTGATGTTACTTTTGTCCTGTAAGTCACCACTTTATTCATCTTGGGGAAACCATACTATAGCCTAGAATCTTCTTCAGAACTGCCTTGAAATCAGAAGCATCCAGATAAGGTGAACATGATCAAGGGTACCCCGTTTGGAGCTGGTAGTTTCACTTCCTTTTGCTTCACTCTATGTCATGAAAGTGGAAAGTAGTTACTTGACATACACATATTCAAATCAAAACACTGGATTTCTTTCTCTGGAAGAATTGCCCTAAGAAAGAGAACCTTTGGACATAGATCAAGCTGCTGCACTGAAGGAACAAAACTGAAGACCAGTGAGAGGTTAGCACCAGTGAAAAGATTCTCGCCATCTGCTAAATACGCTATTCCATCGTGGTGATTTAAGAAACCAAGAATGTCCTTAAAATCTGCTTTGGAAATCTTTTCCTTTCAAACCCTCTTAGCAACCGACATGTATTATAGTGCAATGCGACTACAAAAACTCATGTATCCAGGTGAGAGAGAAACTTGTAACACAGTTCAGTCCTAGAGGCTGAAATCCCTTGCATCTCAGGAGAGGGGCTGTGAGGGTAGAAGCTCATCCAGGTTTTTTGTGGAAGGCTAACAGTGCCCCTAGTCTGCCTCCCTTCATTCTTTTTCATTGAAAGTTGTTCCTTGAGAAGTGGAGGTGACTGGACTTAATGTTGGTGGGAGCTTGGCATATGGAAAGCTGTCTCTGGCAGGAGAAAGAGCCAATAGCAATCAGGTTTCATTCTTGCTATAAAATGCAGCAATATGACACACACATGGTTTAGTGAGCTGAAGAGGTTGTGATAGTAATCTCCATGAGTACTTTTCCAAACATTCCAAGCTCCTTCAGGTAAATTCCATCCCCTCTTCTTTGATTTTTGTTTTGGTAATCTCACAGGAAACCAGTCTCGGGGGATTTTTCTAGAGGCCAAATTGATATTTCAACAGGGTTGAAATAGAATCTCATCTACCAGGGTAAAAATGTCTTCCTTACATGTTCAGGTCCTTTCTGTAGAGACCTGAGCATTGAGAAGAATGGAGCAGGGGACCCACCTAGCCAGGATTTGCCTACTTATGGAAGCTGCTAAAGCAATCCATCTTTAATTCAGAGATTCCAGTAAACACTGAAAATGTCAACACATTAATCTTCTCACCACCCTTAAATGATGATTCTATCTCTTTTCCACACATGAACAGAGTAGTAGCCAAAATACAGAGCTTATATGCTTTGCGTGGTACTGCAAAAAATGCTTAAGTTTGACATTTGGGCCCCAAACAAAATTTAAAATATTCTTTCAATTCTCAACATCACCCCATTCTATTTAATCCCACCGACCCCCGAAAAAGTCTACCTACCAATCTCTTTACAACTGTAATTTCAGATTATTTGGTAAGTAGACTTCAGAATACGAGCATCTCTCTTAGAGGTGGAATAAAGGATCAAGACAAGAACTCAGGCTATCCCTCAATCTTTGAGAAGGATGAAGCTGCAAACATAAGTTGCTGGAGAGAATACAGATGTCACCCAGGTTGGGGAGCAGTGATCTGGACTGTGGTGACTGGAAACAAAGAAAATTCGGAAAGGGAAAAGCCATGGGTGGAAGTTGCATTTCTTTTGTTCTCTACGATGTTCCTAGACAAGAGGAGATGAAGGGCAGGGGCATAGGAAGTGGGTTCTTGTAGTAGAGTGGAGCGGTGAAGATGTTAGGACTAGGAAGAGTCTTAGGTGCCACAGTGGTGGTGGCTTGTGCTGGCAGTGGCCGGTGGTGGCAGGGGTGGCTGTGGAGGAGGAGGAGGAGCACACAAAGGTGAGGCGGTGCCTGTAGCTGCTCAGCACAATGCTGGGCACATAGCCTGCTGGATGGTTTGTACCATGAAGGCAAGGAAGAGTTAACCTGAGGCTTATGTTGTAGAAACAAGTCACAGCGTCAAAGTTCTCTACTTTCAAGCTTGTGCAATATAAATGGAAGGCAATATATCCCTAGCTTTTGAGAAAATCTCAAAATCTTGAAAATCTCTTGGTAGAGCCAAAGAGGGACAATTGGTAGAGTTACTCTGTACCAAGTAAGGAACAAGAATTTGCAAAGCTCCCCCTTCCTCTTGGTTTTTCCTATTGGATTCATTGTGTTATTTGAATTTCATTGCATAATTAACCATGCATTTCCACATATTCTTATTTAATCCTCATAAAAATCCTGTGACATAGGTTTATCATTATTTTTATTTTACAGATGAATGAGGTTCGGAGAATTGCAAGTGAATTACCTAAGATCAGCAAGTGCTAGACTCAGACTTAGTCCCTCCAGCCACCCTGCTGTATGCCAAAGTCCTGGCAACTGTTCTATTACCTTTCATCAGCCACCATATTACCCTCTACTGTTGCCCAAAAGTTAGAACTGTTTTCAGAACTGCTTGAACATTGGTGCCCTGAGCCTTATTCTGAGCTTAGATGACAAAATGACAGATTTGTTAATTTAGCACTGCAGAGTTTTGAATTAAGTCATATGGAAAACTCAACAGACAATATTCTTGCTCCACAAATGTACTTGAATTTTTTTCAAAAGTACATATTTTGGTCATTAAGTGCCACTAAGAGAAACTGGACTTGCTGAAATGTAAGGTGGGGCGCATTTGGTAGACAATGTCTTATGGAATAGTTTCACATGGATGTTATTTTAGAAAAAGCAAGAGGCAAGTAAAATGGAAAGAAAAACGAGGGGTTCACACATTTTTACTTGTGAAATAGATTGCATTAAATTGATATAGCTTTTAAGTTCGACTGTATTTGGCAACATTTGGAACTTAAAATCTCTTATAGAACGTGACTCTAAATGGAGGCTCCTTTAAATGTATGGAGAAGCATCAGTCTTAGATTAATAGACACTCAGGAAAGCTCGTTCTCTCAAGAATGGGGGTGTTTAATACGCATCAGTCTTTGCACAGCACTCACTTTTTCCCAGAGCAAAGCAGTTTATCACACAGGCCAGAATCTGCTAGAATTTCAGCCTGCCATTCTGGGCACTGGCGAGGTCCTGACCATATGTACAAAAATAAAGATCAAAGAGCTAATAAGTAGCGGTCAACATGCCTCTAGTCAGTACAAAAGAAGAAGAACAGGGCAGCAGCCTTCTTTTCAGCAACTGTGCTAGAAGGAGCCCTAAATCACTACCACACCAGGAACTGCAAGTAATGCTGGGGACAGAGGCTATAAAACATGCAATATGTCTGTTTCAAAACACAAACAGCAAAAAACAAACAAAAAAAATCCACCCTAAATAAAATCAGTGTTCTTAGGCACACCCTAAGCAACACTTTAGCAACATTTTATTTATTTTTCAGTTTTTGTACTAAGCTTAAAGAGCTTTCACAGATTGTTTATTTTGAACTCATGCAAATGGGGCAAATCATTGGAGCTCT
Organism: Balaenoptera physalus; assembly: GCF_965194825.1. NCBI lineage: Eukaryota > Metazoa > Chordata > Mammalia > Artiodactyla > Balaenopteridae > Balaenoptera > Balaenoptera physalus. The sequence goes on along the minus strand of NC_138884.1, from coordinate 118,666,067 downwards.
AAGACATAGAGAGCCACAGGACTTTGGTCCACCTTGTTTCATAGAAACAGAAAGAGTGTTGACAATTAAACACAATATTTTATTTTCTGGGTCCCACTCTCAACATCTGCCTGAAGTCTGCCACCTATTACTAGATGCATAGCTTCTCTGTGCTGCTCTGTCACTCTCATAATCAGGCCTCTAGGGAGTGATGACTGAATGCCAAAGAACAGGCTATCCAAATCCATCATTTTCTTGGTCTCTCTTGTGCTTTCTGAGAATACAGCTGAGAGTGAGTGATTACAAAGGAGTACCACAATGATGTAATGACTGATGTGGCAAGGAGCTAGCAGCGGAAAAGTTAAACAGAACAGAGTATGAGTTGGGCAGAATGCAAAACTGCATTTGGTTACTCTGATAAGATTCCTCAGCTGCCCAGTCTTGAAGGCCCAATATTAAAAACAGTTAAAAGAGTGATTTGGGGGTTACTGGAGAAGAAATAGGGCAAGAGGGGCAGATTTTCATGCATATGTGGATCTGGAGTCAATTTGACAGGCAGAAAAGGTGGTGAGTGCCAGAGCTCTCTGCCCACCCACCTTGATTTGGAAGGAAGTCAGGGAGCTATATGGTTTTGTGAAATTTCTCAAGTGCCCTTGGAGATAATAGGTCTTTTAGGACTAGTGACTTGTTACAGATGTGTGCTTCTATTCCACAACTGTCCACAAGAACTTAGCATCACAGAGGAAAGGATCATAACAAACTCATACCAAATTGCGGCTTGTAGTCTTTTAGGGGCAGAGCTGCATCCACTGATGCATTTATTAATTCCTTTCCCTTTTATTGACCTCTTGATAAGTGAAGGCACTGAATCTGGTTTTGGGAGGGTAAAGACAGCCCAGACACCTTCTTATCCCTGCTTACTAGATAGTGTCAGCCTGAGGCCACCTGGTCACTGGCGTGTTGAGACACACTCACAGTTCTTTCCACCAGGTTCTAGTAGCAACTCTTCTCTAGATGCTGCAGTTTTCATTTACCTCCACTCCATCACATAGACTCTCTACTTCTTGAAAAATGAGGGATGAGAAAATAAGGCCTCATAGGTGCTAGCTCAGTAAAACCACCAATTTCCAAAACACAAATTCATATCCTCAGAAACTTTTTAAGGATTCACATGCAGCCGTCTGGGGAGGGGAAGAGCGTTAATTAGTGACCTCTGATATTGAGGCCTACACGCAGGTATTTTTTTTTTCCAGAAAGATGGTGACATTGGGAATAATTTTATTCTCTTGTTCTTGGGGTTCTTAGTCTATAAAATACCTGTCACTGGCTTCCGAATTAGAGAGGTCACAAAAGTCCCCCCAAAATAGCAAAATGACAGAGTTTGAGGGGCTCCACATTCACTGAAGGTGATAAATGGAATGTTCATTCCACCTTTAGAATTGAAATTTGTTTCAGGAAAGCATGCATACCCACATTTAAGATGATCGAACAATGTTTTCTGGGATAATGGCTAAAAGTTTGTTGTTTGTTGGTGGAATACCTCACTCTTCTTGTTAGTTTATCCTAATTCTAGTCTCCGTCTCTTCGCTTACCAGGCCCTTCTCACCTGGGATGCCCTAATGTGTTCTCCTTCTGCATCTCTCAGCACTGCTCCCCCAGGATAGCTCCCCCAGGTCCTTTTACTGTATGCACATTGGTCTCTCCCCTCTCTGAGCTTCTGGAGCTGTGCTGCCCATTATGGCAGCCACTGGCCACATGTGGTCATTGGATATTTGAAATATGGCACATTCACATTAGGATATGCTGTAAGTGTAAATACACACTGGATTTTGAAGACTTACTACAAAAAAAGAATGTAAAATGTCTAAATTATTTTTCATTGATTACAAGTTGAAACGATCCTATTTTGAATCTATTGGCTTAAATAATATATATTAATTTAATTCCATCTGTTCCTTCTTTTTAAAGCATGGCTACTAGAAAATTTAAAATTACGTATGTGGCTTACATTGCAGGCTATTAGATGGTACTGTCCTAGAGGACTTGGAGTCTGAAATAATTTACCATTGAATTATTTTTTGGTCAGGAGTCAGGATTCTGGGGTTGTAACAGAAACCACTCACATTTGGTCATGCCCATATAAGGGATTATTGTGAAAACATGGAGGTAGAAGAACGAATCACAGTCAGGCCTTATGAGAACAGAAACAAAATGGGAAGACGTCAAGGATCCAGGCAGCTGCCCTCTCTCTCTCTTTCTCTCTCCCCACCATCTTTCTCTCCCTCCCTCCCTCCCTTTCTCCCTTTCCTTTTATGGTTTTTGATCTCCGCTTCTACCTGCATATCTGCTCTGTCCTCTGCTGTATAAACAAGGTTGTTCATTGATTCTATTTCTCCATTATTGCAGTTTGCAGGGGCTTTTTGCCTATGATGGTACAAACTTGGGATCTGATTCTCCATGACCTTTTAGTTCATCTCCTCACAGCTGGCTGGCTTGGGTTTATCAGAATCTCAATTGCAAAATTGCAGGGGAATGGGATTGACCCCATTTTTTTCACATTTCTCTGTGACTCTTGGGGGACATGGTCACCTCGATAGGGATAGTACATTCTGGGACCATGGATAAGGTTAAACTAGAAGTAGTTGAGTAAGACTGATAAATTGAAATATTGGACATTTATGTATTTCCTGGCATTGTTTACTCCTTTGATGATATGGGCAAAATGGGAGATAACCAATCTTTCTCCTTCTACTGGATCATTTCCATCAGCAAACAAGCCTGCTGTAATCTCTTCTCTTTAACCAACTAGTCTTGTCATTGCCCTTTTCACCCTGCTGTACATCAGACTTGGATATTATCTTCAAGAGACTTCTGTTTGATTCAATTCAACAAACATTTATTACACTTCTATTGGTTGCATGGCATTGTGGAGGATGCTGGGGGTATCTGAGGGTATTAGAACAAAGCAGATGAGAGCCCTCAAGGGACCCATTCAGGAAAGCTCTGACTCCAAGGACAAATACACACTGTCTTCTTCACATGCTGCAGGAAGTTCTGTAGATTTTCAAATAAGCCTGTTTCATTTTGCTGTGTTCTAATTTTTCGGTTGATTCTTAGAAATAGTTATGGTTTTGTCTTTCATTTCAAGTATTTATAACTTTATTCTTTTTTTCTGGCTTATTCCATTGATAACAAATCAATATGGACTTAAATATTAGTGGAATCATGGCATCCTTGCCTTATTTCTGTCTTTGTTGAGATGTTTGTTATAGGCTGTTGGTAAATATCCTTTACAAAGTTAAGAGTTGTTCCCTTTTGTTGTAACTGTGGATTACATTATTAAATTTTCCAGTGAATGTTCCCTGCTTTCTTACATTAAAACTATTTTTTCATAATGTATTATTCTTTTGAAATTGGTCAGTATTTATTAATTTTCATCTAGGTTTGTAAATGAAATTTTACTTTTCATGTTTAATGCTGGTTTTGTTACGTATTACAGACAAAATAAGTTTGAACAGAGGTCTGTGGAAGATAACCTAAGTGTGTACTGGGAAATAATGTGTGTGTGTACATCTCTCTCTCTAGGGGAGGTGGATTTAAAGAGGTTGGGGAGAAAGGTTGGAATTTGTATTCTGGAGGGTTTTAAACACATTTTAAGGAAGTTTATTCTTTGTTCTCTGAGGAAGTTATTAGGGTTTATGTACAATAGAGGCATAATTTGATTTGTGGTTTGAAAATTGGAGATGATAAAAGTATTGCCTCAGGCAGAGAGATTGAATATGAAAAATACAAAAAAAGAGCAATTGGATTTAGAGCCACTGGATATCATGACCTTTTACGAGAACAGTATGAGAAGAGGGTCATGGGCATGAGAATGAATAAGACAGCTATTAAGTCATTAGGAAATTTTGAATAGAAGCTTCACAAAACACGTCTCATAGCATTGCAGAAACAATAGCCACACTGTTCAAGAAGTGTTGCTTTCCTAGGTAGACACTGATAAAAATTTAGCTATAAAGAGAATGGAGGTGCTTATTAAGCGGGGTTGTACTTAATGATACAGTGATGACATCAAGTAAAATGTGGAGGAGGGTTACAAATATAATTTGTCCATCAAATGTCATCACATAGCAAGAAAGTAGATTTATTTTCACTCTATACAAACGATGGATGCACCTGTGATTTATCACTAGAGTGAGGCCAAGAACATAAGCCTAAGGTCATCAATTACAGAGAAGTACTCCCCAAGGACCTACTGTATAGCACAGGGAACTGTACTCAATATTTTGTGATAACCTATAAGGGAAAAGAATCTGAAAAAAAATAGATATATATGTATGTATAATTGAATCGATTGCTGTACACGTGAAACTAACCCAACATTGTAAATCAACTTTACTTCAATTAAAAAAGTTTCAAAATGCAAAAGGGAAAAAAAAGAGAAGTACTTCCTTAGTTCCCTCGGGGTTGGTTTGTTTGCCCTGTACAGTTGCATTCCTTAAAAGCCTTTTTTCATGAACTGTAACACAGATAAAGTATACAAAACATAAATGCATATCTCAGTCATCACAAAGTGTAAACTTGTGTAACCATCATTTTGAACAAGAACTAGAACATTGTCAGCACCTCAGAAGTTCTCCTTCCACCCAGTTACTATCCTGTTTCTGCCCCAAAGGGGACCAGTATCCTTACTTTTATGGGAATCATTTCTTTGATTTTATTTGTAGTATGTTTAATGCATTTCTAAACAATACAGTTAATTTTCCCTTCTTTGAACTTTACTTAAGTGGAAATATACATTATATATTATTTTGTATCTGGCTTCTTTCACTAAATATTACATTTTAAAGATTACTCCACATTGTTGAGTGTAGTTGTATGTTGTTTACCATAATATTACATTTATGAACATACCAAAATCTGTCGTTTATTCTGTAGTTGATGGACATAGTGATGCTGTGAACTTTGTCTCTTGGATCGCATATGCATGCACTTCGGTTAGGTAGGAGTAAGATCAGCCTGTGGAGGCTGCATATTTTCAACTGTGGTAGTTAATAAATGGTTTTTCAAGGCGGTTGAACTACCTTCCCAAGAGCACCATAAAAGAGTTTCTGTTGATCTGCATGCTTGTCAAAACTTGGAATTGTCAATTGTCTAGATTTTAGCCACGTGGAGGCTGTGCAGTGATAGCTCATGTCATTTTAGTTTTCATTTTCCTGATTATGATGAAGTTGTGCATCTGTTTACATGGTTATTGGCTGTTTGAATATCCTCTTTCCAAAAATATCTGTTCAGTTCTCTTGCCTGTTTTTCTGTTGGGTTGTCTGTCTTTGTCTTTTTCTCATTAGTTTCAAGGAATTCCTTTTATATTAACTTACTAGCTGTTTGTTGTATATGTTAAAAAAATATATTTTTTCACCCTGTGGTTAACCTTTTAATCGCTTAGGGTTGTATTTTAATAAATAAATATTCTTAATTTTAGTGTTAGTGTGGGCCAGTTTATCTTTACCTTTATGATTAGTGATTTTTTGTTTGTTTTTGTTTTGTATTTTATTTTATGTATTTTATTTTTCCAGCTTTATTGAGATATAATTCACACATAACATTATGTAAGTTTAAGGTGTACAATGTGTTGATTTGATGAATTTATGTTTTGTGAAATGATTACAACAAAAGCATTAGCTAACACCTCCATCTCATCACATAATTACCATTTTTTGTGATGAGAACATTTAAGATCTACTCTTTTAGCCACATTCAACTCTATAATACAGTGTTATTAGCTATAATCACCATGCTGTACATTAGACCCCCGGAACTTTTTAAATTAGTGATTTTTTCATTACCAGTCTTTCCCTTTCCTGATATCATTAACTTATATTCCTATTCTAAATGCTTTGTTTGCCCTCCTTTTCTGAATCACTCCCCTTGTCTTTCACTACTGTACATTGGAACTGTACATAATTTTTTGCCTCAGTTCTGTCTTCTGGGGAAATCAGGCAAAGACAATGTGTTTTGTACTGAGCACACAGATACATTTTCCTTTCTGGTCTGTCTCTGTCTTTTAATGGGTGCTTTAGGCCTTTTACACTTAGTGTGATTACTGATCTATTTAAGTTTAAATCTAACAGTTTACATGTTCTTTCTTCTTCTTTTTGTTTATTTACGAATTTTTTCTTGTCTAATGTTCCTTTTATTTTCTTACTGCCCTGATTAAATTATATTTTATAATAATTTAGTTTGCAAGATATACTACATTCTTTTTTTCCCCAAGCTTTTTAATTTTTTTTTAAATTGAAGTATAGTTAATTTACAATGTTGTGTTAGTTTCTGGTATACAGCAAGGTGATTCAGTTATATATATGTATATATATATTTTTTCATATTCTTTTTATATTTATAGTTTATAAGATATTGAATATAGTTCCCTGTGCTGTAAGTAGGACCTTGTTGTTTACCTGTTTTATATATAGTAGTTTGTATCTACTAATCCCAAACTCCTAATTTATCCCTCACCCCTCTTTCCCCTTGGGTAACCATAAGTTTTCTGTGTCTGTGAGTCTGTTTCTGTTTTATAAATAAGTTCATTTGTATAATATTTTAGATTTCACACATAAGTGATATCATATTGATATTAGTCTTTCTCTGTCTGAATTACTTAATTTCATATGGTGATGTCTAGGTCCATCCATGTTGCTGCAAGTGGCATTATTTCATTCTTTTTTATGGCTGAGTAATATTCCATTGTGTGTACATGTGTGTGTGTGTATATACCACATCTTATTTATCCATTCATCTGTCAGTGGACATTTAGGTTGCTTCCATGTCTTGGTTATTGTAAATAGTGCTGCTACAAACATAAGTGCGCATGTATCTTTTCGCATTAGAGTTTTCTCTGGATATATGTGCAAGAGTGAAATTGCTGGATCATATGGTAGTTCTATTTTTAGTTTTTTACAGATGCTCCATATTGTTCTCCATAGTGGCTGCACCAATTTACATTCCTACCAGCAATGTAGGAGGGTTCCCTTTTCTCCACACCCTCTCCAGCATTTATTATTTGTAGACTTTTTGGTGATGGCCATTCTGACTGGTGTGAGGTGATACCTCATTGTAGTTTTGACTTGCATTTCTCTGATAATTAGCAACGTTGAGCAGCTTTTCATGTGCCTATTGGCCATCTGTATGTCTTCTTTGGAGAAATGTCTATTTAGGTCTTCTTTCCAGTGTTTGATTGGGTGGTTTGTTTTTTTGTTATTGAGTTGTATGAGCTGTTTGTGTATTCTCTAAGTTAATCCCTTGTCAGTTGCATCATTTGCAAATATGTTCTCCCAGTCTGTAGGTTGTCTTTTCGTTTTCTTTATGGTTTCCTTTGCTGTGCAAAAGATAAGTTTGATTAGGTCCCATTTGTTTATTTTTGCTTTCATTTCTATTGCCTTAGGAGACTGACCTAATAAAGCATTGTTATGATTTATGTCAGAGAATGTTTTGCCTGTGTTCTCTTCTAGGAATTGGTAATGTCCTGATTTATATTTAAGTCTTTAAGCAATTTTGAGTTTATTTTTGTGTATGGTGTGAGGGAGTGTTCTAACTTCATTGATTTACATGCAACTGTTCAGCCTTTCCAGCACCTCTTGCTGAAGAAACTGCCTTTTCTCTGTTGTATATTCTTGCTTCCTTTGTCGAAGATTAATTGACTGTAGCTTTGTGAGTTTATTTCTTGGCTCTCTGTTCTGTTCCATTGATCCATATGTCTGTTTTTGTGCCAATACTACACTGTTTTGATTACTGTGGCTTTGTAGTATTGTCTGAAGTCTGGGAGGATTATGCTTCCAGCTCTGTTCTTTTTCTTCAGGATTGCTTTGGCAATACTGGGTACTTTATGGTTCCATATAAATTTTAGGATTATTTGTTCTAGTTCTGTGAAATATGTCAATGTAATTTTATAGGGACCACATTAAATCTGTAGATTTCCTTGGGTAATATGGCCATTTTAATATTAATTCTTCCAATCCAAGAGCATGGGTTATCTTTGCATTTCTTTAAATCTTCTTCAGTTTACTTTATCAGTGTTTTATAGTATTCAGCATGTAAGTTTTTCACTTCCTTGGTCAGGTTTATTCCTAAGTATTATTTTAATGTGATTTTAAAAGGCATTGCTTTTTTACTTTCCCTTTCTGATATTTCATTGTTAGTGTAAAGAAATGCAACATATTTCTGTATGTCAATCTTGTATCCTGCTACCTTGCTGAGTTTGTTGATCAGTTCTAGTAGTTTTTGTGTGGAGTCCTTAGGGTGTTCTATATGTAGTATCATGCCATCTGCATGTAATGACACTTTTACCTCTTCCCTTCCAATTTGGATACCTTTTATTTCATTTTCTTGTCTGATTGCTGTGGCTAGGACTTCCAATACTATGTTGAATAGAAGTGGGGAGAGTGAACATATTTGTCTTGTTCCAGATTTTAGTGGGAAGGCTTTCAACTATTCACCATTGAGTATTATGTTGGCTGTAGGTTTGTCATAAATAGCTTTTTGTTATGTTGAGATACGTTCCCTCTATACTTTTGGTAAGAGTTTTTTTTTTTTTTTAATCATGAATGGATGTTGAATTTTGTCAAATGTTTTTTCTGCATCTATTGAAATGATCATGTGGTTTTTTTCTTTCCTTTTGTTGATGTGGTGTATCATATTGATTGATTTGCATATGTTGAACCATCCTTGTGACCCTGGGATGAATCCAAATCCAACTTGGTCATGGTGTATGATCTTTTTTGTGTGTTGTTGGATTTGGTTTGCTAATATTTTATTGAGAATTTTTGCATCTATATTCATCAAAGATATTAGCCTGTTATTTTCTGTTTTGGTAGTGTCTTTGTCTGGTTTTGGTATCAGGGTGATGGTGGCTTCATAGAATGACTTTGGGAGTGTTCCCTCCTCTTCAGTCTTTTGGAAGAGTTTGGGCAGGATTGCTATAAGTTCTTCTTTGTATGTTTGGTAGAATTTCCCAGGGAAGCCATCCGGTCTTGGACCTTTATTTGCGGGGAGATTTTTTTTTTTAATTCCTGATACTATTTCACTTGTAGTCATTGGTCCTTCAAATTTCTTTCTTCTATTTCTTCTTGATTCACATTTGGTGGGCTCTATGTTTCTAGAGACTTGTCCATTTCTTCTAGGTTGTCCAGTTTGTTGGCATATAATTGTTTATAGTATTTTCTTATTTATTTATTTTTGTATTTCTGCAGTATTGATTGTTATTTCTACTCTTTCTTTTCTTATTTTGTTTATCTGGATCCTCTCTTTTTTTCTTACTGAGACCTGCCAGAGGTTTGTCGATCTTGTTTACCCTTTCAAAAAAAACCAGCTTTTGGTTTTATTGATTTTTTTTCTTTTTTAAAAAGTCTCTATTTTATTTATTTCCTCTCTGTTCTTTATTATTTCCTTCCTTCTGATGATTTTAGGTTTTGTTCTTCTTTTTCTAATTCTTTTAGGTGGTAGGTTATGTTTTTTTAAATTTACTTAATCTATTTTTATTTTTGGCTGCATTAGGTCTTCGTTCCTGCGTGCGGGCTTTCTCTAGTTGCAGTGAGTGGGGGCTACTCTTCGTTGCGGTGCGCGGGCTTCTCATTGCGGTGGCTTCTCTTGTTGCGGAGCATGGGCTCTAGGCACACTGGCTTCAGTAGTTGTGGCACCTGGGCCCTGTAGTTGTGGCTCACAGGCTGTAGAGCGCAGGCTCAGTAGTTGTGGTGCACAGGCTTAGCTGCCCCGTGGCATGTGGGATCTTCCTGGACTAGGGCTCGAACCCGTGTCCCCTGCATTGGCAGGTGGATTCTTAACCACTGCGCCACCAGGGAAACCCCAGGTTATGTTGTTTACTTGAGTTTTTTTTCTTGTTTTTTGAGGAAGGCCTATATAGTTATGACCTTCTCTAATAGGACTACTTTTGCTGCATCCCATAGATTTTTTTATGGTTGTGTTTTTAGTTTCATTTGTCTCAAGGTATTTTTTAATTTCCTCTTTGATTTCATCACTGACCCATTGGTTTTTTAGTAGCATGTTGTTCAGTCTCTGTGGAATCATTTTCTTCTCATTTCTCTTTCTGTGGTTGATTTCTAGTTTCATGCCACTGTGGTCAGAAAAGATGCTTGAAATAATATCTATCCTCTAAAATTTGTTGAGGCTTGTTCTGTGTCCTAATATGTGGTATATCCTAGAGAGTGTTCCCTGTGCCCTTGAAAAGAATGTATTTTGTTTTTTTTTTTTTTGTTTTGGATGTAATGTCCTGAAAATACCAATTATGTCTAACTGTTCTATTGTGTCATTTAGGATCTCTGTTGCCTTACTGATTTTCTGTCTGGAATATCTGTCCATTGATGTCAGTGGGGTGTTAAAATCTCCTCCTATTATTGTATTCCTGTTATTTTCTCCCTTTATGTCTGCTAGTATTTGTTTTATTTATTTAGTTGCTACTATATTGGATACATATATGTTAACCAGTGTAATATCCTCTTCTTGTGTGATCCTGTTATCATTATATAGTGTCCTTTTTTATCTTTCTTGATGGCCTTTGTTTTAAAGTCTATTTTGTCTGATATGAGTATTGCTACACCCACTTTCTTGTCACTTCCATTTGCATGAATTATCTTTTTCCATCCCCTCACTTTCAGTCTATGTGTGTCCTTTGCCCTAAAGTGGGTCTCTTAATACTGTAGGCTCTTGTTTTATTATCCAGTCTGCCACTTTATGTCTTTTCATTGGAGCATTTAGTCCATTGACATTTAAGATAATTATTGGTAGATATGTATTTATTGCCATTTTAAACCTTGTTTTCCAGTGGATTTTGTATTTCTTCTTTGTTCCTTTTTCTTTTTGTTTTTCCTTTTGTAGTTTGATGATTTTCTTTTTATTATGCTTGTTTTCTTTTTGATATACATGAATAAAAGGAATGTTTTTGATTTGTTGTTACCATGTTTTTCAAGCATGTTAACCCCTTTTTCTATTACTTTAGACTGGTAGTCATACAGGCTCAAAGACATTCAAAAAAAAAATCTACTTTTTCTTACTCCCCTCCCCCACATTTTATGGTTTTGATGTCCTCTTTTACATCTTCATGTTTATCCTTTTGCTGTTCATTGTAGTTTTCATCACTTATGCAAATTTTTTTTGATTTTTTAAAATCTGTGTGCTGCCTTAATTTAAGTGATTTACTTTCCATTTGTAATTTTCTCTTTTCTATAGATTCTTTCTTCTTTTCTATTTAGATAAGACCTTTCAATATTTCTTTTAGGATTGGTTTAGTATTGCTGTATTCCTTTAGTTTTTGCTTATTTGAGAAATTCTTCCTCTCCTTCTATTCTAAATGATAATCTTGCTGAGTAGAGTATCCTAGGTTGCAGGTTTTTCCCTTTCAGGACTTTGAATATATCTTGCCACTCCCTTCTGGCCTGCAACATTTCTGTAGAGAAATCAGCTGATGGCCTTATGGGGGTTCCCTTGTAACTAAATCTTTGTTTTCCTATTGCTGCTTTTAGAATCCTGTCTTTAACTTTCACCATTATAATTATAACATGTCTTGGTGTAGGTCTGCTTGGGTTCATCTTGTTTGGGACCCTCTGTGCTTCCCGCACCTGAATATGTTCCCTTCTTTAGGTCTGGGAAGTCTTTAGTCATAATTTCTTCAAATACATTTTCGATCCCTTTTTCTTTTTCTTCTCCTTCTGGGATCCCTATGGCTTGCTTTTTATTATCCCATAGATCTCGTGTATTGCTTCATTTTTTAAATTTGTCTTTTTATCTGCTGTTCTGATTGGGTGATTTCCATTATTCTACCTTCCAGATCATGTATTCATTTTTCTGCATTATGTAGCTTGCTGTTTATTGCTTTTAGCTTGGATTTCATCTCAGCAAATGAGTTTTCTAATTTTAGTTGGCTTCTCTTTATAGTTTCTGGTTCCTTGTTACAGTGATCTGCATTTCTATTGATAGACTTTCTAATTCCTTCAGTGTTTTTATTACCTCCCTTTTGAATTTGGGATCTGGTAGACTGGAGAGGTCTGTTTCATTGTTTGTTCTTTCAGGGGATTTCTCTTGTTCTTTTAATTTGGAGTGGTTCCTCTGCTTCTTCATTTTACTTATATTTCTCTGACTCTATGAATTTAGGAGAAACAGTTATCTACTGAGGTCCTGAAGGGCTGTTTTTGTGTGGCAGCATCCCTGTGTAGCCAGTGTGAGTCTAATATTTTTGGTGCTATGGCTGTTTTTAGTATGGATGCCTGCCTTGTGTTTCCTCAGTGTGTGCTGGCCATTATCCCCTTGAGAGTGGGTGTGATTGGTGGTGTGGTGACCAGAGCCTGTTCTGGATGTTGAGAGGGGCCTCCTCTTTGCTCTGTGGTTGTCACAACCCTCTCAGGGGCAGGGTCTGCTCCCCAGTTGTTGGAGTAGAAGCCCCCAGATCAGCTTCTGAGCTGTGGTATAAGGTAGGCGGGACTGGAGTGCTTCTGCTGGGAGAGGAGACACTGAGTATTCCTCTGCAGGAGCTGTCCACTGGGAAGTGCACTCTGTGGTGTCGCCTGTCACCCATTGTGTATGCTCACAAAGTACACTGTTGTTGGCACTGCCCTTGGCCCTGCCTCGGCCTTGCAAATACAGGCAGTCATCTCAGATGTCCCCCAGGCACTTTGCTCACAAATCCGGCAGTGCAGATCTGCTGGCACAAATCTGCTAAAGCCAAGCACCAGGATCCAGCATAGCTGCAAGAAGTTGCGCACCTGGACCTTCTGTGGGAGCTACAGGGTCAGCCCAGACCTCAGCCTTGCCTCTGCGTGCACAGACCCACAAAGCTCACAGCTGCTCATGCCAGATCTGCCCAGCCAGGTAATCTGCTCGGATGTCCCGCAGTTGCTGAGCTCACAAAGGTGCTGGTTGCATAAATCCTCCAAAGCCACAGAGACATGGCTCAAATTTTAGCCCCACTTCCAAAGTCATTGCAGTCCCTGGGGAGTTGGCTCGGATTTCAGCCCTGCCTCTGCGTGTGGGCAGCCTGTGGAGCCTGTGCATTCCCAGAGCTCAGGTGGAGCTGCATCCACTGTGAGCACACTGAGGAAGAGGCTATGAAGGGAAGGGCAGAGCATGCATTAATAATGGGGTTTCAGTGGCACACCTGGGCTCTGTCCTGCTTCCCCCACAGTTGCGGCCCAGGCCACACTCCAGCTCCTTTGGGCTGTCTTTGAGCAGCCAGCCCCAGTTCTCTCCCCAGGTCTTTCCACTGAAGTCCAAGTTTCAGCACTCAGCCTCTGCACGCACCAGCAGACACTCATCTTGGGCTGGAGACTTCAGTGAGGTGGTCTGGCCTCTCTTCTGCCTGCCACAAGCCTGCTGCACTGTCCTGAGCCTCTGAAGCTCCCTATCTGTCCAGGCTGATCTCCTAGCCGTTGAAGGGAGTTTCCAGGGTGAGGGAACCTTTTCTCTTTCACAGCTCCCTCCCAGGGTCACAGGTCCTATCCCAATTCCTTTTTTTCTCCCTTTCATCCTATCCAGTTACCTGGTGATCTTTCTTGCAATTTTGATCATATGAGATCTTCTGCCAGCGTTCAGTAGGTAATCTGTGAGAATTGTTCCACATGTAGATGTATTTTTGATGTATTTTTGGAAGGAGGTGAGCTCCACATCCTTCTATTACACCATCTTGATTTCTGTCCTCTATACTACATTCTTTTATTAAATTTTAGTGATCATTCTAAAGATTATAACATGTATGTTGGTTGGTAATTTTACACTCTTCTTAGTAAAAATCATAGAACATTTCATTTGTCAATCCATGGATGTTTATGTTATTGTTGCTGTGTATCTTATTTCTATCTATATTTTAACCTTTACAAGGCATTGTTATTATTATTGCTTTAAACCATCAATATTCTGTTAGGTTGTGTTCTTTCAAGAGTAGACCTAGGACAAAAATTTGGAAGTAGATTGTCTATAAGGGAGGTGACCTCAGGAAGGATGATAGGAAAAAAGAAAAGGGAGAAAAGTGAATAAAGGATGCCTCAATGAGCGGGTTACTATGGTAGGCAATTGTGGCTCAGTACTGTTCAATGAAGAAGCCGTGTAGATCGCATCTCAGTCATTCCATGAATGATGGGGAATAACTGCTGGTGATTAAACAGCCCAGGATCTTTACTGATTGAGAGTTGTCTCTGGGGTGTTGACTCTCCCGTACTTGCAGGTTGCACCTGCTTGTAGTTGAGTGAGCTTCCAAGGTGCTAGAGAAAACACTTAGGCAGAGAAGAAAAGAGAATAGGCACCTGGGAAGGGAAGCTATCAGCATGTTTTAAATTGTCTTCCATTGCTGTTGCTATGGGGGAAATGGTTTAGAGAATCAACAGTGTCTGTGACAGAGCATCTATTGTGTTACCGAGATACATTCATACCCCATATGTTGTTTTCCACTCTGTTATTGACACTCAAAGGTGGTAGCTGGCCATAATTTCTTAAAGACAAAATAAAGCAAACAGAAACCAAAACAACCCCCCCCCCCAAAAAAAACAAACCCTTTTAATGGGAGTGTTAGTGCAATAAGCCACAGTAGTCATTGTTGAAGCTGGTCCCAAGGTGATGGACCCGTATGTCACCTCCATCCCTGACACCATGGGCACTCTATTTATGAACCCATTGTGCTAGCCCTGAGGTGGCTAAGGACAAAATCTGGCTTACCTTCACTGGATGAGTTATCTTGGTCCTCAGGATCTTCAGCGTATCCTTTGCTATAGATGTTCTCTGGTGGGCATGAATGTGAGGCAAAGATCTGTACAGTTTGTCCCCACTTCCTTACGTCTGTCCACATGCCTCAGACATACTTGTCTCTCATCCTCTAAAGGTCTACAATTATGTATCCTTTTATTCCCTCTCTTTTGGAAAGGATATATTGGTTCTCTGAATGGGAGCATAACAGGAAGCAAAAACCTTGAATCTTTTGACTCTGAGGATAGCAGTAGTATCCAAAATTCCAAACAGAGATGTGGTATTGCTTTTGATATACTATATTGGATGTTGGGGACAGTATTAGGGGCTTCACTTGACCCTTTCCACTCTGATGGCGGTTACACTACACGTCAGAAAATAATGTGAGAGTTCTAAAAGTTGCTAAGCATACCCATTCTGATTATGCACTCAGGGACAGGGGAAATTGCCAGGAGTGGACCCATAGACTCTTTGAACCAATTACACTCAGTTTAATAGAGGAGTTCATATGGCATCTTGTTTCCACTAGTATATCAGTGTCTGCTATGGTTCTATATCTAATAATTTTCAAAAGATCTGGATATTTCCTTTTCTCCTATGTAGTTATCCTGAAACATGGTTGTAGGTCCCTTTGGAGCATAATGTAATACACATTATATATAATTCTTCTGGCTTGTAGCTGAGTGAGCTTCCAAGTGGAGTCCTTTCTCAGGGGAATTTGACTTCCTTTCAGTTGACTGGCTCTGAATTAGTTTAGAACCAGAGATGGGTGAGGAACCAAGGAACAAATAAGTTGGTTGACTTTGGCCTTTGCTCACCAGCTCTTGATCGCTTATGTTTTCATAGGTCTAGAAACACTCTCATTGGCTGCACATCTATCTTGCCTCTGGGAACAGGATGGTCTTTTAGTCATTGCCATAGGTTCCAATGGTCAAGGGAGCCTGCTTTTTACTCTGGTCTTCCTACCTATTACAGGAATTATATCCATGTTGCTTCTAATTATTGAATGCTGAAATGTGGCCTTTGTTATTCTGGAATCATGTCATACATATTGACATTAGAGAGTCCCATGGAAGTCCCATGGAAGCATACCCTACTCTCACTCTTGGCCCCCAGAAAACACCCTCTCTGAGTTTCTCAATGTAGCCTCAGTGAAGGGAAGGTCCTTTAGTCCCTCCTGGGAATACCGTCAACTGGTAGAATCTTTGGTCTCATATAATTCATCTACTGTAATCTTTCTACTTCTTTGAAGTTCCTAGCCCTTTCTTCAATATTCTTCTATGGCAGACTGGCACAGTGGGTCTAAAACTTTGACTATGAATGAGATCAATTTTTAAAATTCTGGTTAATAAATGTAAGCACTTCAAAATTAATTGAAAAGTTGTTGACAGTCATGTTCAGCTTCCTCACATACATGATAAATTTCTGTCTTGTAAAATAAAAGTCTCATGCTCACTGAAATGTGCTCAATAATTATTCAAAGACATAAAATACATGATGGCATTTCTCCCTGTCTGCCTTTTTGTCTCATTTTTCCTCAATAAAGTCAAGTTTTTCTTTCTATCCCTTCATTCCCAGTCATTCTTGTCCTTAAAGAAACTTTTTGTGTGTGTGTGAAAAAAGACACATTTGAATGAGAATGCAATCAGCCTATATTCCCTACTCAATAAAGCAGGAGATTTCTAGATGAAAATGCTAGAGGCTGTTGACCCAGCAGATGAGATGTCAGTGAGGGTGATGCAGAGAAGTGGTGATAGCACTGATGTTCCTACTTCCTCAAGTTTTCCTAACTCCTGCCCACCCTGGGCAACATGGCTGAAAAGGTGGAACAAGCTGCAAGAGCTTCTTAAGCTATATGACTTAAAAAGCAACTATACCTTCTCTTTTCTTTCCAGTATTGTGATATTTGCTTCTCTTCTGTAGCATGGAAATGCACCAGTCAAGATCACCTGCTGTGGGGCTCCAGATACTACCCTTCTGGATTCACCACCACATTTGTGTCAGGAATATGATTCTTTCAGACTGCTCTCAGCCAGTGACTGAGCATGGTAATGGTACTGAGGCAGGATCATTCTGGCAAGAAGTGGGCCTCTTCCAATGGGCAACTTTGCCTAGGACTATACCATAGTACTGGACTCTTGCAGCCCAGTTCTCCTTCCTTCTCTCTATCCTTCATTAGATGTCAGACCCAGATCATAGTTAGAATGCTCTCCTTGCCTTTTTTTGCTTTCTTCCCCAATACATTACCTGCACGTTGTATTAGTCATCTGCTGCATAACAAATTATTCCCAAACTTACTGTCTTGCAACAACACACATTTATTATCTCATAGTTACTGTGGGTCAAGAATATGAGTGTGGCCTAGCCAGGTCCTCTGCTTTAGGATCTCTCACATGACTGCAATCAGGTGCCAGCCAGTCCTGGAGTCTTATCTGAAGTTTGGTTACAGAAAGGTCTGCGGGATTTAGTTTCTGTGGACTGTTCTGCTGAGGTCCTCAGCTTCTTGCTGACTGCTGCCTGGAAGCCTCCCTTAGTCCTTTGCCACATGGGAGTTCTCACTGTGATGGCTTGCTTCATCAAATCCAGCAAGAGAAAGAGAGAGAGAGACTTGAAGCAAGATGAAAGTCAAATATTTTGTAGCTTAATCACAGAAATGACATCTTATTACCTTTCCAATTCTTTTGGTGAAAAACAAGTCACTTGGCCAGCTCACACTTAAGGATTACACAGCACGAACACCAGCAGGTGGCAATCATTGTGGGCCATCTTGGAGGCTGCCTACCTTACACATCTCATACCAGCTTGATGCATGCTGCCCAGAGGACCCGTGCTCCTCTGAGGACCCAAATGAACACATCTCTAAAAACAAAATTTTAAAAATCAGCTCTACTTACTAGGACATTTGATTCTAACTAGGGGATAATCTCTCATCAAAAATGGAATTTTTTATTGCTATTTTACAATATTGCTTCTGTTTTATGTTTTGTTTTTTTGGCCCTGAGGCATGTGGGATCTTAGCTCCCTGACCAGGGATCAAACCCACACCCCCTGCATTGGAAGGTGAAGTCTTAACCACTGGACCACCAGGGAAGTCCCTGTTGCTATTTTAATGTGTCTTGATAACAAGGATTTAAGATAGATTGTTTCGTGTAAGATATGACGTTTTGTTACATTCACTGGATTAACGTTTTCTTCCTCAGTAACTGCAACTTTAGTAGACATTTCATTTCTAGGACTGGTAAAGAAGGATTATTTATGCATTATAAATTGATAGATTTTTGTTCCATAACTAACTGCAAATGGAGTGGAACTCAAACTGAAACCACTATAGGCAGCAATACTATTTCCTTGGTGTGGGTCGGCCTATAAGCATTGTCCATCTATCTTTCTTTGAGTCAGATGATTTGTTTCACATCAGTTGCTCAAACAATTGCATCAGAGCAGTTCCTGCCATTGATAGCAAATTCTTCAAGATTGGTGCATGGGAATATGGGTTGGTGGGGTTAAAGACAGTGTAAAGGTGAAAATATACTATTACTTCATTTGTCATGACAAAGTACAATGTTATGAAACTAGCAACAAATTAGTTTGAATCCTCACAATACCAGATTAATAGGAAATCATTTTTGTTTGGGAGAAAATCCAGTGTTACAAGAGGCAGGTAGAAACCACAAAAGTATTATTTTAGATTTTATGAATAGGAGAACCAAGACATATAGCACCAAGTCATTTCTTTTCTCTTAATAAACATGTGAATAGTAGTATACAGAGCAAGTTGCTCCCTGACCAATCAACTGTTCTTTCTATTATAATGCATCTATTTTGGATTTTAGAATTACCTGAGGGAATTTGACAAGCTGGCCAGGTTTCAGATAAAAGTGACCAGTGTATCAAAGGAGCAAAGGCAAGAGCTGCAAAAGGGTAAGAGCTAAGTAAGAAAATCTAGGTATAATTCCACCGGGATATGGGATTTTTTTTTTCAGCTTTGTCTGAAATAAGGAAAGAATGAAAAACTGAAATTGGGAAGAGATAAATTCAGACTGACTATCCAAACCAAAGCAGGGGGTTGAGGATTATTAAAGGAAATAGTGCAAGTTCATTATATGAGACAATGAAAACCTAGACCAGCTGTGGGGTTCCAGAATGCACCCAAAGTAATCCTATCTGAGCTCCAGGGAGTAGCCTGACCTGGGTAGCAATTTCCAGCTTTAACTTAGAATCTCTATTATTGCATTAGTTTTGTGGATTGGCTCCAGGCATAAAATAGTTTACAGTGGTGACTGTCTATTATTTCCTGTAGTTGAATCCATATTTTTGTGGGCTGCCTCGTGTTCAGGGCTGCTAAAATCTTCTACCTGCTTCATGGCTCTGGGGAATCTAATAGAAGTTTTCACGTGGCAGTTTGGACAGCTTGCAAAATAAAAAGCTTGCAATGGGGTATGTGGTGTTCATGCCAAGGATATTCATCACTCATTGTTACCTGTGGGTTCAGACTGATCCAGGAATGTCCTTGTTCAGAAACTCTTCCATGTGCCCAAAACTCTCATATAGAATACAACCTTTTTCTGTGAAGTGGCAGATTTAGTGCTAAAGTGATAGGGAAATAGCTCGTAAGTTTGAATGGAAGTTTTGGTCAGCAGTGTATATAAATGATAGATGGGAGATGGGAGGTGGGATTACTTTTCTTTCATGAGGGTTTATGCAGCCAGTTTATTATTCTTATGCAAAAATTTCCCTTTTTTTTTTTTTTCTTCGGAGTTTGAACTCAAGCCTTAATTCCTTAAAGCTCTGTTTTCCTCTCCTCCATAGTAGAACTGGAAAGAATGGGTTATAGATATACAAGCTACTGTTGGTCTTAGCCCTCAGGGTGGCTCAGGGCAGCTGGAGCCCCTGGGACAGTGACCTTGGGCTGGAGATGACTTGTTCATGTACGTCATGTTTGCCATACAACCATTGTCATGTAAGCATATTGCACCACATGCAAATTTGAGAAACACTGCTCTTCCCTGTGTATAATTCCTCTAGATTCCTTTGATGCCCTGAAACATACAAAGAGAGGTCAAGGGTCATATATGTTATGCCTCCCTTTATTGACTATTTCTCACAATCTGCTTTCTGCCATCAAAGATTTCCCTTGCATCTGTCCAGACATAAAAATATATACATGTCCACTTCTGAGTTCTGAACATTTCTAATGATAAGTCTTCAATTTGACTTTATTTCAGAAAGTCTTCTTTAGCCAAAATGACTTACATTCTTGTTTAGGATGTAGTAGGAAAATAAAATGTTAGATAGGAAATTTTGAGATCTAGCTAGACTTGTTGCTATTGGGTAAATCACCTAACCTCTCTGGGCCACATCTGTGGGGAAAAAAAAAAGTTGATGATCTCCAGTGTCCTTTCAAGAATTATGAATCTACGGAAATGATCATTTTTGTCATGCTACCATCTGGTGTTTACTGTTATTGTAAGTGATTCATGGTCATATAACATGTGAAAACACTGTAAATATTAAAATAAATATTTTAATTGCAGACAATGTAAGTGTCCATATATTCAACACTTGAGTAGATACTTCATCTCCGGCACCGTGCTTGTGCTGGGGATGCACAGGTGACTGATTCATAGCCCTTGCCCCCCAAAAGTTCATCTTCTAGTGGTTAAAAAATCTGGGCTCTTAACCCATACCCTTCCTGGGATGTCATCTGGGATTTACCACATACTGTTTGAGCTAAGCCAATTTGTTTAACCTTTTAACCTCTTTCTCTCTCAGTTTTTCATCTGTGAAGGTGCAGGTTTATAATAGAACATATACAACATCCAAAAGGGTTAAAGGAAACATCTATATAAAGCACTTGGACAAGTGCTCGGCTTTAGAAAGCACTCAGTAAACCTTAGCTTTATTATTCTCCTTTGTGAAGCCCTTTCCTCAATGCACTTTCACATCTAGCATCTCATTTGACCTAATTTCACTGCAAAATATTGTTAAGTGGCTTTCACTAATAAAGGCCTAGAAAGGTTAAGTGGTTTGTCCAGGGAGAAGCAGCCGATGAAGTACAGATTCATTGTTCTTCCTCTTAGGCCACAGCAATCTCACAATAAAAGAGACTACAAATTATGGCTTGCTGATTCTTCTAGGCCTGGCTAAAGCTTCGCTTTTCCTGTCAAGTCTCAGTCTAGAGAGATGTTTTCATTCATTTTTCATAGCTGTCACTTACCATCAGCTCTAGTGTAGCATCTTACTGGACTCTCATTCTGGCTGGGTTGTGAGCTCCTTGAGGTCAGGATTGTGGGCAGTTTTTTTTTACTGCTTTTGTCCTTTACTGTGCTCAGCTACGTAGGGTTCAGTCCCAGTCGATCTGACTCCAATGGCTGTGATTTTAAGCACAGCTGAGTCTGTGATTGGTGAATAACAGAATAATGTCAGATTAAAGTGAAAGTTGGGTTACAATTTTCCTATGGCAAAAGGAGCCAGAACAGTGGAAGTAGAATGAGAACTTGCAGCAGGAAAGGACATCCTTCAACTCAGCTTCTGCGGACTGGAGCCCTTTCAGCTCTATTTCGTGAAAGTTCACAATGAGCTGTTGTATTGTGGGCTCCCTCCTCAGAGACGGGCACCTTTAGTTTTGCAGGACCCTGAGCTCCCAGCAAGTCGCAGTTCCCCATGTTCTCAGAGCTCCCCCTGTTCTGTATCCTCACTCGATGTTTTGGTGCACTTTCAGCATCCCCTGAGGAAGCCTGCAGCCTACTGACATCATAAGATATTTATGTTTATTGTTAGTTATTTATTATTTTTGCGATTACCTCATAAGGTAACAATGTTTACTTCTATTACTCTTCTGTTCACAAACTTGCATAGAATTTGAATGATGGGTTGCAGCTTTATTTTCCCATGAGCAATTTTGCGGGATGTGAAGTTTGTCAGGAATGCATACAGGTGCTATGGAAGAAGAGCCTGTAAAATCACTCTCAATTTTCAATGCAGTTCCATCTCTCTTATCTGAAGCCATTGGGGCCAGGTATATTCTGAGATTTGTACGTATTTCTAGATTTTCGAAAGGCTGTGTATCATCATATACCATGTATAGCCAGCATGGTGTAATCAGACACGTTGCAGTAAGTGGGTAAATGATATAAATTATAAGTAGCGTTGTCTTAGCTTAGTCATATTTTGCCATCAAATGAGTTCTGAAAAGCACTTTTGGTTTTCAGAGCCTTTTGGAATTGGCTGCCTAGACACCTCTTGGAACCACTTCCTTTCTGCTGCTCTGACTGCATTGTCACATGGTGCCTTGTGAAGGTTGGCCTCTCAGAGAGGATGCAGGTCATGAGCTGCTAACCTTGGGCTTTCCACCAAGTGCATTTGGGTGATTTGACCACACGTTTCCACCAGAGGTGCACGCCTGTCCAAGTAAGGAAAAGCAAGGACACTGCATCTAACTTTCTCTCCCTTTCCATCTATTCCTAGTGGCTCCTTTCTCCTACGTGCCCAGCAAAGACTTCTCTGTGTCATATTGTCTTCCCGTGCTACCCTGTGACTTAAGATCTGATCCAGATATGCTATAAGGGAGACAGCTGTTTGAGTAAAACAAACTAAGACTTAAAATTGACTTCTGTCTTAGTCTGTTTGGCTGCTGTGACAAAATACCACAGACTGGGTAGCTTATAAACAAACAACATTTATTTCTCACGGTTCTGGAGGCTGAACGTCCAAGAGCAAGGTGTGAGCACTATAATCTCATATGGGGGAGGGGCTAGGGAGCTCTCTAGGGTCCCTCTTGCAAGAGCACTAATTCCATTCATGAGGACCCAGCCTTCACAACCTAATCACCTCCACCACTGACCCAAACACCATCACCTTGGTGGCTGGTTTCCACACAGGAACTCTGGGGGAGCAGGGGGACAAGCATTCAATGTATAACTTCTCTCTTTGAGGCTGAGTTCCACTTTCCCCAAGAACTGGAGATAATCAGGAATAAAATATTCAGTTTAATATTAAATAAATATTCAGTTTAATATTAAAAATATTAATCCCATTTTATTAACATGACAGTGTTTAAGAAGTGAATCACCTGACTATATATGTTTTATATATACATATACGTGTGTTTCATGTATGTATATATACATACACAAACATATTTATATTTTGGCATAGAATGTTTCTAGATTACATAGATGTTCATGACAGAGCGGAGCCTTATATTTTACCACCTTTTAGTGTAAGAGCCATTTTACTCATCAACCACTTAAAAACTTTTATGGGAATCCCAGTTTTAGGCGTACTCTAGCTGCAAGAGTAGTAAACTGCAAATATTTTATTTAGTGGTAAGATAGTGTTCTCTGTCTCCTCAGCCTGGTATCTCCTTTAATCTATTATTTAATGAATTCTAGAGTTAATGTGTTTTTGAAGTGGAGGGATTAGCTTAGGTATCTCATGCTCAGTACTTCAAAAATCAGTGCTGTCATCTCTCTCTCTCTCTCTCTATCACACTCACACACACACACATTGGCAAAATAAAAGTGACCCACTCAGCCACTTTTTGGCGGGGTTGGTAGTTGAGTAGTTTATCCTAGAGATGAAACATTTATTTAAATTTTGGAGAAGGGGATAGAAAGGTGCTGAGGGAGCACCTATGCTGAAATAGTAAAGTTCAAGTGACATAGAACTTACAGGAACAAATCCCTTCAGTACCTGTGGGCTGTTTGCGTAAGGAGGAAGCAGCGTCTACTCATCATCAGTGTGATTGCTTCAATACACATATCTGTGAGTGGCAAGCTGAACTCACTGCCAACACTTGCAAGATAAAATATGTGGCGTGACAACCACAGGGAGAAGAACTATTTCGCCAAGTGTTCTCCTCTAGCCATAATAATATTACAGGGATCAGATATTTTGAGCCCTGCTTCCTGTTAATATGAAGGGAGGATATGATGAGCCCTGACAAATATACCCACATGTTTTAGATATAGTATGTTTGAACCTTGGAATAGGGACATCCTAATAAATACTATTTCATAGTTTTAAGAATGAAAAGCAAGAATCTGAAAAAAGGAGAATACTTAAATTTATTCATTTGCCACTCTGCTCTGTGCTGATGGGGGATTTATATTTTTATTTTAAAACGTGTTGGAGACTCTTTATTGGCTCTCGGCTTCAAAGCAAATCAGGATAAAGTAGATCTATTTTCACTCTTTTAAAGAAAGGATTACTTAGTGAAGTGCATAGAATCTCATCATAAAGCACACTCCATAGAAACTGGTACCAAAGCATGGGCATCAGGTTTGGCATTCCATAGTATTTCTCATATTTGTTAGAAGTCATTTCTTTTACATACATTTTAAGCATGCATTGGTACTAGTTTACATATAAACTAGTATAACTTTCCCTATACTAAGTCTTTGAATCTACTCTTTTCTTGATGGACACTTGGGTTGCTTCCATATCTTGGCTATTGTAAGTGGTGCTGCTGTGAACATTGTGGGGTGCATGTATCTTTCCCAATTAGTGTTCTCGTTTTTTCTGGATATATACCCAGGAGTTCAATTGCTGGGTCATATGTTAGCTCTATCGATATTTTTAGTTTTTTAAGGAACCTCCATTCTGTTTTCCATAGTGGCTGCCCCAATTTACATTCCCACCAACACGGTATGAGGTTTCCCTTTTCTCCACATTCTCTCCAGCATTTATTATTTTTAGACTTTTTGATGATAGCCATTCTGACTGGTTTGAGGTGATACCTCATTGTGGTCTTGATTTACATTTCTCTAACAGTTAGCGATGTTGGGTGTCTTTTCATGTGCCGGTTAGCCAACTGTATGTCTTCTTTGGAAAAAGTCTGTTCAAGTCTTCTGCTCATTTTTTGACTGGATTGTTTGTTTTTTGGATACTGAGTTGTATGAGCTGTTTATATAGTTTGGATAGTAACACCTTGTCGGTCGCATCATTTGCAAATATTTTCTCCCATTCCATAGGTTTTCATTTTGTTTATGGTTTCCTTTGCTGTGCAAAAGCTTTTAAGTTTAATTAGGCCCTATTTGTTTATTTTTCTAAACAGGCAGTGTTTTTGCCTGGTGCAGGGCATGGTGGTTAAGAGAACAGGGCTGTAGAGGCAGAGTCCCTGTGCGGAAACTCCAGCACTACCATTCAACAGCTACATCAGCCTGAGCAAGTTACTAAACCTCTCTGTGTTGCCATTCTTTATGTGTAAAGTCAGGATAATAATAGTGCTAACATAGTAGTATTTTTAAGAGATATATGAGGATTAAATGAGTTAATCCATTTAAAACACTTAAAACTGTACCCTAAATGAAAATGAAGCAAGCACTAAAATTACCTACTACTTCCACTAAGTTTAGAATTGTCTATTTGCACCCATGTTCTTTTCACTTTTTGACAGTTTTGCAATTTCCCTTTTTGCCCCATCTCTTCTGTTTTGATTTTATAACTGGGCCTTGCAGGTGATGAAGAGTGGGAGTGACAGAGTTCCACTTCTAGGGAAGAGAATAGTGAATAAGACTGGCTACTCATGGAGCCTACATTCTAAGGAGAGCACACAACATAAATGAACAAGGTAAATTCACAGTGATGGGATTGGGATTCACGAGGGTGAAATGCATGTAGTTACTTTAGATGACGTGACTGGAGATCTAAATGTTGAGAAGAAGGCAGGCATGCAAAGTTTTGGTAGAAGAACATTCCAGAGAGAGGAACCAGGGATTAGCAAGTTAAGGAGTTCTGAGGTACAGACTGGCTTGGTCTGTCCAAGAAATACAAAGTATATCCTGCATGGCTGGAGCATATTGAACCATGGAGAGTGTGACCAGAGGGAAGGCAAAAGAGAGAGGCTGGAGCAAGACTACGAGAGCTTGCAAATCAGGGGAAGGAATTTGGATTTAGAGCAGAGTTTCTCAACTGCGGCATTATTAACATTTGGACCAGGTACTTTTTTGCCATGGGGACCGTGCTGTGCATTGTAGAATGTTTAGCAGCATTAAGCCTCTACCCACTAAATGCCAGTAACATTTACCCCTAATTGTGACAATTAAATGTCTCCACATGTTGTCAAATAGCCCTGGAGGGACAAAATTGCCCATGGCTGAGACATACTGATTTAGAGTATTTTCAACAGGAAATAATATGATCTGATTTACATTTGAGAAATATAATTTTGGTCAATTTGTAGAGAACAGAGTGTAGAGAATAACAAATGGAAGTAAGGAGATTGGTTCTAGGAAGGAGATGGTAGTGTTTGCAGTTGTGTGATGTCAGTGGAGATATCTATATTAACAGCTAGTATTTCTTCTTGATAAGATGTGAATAAAATAAGATGTGAATAAAAATGTAAAAAGCAACAGCACAACACCTGGTACAAGAGTAGACACTCAGTAATTATGTATGTTGAATGAGTAAATGAATGAATGAATTATGGTTATCTCAGGATATAAAGTCCATGGTCAGTATAATGGTGGCTTTGGCTTAATTTTGAATAATGAGCTGATAGATGAGAATGGTATGGTTGTTGAAGATTGACTCTGTCAACAGTGTAGGGCCCTTAAATACAGACTGAATCATTAGCGGGAAGCCCTAAGCCTAGAAAAGACTCAATTTTGTAGTCTTATCCTAAACTTGATTACAGAAAAAAACATTAAGGTAGTTGAACTATTGTCAGGGGAAACAGTGATTATTTGCAGCAGTGGATAAAAGCCATCTTCTTTTTGCATTTTGCATTCTAAAACATGCTCTGTCTGAGAACCAAAACCTTTTAACCTAAGCTGACAAAATTGGCTTGGATCTGCACTGAATTTTTTAAATCAGTTTTTGGTTGTGATGATTCTTGAGGCTATTTACTGTGGAATATCCATCTGCCCATTAATACAAAAGTGTACAAAATGACAGAGGACACTGTCCCATAGTGAGGGATGAATGACAAAAGGTTTGGAGGCTCCAGTTTAAATGTTTCTTTGGGTTTTTCTGGAGGATGCAGAGCTGTACTGGAAATCTCATAAGAATAAATTTTCCTGTGATGTGTCTTTACTTTCTCCTGCCAACTGGATTGGAAATATCACAAATAAAAGTGTTTCTTGTGGTATTTTCACATATCTTATTCTAGTTCCAAGAAAAACAATATATGTGAAATATATAACTATAAAAGACTTCATCTGAAAAATGATCAATCTTCAGGGATGTTTAATTCATTTCAAGATTTAGGTAAAAGCCAGTGTCTTCCAGTTCTTCTGTTAAATCTAAATTTACAATTGGCTTCAGGTGGTTGCCATTGGTTTGCCAAAAGATTACCATATCAAGGGTCTCCTCCTAGTTCATGAGATCTGGGTACTCGGTGAATTCTACAAAACTTGCATAAAGTGCTTTTTTGAAAAAAATTTTAAGTCATTGATTCTTGTTAGGGATTTGAAGGGCAAAAAACTGGAAAAGGAAGTAAAAACATTAAATGTGATCAGATGCCTTAAAATGAGGTTTGAAAACTTGAATGGGATTTCCAGGAAACATTGAGAAATGGTAGTGCTCTTTATCAGTGACTGGAGGGCAGGCTGGAGGAGAATGACAAGTCTTTTGCAATTATTTAGTAATGCTTAGTGGACTGGGCAGCTATTAAAATAATGTGCCTCCACCTTTTTTATCATTTAAAAATTATAGAGAGATAATTTCCTACATAATCTACTTTATCCCAGTTTTAAATAAGACAATAAAATATCATTGAATCAAGGACTATGAATCCCCATCGTACTAGAAAGAAAATATATTTTGCTATTAATACTCTTAGTTTGGGAAACAAGTAGAGACATTTAGCATAGGTCATTTGCACTTTCTACCCCTTCATCACATGCTTGTTAAGATGAATATACAAACAAATAACTATTGAATGTGCCAGACTGAAGCAACCTCAAGTAAGACATCATTATTGGAGTTCCTATTCAAAGCCAAAAGAATGTTTTGCAATGTTTATAGTTTTCTTTTTTGTTTGCAATCACTTTTATTTCTTTCACTGACAGGAAAGTATAGTCCTTTGTTCATGCTAGGGCCCAAGTATCATTATCCAGTTTCTGTTTCCAGTTTAATAAAATATGTATTTACATAGGCAAATTCCAACCAAATTAACAGCCTTGGAGCATAAAATGTGATAGGTGTGACCTATTTACACAAAGGCCACTTGTTCTTTCTTTGGGTTTTATGCTCTTTTTGTGGGTAGTCAGGGAAAAGCTCATAGGAGAGCACTCATCACCAGGGAAAAGAAGAACTTTTGCATGGGGGATTGTGATCTTCTCAGGCAGCAGGGGCTCAACTGTCTCGGGTTGGTGAGGAAGGGGTGGCAAAAACAACGTAAATGGGGAGATGAGTTGTACCCACCACAGGGAGAAGAAGCAAGTTGAACAACTTAAAGTCTTTCAAGATAAATTAATCACCATGGCATGAGTGATAAAGACTGAACAGGTTATATTTTTAGTTAAAATATGTGACCAGTGGGAAAGCATGCTGATGAAATTAGCAGACCAGTTGTTTCTTTTCTGTGGTCATGATCTTTGAATAATTACTTTCACTATGCCTCCAAAATAAGTCCTGATCTGGGGATGCTGTTTAAACTGTTCCTTTGTCAGCGTATCACGAAGTTGCTGGAGAGTGTATGCCCTCACTTTCCATCCCCTTTTATCCAGTTAGCTGCTTCCCTTCCCATTTAAGACTTCCTCAGAGAAGCCCACCCTGTCTCTCTCTGTACCGCCCCCTCTCCAGCCCAACTAGGTCAGATTCTCCCTTTGTATCTTCTCACAGGTCCCTAAACTTTTTTTTACATTGTTTCAGTTATATTTAAATATTTATTGGGGAGGTATTAAGATGGCGGAATAGAAGGTCGTGGAATTCGCCTGTCCTCACAAGTACATCAAGAATACATCTACAAATGGAACAATTCTCATAAATATTTATTTTGTGATTTTTAAATCTCTATCTTCATTAACTATCAGAATGAGAATGTTTGTCATTTTTGTCACAACTGTCCCCATTTCTTGGTTCAATCTTTGACACATATGGACCTAAAAGTTTTCCATGTACAGGCATACCTTGTTTTATTGTGCTTTGCTTTACTGCGCCTTGTAGATACTGCATTTTCTTTTCTTTCTTTTTTAACAAATGGAAGATTTGTGGCACCCCTGCCTTGAGAAAGTCTATCAGCACAGTTTTCCCAACAGCATTTGCTCACTTCATGTCTCTATGTCACATTTTGGTAATTCTTGCAATATTTCAAACTTTTTCATTATCATTATATCTGTTATGGTGATCTTTGATCAGAGATATTTGATGTTACTTTATAATTGTTTTGGGCACCACTAACCGTGCCCATATAAGATTGTGAACTTAATGGATAAATGTTGTGTGTGTTCTGACTGCTCCACCCACTAGCCATTTCCCCATCTCTCTCTCTCCTTGGGCCTCTCTATTCCGTGAGACACAACAGCATTAAAATTAGGCCAGTAAATAACCCTACAATGGCTTCTAAGTGTTCAAGTGAAGGGCAGAGTCTTACGTCTCTCACTTTAAATCAAAAGCCAGAAATGATTAAGCTTAGTGAGGAGGGCGTGTTGAAAGCTGAGATAGGCCAAAAGCTAGCCCTCTTGCCCCAGTCAGCCAAGATGTGAATATAAAAGAAAAGTTCTGAAGGAAATTAAAAATACTACTACGGTAAACACACAAATGATAAGAAAGCACAACAGCCTTATTGCTGATATGGAGAAAGTTTTAGTTGTCTAGATAGAAAATCAAACCAGCCACAACATTCCCCTAAGCCAGAGCCTAATCCAGAGCAAGGCCCTAATTCTTCTCAATTCTGTGAAGGTGGAGAGAGGTAGGGAAGTTCAAGAAGAAAAGTTTGAAGTTTGGTCCATGCGGTTGAAGGAAAGAAGCCATCTCTATAACATAAAAATGCAAGGTGAAGCAGCAAGTACTGATGTAGAAATTGCAGCAAGTTATCCAGAAGATCTAGCTAAAATCATTAATGAAGGTGGCTTCATGAAACAACAGATTTTCAGTGTAGATGAAACAACCTTCTATTGGAAAAAGACGCCATCTAGGATTTTCATAGCTAGAGAGAAGTCAATGCCTGTCTTCAAAGTTTCAAAGGGCAGGCTGACTCTCTTATTAGGGGCTAGTGCTGCTGGTGACTTGAAATTGAAGCCAATGTTCATTTACCATTCTGAAAATACTAGGGTCCTTAAGAATTATGATAAATCCATTCTTCCTGTGCTCTGTAAATGGAACAACAGAGACTGGATGACAGCACATCTGTTTACAGCATAGTTTACTGAATATTTTAAGCCCACTGTTGAGCACTTGTGCTCAGGAAAAAAAAAAAAATTCCTGTCAAATATGACTGCTCACTGACAATGCACCTGGTCACCCAAGAGCTCTGATGAAGATATACAACAAGATTAATATTGTTTTCATACCTGTTAACACAACATCCATTCTACAGCCCATGGATTAAAGAGTAATTTCGACTTTCAAATCTTCTTATTTAAGAAATACATTTCATTAGGCTATAGCTGCCATGGAAGGTGATTCCTCTGATGGATCTGGGACAAGTCAATTGAAAACCTTCTTGAAAGGATTCACCATTCTAGATGCCATTAAGAACATTTGTGATTCGTGGGAAGGGGTCAAAATACCAACATTCACAGGAGTTTTGAAGAAATTAATTCCAACCCTCATGGATGACTTTTAGGGGTTAAAGTTTTCAGTGGAAGAAGTAACTGCAGATGTGGTAGAAATAGCAAGAGAACTAGAATTAGAAGTGGAGTCTAAAGATGTGAGTGAACTGTTTCAATCTCATGATAAAACTTAAACAGATGAAGAGTTGCTTTAATGGATGCGCAAAGAAAGTGGTTTCTTGAGATGGAATCTACTCCTGGTGAGATGCTATGAAAATGACTGAAATGACAACACAGGCTTTAGAATGTTACATAAACTTAGTTGATAAAGCAGCGGCAGGGTTTGAGAGGATTAAGTCTAATTTTGAAAGAAATTCTGTTGTTGGTAAGATGCTATCAAACAGTTTTGCAATATGCAACAGTATTGCATATTGATTTTATGAAATCATTCATAAAAGGAAGAGTCAATCGATGTAACGAATTTCATCATTGCCTTATTTTAAGAATTTACCACGGCCACCCCAGCCTTCAGCCACCACCACCCTCATCAGTCAGCAGCCCTCAACATCAAGGCAAGACCCTCCACCAGCAAAACGATTATGACTCACCGAAGGCTCAGATGATGATAAGCATTTTTATTCATAAGGTATTTTTCACATTGTTTTTTAAGACATAATGCTATTGCACACTTAACAGACTACAGTATGGTGTAAACATAACTTTTATATGCACTGGGGAATGAAAAATTCATGTGACTCGCTTTATTGTGGTAGTCTGGAACCAAACCGGCAACATTTCCAAGGTATGGCTGTATAAATAAATAGCCCACTCCTTACTCCACAGCATTTGAAACCATCTAAACAAGTATTTTACCCAAATGCTGTGTATCTGTTATCTCTGGCTAAAAAAAAAAAAAAAAGTTGTTTTTGATCCTGAGCTATGTTATACTTTGCTCTTCATGATTTTGCTTCCCATCCTAATGCATTTTTTAATTTAAAAACCAAAGTTCTGATCCAGGGTGTAGTACTGGTTTTTAGAAGTTGAGATGTTACAAGAATTCAGTTCACAGCATTGGTGAAATGTATATGGCATTGTATTTTTTTTTTTTTCTGACTTCATTGTAAGCCTCTGGAAGAATAATGCATACCTGTCTGTCAGTTAAAAAAAAAAAAAGATCAAAAAACTTTATTTTACAACTAGTCATATACTGAATTCAGGTTTAAAATTTCACTGTTTCATATAAGTTTATCTAAGAGAGAGATTGACTGCAGGCCATGGATGGGAAGTGATTCACATCCAGTTCCGATAGGCAGGTAACTTGACCACTAGGCAGAGAGTTTATGTTAAAGCCAGTAAGTCTTTACAAAAAGTTGACCTGAATTGGATTTACTATATAACATACAAACTGAAGTGAGAAAGAAAATTCTTCATTTTGGGGTTCAGGGATGGGGAGGAGCACATATGCACATACTTAATGGTCTTTTATATTAATGCTCTGGACTCATTTTTCCCCTCCTATAACAAAACCAAAGTATTATTCTATGACCTAGGATTGACTTCCTGTAAATGTACATTTTACTGATAAGTTATAAATAGTTTATGATGATTTTAAATTAAAACCAGAAGTTAAATTTGGAAAGTGGAAGAGATAAATAATTCAACTCTCAGAAATGTAGTGTCTTAAACTGCCATATCATATATTAAATCAAAAACTTTCCAGGGACTCTCTCTGGCTGTGATCAGAGCTATTCTTAGCAGGGCCAGTGTCTACTCTCGTCGTTGGAATCTATGACTTTTGCTTTGGTAATTTTACAGTCACTGGGGCTGTTTACATTGAAACACCCACTCTGACTCTCACATTAATAATTATTAATGATATAATAGTTAAAAGTGGGAGCTCAAGTCCCTGGGCATTTGGGGATATTTCAATAGACTCAGACAGTCCAAAGCATAGGTAATTATATATCAGGGCTGTTTATAATGATCACAGGGGACAAATAATTACCTCTAAAGTACTGGGAATAAGATTAAGTGTAGGAATAAATAATGTGCTAATGACTGGATGAATAAGGCATAGGTGAGGAGGGGTGAGCTCCTCGAATTTACAATATTGGTCCCTCTGTCCCTTTCAGAGACATGGTGGCATGGGAGAAACTGCATAACTGACCTTCCTTAATTTCAGTTGCCGTATCTATCAAATGGGGTTACTAAAGTTTATTTTGTAGGGTGAGTATTAAAAGATGCAATGTAGTACATGACTGATGCTCTATAAGTAGGTGCTTAATAAATGATCTATATTATTTAAGAGGTAGTATAATGGTATGATTCAGTGTCCTTGCTTTACTACTTACCAGCTTTGTGATAAGATCATTAATTTCTTAAGGCTTTTCCTGTCATCTTTAAAATAGGAAAAATAACACCCAAATTGCAGAACTATTTGAGGAATAAAATGAGTTAACATCTGTAACATTCTAAGCATATTAGCTGGCATGTGGTTAGCTCTAAATAATGGCAGCTTTAATTGTAATTGTTAACATAATAACCATAACAGTGAATAGTGATATACATCATTCTTGATATGCCTGAGTTTTTTTAATCTCTAGAATTAAATTTCCCTAGAGCAAAAGTGCTCTTTGCATCAGGTGGCAATACTATAAAGAAAAATCTAGCCATTACCACTATGCAGTAAGAAAGGAGCAATGACTTTGGAAACTGGAAAGACTGCCCAGTGGGAATTTGGCCTTTGTGTTTTATAGAGAGGACACTAAGTAGGGATAATAAGCATTATTGTCTTCAAATATATATTTTATACTTTCTTGTTTTCAATGTGCTTTGAGGCAAAGAGATGCCAGACTGTAAGTCCTAAAGACCTAACAATATTTTTTTTTTAAGAAAGGTCTTGCTATTTCAGTCATTTCTGTCACATATTCATTGTTTTCAGGAAGTGGCTTTAGTTTTCATTTAATTTATATACAAACTGGATTAGGTGTGTGCTATGCCCATCATGACCCCAGAAGCGGTAGGTGGTAGCTAATTACCATCCTAATGTTTAGTGACCAGTTTTCCAAAATATAAAACAAGACCTACTAGAGAATATAAGAAGCATTAACCAATTAGCTAACTAGTCCCAAACACTTCTATGCATGCAAGCAAATACTTTCAAAATTACCTTTGGCTATTTGAGTCTTCAAGGTAAACATTACATTAAGAGAAACACTCTTTTGCATTCAAGTCTTTACACTGTTACACTCATTTGTATCCATTTAGTAGGCTGATTCATGCTAATATACCTATAGGGAGAATTCTTATCTGTGTGTATTTTTATTTTCATTGCTAGAGCTCTCCAAATGTAACCAAATGGAAAAGTAAGATAACCAATCAATAGGTAATATTCTTAATTTTAGAGTTGTTACTCTGTACGGTCTAAAGTATACACGTACAATCTGTCCACATTGAACACCAAAAAAGAAAAAAAATGTTGGGAGTGGAGTGGGGCGATGACAGAAATTTTTACTTTTTCAGACTTTCAGTGTCAGTTATTATCCTGAACTCTGAGTGGCCAACAAACTGTATTCCCTCCCAGGGAGAGAGAGCTTCCTTTCTAAACTATCAACTCTTTCTGGGATCTAGGTCACTCACCGTATACCTTTGGTAGCGGGACAAGTTGGTGTTCTTTAAAGACTGTACAAGGCAAAGAATTTCCAGCAGACTGCTCCGGTATTACAATTACTGCTAATGTGGGGACGAAAGGCATGTAAATGGGCTTCAAGGAGAGGTTTTGTTTTCATTTCCCTACTTTAGATTGTTAGGGGTAAATAATGTTCAGATATCGGCAACTTCGTATGCCTAATAGTTTGTGAACCAATAGTGTGTTAGGTTTTGCTTTATTCCTAGGAGGATCTCTGAATGAAAATGTAACATGCTGAGAATAAACTTATGAAGGTTATTTTCTTAGTCAGTTCACAGAACGTTTAATCACTGTGTTTACTGGTCTGTTATTCCAATTGTGAGGATCTTGAATATAGAAATTGACTTATCTTTTGGGCCTTGTCTCAGCTCAAATTTAACTTCTACAGAGAAAGATTCTCAGACTCTCCACCTTCATCTCTATTTTGTCTCAAAATAATGCTTATCACAGTTTTAAAATTCTATAGAATATTATTTGAGTGCAGTTGCATTAACCTTTACAAACTGCTCCTTTCTTCCCTCAGACTACCGAAAAGAATCCATAATTTTACAGGCTCCTCAATCCTAGGTCGACTCTTAGACGTTTGTGATGCAAAATCTGAGAGAAAGTGGGGGAGTTTGCTGGAGGTTAAAGCAATCTACCCAGTAAGGAAGTGAGAGAGAGTGAAGGGAGTGAGGATATGGTGTAAAAGACAAAAGGAATGAGGGTACAGAGCAGCTGCTATAAAGTAAGTCTATTGATATTTGCCACTAAACATATGTATATAAATATATTTATATATTACTATTATTATTAAAGAAATGACCGATACTTTGAAAATATATTTTATTTCTAGAGGAAAAAAATAGTAAAATCTGAAACTTAAAAAATGTAATATTATAGTTCAAATCTCATACCATAAAATATCCATATAAACTAGATACCCATTAAATTGAAAAGTACCTAAAAAATTTGCAAATTTTCTTCTTTCTTGCAGAGTGTTTTGCTTCTATAGTATATTTGGCTATAAGTAATAGCCCATAAGAGAACTTTGTAGTTGTGGCAACTCTTTGGCAAGATACCTTTATTCTTCTCAGATAATAATTTGCTGGCAAAATGCAGCCATTCTAGCTATAAATAATATAAAAATTTTAAAAATATGTGCAGAAAATTACTTATATAATCCTAAATTGTCCACAGGGAAACAGAGTTAATGAGCTTGGAGAAAAACGTTTTGAAGAGATAGCTATTTAAACATATAGAAATAAAATGTAAAATTAACCATAAAAATACTGTGCTTGAAAAGTATAAAAGTTTGAGTGGCTCAGGTCCCCTCATAAAATACTTAAGGAATTTGAATTCATATGCAAGTTGGATTGGGTCCAACTGCTTGAGATGTATCTTTATTTTGAAGGAAGGTTTTCGGAAAGTCAGAATGCCTCCCTAACTCTGCCTTCTCAATAATAAAAAGTGTTACCATTTACTGTCAGAGCACTGACTCAGACTCCAAGCAAAAATAGAAAGTCAAAGGAAATGAAGATCACATTAAACATAATGCCACCACTGGACCATTCATCAGTTCATCATCTTTTGGACCGTTTGATTTGAAAAGATCTGTCCTGCAGCTGGCTGTCTGGGGAGCCTAAAAGCACTGAGGAGGGCGTAATTGTATTCCAATGGCATTTAGACTTGCTGCTGATAGTTTAATTAATATTTTATATTCTCTTTATATTCTCAGGTCTTTCATCAAAGGAGAGATTTAGAAGAGTTCAAAGGAAGGTTTTTATTATACTAGCTATGAGAGGTAAAAGCATTCATTGATCTTAGAGGAAAAATTAAGCTGTGCAAAAAAAATTTTTTTTCCTAAGTTAAATGTGAAGGCAGGGCAAGGGTTGATAGTCAGTTTTTTGAACAGTTCATTAGTCTATACTGGGGTCTTAACTTGTAATTTCGTAAGGGAAATTATCTGTAAGGGAAGCCTATCTCAGACTTCAGAATTTTCTTCAAAATGCTTTCTCTGAAGGCTATATCAAAGCAGAAATTGTTTGACATGGCTCAGTATTAATTTATTATACTAAGTGAGAGGCTTTGGGCTAGCAAACCTAAGTTCAGTTACAAATCATGGTTCAAATGCCATATTGAAAGGAGAGGGAGGTCGGACGAACTGCTCAAGGTAGAGCTCCCACTCAGTATGAGAGTTTAGGAAGTGAAGCTGCTTCCTCATTCATAATGCTAATGAAAGGAAAATCCTAGGACTTGGTTTAAATAGATTAATGGGCTGCTATATTTTAAAATTGCTGACAGTTTGTTTTGGCACTTCAAGAAGCACTGTAGCATTCACGCACAATAAATTATGAACGATAAGTGATCATCTAGTTTAGAATGAGATAATGGTGTGTTTATGTCAGAGAACTTAATTTAGGCAATCATGTTCCCGGCACTAAGCAAACATGCCAGGCTTGGGAAACTATGAAATGGCCATACAAGAACCCAGGGGGGTGAACATGGTGGCAATCAAGGCCATAAAGACATGGACTACCTTTCATGTTTTAATTTGCATCAGTGCATTTGAGGTCTAAGAGCAGAAGTTGTTTTCCAGCATCTGTCAGACAAACCCATGTGTTTCATTTTGTTTGTTTGGTTTTTTTTAGAAGATAAAAAAGTTGTAAAGCATGAGGACTTGCCTAACAGCTGGACTACAGTCTTCGCTGGGTTAAGCCTCTTCCTAATTCCGTATTCGTGACTGTAGATTTGCAGGACTCAAATTCTCATGTTTTGTGACTTCAGTCTCTAGAAGACATTATAGGATGAAAATTGGGTCATTCTTCAGAAATAAAAATCTAGTAAGGGCATTATTTAATTCCAAACCACTATGACACTACGTTTGGCTTTCTCTTCCAAGGAAATGATACTCAGAGAATTTGGCATGGTCCTACTTCTGTAACACTAAGTCTTTTCTATCTTATGAGATTGAAGCTCTAGGGGTCTTTTATCACTGGTCTTTGGATGTCCAGCGCAAATCCCCTTTTTGCTTCACCTTTTCTGCTCCCTTGAAGGTTTCATTCTATGTAGCACTGGCATCAGATAGGATACTTTATTTAATCATTTATTTATTCAGTAATATTTATTCAGTATTGACTATGTGCCAGACATTGCTGTATGTCTGTGCTTTCCAATAGGGAAGCCACTCACATGTGCCTACAGAGCCCTTGAAATACGGATAGTCTGGATTGAGATGCAAAGTACGCACTAGATTTTACAGATATACCACACAAAAAAGAAGGTAAAATATTATATTAATATTTTTATATTGATTATGATTTAACATGTAATCAGTATAAACCTTGCTGAGAAACAATAAAAGCAGTAACTTTGTTTTACCTGAAAATGTCTACAAAGCATGGATATTGAGGCTCTGAGTGTCTTGGAGCTAGTCTGTCATTGACACAAGGTGAAAACCACAGGGTTCCCTCATGGTCAGAAACCACCTTATCTAGATGCAAAGATCTGAAGAGGAAAGATGTTGACCCGAGGATGTCCACTGTCATGGGTTGAATGGTGGACTCCCCATAAGATAGGTCCACATTTAAATCCGTGGGAGTTGTGTATACGACCTTATTTGGAATAAGGGTCTTCGCAGATGTAATTAAGCTAAGGATCTCAAGATGAGATCATCCTGCATTGTCTGAGTGGGCCCTAAGCCCAATGACAAGCGTTTACAAGAGACGAAGAAAAGACAGAAATCCAGAAGAAGGAGGAGATTGGAGTGATAAAGCCACGAGCCAAGGACAGCACGGAGCCACCAGAATCTGGAAGAAGCAAGGGAGGATTCTCCCTTTAGGGCCTGCAGAGGGAGAGCCTTCAGTGGCTGCTAACACTTTGATTTTGGGCTTCTGACCTCCAGAACTGTGAGGGAATAAATTTCTGTTTTTTTAATCCACCACGTTTGTGGTAATTTGTTGTGGCAGTCCTAGGAAACTAACACATATGCTCTTTTTTTCCCCCCTGAAACTCATGGACTAGATAAATCACTACACTTTACCTTGAGAAAAACTGAGAGAATTAATCTAAGGTCCTTCATGTAGAAACAAAGATATTCCTACGTATA
Source organism: Balaenoptera physalus (assembly GCF_965194825.1). Taxonomy (NCBI): domain Eukaryota; kingdom Metazoa; phylum Chordata; class Mammalia; order Artiodactyla; family Balaenopteridae; genus Balaenoptera; species Balaenoptera physalus. The sequence goes on along the minus strand of NC_138884.1, from coordinate 118,627,918 downwards.
GAAGGATGGTCTCTTTGCACTTTACCCTGTAGTTCAGTTTCAGCCTTTACTCACATTATTTCGCCCACGTTCTTATCCTTAGTTTGTGACAAACCCTATCCAACTTCTTCTTAAACCCTACCCCAAGATCAAAACAACTCCTTCACACATTGCTCTACATTTTACTACTGTTTATTTCATTTACTCAACAAATATTTTGAGAATCATTTCTATATGACAGTAAATTGAAATATTTTTCTTGGGATACATTGTGAACAAAACAAAGATCTCTGCCCTCTGGGATCTTAATTTCTAGTAGAGGCAGAGACGATATATAACAACAATAAATAATAGAACATATTACGGATTAGGAAGTGTGTGGAGCACAGAAGAAGTTGAGCAGGGTAAGTGGACCCAGGAGTACTGGGGGTGGGAGACTGGTTGCAGTATTGATTACGGTGGTCAGGGTGGGCGTCGTTGAGAAGATGACATTTGAGCAAAGACTTGAAGGAGGTGAGGAGTTAGCCAAGCAGATATCGTTGGGAAGAACATTCCAGGTAGAGAGAACAACTAGAGAAAAGACCTTAAGGCGGGAGCATCCCTGGTGTGTGTGAGACAGAGGCCAATAGGGTGGGAGCAGAGTGAGCAAGGGACAGAGAGGTAGGAGAAGAGGTAATGCTGGGCAGCATGTAGGACCCATGAGGCTGTTGTAAGGAGCTGGTATTTTCTTTGGGTGAAAGGGGGAGAGCTTTAGAGGGCTTTGCACAGGGAGAAAATACTCTGACAAATTTTAAAAAGTTATTTTGACTAGTGTTGAGAGTGGGCCATGGAGGTGGCAGGGGTGGGAGCAAGGATAGAAGCCGAGAGGCCTGTTAAGAGGATGTTGCCATTGAGAAATAATGTTGGCTCAGACCTGGGTGGTCAATGGAAGTGGTGAGAAGAAGTGGCCTTATGTATATCATTTGAAGGTACAGTCAGCAGGAATTTTGATAGATGAGATGCAGGGTGTGAAAGAGAGAGAGGAATCAAGGTTGATTCTATAAATTTGGCCTGAACATCTGGAAGAATGGAGATAATTTCAATGACAGAGGAAAGACTGTAAGGAGAGTAAATTGGGGGGGTTATTACTCATTTCCAAGTGAATTTTCTCATAATATAATTAGCCTGAGTTAGTGGCTCCATCAGCAGGGAAATTAAGAGTGATGCATGCATAGTTCATTCTCATTGAACTCTAGGGTGTTCTTGGCTCACCCCATTATGGTAATAGCAAAGATCCAAGCTTTCTGTAGTTTACCTCTTATGAGTCTGACTCTCTATGAAATCCTGAGGACCTGCATATGGTCTCTTGAAATTATTGATTTCATACTTAAGAGTTTCTTTTGGCTAATCTTCATTCCTTTCCTCCTCTGACATGGTAGATTCTCTTTTTAATTAATAATAGCTGCCTTTCACATTTTTCTGAAGAGCATTCCAGTTTTCTTTCAAGGACTCCTCTCCCCTGTTACTTCCTACATTGTTGGTTATAATCTTAGTGAAAGTTAGAACTTGCTTCTTCAGCCTCCCATTCATTCTCTTCTCCTACACTATTCTTCCAATAAATTCCCTTAAGACAATCAAAGTTGGTTTTCATGATTACAGTGAAGAACACTGGCAGATAGATATATCTTTATTTAAATGAGGGAAGGGATACAATTTACTTTTTAACATTAGAATTCCATGTTACAAAGGTTGTTGAATGCTCATTTCAGAACGTTAATTTACATATCTTATGTGGTTTTATGTGCAACAAACCTCATGAGTTTTAATCCTATGACATCGTCAACAAATATTATCAGAGTTCAGTGGGATGGCTTCTGGTCAGCTCCCTAGGCTGAGTTTTCTTTGCTCAGACTAAGCTCAGTTGGGTTCATGAGCTAAGTTGTCTCTACAAAGACAGTTCTGAAAGGGATTTTACATGGAATCGTAATTTAGTCACCACTGGCATATATTCAGTCATTTAATAATTCTTCAACTTTGTCTCAGAAGTTATGATTTGTTCTTCTTTTTGTCTTAACTTAGGTTTATTTTTAGTGCTTTCTTCAGCTCTTCCAGTTGTTCAATACAGTGAATACAGCAATACAATGAACCCTAAGGAGAAAATGTTTCTATTTATTTTCTTTTAGATTCTGAGTCTACTCATTTTTGGATCCTGAGTTTAATCCTGAGTCATTATTATTTATCTCCTGGGTCCAATGGACCCCTTTTATTAAAAAAACACTTTTAGGCCATTTAACAAAGAAATTATAGAAGTAAGAATAAGGGGGATAGTGAAAAATAGCTATATTAAGATTTTTATTTTTTATTATTAATTTTTTTGGCTGTGCTATGTGGCTTGTGGGATCTTAGTTCCCCACACCAGGGATCGAACCTGGGCCCAAGGCAATGAAAGCACCGAGTCCTAACCACTGGACCACCAGGGAATTCCCTATATTAAAAATTTTAATAAGAATTTAAACAGCAATTGCATTGCGAGATGCAATACTTTTGAAAACTTTGATGACTTTTAATTTTGTTGAAGAGAGGATTTCCATCTTCTTTCCTCCATAATTATAAAACATTTTTATTTTTAGATTTATAAACACCAATTAGAATGATTATTTCAGTGAATTTTTTTGTTTATACATTATATATTTCCTTCCAATTATCTTTGTATACAGAGCTGCTCTAGTAATTTTTCATTTATGAATCATATCAAGTAAATTTTGGTGCACAAACATCCCTAAATGAGAATACTCATCCTTTTAGAATATCAGTATGGTCTAGGTTCTTGTTGTGGGTTACTGCAAGATGAAGTTTCTCCTGTTAAAGGATTACCTGGCTAAGAATACCATATTTTCTTACTGTCAAGCACTGTTCTAAGCACTTCAAATATATTAACTCATTTAATCATTTAATCTTCACAGCAACCATATGCAGTAAGCACGATCAGTATCCCATTTTATAAAAGAGGAGACTGAGGTACATAGAAGATCAGTAACTTGTCCAAGGTCACACACTTAGTGAGTCGCAGAGCCATATTCAAACCCAGGCAATCTTCTCTTAACCAGTACCCTTACTCTCTGTAAGAATAAACAGCCTGGCCATATGCTCACAAATCCTGTAACAGTCTGGAAACAACAGTATTCAAAATGGAGGGCAAGCCTTAAAGGAGGGCCATGTAAAACTTCCCAACCTGTGCATTACAAGTGGTTAACAGGTCTTTTTGTACATTGACTATCAGTCTATCAGAAGTTTCCTCTTAGTGCATGAACAGGTGCCTCTATTTACCCACAAATGCTGCATTATTTTCTATGTAATATGACCTGAAAATGGTTGAGAATTTCTGGTTTTCTCTACTTATATCAACTCTCAGTATACCATCAGGGCCCATTGGATCCAATATTAGTTTTTTTTAAAAATTTTATTTATTTATTTATTTTATTTTTTGAATTTATGGCTGTGTTGGGTCTTCGTTTGTGTGCGAGGGCTTTCTCTAGTTGCGGCAAGTGGGGGCCACTCTTCATCGCGGTGCGCGGACCTCTCACTATCGTGGCCTCTCTTGTTGTGGAGCACAGGCTCCAGACGTGCAGGCTGAGCAATTGTGACTCACGGGCCTAGTCGCTCTGCGGCATGTGGGATCTTCCCAGACCAGGGCTCGAACCCGTGTCCCCTGCATTGGCAGGCAGACTCTTAACCACTGCGCCACCAGGGAAGCCCCAATATTAGTTTTTAAGTTTCTTTTTTGGTCACTGTGTTTGTAAATATTGATATTTCATGAATTTTATCCTTTCTTAAAGATCTCGCACAGAGCAAAGAGAAGACCTAACAAAAAGAGGAAGGCTGGATATATGAGAGAGAAGGGTAAAAGATCAGGTTCACTCATAGAGTAGGAAGTGGGGACGAGGGGCATTCAAATGGAGGCAATACTTTGGGTTAATGTATTATTTGACTTATTCATTCAACATATATTTACTGATCACCTACTATTTACTGGGCCCTTGTGAGGCTCAGAATAAAGCAGTGACCATCATATACATGGATCCCAATCCTCATGAAGCTTAGAGTGTAGCAGGAAATGTGGACGTGAAACCAGTAATTACAAGTGTGATAAATGTTATGAAAGGAGAAGCATGTTTCTGGATCTCCTTCCCTAAATCCTTTTCCTCCACGTTAAGCATCTGTGAGCCCTAGGGCTTTCTCCTGTGTCTTCTTACGTTTTCATTCAAAACCTGTCTTAGGACTCTCATCTAAATCCAAAGTCACTTAGCCAACATACATGATTGTTTTCCAAATATGCATCTCTTGCTCTCTCTCCTGAGATTTAGACTGATATATTCAGCTGCCTGTTCTACCTTTACCCACTGAGGTCTAGTTGGCATTTCAGACTCAACTGGACTGAAAATGAACTCATTATTCTTTCCTCAAAAGCTGTTTCTCCTAACATACTGTACCTGATGTTAATGAATGGCAATGTGATCCACCCATTTCCCAAGTGAAAAGCCTGGAAGTTTCTAAAGACACTTCTGTCTTCTTCAGCTCCCATCTCTGATGGCCACATATTTCTATCAATTGATTGTTTTTCCTTTCTCAATGTCTTATTTCAGGCCATCATAGCTTTTTGCCTGCGTCACTGCCGTTATATTTTATGCTAATTTACACTACAGGCAAGTGGTAGAGGTCCTCATTTACTTACGTGTTTTTAAAATTGCTTTTGATCCAGAGACTCAACTTTACTATTCCTACTTCTTGAAATTTATTAAAGTTTTCTTTGTGGCATAATATATAGTTAATTTTTGACAGTGTGCTGCTAGCATCGAAAGAAAGTGCATTCTTCGGTTTTAGGGTATGAAGTTGGATACCTATCAATTGAATAACAATTATGTTACCTTAGTAATTATGTTATTTAGGTCATTCCTATCTATACTTATCTTTATTTGTCCACTTGATCCTTGATGGACAGAGAGAGGTAAAATAAAATTTTGACTATTAATAATTAGCCTGTTCTTGTATTTTGCATATGAGTGTCAATGCTTATTCAGTTTCCTTGTGATTCAAGTAGTTTCTGTGATTTCTTTCTGTCTTTTCTCTCCAGCCAACAAAGATCAACCTTTGCAATACTGCTTGCCATGCAGAATCCATCTATTTGACTCTGCTTCACCAGTAGATCATTCTTGGGAGAGTAGAGTGTGTGATTTCTCCTTCTTCCTTGTTTTTGTTTTTTCTTGGCTGGGGGGTGGTCCAGGGAAAGTCCTTCTGCTTGTCCATGCCCACACCTGACATGGTTGTAAATAAGGTCCTGTTAGTGTCTCCCTTAGCGAGTATCACCTGTTTTTGGAGAATATCACTCTGTGGCCTTGTTCGAGGTACAGCTGCAGACATTATCTCCCCTGGAGTGTCCCTCATCGTGACATTCACTGCATCTGGGAGCCTTTGTCTTATAGTGTAGCCAAAGTTATATACAGTTTTGTTGAAATGGTGTTTGTATTTCTGTTTCTCTTTGTGATTCAGGAGCAATTTTTGAAAGGAGAAAGGAGTAGCATCTTTTCTATTTCACTATTTAGAGCCCCTTTTCTATTTCACTATTTAAATACCATTGCTATCAAGCTGGCTTCTCAATATGCAGACTTGTTCTTCTCCCATTGAACCTCAAAGCTGCTTTCAGAGTATCTTTTCTCAGTGAAATATCTGATCAGGGAAGGTTCTTGCTTAAGGCCCTCAATGACTCTCTACCACCTGCAAGTTACAATTCAGACTCCTTAGCATGACACAGGATGCTCTTTATGATCTGACTCTTGTCAAAATCTTTAGCCTAATTTCCTCCCTCCCTCTCTCCTTCACAACACACACATCATACTGAACTGTTTTCAGTTTCCCAATTGCTATGCCTTTTTATATTCTATTTGCTTGGCCAGGAATGGAAGCTTATCTTCAGACCCCGCGGAAGCATCGCATTCCTTGGTTTCTTTCTCATTGTGAGGTCTCATGCACAAGCCTTGACTCTGATAGCATCCATGTCCAAATGCCACTTTACTCCTTTATTTATTGAATTTTTATTATGTACCAGGTCCTATTAAATCTTGGATGTAGCGTAGTGAACAAAATAGACAAAAGTCCTGCCCTCAAGTTTTATAAGATTATAATATATTGTGAATGTTGGATTATTATTTTCTTCACTAGCATGTGAAATCCTTGAATGCAGGGATTGCATTTTTAATCTTTTTGTCCAAAGTGCATGGACTATAGTAGATCCTCAACAGCTGTTTATCAAACGAGCAAATAACTAGGAGGCAGTCCAAGTAGTTTGTAATAATCCGTGTGAGAGGGTATTGGTTCCTGATTCCAAAGCAAGGAAAAGTTGTACAAATGTTTACATTTCTGAGGTGTAAGCATTAAGTTTTGGCGATGGAAGGGCTTTTAGCATAACTGAGCTTTCTAGATTGGGCTACTAATTGAGGGAACATGGTAGGGTGAGCAAGTTGGGAGTTGAGTTTAGTTTTGTACTCTGAAGCACATTCTGAACTTTCAGCTGAAGCGTCATGACAGAGCACATGCTGTATTCCAAAAGGGGTGCTAGACCATATGCCAAAACTTCAAAGGTATGAAAAGATTCCGAGAGTGAAAACAGAAAGGATTTTTATGAGAAGGGTTTGGGGAAACGCTGTGATGTAAGTTACCCCTCCTTGCTCCTCCTCTCCTTACCCAGGGTTGTAGTTGGGGTTGGAAGCTACTTCTCAGCTCAGTACACAGTGAGAGGGGCTTCACTGGGACCACATGGTGAGCTTCCTGTGTGTGCCTTGAAAATGGGGAACGTAGGGACTTGGTGATTGACATGAACTTGAGAAGGCTGGCACAGCTTATTATCAGCCAGCCGACCATCTGGGCACTGCACTCCCCTCTGATGGAGGGTCAGAGGTGTTCCAGGGGCTATAACACATGTAACCTTTGGTAGGAAAAGGCAGCTTTGGGTGTTTTGCAAAGAAATCCTGACCAAGAGAGAAGGCCCTTGGACTAATGGCTTCCTGGTAAGAGGCTCTGGAGACTGAAGCTGAGGCTGTCAGGGGCAGCCATGTGAAGGACAGTTATTGCCTATCATTACGGGAGTTGCAGTTTGCAAGACCCAACAGGGGAATCTTGGAAGAACCCACCAAAGTACATGTGAGAGAAAGAGTCAACTGTAAACATCTGCTAGGTCCGGGGGTTAAGAATAAACTTTATATAGTGACAGATATCATCGTGTTTCCTATCCCTCTTACCCCTGCCAGGACATACTCGGCAGGGAAAGGACAAAAAAAGCCAGACCCTGTTTTCCTAGGGCAAATGACTGATTTATAGCGGTCCCCAGGTGGGGGAAGAGGAAGAGTTGTAAAGTGAGATCAAATTTGGAGTTGTGAATTCGATTGGTCTGAGATTCTTAATTTCTGAATCTTGATCATGTGATCTAAAACACCTTGAGGACTTGAAGCTTCCATCATCAGAGGCAGGGTAAGGGCTATCACCATCCACAGAGAAGGTTTAAAGGGACACGGAATGCCAACATAAAGCTGTCATATGATTATACCCCAGGAGTGCTGCTGCTTAAATGTACCAACTACATATACATTTAGGAGCCATTAGCTTACAGAGGATAGTTGAAATAATAGCAAGAGATTGGCAGCAATGGATTGGTGGATAAGGTTATAAGACGGTTTTTTTGTTCAGAACCCTGGGGGTTACCAATATTAATAGGGTGGGCAGAGGAAGAAGAATGTAGAGAGTAAGAAGGCATTGCCGGAGAGGTGGAAGAAGGCAAAAAGAATGATATCATGGAAATAGGAAACCTGGAAGATCCAGGTTCCGAGGAGCCTGAAACTTATTCAGTTATAAATAATAGAAGCTTATTTAATTACTAATACAAATTAGGTACAAGTAGATATTTATTTATAAAGAGAAAATAAGTACCAAGAACAACATAATGTCTAGAAAAAAGAGTGACATTTTTATTAGTAAATTATTAACACCTCTACGTAGTATTTTCCTTATGCTTTTTGACTGCATAATATTTGATTGCCTCCTCTCTCTAGAAAGACAAGAAAGAATTCAGTCTTCCCCTTAGGATGGTTGATAAAAGCTCAGTTTTTATTATCAATGATTTATTTATTTATTTAAAATTAATTTATTTTTTGGCTGTGTTGGGTCTTCTTTGTTGCTGCGTGTGGGCTTTCTGTAACTGCAGCGAGCGGAGGACTACTCTTCGTTGTGGTGCGCAGGCTTCTCATTGCGGTGGCTTCTCGTTGCAGAGCACAGGCTCTAGGCGCACGGGCTTCAGTAGTTGCAGCACACAGGCTCAGTAGTTGTGGCTCGCGTGCTCTAGAGCGCAGGCTCAGTAGTTGTGGTGCATGGGCTTAGTTGCTCCGCATTGTGTGGGATCTTCCCGGACCAGGGCTCGAACCCGTGTCCCTTGCATTGGCAGGCGGATTCTTTTTTATTTTTTTAATGATATAATGCATTGTTAATTATAATATAATATACAATATAATGCAATGTGTATTATACTTCAACACAATACAGTGTAATTAAAATGTGAGATAATACAATAATTGAAAATTGGACTTCATCAAAATTAATAAAAACTTTTGCTTATGAAAAGACACTGTTAGAAAATGAAAAGGTAAGCGACAAACTCAGAAAATATTCACAATACATACATTAATCTGATAAAAGACATGTATATTCAGCATATATAAAATAAGCCTTACATTTGAATATTAAAATGACAAACCATAACAAATGGGCAAACAGCCCCTTCATTTAAAAAAAGATATATGAATAGTCAGCAAGCACATGAGAAGATGTTCAACATCACTTGTCATCAAGGAAATGCAGTGTAAAACCAGAAAGAGATACCACTGCACTCACAAGCATTGCTAAAACAAAAAAGACAGGTGATACTAAATGTTGGTGATGATGTGGAGAAAGTCAACTCTCAATTTCTAGTGGGACTGTAAAGTGGTACAACCATTGAGAAAAACAGTTTAGTAGATCCTAATAAAGTTAAACATATGCCTCCTGAGCATATGTTTAACATATGCATACTAAGCCTATACAAAGGAGCAATTCCACTCCCTTGTGTTTGCCCAAGATATATGAGAACATGTATCCAGTAAAAGCTTGTACATGCATGCCCACAGTAGCTTTATTTATAAAAACGAATAACTAGAGACAGATGTCCATCAATAAGAAAATAGATATCAACTTGTGCTATATTCATTTGATGAAAAAACAGCAATAAAAATGATGATACATTCAACATTATGAATTAACCACAAAAATATTATACTGAGCTGAAGACAACATCACAAAAGAATACATACAGTGTAATTGTATTTAGAGGAAACTCAGGTGCAAGCAAAACTAGTCTATAGTGATAAAAATTACAAAAAAAAAGTTCCAGGGAGGGGTTAAGATGGGAGGTTGGTATTGACTGGAAAGGGATCTTTCAAGGGGTAAAGAAAATCTTCTGTATCTTAATTGGGTGATGGTTACACAGGTGTGTCATTTGTCAAAATTCATCCAACTCTACTCATGTAAGCTCTGCACATTCTACTGTGTAAAATATATAAAATAAAAACAAAAATAAATTTACTAGTAAAATATGATCAGTAATAAGAGGGAAATGCGAAAAAAAGGGAATAATTATGCCTCAGAGTCTGACTGAATGTAAAAGGGTCCGGTGTGAAGTCTGTAATTTAACCTGACTTATTTGGGAACCCTTGTTGGGCCCAGACAGAGGATTGGACTCACTTGACAATAGTATTTCACTCTACCAGGCACGTGGACCAAGCTCAGTGGCTGGATACTTCTTCCTTTTCCTCTTACCTTTTAAGTACAAACAAACACTGTAATAACTACCAGGAGATTCTGACCTAAAGAAGAAGGTAGATTGAGATTTATGATGAGATATGAATCCTCCCATTAGTAGAATCCATCAGCTTTGTCAGGTCCTGAGTTTGAACTCTGCTGGAAGGGTGGAGAATCTTCCACTTTGGAGCTTGTTTCTGTTGTTTTTCTGTTGCAGCCTGAAGAATGCTAACTTCCAGGGCACAGGGCAATCCTCATCTGTTTAGCCTCATTATTTATTTATTTATTTTGAATAATGATATTTATTTATTTATTTATTTTTTAACATCTCTATTGGAGTATAATTGCTTTACAGTGGTGTGTTAGTTTGGCAGGCAGATTCTTAACTATGGTGCCGCCAGGGAAGTCCCAATGACTTATTAATAAATTTACTTTTAGGGATTTTTTATTACATATTTTAGCTTTATTATTCATTATTGGTAATGGCAAATAAATTTTTAGGATTATTATCAAATTTGGGAAGAATTCTATAAAACTTCTTTCACATTGCAAACACTAAGATTTCAGGGCATTTAAAGTATTCCCATGTAGTTGCTGTGGCAATTTTAAAACATAGTCAGAAGTTCTTTGACTCTTCTCCCAGTTAGAGGTAGAGTTATATGTCCCTTCCTCTTGAATCAGGGTGGGCTTTTATGTCTGTTTTATTCAATAGCATACAGTGGAAATGAAGCTATGTCACTTCTGCCTCTGGGTCAAAAAAAGGTCATGCACTTCCCTGCTTGGTTACAGGAATACTTGGTATTGTAGTCCTGTGCCTCAGTGTTAGGAATCTGATTACACAGAAGCCACCGTGCTGTGGGGAAGCTCAAGACACGTGGTGAAGCTGTGTGTAGGCTATTTGATTGACAATCTCAGATGGGTCCAGTCTTGAAATCATCCCATCTTAGGTGCTAGACATAAGAATAAAGGAAACCTACAGATAATTCTAGGTCCTGGCATTTGAATCTTTCCATCTGAGCTCCCAGGTACGGTGGAACAGAGATCAGCCATTCTTCCTATGCAAGTCCATATTCCTAATCCACATTAAAAAACTGTTTTACACTAGTAAGTTTTAAGATGATCTGTTACACAGCAGTAAGTAACATGAAGACATACTAATCTTAAACTGCTGGAATTAACATACATTAACCTGTTAGTTGTCAATGTTTTCCTCATTGTAGTGGCAGATTATTTAATGTTATTTTCATTGAAATTAATTTTTCCTGTCAAATCAGCAGGAAGTTAAGAAAAATGAGTACAGATGTGACTGAACAAGGCCATTTCAGGCTGTGGTAAGGACATGAGCAAAGATATGATCTAGCAAACAGAGAGAATGGTTTTGGATACAGTGCAGTGAACACACAGCATGGCAGTGGGTGATAAAACCGGACAACTGTGTTGAAGCCTGGAAAAGAGGAGTGAAATGGTGCCAAAATGTAACATGTGCCTGAGACTAGACTATCCAATTCTGATGAGAGGCTGAGGACAGACTAAGTTAAGGAATCAGGGGCCTAAGGATGGATCACTAAACAATTGAAAAGCAATATATTGTTTTGTTAAGATTGTCAATATTAGACTCAGACGATCTTTGTTTTGAATCCTACCTCTGCCATTTACTAGTCTATGAAATCTTGTTAGTAACTAATTATATATTAAACTGATTGCCAACCATACAAATACATCTTTCTAAATTTAAACTAAATGTGTTTCCAACTGAATTTCTCCTTAGCTGGTTTGTCAAAATGCCTATGGTTATTCAAATGCCACCTAATATGAGGGTAATGTGATGGAGGGGGAGTCAGGGGTGGATAGAGACAGTAATTTTAATTAAGTGAGGTTAAATAGCTCATTCTTTCAAGTAGGAAAATATATGATCATGTGAAAAAATTATTACTAGGGCTCCTCCCAACATGTTAATCCTCTGTATTGTGAAGGGCATTGAAGCTTAAACTTCATTATCTTTGTGATCAGTCTACCTCTGCTAATGGAGATGTGTGTTTTTAGAATTAGATGGTGTCAGAATTATAAAAGGGGTCTAGTAGCATGAAGACTGAAAACTGGTCATTGGTTTTTAGCAATTAAGAGTCCACTACTGAAATATGAAAATGGTTTTCATGAAAATTAGTTGGGGTGTGAGCATGGAAATCATTTTGGTGAAGGTGCAAAAGTGAAGAGTTTAACTGAATGAAATCCTGGAAACGTCCTTCTGGACCTGGGGTTTAATTATTTTCCTGGTTCAATTCCCAGGTATGAAATTCCCAGATATGGAAATTCCTTAGATCATCCCCTAAGTAACAATCAGTAAAGCTTCTAGACCTAAAATTGTAACCAAATAGTCAGTTGTTATGGTTATGTAAATGCTCATTTAAATTTTGAACAAAGGAGAGTGAACCAGCTGGGCACCTCTGCAACTAATAGGAACCAGAGTTAGCCTCGTCAGAAGGAAAGTGCTTTGTCCCTCTCAGCAACTGATGCTGCAAGAACACTTGCTGCTGCTGCAACTGCTGGGTATCTGATGGAAGGGTTTGCTTTTGTCTGAATAGCAAAAGATGACCCAGGCCCTAGGGGACCTCCAGAAGTCCTAGACTGCTCTACTCTTTAAGAAAACTTGATTAAGAAGATGACCCAGGCCCTAGGGGACTTCCAGAAGTCTAGACTGCTCTACACTTTAAGAACACTTGATTATGAAGGGGCAGGAAGGATAAAGGGCCCCAGATAGTTAAGAAAGTAGGGTCAAAGAAGAAAAGTTTATTTTAGGATGGAAAAGTCCTGAACTTGTTTTTGACTCAAGGGGAAGGAAAGAGGTAAGCTAGCAATGGAAGAAACAGGACAGTGGGGAGATAACTAGTAAAGCAAGGGAGATGGCAGAAGAGGATAGAATAAATGTCATGTCAGAAAGTTGCAAATGAAGGTAGCTGTCATTTGTACCTTTACTGATTTTCTGTCTATTTGTTTTATGAAGTGTTATATCTTCTAGATGAATTGGCTCCTTTATCATAATATTGATAATAAAATGTTCCTCCTTATCGCTGGTAATATTCCTTGTTGTGAAGTCTGTTTTGTCTGATATTAATATAGGTACTCTAGTTTTCTTATGAGTAGCATAGCATTTTATATCCTTTTCCATTCTTTTTATTTTTAGACTGGATATATTTTTATATTTAAAGTGGGTTTCTTGGAGACAGCACACAGCCAAGTCTTGCTTTTTTATCTAATCTGACATTCTTTGCCTTTTAATTAGAATGTTTAGATTATTTAGATTATTTACATTTAATGTAATTGTTAATACAATTTGTCTTAAATTATCCATCTTGCTATTTGTTTTCTATATATCTCATCTCCATATGTTCTTTATTACTTTCCCCCTTTTCTGATTTTTGATTATTCCATATTGTTAGTGCTCCATTTATTTATTTTAATTTCCATTATTTTCATATTAACTATATCTTTATTTTTTAGCAATTTCTTTAGGGTTTATAATATACATCTTTAACTTGTCACAGTTTACCTTAAAAAATACTGAATCCATTTACATATGATGCAGGAAGCTTATAACTGTAGATGGGCAAACCTCATTTTATTTCAACTTGCTTTATTGTACTTTGTAGATAATGCCCCCCCCTTTTTTAAAAACAGATTGAAGGTTTGTGGTAACCCTGCTTCAAGCAAGTGTATTGGTGCAATTTTTCCAACAGCATTTGCTCACTTTATATCTCTGTATCATATTTTGGTAATTCTCAGAATATTTCAAGCTTTTTCATTATTATTATATTTGTTATGATGATGTGTGACCAGTGATCTTTGACGTTATTATTGCAAAAAGATTATGACTCACTGAAGGCTCAGATGATGGTTAGCATTTTTTAACACTAAAGCATTTTAAAATTAAGGCATGTACATTCTTTTTTTCAGACATAATGCTTTTGCACACTTAATAGACTACAATATAGACATAACATTTATATGTACTGGGAAACTAAAAAATTCATGTGACTCACTTTATTGCAATATCTGCTTTATTCCAGTGATCTGGAACTGAGCGTGCAATATCTCCAAGTATTTTATATCCCTTCCCATCCTTTGTGCTACTGCTCTAATCATTTTACTTCTACATATGTTATAAACAACACATACATTTTTTTCATTGAATAATCACTTAACTTTTAAAGAAATTTTTTAAAATGAGAAATATTTACCCACTTATTTATCATTTCTGGTAGCCTTCTTCATTTGCACAGATCCGAGTTTCCATCTGGTATTTTCCTTGTGCCTGAAGAACTTCAATTAAAAATTACTTGCAGTAAGAGTTTACTAGCAACAAGTTCTCTCAAATGTCTTTGCTGAGTATAGAATTCCAGGTTGAATCCACAACCCTACCCTGGTCCTGCACTTTAAAGATGCCATTCTGTTGTCTTCTAGCTTGCATAGGTTGCAATAGGAATTCTGTAATTATTTTAATTTTTGATTCTCTGTATGTAATGTGCCTTTTTTTTCCCCTGCTGCTTTTAACATTGTCTCTTTATGTCTGCTTTTCAATAATTTGATTATGTGCCTTGGTATAGTTTTCTTTGTGCTTATCCTGTTTAGGAGTCACTGAGTTCTAGAAATTGTGCATTTGTAGTTTTCATTAAATTAGAAAAAAATTTTAGCTGTTCTTCAACTATTCTGTCCCTCTCCTACTTTTCTGTATAATTGTGTTTCCAATTATACATAGGTTAGAACACTTGATATTGTCCCTCAGTTAACTATGGCTCTTTTCCCTTTTTCTTCCAGTCTTTTTTCCTCTCTGGATTTCATTTGGATAATTTCTATTGTTTTGTCTTCAAGTTCATTCATCTTTTGTTCAGCTGTGTCTATTTTAATTTTAGATACTGTATTTTTTATATCTAGAAGTTCTATTCATGTTTCATTAGTCTGCTTATTGTATCCATAATTTCTTTTAAATCTTTGAGCATATTGAAACTAGACATTTTAACTGTGTTGTTTGCTAATTCTGTCATCTCTGTCATGTCTGCTTCTGTTTCTGTTGATTGATTTTGTTTCATATGTCTAGAAATTCTTTTTGCATGTCTATAAGTGTTTCTTTTTTTTTTTTTTTTTTGGTTGCCAGACATTGTGAAGGTCTTGTTGTTGACTGCTTAATTTTGTTGTGGTCTTTAAATATTTTTGTTATTGAAGTATAGTTGATTAACAATGTTGTGTTAATTTCTTCTGTACAGCAAAATGACTCAGTTATACATATATATTTTTTCATATTCTTTTCCATTATGGTTTATCATAGGATATTGAATATAGTTCCCTGTGTTATACAATAGGACCTTGTTGTTTACCCAGCCTATACATAATATTGGGTTGGTCAGAAAGTTCATTCGGGTTTACCCATAACGTCCTATGGAAAAACCCGAGCGAACGTTATGGCCAGCCCAACAGTTTGCTTCTGCTAATCCCAAGCTCACAATCCTTCCCTCCCCCACCCTCCCTCCCTCTTGGCAACCACAAGTCTGTTCTCTATATCTGTGAGTCTGTTTTTATTTCGTAGATATGTTTATTTGTGTCATATTTTAGATTCCACATAAAGTGATATTGTATGGTATTTGTCTTTGTCTTTCTGACTTACTTTGCTTATGATAATCTCTAGGCCCACCCATGTTGCTGCAAATGGCATTATTCCATTCATTTTGATGACTAAGTAATACTCCACTGTATATATATTCCACATCTTCTTTATCCATTCATCCGTGAGTGGACATTTAGGTTGTTTCCATGTCTTGGCTATTGTAAATAGTGCTGCTATGAACATAGGGGTGCATGTATCTTTTTGAACTATAATTTTGTCTGGGTATATGCCCAGGAGTGGGATTGCTGGATCATATGGCAACTCTATTTTTAGTTTTTTGAGGAACCTCTATACTGTTTTCCATAGCGGCTGCACCAATTTACATTCCCATCAACAGTGTAAGAGAGTTCTTTTTTCTCCACACCCTCTCCAGCATTTGTTATTTGTAGACGTTTTAATGATGGCCATTCTGTGGTCTTTAAATATTGTTAGATTTTGTTCTGGCAGGCAGTTAGGATACCTGTGGATTACATAGATCCTTTCAAGGATTGTTTTTAAAATCTTTAGGGCAGGTATAGAGTAACCCTTACTCTATGGCTAGTGAAGCCCTTCTACTGAGGTATAACCTTCTGGGGGTATCTACTCAGTTCCCATGTATGTAATGAGGTCTCTTCACTCTGAATTGTGGAATTCTTCATGATGACTATCAGTCCTGTGTGCTCTGAGAATTGTTTAGGTTACAGCTCTCTGGTAATTATTCTCTTCCCAGACTCATGGTATTTTATTCTATGCATGAAAATGTGTTACTCAGCTAAAGTCTTAGGGAACCCTTAATTAGATCTCTAGAACTTTTAAATTTCTCTTCTCTACTCTGCCCCCTACAGTTTAGACATTTTAGCTTCTCTGGACTCTGATTTGTCTCTTTAATTCAGCTAGGCTTCGAGGCACTATTTGCATTCTGCCTTCCTAGTCTGTGGTCTGAAAACTGTCCTCAGTCAAAATCTGGGACAATTGTAAGATCACCTCATTTGTTACCTTTTCTAAGGGATCAGGGTCCTGCATTGTTGTCCATGTTTGAAAACAGTTGCTTCACTATTTTGTCTAGCTTTCTAGTTATTTATGATTAGGGTGTAATTCTTGACCCTGTTACTCCCTAAAGACTATAAATGGAGAAAGATGCAGTGATTTTATCAAGTGATTAAAAGTGGTGGCAATTTGTGAAAGTAAAATTAAATATGGGATTATTTATGAAAATATATGTGTAGCTATATGCATTGAATGGCCTGATCTTATAAATGTATACCCAGTGATTAAAATAAAATTATAAAGAAATGGTGATATTTTATAATACAATGTAATTATAATATTTTAAATTCCTCATAACAGGGCTAGAATCTTTATAAGGTAGTATTTAGTAGAGCATTTGTGTACAGACTTGTTTCTTCCTAATAGTGCTGAATTTCTAGCAAATAATTGAACAAAACAAGGGCATTAAGGACAGTTATTTTTCAGAAATTTGATTTTTCAAGGGAAGCATCAAAATTACAGTAGTGAAAAAATCAGATTTTGTGGCATTTCTTTACATTTAGTACTGTGTGTGTGTGTGTCTGTGCAATCATATGAGTTTGCAGGCTTTTCAGGATCCTTTCTGTAATTAGGGGTTCTAAAGGTCTTAATCTCTTAACCTAATATTTAAAAATAGTAGATGATAAATCCAACTATAAATTTACTATCGAATATCTTACTCCTGATAGTCTCATGCAAAATTTGAATATTAAAAGTAGAGATTACTCATATTTTGATGTTATTATAGTCCACTGCTTTGTCATTCTTTATTAGTCTCATCGGATATTTATAAAAACATCTAGAATTATTTAACCATTAGTTAATTGGGATCTTGTGTTTCCAGCTATACTTTCTTCCTTCAACGAATTTAGGTTTCTAACTCAGGGCATACTTTTGTTTTATGGACCTGAACAAGCCCATAGACATAATTTTTCAACCTGTGCATGGTTGGCACATACAGTGTTTTTTCCACTCCCAGGGCAATCCTGACTTGCAACAATGTTTTAGAGCTACCCACTTCAGATGGGACATAATTTCTCCACATTGTCATTCTCATAATAACTCCCCATTCTAGCCATTAATGTTCACTTAATTCACTCAGCAGTTATTTATTTGTGGCCTTAGACCTGGCCTCTTCATGCCTTTATGTTACATGCTTGATCCCTGGTCTAGAGTGAGAGAGAGAGAGATAGAAGTAGGGAGAGTGAGACTATTTCAAAGGACTGAAAAGTAGTCCTTTTGTAGGTTTATACATGGTTTATATAGTTTTCATTTCAGATTATGGATTTAGGGTCCTTAATTCTTAAAGAAGAAGAACCAAGCAGTTGTATTCATCTTAACTCAGTGCTCATTTCCCCAAGTGATTGGAAGTGAATAAGGGGACAGATAAACCTGCATTCTTCAACTACAGAAAATGGAAGAAAGATTGGATCAAAACAGAAGTTAGTAAAAGGCAACTTTCTATGGAAAAAGGCTGGAGGGTAGAGAATACCTATTTCCTTTTTCTCTTCCATCAGTGAGAGGCAAAAACTTTCTGCTCCCTTAATTTAAACCTTTGTCATGGCAAGACATTTGCTTAGAGAAAAACCTGCTAGTACCATAGCTGGTGATTCAATGTGTATGAAAATTACTACGTAGAACATAGATTCCCTTTTAATGTATATATACGGGAAATATGTAAAAGGAAAGTATGTGAAAAGATATAAAGCTATTTTATTTTACATTTACCTTGGAATGGGAAGAAACCAGGAAGGCTCAGAAAAATTTTGTTCTTAGAGTGGTCATTTCTTTCTCCATTAATTTGTATTTCCTTTGAGCAACATGGATAACTCTGCATTGTGAAACATATTGTGTTTGGAGAAGCAGTACTATAGGTTGGCCCATCTGGTGGGAGAACTTGTTCCCTTTTGTAAAAAACCATGCCTGTGTGTTATGACATCATTCCTTATAAAGGTAGAGATAGATTATTGTGCACATATAACATAATGAATTTATATGAGATATAGTGACTATCCCATGAGTGAGGGAACAAGACATAATTTGGAGTTGGAGCCTAGAGTGATTTATGAAGGTCATTGTCTTACAAGTTCAGATGCTTTCCATATGGCGTTGGAGAAACCCCCTTATGTACTGTATGTATAAAACATATGTAGCAAATTAGTTTCACTTACATTTTTTTCCCGAAATATGTTTTGGTTTAAAAATGACAGTGTCTTTTGTTTATCTGGTCTGTAAAATGCTATATCTTTTTTTTCTAAGAGAGGGGTTATTTGTTAATAACAACTGAGAGTTTTTAAATGAGTCTGACAGTACTGAGTGCGAGCCCTTTGACACAGGGCCTTGCTGTGGCTTGGGTGCCAAAGTCTCCCATCTCATTGGATTTATGGCTTAACTTCTGTATCACGCTTAACTTGAGTGTGCTCAGCAGTGTGACCTTGTCTGGGAAGAGGAAAAATGGATTGTTCATTTTCCAGCTGTAGTGTATCATATTTCCATCTAATTGCATTTTCAAATAGATGTGAAGATGCAACTACTTCCACTTGAAAGGAAATTGCTCTACTTAAAGAAAAATGGAGAATGAATTAGGAGTAATAATCAAAGTGGAAAGTATTTTATACCTAAAAGAATAAGCTTTTGTTTGGCTTAAGCAGCAATCCCACTGATGGATTTGTGTGCATGTGTTTTTTTTCATCACTGTTTTAGTTGTGAAGACTTAAAGGGTGCATGCCCTCAGACTCCAGTCCAGTTTTTCTAAAGCTTTATGAATTGTCTGACTTTATAAAACTTTCCCTCTCTAAAATCTATAGTGTACATATTCCATGTGAACAATAAAAAGCATGAGTGGTTTTCCAAATTTGATTTCATTTTTTATTTGAAAAAAATTTTAACATAATTAAAAAATCTGGAAACTCACTGTGATGTGACAAAAATAAGAATGGAAATCATTGGAGCTTTAACCCCAATCAAGAGACTACCTAAACATTTTTGTTGGAGAAGAGTTTCTTATGTTATTAAACATGTCTGGCTGGATGTACGCAGTTGATCTGTATCTCATTTATGGTATCTATCAAAACTGAAATATTCAGCTAGAATTATAGAATTTTCACAGTTGTATATAGTCTAAGTCACACATTACAGTAGTGTAACAATTACTTTTTGGTTTGAAAACCCTGATAATGCGTGTTTGAAAAATATTCTTAATAGATAAAAATAAAATCTAGGAATATATGACTTTCATTTTAGTTGGGCCAGAGCAAAGTACCTAGAAAATCATTAACTAGGGTGAGGGGGCAATTAGGATTTGAACACAGAGTTTTTTTAGTTTTGATCTCCAAATTTAACTTAAAATGGATATGTATGTGTGCATGCATATATATTTGTATATGTGCACACACTCAAAATTCAGCAATAATATTAAATTATCATTAAGTGATTAAAATACGTCAGTAGTCCATCTTGTCAAAGTGTCTCCAATCCAGTGCCACCACAACCTGATAACTGTACCTTAATTTCTATGAAACATTTAGAGTCTGTGCACCAGAATGTGTGAGCTATCTATTTATCTTTGGAGAAAGAAAGAATTGTTCCAGTGAAGTTTTAACAATTGTTTTGACAAGTAGCTTCATAGATAATGCTTTTCTTCTAGATAAAGATTGGGTGCTGGTCTTTACAACTGTCAATTTAGCTCTTTCAGAATCACTATGATTCATTTGCTATAATGAAATTTTCCCTTCATGTAAGCAGGCAAATTTTGATCTCAGTATAAATCTTTCTCTCTTTCTTCATCCTTCTTCTAGCACACAGCTCATACAGCTGTGCACTGTATCTCCATAGCAAAGTCATTTGCAACTACAGTAGTATGATTTTGGGTGTGAGGAAGTAGTACAGTAGCAGGTCCTCTGGATGTCTTTCTCCTTGTTCTCTGTGTTAAAGCTGTGTGTGTGCCACATTCCTTAACAGATTTCCATGGGATCCTGGTTGGCTTTGGAGACTGAAGAAGAAGGATACAACTCTGTGAAGTCTGAACATCTGCTAGAGTCATGAATGGCTTTGGGGATGAGCTCATCAGCGGGTAGGTCAACTAACTACTCATCCCAGCTATCATCAGCCAGATTCACTACCGTTGCCCCATTGAGAATCCCTAATGTGTCTCAGTGGACAGGAGATTGGATAGTCAGCCAAAGAGCTAATTTCCTCCTGTCTTGGGATGGGGGTGGGGATGAAAGTGGGGAAGAAGAGGGAATATGAAAAGCCATTTCTGGAGATGTATTTGAGTTGCTCACACCATGACCTGTAAAACAAAACAAAACAAACAACAACAAAAAGTAGAGATCAACAAGCCTTAACTCTGGTTTGTCATCCAGAGGTAGGACTTACTAGATCTTAAGGGGGGACGTCAACCTAGATTCTGTTTCTGTCTTTGACCATTATTTCTCAAGCTGTGCTCACTGAGAATGCTGGTGGCTCACTCAATATGGTTTATCACTAAAAGTTAAGAAAGGTGCTTTTCTTTCATTCACAAATTAACAAAAAAAAGTAACAAAAGGAAAATATGTGAAACAAACTGATATCATGGCAAGAATCTTCTCAACATTACTGTTTTACCCCATAAATTTATCCTAAATGTTTCTAATTAAGTCCACATTTATTAAACACTGCTATTTGGTAGGCAGCGTGCTAGGTTGGAAATATGTATGTGAATGATACACGTATCCTGTCCTTAATGATCCTCCAGTCCAATGGAACGGACACACAGATAATTTCATGTTGTTGGGGAGCAGTAGCAGATGAATCATAAACAAATGACTATGAATTGAACAATTTTGAAGTTAGATTTCTTACATGTTTTTGAAGATGCAGTGATTTACATACATGTAGCATGCATGTATTTTCCATTAATCTAGTTTTTGTGATGGCACTAAATGATGATACGGGGAAACTGTACCAGCTTTAAAGCTGAGCTTACATCTCTGCTCATGAGCAGAGTGAATTTTTGAGCTTCGGCTTCTTCATCTGCATTAATGGGATGATAAAGCTTTTGTGCAGGATCGTTGAGAGAGAGAGAGAGAGTGTGTGTGTGTGTGTGTGAAGTGCCAGCACCTGCCTGCAGATGTAGGAATCTTCTTTGCTACATCTCAACTTGGTGGTGATATAACACACTTTTGGATACTCTAGTGATGGGGAATAAATCTTCTGGTGACAAAATAGTAATGGCTAGAAATAAATAGGGACTCAAATGCTAACAATTCCCCAAGAATTATGGGTTGAGACATAATGTGGGGCTATGTTATTGCTGGAGAATTTACCAACTTTCAACTAAAAAGTTCTCCAACCTGTGGTGATTGGTATATCATTCTTTCATCCTCATAATTACTTCTTCTGTGTATTTTCTCATGATATTGCAGAATGGGTTATAAAGCACCATATGGGTCACCTAGTGCTGCTTCCTCCATTTTGGGATTGAGAAATGGAGGCCCCAGTCTGTTAATTAGTGATAGACCTGGGAGAACGCAGATGTGTTGAGATAAGAGATCTTTTCTCTATCCCATCAGTTCTCTTAAGTGTGCTTCCTGCAGGTGACCTACTGTTGTTTGTGTGCACACAAACACATTTTGCAGTGTGCACATGGTGCCTTACACATCAGGCTTCTAGGTGGCATTGATAATTACTATTACTATGGTTGATTACTCTCTTTATATTACCTTTTACCAGAACTTATTTTCTTAATTTTTCAAATCAGTGTCAAACATTGCTTACTTAGACTGAAAACGTTAATGCTTGAAATAAAACTGTGTTCATTTTTTCAGTAGACCCATTCCTCCCCACCCCGCCCCCAACAGCTGGCTTTGTTTCTTCTAAGTCCTAAACTTTTAAAAACATGTTCCTTTTCACTTGTTTTGTGTTAATATTTTTCAGAAATGTTCATTAAATGGATAAATTTTTCCACCCCTTTCAACACTAGAAAACAAAACAAGTTGAATCATGTCAAAAGCAAGTAGTCCACAGGGATAATATAAGCATAATATTCTTTCTGGATACAATTTAAAAATTTGAGGGCCATATCATTTTGTGAATTCTATAGGGGCTGATTAAATACCACTAGGGAAGCAAAGTTTGTTATATAGAAAAGCAAATACATTTTTTATAGCTTTGAATCCCTCAGCTTTGAAGAATTTATTATGAAAGTGACCCAGTGATCCATAGACTGGAAATTTTATACTAGGTTGTCACGTTATGACATGTTATATACCCCATTATATAATACAAAAATATTTTAAGATTTATTGCTTTTAAAATACATCATAAACTTGTACCAATATATGACACGGATTCCCTCACAACATATATTATTGCTAAATAATTAAACATATTTTGGTGTGTGGAATGTTTGTAACCTCAGTATTTCAAGATACCTCATGGTCCAGATGTAGCTGTTAATTAAGCATTGCTTGAGGGACAAATAATTGTCTAGGAATTGCCTCAGAAATCATTCAAGATGGTAGAGTGAGAGGGTGTGGGGCTTACCTTCCCCCACGAACACATCTAAAATACATCTACATGTGGAACAATTGTCATGGAAAACTAACTGGAAACTGGCAGAAAGACTCCTGTATAACCAAGGCTGTAAGAAAGATACACAAATAATTGGCTCAGAAGGGAAGAAAATCAATTGGGTTAAGACCTGTGCCCCAGGGAGGGGACTCAGAGGAAAAGGGAGACTACTTGGGCAGACACCAGCCCTGGGGAGTGACAGGTTCAAGCCACAGATTGGGTGCCCCAGTCCTGGGGTCCTGCCCAGAGGAGACAGGCCCCTTTGCAGGACTGCTAAGACTAACAAAAGGGCCGTGGGAAGCCTGGACTCCACTTGTGAGGAGCACGTGTGCACTGGCTTGCCCCCGAAGTAGGGCAGAGTGAGGTCTGCTCTAGTGGTTTCTGGGTTTCCCACAATGGCCTCACCATAAGCCCAAGCCAAACCAAGGCTCCGGCCCCACTCACTCCATGTCACAGCAAGGCACTGGATCTGAGGCAGACATATAACTGGGGAAAAAAAAAACCATGGGATGCAGGGATTACCTGGTCCTGGGGCAGAGCCTGGGTGAGGGGGTGATGGCCATTTACCAACAACTTAATCAAGCAGTATCAGAAGCAGCCCAGATCTCTGACAGCAGCTGCCCCACCACGGCTCGCCCCTGGCACGTGCTGAGAGACCATGGGGCCCCGCCTGCCCTGAAGACTGATTCCACAACAGGGCGGGGTGACAGAGGCTGGAGGCAGTGGTCAGCTGTGAGGAGCAAAGGGGACTTGCACGCAAGGCTGCGACTGAGTGGAGCCACCAGCACTTGCACAGGCAGCACATCGAACCTCTGTCTGTGGCCAGCACAATCTGAAAGCCCACAATGGTCCCCCTTGCTTCAGCACTCCTCACCTCTGGGGCAAGAGTCCCAGTGCGGAGAGAGGGAAAAACACACAGTTAAAGAGAACAGAGCCAGCTCAGACTGGCCCTCAGGGCTTTTGGCTCCAGCAACTTGGGATCAGACCACACACCTGATAGAACTGTGATGGCCACCAAGCAGAGAGGAAGTCCTGCCTCACCCAGTGCCAGCTCTAGCCCTTCCATTTTCAGCTCCATCCCCTCCAAGGTGATAGCTGCCAGCACACCCTGAGGAAAGATGTAACTTGAATCAACATCAAATCCAGCTCTCCCACCAACGCATGGGCACACGCAGTCTGTATAGGGATGCTCCCACATGAAATCACCTGTTCAAGACTGCAATAGGTGACTGTTTCACCTGAATTCATAAAGGCAGAGAATGTTAAGCAAAATGAAAAGGCAAAGGAACTATTCTCAATTGAAAGAGCTAGAGGAAACCTGAAAAAAAATAATGAAGCAAAAATAAACAGTTTACCAGATAAAGAATTCAAAGCATCTGTAATAAAAATGTTAACTGAATTAGGGAAAATAATTGATGTACATAGTGAACACTTTAACAAGGAATTTAGAAAACATAAAAAAGACTCAATCAGAAATAAAGAATTCAGTAGCTGAAATAACACAGTAGAAGGAATGAATAGCAGACTAAGTTATACAAAGGAATGCATAAGTGATCTGGAAGATAGAATAATGAAAATCACTCAATTGGAACAGCAGACAGAAAGACAAATGAAAGAAAAAAAATAGAGCAACATACAAGGTCTCTGAGATAACATGAAATGTGCCAGTGTTCATGTTACAGGGGTTCCGGAAGACGAAGAGAGAGAAGGGTATTGAAAATGTATTTGAAGAAATTATGGCTGAAAACTTCCCAAACCTAAAAAAGAAAACAAATATCCAGGTACAGAAATCACAGAGGGACCCAAGAGACCCACAGCAAGACATATCGTAATTAAAATGGCAAAAGGTAAGATAAAGAGAGACTTCTAAAGGCAGCAAGAGAAAAACAAAGAGTCATATACAAGGAAATCTCCATAAGGCTATCAGCTGATTTCTCTGCAGAAACTCTGCAGGCCAAGGGGAGTGACATGATATGTTCAAAGTGCTGAATGGGAAACCCTGCAACCTAGGATGCTCTACCCAGCAACCTAGGATGCTCTACCCAGCAAAGAATGAGAGATAAAGAACTCAGACAAGCAAAAACTGAGTTCATCAATACTAAACCTACCCTAAAATAAATGTTAAAGGATCTTCTCTAAGTGGAAAAGAAGTGAGAACCTATAGAGAAGGGAAAATCCCACTAGGAAAGGCAAATATATAGTAAGCACTGAGGATCAACCACTTAAATAAGCCAGTACAAAGGTTAAAAGATAAAAAATTGTAAAACAACTATAATTACAATAAACAGTAAAGGGATAAACATGAAGACGTGAAATATGACATCAAAAACCACAATGTGGGAGAGGGGATTAAAAATGTAGGTCTTTCAGAATGTGTTTGAACTTAAGCGACTACCAGTTTAAAACAAGTAGATATAGTTATAAGTCAACACGTATGAACCCCATGGTAACCACAAATCAAAAACCTACAATAGATGCACAAAAACTAACAAGAAAGGAACACAAGCACATTACTGAAAAAAATAATCAAACCACAAGGGAAGAAACAAACAGAAGAAATGAACAGAGAAAAACTACAAAAACGACTGGAAAACAAGTAATAAAATGGCAGTAAGTACATACCTATCAATAATTACTTTAACTGTCAATGGATTAAATGCCCCAACCAAAAGACATAGGGTGGCTGATTGGATAAAATAACAATACCCTTCTGTATGCTGCCTACTAGAGACTTCAGAGCAAAAGACACTTACAGACTGTAAGTGAGGGGCTGGAAAAAATATTTCTTGCAAACAGAAATAATAAGAAAGCAGGGGTAGCAATATTCATATCAGATAAAATAGACTTCAGAACAAGGGCTGTAACAGAAGACAAAGAAGGGCATTATATAATGAAAAAGGGATCAATATAAGTAGAAGATATTATGCTCATTAACATATATGCACCAGATACAGGAGCACCTACATATATATAAAGCAAATACTAACAAACATAAAGGGAGAAATTGACAATAGTACAATAATATAATAATAGTAGGGAACTTTAACACCCCACTTACATCAGTGGACAGATCATCCAGAGAAAAATCAGTAAGGCAACAGTGGTCTTAAATGACACAGTAGACCAGTTGGACTTAGATATCTATAGGACATTCTATCCCAAAATGGCAGAATACACATTCTTTTCAAGTGCAAATGGGAAGTCCTCCAGGATAGATCACGCACTAGGTCGCAAGATAAGTCTCAACAAATTTAAGAGGATAGAAATTATATCAAACATTTTTTTCTGACAGCAGTAGTATAAAACTAGAAATCAAGTACAGTGTACAGAAAAAAAAAAACTGGGAAAAGAACTAACACATGGACAGTAAACAACATGCTACTGAAAACCAGTGGATCAATAAAGAAATCACAAAGGGGAAATCTGAAAATACCCTGAGACAAATGAAAATGGAAACACTACAAAAATCTATGGGATTCAGTAAAAGCAGTTCTAAGAGGGAAGTTTATAGCCATACAGGCATTCCTCAAGAAACAAGAAAAATCTCAGAAAAATAACTTAACATACCACCTAATGAATTAGAGAAAGGAGAACAAACAAAGCCCAAAGTCAGCAGAAGGAAGAAAATAATAAAGGTCAGAAAGGAAATACATGAAATAGAGATTAAAAAAACAGTAGAGGGCTTCCCTGGTGGCGCAGTGGTTGAGAGTCTGCCTGCCAATGCAGGGGACATGGGTTCGAGCCCTGGTCTGGGAGGATCCCACATGGCGCAGAGCAGCTGGGCCCGTGAGCCACAACTACTGAGCCAGGGCGTCTGGAGCCTGTGCTCTGAAATGAGAGGCTGCGACAGTGAGAGGCCCGCGCAATGCAATGAAGAGTGGCCCCCGCTCGCTGCAACTAGAGAAAGCCCTCGCACAGAAATGAAGACCCAACACAGCCAAAAAATAAAAAAATAAATTTATTAAAAAATAAACCATAGAAAAGATCAATAAAACCAAGACCTGATTTTTTGAAAAGAAAAGAGAGAAGACCCAAATAAAATAAGAAATGAAAGCAGAGAAATAACAAGTGATACCACAGAGATTTAAAAAAATCATAAGAGAATACTATGAATAGTTTTATGCCACCCAATTGGACAATCTAGAAGAAATGGACAAATTTCTAGAAACATACAACATGCCAAGGCTGAATCAAGAAGAAACAGACAATTTGAAGACACCAGTAACTAGTAGTGAAATTGAATTTGTAGTCAAAAAACTCACAGCAAACAGAAGTCCAGGACTAGATGGCTTCAAAGGGGAATTCTACCAAACATATCAAGAAAAACTAATACCTATCCTTCTCAAACTATGCCAAAATATTGAAGAGTTCAGAACACTCCCAAATTCATTCTATGCAGCCACCATTACCCTGATACCAAAACCAAAGACACTACAAAAAAAGAAAGAAAATTACATGCCAATATCTAATGAATATAGATGCAAAAATCCTCAACAAAATATTAGCAAACCAAATCCAAAAATATATAAAGAGGATTATACACCATGATCAAGTTGGATTTATTCCAGGGACCCAAGGATGCTTCAATATTCACAATGTGATACACCACATTAAAAAAAAAAAATCACATGATCATCTCAGTAGATACAGAAAAATCATTTGATAAAACTGAACAACGATTCATGATAAAAACTCTCATCAAAGTGGGTATAGAGGGAAATATCAATATAATAAAGGCCGTTTATGATAAACCCACATCATACTAATGGTGAAAAGCTGAAAGCCTTTCCTCTAAATTCAAGAGCAAGACAAGGATGCCCACTCTCATTACTTCTATTTAACATAGCATTGGAAGTCCTAGCCACGACAATCAGACAAGAAAAAAAAGGCATCCAAATTGGAAGGGAAGAAGTAAAACTCACTATTTGCAGATGACATGATACTTTATATAGAAAACCCTGAAGTCTCCAGTCAAAAACTATTAGAACTAATAAATGAATTCAGCAAAGTTGTAGGATACAAGATTAATATACAGAAATCTGTTGCTTCTCTATACACTAATAATGAACTATCAGAAAGAGAAAGTAAAAAACAATCCTGTTTAAAACTGCATCAAAAGAATAAAGTACCTAGGAAGAAATTTAGGAGGAGGTGAAAGACCTATACTCTGAAAACTATAAAACATTGATGAAGGAATTTGAAGATGATACAGAGAAATGGAAAGATATCCCATGCTCTTGGACTGGAAGAATTAGTGTTGTTAAAATGGCCTTGCTACCCAAAGCAATCTACAGATTTAATGCAATCCTTATTAAAATATCCATGACATTTTTCACAGAACTAGAACAAATAATCCTAAAATTCACATGGAACCATGAAAGACCCACAATTGCCAAAGCAGTCTTGAGAAAAAAAGAACAAAGCTGGAGGTATCATGCTCCTAGCTTCAGACTATACTACAAAGCTACAGTAATCAAAACAGCATCATTGTACTGGCACAAAAACAGACACATAGAGAGCGCAGAAATAAACCCACGCATCAATGGTCAATTAATCTATGACAAAATAGGTAAGAATATACAGTTAAAAAAAGACAGTCTCTTTCTTCAATAAATGGTGCTGGGAAAACTGGATAGCTGCATGTAAAACAATGAGATTAGCACATTTCCTCACACCATATAAAAAAATAAAGTCAAAATGAATTAAAGACCTAAACCTAAGACCAGAAACCATAAAACTCCTAGAAGTGAACATAGGCAGAACACTTTTTGACATAAGTCATAGCAATATTTTTTTGGATCTGTTTCCTAAGGCAAAATAAATAAAACCAAAAATACATAAATGGGATCTAATTAAACTTAAAAGCTTTTGCACAGCAAAGGAAACAATTGACAAAATGAAAAGAGAATCTATGATATGGGAAAAATATTTGCAAATGATATGACTGACAGGGGGTTAATATCCAAAATATATAAACAGCTCATACAACTCAATGTCAGAAACCATCCAATCAAAAAAATAGGTAGAAGACTGGAATAGACAGTTTTCCAAAGAAGACAAACAGATGGCTAAGAGGCATGTGAAAAGAAGCTCAACGTCACTAATTATTAGAGAAATGAAAATCAAAACAATGAGATATACCTTACACTCATCAGAATGGCTATCATTAAAGTCAAAAAATAACAAAAGTAGGCAAGAGTATGAGAAAAGGGAACCCTCATACACTGTTGGTAGAAAGTAAATTGGTGCAGCCAATGTGGAAAACAGTATGGAGGTTCCTCAAAAAACTAAAAATGGAACTATCACATGCTACTATCTCACTCCTGGGTGGATATCCAGAAAAAACAACACTAATCAAAAAGATACATGCACCCCAATGTTCATAGCAACACCATTTATAATAGGCAAGATATGGAAACCACCCAAGGGCTCATCCACAGATGAATGGATACAGAAGATGTGGTGTATATATGTACAATGGAATATTACTCAACCAGAAAAAAAGAATGAAATTCTGCCATTTGCAACAACAGGAATGGACCTAGGGAATATTATGCTTAGTGAAATAAGTCAGAGAAAATCAAATACTGCATGATTTGATACATATACACATATATCATTTAGATGTGGCATCTAAAAAAATAAAACAAATGAATGTATATAGCAAAACAGAAACAGACTCACAGATACAGAAAACAAATTAGTGGTTACCAGTATGGAACGAGAAAGAGAGAGGGTCATGTGAGGAGTATGGGATCAAGAGAAACAAACTACCTTGTATAAAATAGGTAAGCAACAAGGATATATTGCATAGCACAGGGAATTATGGTCATTATCTTGTAATAGCTTTTAATGGAGGATAAGCTGTAAAAATACTACACTGTGCTGTGCACCTGAAACTAATATAATATTGTAAATCAACTATACTTCAAAAAAAATTTTTTTAAAGAAATCATCCAAGAACACTCTAGGAAAGGAGTCACAATACTCGATGATAAATAAAGGCTCTTTTGAGTCATTGAAAACTGTTTACTATATGGTTTCTGGTATTTCCTTTTATATATAATATTAAGTTAATAATAAACTTAGTAGACTTATTTGCTACAGATCCATTATTCTGATAATTTCAGGCTCGTTACTCACAGAGTTCTGTTCTTTTTGAGGAAAATGTAAAAGAAAATGGAGAACAAACAGGAACAAGAGAGAGAGTTATTGTCAGCAGCCTTTCTCAACAGTTATTTCCGAAGTTTCCTAAGAGTTGCAAGACAATCAAATACTTTGCTGGATGAGTTAAGACTACTTTTGAATTTAAGTTACAGTTCTAAGTTTCAAATTTATGCTACTGAAGTGATGTGGAATTTCCTTTTTCATGTTTGTTGAGGTCATAGACCTCATCAAGTCAGGTGGGCAAGGTTTACCGTATCATTTTCTCAAGGGCATGTCCGTGCTTGAATCACCAAACACCACGACCCTGCCTGGTGCCCTAAGCAGATGAGTGGAAGGCTTCCTTTAGTGTGTTGTCTTAGGATTTGGTTAGGTACTATGATTTAATAAGAGGAACAAGGGACTAGGACATAGGATCTGCATTTTATCCTGGGTTGTGTGGTTTTGGCAGAGTGGTCTAACCTCCTTGAATCTTGATTCCCATCTCTAAGACGGGGATAATACCTTCTTAACCTTCCTCACAGAGTGGCTGTAAGGATCAGGTGAAATACTGTGAGTTCTTTATAGGCTCTGCCATACTAAAATGTAAGCTGCTGTTATTGGTAATATAAAATTGCAAGCTTGGCTTCTTTCTTTGATTTCCTTTTATTTACCTTAGCATTCTGTCTGCTCTGCTGTTGTTACAGTGGCTGCTTTGATTGGAGGAGCTGAGTTTTTTTATAGGTTCCAGGCCTCCTTCATGGCATGTTCTTTGTCTTAGTTGGTATCAGTGTAACCTTTCCTTCATGTGAATTGAGGTAATCCTTGAAATAGGTCCTTAGCCTCTGAGTTGAAAAGTTTTTCCAGGGGTCCACTCTTTAAGCCATTTAAAGACAGCTATAGTGATGTTCCCCACTGTCTTCCATTTCATATAGGATGAAGCCCAAACTACCTTCTGTGGCCCACAAGGTCCCTGCATGATGTCCCTGGCCTCTGCCTGCTGTTCTGGTCATCTTGTACCACTCTCCCTCTTGCTCTTTTTGCTCTGGCCACGCTGGCTTTTCTAGTCCTCCAATAAACCTAATGCATTCCTGTCCAGTGCATTGGCACTGATGGTTTCCTCTGCTTAGACAGCTTCCCTCTCTTCTTCCTCCCCTGCACATCTTCTCATAGATGGTTACTTCTTGTTATTCTGGTCTCAGCTCAAATAACCCTATTCTCAGACAACTATTTTTAAGGCTCCAATCTCAAGAAGGTCCCTTACCTGACTCTCTTTCACATGACCCTGCTTTATTTTTCAGTACCTAAAATTCTTTTGTTCATTTATCTGTTCACTTAGTTATTATCTGCTTTTCCTGCCATTCACTGGAATGTAAGCTGCGTTATGAGGGCAGGGACCTCTCTTGTATTGTTCCAAGCTGGGTACCCAGGCATCTTAGAAGGGTGTCTAATGTATTGTAACACTTCATTATTCTTGTAGAATGGGTGAATTAATGAATACCAGTATCTCCATTTAAAAAAGAAAATAACATTAAATTTTAAACCAGCATGCAAGTCAGTGACTCTCAATGCAATTATGCTTATTCTTCTTTTGTGAAAGCATTTTATTTTTAACCCAGCTTTTAGATCAAAGGTTGTCTTAGTTACCTTTTATTTGGTCACAGACCACCCTAAAATTTAGTGGTTCTTCTGCTGGGACCTTGGCGTGGGTAGAGCTGGAGCATCCAGGCTAGCTTCAGGCATTGCCTCATGTTGCCTCCTCTTTCTGTCTGAGAACTGGACTTCTTACATAATGGCTCCCTTCTAAGAGAGGGCAATCCAAGCAGACCAAAGCATAAACTGAGATCTGTTAAAGCATAGCACTTCTCCTGCTACATCCTGTTGATCAGAGCAGTCATAGAGCGAACCTAGATTCAAGAGGGGGAGAAATAGGTGAGAAGAGTGGCAGGGAAGGTGGAGCCATCTGTACTTCACCTCAAAAGTGGTGTTTTCCTAACAGAAAATAAATAAAAAGTAATGTTTTCTTGCATATTCACTGCAGTATGCTAGACACTGGGAATAGAAGAGATTCCCAGTCTGTGGGGAGGTGTAGTATGTAACTCAGGGTTTGAAGTAAAGAGACTTGGTCTTTCATTGATGGCCAGTGTGTTTCTTGAGGCTTGACAGTTACTGAGAAGTTTATCTCCTACTTTGCATTTCTTGGCTGAAAGGAATTGGTATCTAGTCTGCTTCAATCTACAGTGATCATGTAGTATGTTATGAAAATGAGAATAATCCCTTCTTCCATTCTGGGAAATTAGGAATTTGGGTATCTTTATAGGATTTTAATGAATCTTTAAACAAATTTTCTATATAAGCAAGTCTAAATTATCCATCCATTTTCTATATAAGCAAGTCTAAATTATCTAAATTATCCATGTAATTTGGGTATCTTTATAGGATTTTAATGAATCTTTAAACAAATTTTCTGTATAAGCAAGTCTAAATTATCCATGTAAGAATAATTGCATCCCTGCAGTTCACTGATTCACATGATTTTAATCAACAACTTCAGTTTTTCTCTCTTATTAAATCCTTTATTAGAGCTGCTAAGTATTCCCAAGAGGACTGATTCAGTTTTACGCCTGTTCCTGCCTATTATTTGGTATAGGTGCAAAGGCACAGTGTGAGGACAGGTAGGCAGATAGCAGGAGAAAGGAGAGGGGCCAGGGGCCCAGGTAAGTAAGTACTTGCAACCCAAAGTATCAAACTACCAGCTCTTATCTAATGTCCCAGAAAAGTTTTATCTACTTCTTTGATACCTGCTTTTATCCAGCCTCCAGAAGGGTCTCATATTCTTCCTTGAATTCCACTGTACTGCTGGATCCCAAATCTTTTGCTCCTGCCACATCTGTTGAGCTCTGGGTGCTCATTTCCAAATATCCAAGAGACACCTCTACTGGCATGCCATATAGTCACCTTAACTTGTTCCAAATGAATCTTCTTATTTGCCACCTTAAAGCCTGTTTCCTCTCAATATTCTACACCTCAGTTAATGCCAATATCATCCACCAGTCATCAAAGTCAGAAATATTGAGTCTTCCTTGCTTCTTCTACTCATATTCAGTTTTTATTTAAATTTAATAAAATCAGTTTTATTAAACCTCCTGAATATGTCTTGAATATTTTTCTTCTTCTCTACTCCCACCACCACTGATTTAATTAAGGCATTCATCTTCTCTTGCCCACAAAATAGCAATAAAGTGGTCTCCTTGCCTCCAGTCTCACTTTCTTCTAGATTATCTTATACCGTTTTGTCAGAATTACTTTTAGAAAAACTGGTTATCTGCTTAAAATCCCTCATGAATCTCTGTTGCCCACTGGTTAGAGAACCAACATATCTTGGTAGTTTACAGGTCACTCAAGGTAGTTTGTAATCTTACCAATCTTTTACTTTTCAGTTTCCAACTCTTGCCACTGCTATTCACTATCTCATTTAATCCTTGTAATTCCAGAAAACGTAAGGCTTTCATGTGTCCATGCCTCAATATATGTTGTTTCAACTGCATGGGATCCCTTTCTTTATCATATCTGCCTGGTATACCCAATTCATCCCATAAAACTTATCTCAATAGCCTTATAATGGACTCTTGAAACCATTTGAGAGCTCCCACCACTAACCTATCACTATTTTAATGAGGAAATAAAAAGGTATCGCCTCATTCATGTTCTGATAGTACTTTTGTAATTAATTGGCTTAACATTTGAATCCCCATTATTCCTCTTCTGCCAGTGTTCTGCAGAATTTGAGTTGAGCAGTATCATTAAATGTCTAAGTTTAAATAAAGTATAGTGACCCTATTAATTAATAGTACCTAGAATAGTGTCTGGTATTCACCATGCCTTCCCCTCACTGCGGTTAGCATTTTCTCCTCCACCAAGCAACTGTAAATTCAGATCCACAGGAATCACAGTCAAGCTGTTCCTGAACAACTGATAGAGTCCCATATAATTGCTTTCCATAAATGCGAATTCCATAAATCCTGCTTTAACCTGGTTTGAATCTGGTTAACCATATGCAGTTATCAAGGAAACCATCTTCCATTTTGAGACCCTCCCTCCGTTTCTTCCGTTATATATCAGGAATTAATTCAGTCACGCACATTTGTCTTACCCATGGCAGATTGAACAAAAGCAGTATTGTTTATTAAAGTCATTATAAGTGACTTTAGTTTTGGTATTTAAAATATTTTAAGTCTACTTCAGTAACTCATAGAGGATTAAAAAAAATTAGTTTGTACAAGTTTTCTAAACTACAAATTATTTCCTTTATTTCATATTGTAACATAAGGCAATTTAACATTACCAATTTTCCAAGTTATAAGATTTCGATTTAATATTAAATACTATATTTTAATTAATAGGTCGATTTTACTTAATTTAAACTTAAACGTTTAAAAGTACTGCCCGAGTCAAACTGTGTAGAGCACAGGCAGAATGATAAATACCGGATGTCAGTGTTAAATGATTTCCTGATAAAAGAGACATATTACTGACATCACACCTTCTCCCCATTCCTTCCATGAGTGTGGATGTTCTTCACAGGACAAAGCAAAAGACTCACAGAGGTGCTACCCTTGACATACCTGAATCGCTCAAACCAAGAATAGCAGCTGTGTATTTAATAACTTTTGCCATGTGAGAAAAAAACCTAACTTGTATGTTCATAAGGGTATTGAAGAGAAGGGTGTTCCCGCAAAACAAAACTGAAAGAAGGAAAGGAGGCTATTTTAGGTGAAAGAGGATTTGTTAAAGCAGCTTGAGTTAATTAAATCTCGTGTTGGCCTTATTTATTTGCTTTCTTGTCTGCATGCCTCTCTCCCTCTCTCAGCTCAATGCTGGCTATCTTGAAGTTGACTGGCTTGAATAGGAGGACCACACCCTTAATTTGATCTTTCCCCTGAGTCATTTCATTCAGCAAAGAAATTTTACTGGGATTTTTTCTTCCAAGTCTCTTTTAAATGCCACATCTACTGTGTCTAGGGAATAACTTGGAGTGTGGCTACTGATATACAGAACATAGAACTTACTGGAAGCAAAGTGATCAGAAGTCTACTGAATATTTGAGGGAATTAATTCCCAACAAAAATTCAACACTAGTTTAGAAAGCCTTTGACTGATCATGACAATGTAAACACTGGAACCCAAAATTTTCATGAGTGGAATATAGCTTCAATTATTTAAGAGCCTTCACAGAGGGCATGCTCCTCAATACCCACTTTATATGGGAATCCTCCCAGAGGGCAGAGCCAAGGGCCAAGGAGGACTGTGGGTGAGGGAGTTCCTCACAGAGAACAGAACTGGTATTAAATAAAGGAACTCTTCCCCACCCCAGAACAGAGGATCAGTACAATGTCTGCCCATTGACAACCATATGTATTCCATTCTTCCTCTTTCTGGATGGGGTGTTTATTGAAGTTATCCTGTCCCTGTTTCACCATTGAATATATTGAGTGTTGAGTATATGTGGGGAAAGGGGGAGCAGAAAACACATCATTTTAGTGGAAAGAAGGAATCTTTCACAGACTGATGTAGTGGATTGAGCATGACCTGAAATCTATGACTGGAGAGGATTTGGGGTTGTACTTCTGGGGAGTGGATAGATATGGTCTATGTGTGGGAGGAAGATCAAAATGGATATTTGGTGACCAGAGGGTGGAGTATTGAAGAGCCTGGAAAGATACCAGCTTGCTTTCAGCTTCTTAGACAGACAAGAAAATTAGATTTTTCAGTTTCCCTTGTATTTAGAAGTTGGAGGCATGAGTCGTGTGACTAGGTATCATATAAACAATGGAATATGGGTGGAAATGGTTTTTGCCAATTCCAGGCTTGGCTTCTAAAAATCTCTTGTGCAGTCTGCCACAGCATCTTGTCTCTTAAATTTGCTGATTGGATGGGTGAAGTGGTGGATTCCAAGAAGACTCTGGGGGATAGTGGATCCACATGGTGGAAGAGGTCAGCTCAAGAGTATGTTATTCAAGTGGAGCAGTTTTACAGTGTTAAGGTGATTATATAATTTACTTTCCAAACCAGAGCAGTTTTAGGAGTAAAAGGGGGTGCTGTTAGTAATTGTGCTGGGACAGGCATATTCCATGACTGCCCAGGGCTAATTTGATGTATGATTGTTCTGTGTAATGTAGGCGTCTTGGGTGTGGGCTAGGTGAGGCTAAAGAGTTCCTGGGAAAGAACTGGACAAGAGAAAGAGGCAGCAGTTGAATGTCTGCCCTGACAAAGGGCATTTCACTACCACGAGGAGCTTCAGACAGGACTAGCTAAGAAAAATGGCTTTCCCCCTTTATCTCTAATTCTCCCTCCTGACCCTGACCCTGGAGATTCTAGAAGCAAAGTATTGAGTAGGAAAAGAATATTGAAGAGGAAGTTAGAAAAACATTAAAAAGCATTAATCATGTCTGATTTCCCCATTGCTGGTTTGCAAAAGCCCAGATCAGTTCCATACTTTGAATTGGATGAATAACTGGACTTTTAAAGATCAGAAAATGAGGGTCTTTTTCTTCTTAAAGTAGCTGAAAAAATTATAGGATCTACTTGAAATAAGAGCAGTAATAACAGATAGCGTTTACGTAGAACTTTTTATACATTATTCTTTATACATTATAGTACTTTTTAATACATCTCAAATGCTGTTCTAATATTTATATTAGTTCAAATATGCATATTAGTTTAATATGTTACATTAACTAACATGTATATTAATTATAATTAATTGTGGGAGCTAGGAGCTGGGATTGAGACTCTGATGGTCTAGTTCTCCTGGGTCTGAGCTTTCTACTACTAAGTATTGCTTCCTTCAGCTGAACTTCCTCTGCAGAGAGCAATCAAAGATAGTAGTGGAGAGAAAGAAAACTGCTTTCCAACTGCACCTCACTGAGTCCAGCCTATTTAATTAAACTGTTAGACATGCATAAGAATGCAGTGTCAGTCTTCAGGAATCAGTGATAACCAGAAAACGGGAGAGAAAATAGTGATGCTAGAAATGTAGATCTGGTATAATATCCCCAAACTATCAGAACTAAGAGAACAAATGAATTTCTTAAGGTGTGGATACAAAGCATTCAAGTGTGAGTCCGTTGAAATATTTCTTGTCAGTCAGCATGCGGTCTCTGTAGAACAGGGAGAGGCAAAGGGGATGTTATGAGAATGAAGAGCTTGAGAAGAGAAACAAGAGAAGCTGAACAGTGTGTCCCTGGAGGCAAGACTTCCAAGGAGAAGAGTCATCAGTGTTATAAAAAACAAAAAGGATACTAGTGCAAGTAATCATGAATAGAGCTTTTGTTAGTTCTTTTTTATTTCTTAAAGGAAACAAATTTTGCCTTGTTAAAATCAATTTCCTGCCTACAGAATTTGAGTTTCTCTAACTTCAAGTACAAAATGAGAGTCAAATTCAAATGAAATATCCTTATTTTTTTAGATTCTACCTAGACTCTGCTGAACATGTGGCCGGACCTTAGCTGGACCATGTCCAGCAATGTTACATAATCCTGATAGATGTGGTACTCTCTTGCTTTATCACAAATAATTTGCCTAACTTTTATGATTCACGACTGTGGGCTACGTACGCCAAAGAAGCAACAGGGTATCTGAGGTTTTCCTGATAAGGATAGACACAATTGAGAACAAATTAAGATGTTCTTTTTCTCAGTGAAATAAATTCAGTGTCACAAGTCTGGGTCGGAAACTAGGTTTATGACAGGGCGTCCGGATGTCTCTGCAGTTTCCTCTTTGCATCAGACGCCAGGATCTAGTCAACTTGGTCCAGATGGTTGCCAATCGGTGCAGCTGCTCCTCCCGCAGCTTCTCCCCCTGGATAGCCATCAGTTGAGTTGTACTGAGCCTTTATGAGGTCTCCAAGAATGTTTGCAAACCATGCACTGCATCCTCATAGACCGGGGAGAAAAAAGAAAGATGGAGGCATTACTCTATATAGTTGAAACTGCCCCAACTTGAGATTAAACTGATGGAATACATTTATAATTTGTTGGGAGTGTGAAATGACGAACTAGAGCAAACAGGCACTAATCAAGCATATTGCCCCTACTCTTTTTTTTCTTTTTGTGTTCACTCCTCAAACATCAGGTTCACTTTGTCTCTTACCACTTTGAAGGAGCTAGCCTCCTTTCTGGGTGCCTTTAAGGTAATGGCTTTTAAGCTCTTTACTTTTATTTCTTAAATTACAGATTTAGTCAACAGGGTTTTGCTTTATTGCTTTGTTATTCTCCATTTGGAATAAGAAAGGCAAAATGTTTCTTTTTTTTTTTTTTTTCTGCTATTTAGGTTATATCTTTTTTTTTTTTTTTCACACACACACACTGTATTTTATTTTTACAAGAGATAAATAGACTGACACCAAGCATTGTACATGGATGACCACAACAAAAGCAACGATGATTGCAATTACCAAACATGAAACACACTCATACTATGTCATAATATTGACATTCAATATTAATGGACTGAATGTCAAAATGTTTCTTTTAAGTGCTTTTTTCGTATTTATTTTAAAGCTGCAGACTGACTGTGAACGTTTTTCTGTACTGCAACCCTACCGCTGAGAGAGAGGCTGCAGTAAAAGAAATGGCAGAAAGTGGGCTATAGCCATTTCTCATTACCTTAGGACTGTCCTGGTTTAGAGGCACCCCGTTCACACCCTGAAACGTAATTGATTTAGCTTCCACAGTCTGCTTCCCTAATTCTCTATGCCTTAGAACCTTTAGTTCACTAGATTGTTGTGATGGGTAAACTATCAGATGAAATAAGTGCTTAACTTTTACAATTATTAGAAGACATTATCTGAGAAAATAGTGAACTTAATTCTTCTAGTGCCTGAATTGCTCACCCATCTTTTATATTCTCCTACATATCCTCAAGAGTTTTATCTTACATGCACTATTTTGGTATCTTATTTGAGTAGTCTGAAGAAGGTTCCTGAAGAAGAGTACAAGTTAGCCAGGCCTAATTGTAAAGATCCTAAGGGTATTCTAAAGAAATAAATGGACTTAGCAAATTTTACCACAAGAATTCTACTCATTCTTTTATTCTTAATGATTGGACAAACTCATGCTTTTCTGCATACAGAGACAAAATCTATGCAGAGATTGTAAGTCGTGAGATCTGATTAATTTATCCGCAGCATTGGCTCTTCAAAATGCCACATTCTTAAGGAGAATCCTGAAGGAGGATCATGAAGAGAAACAAAAGATATCTTGGACATCCTTTTAAAAATTTTAACATTTTATAATGATTTAAGTGTAAGCATATCAGAGACACATGGATTACATTTCCCTTGGAATACACATGGGTTTGAAAAATTAAGAGAAAACAGGCTTAGCACATTGTGGTTGGGTATTACTGAACATAAAACATTTGGGGAAAATATTTAGTTTTTTTTGACAAGTGCCAAAAGTGACTGGACTCACTCATCTGCTTTCCCTCTCCTTTGCCTCTAACATCAGCCTGAAGTTGGAGGGCTTTCGAGGTGAGAGGATGTAGGTTTTGTATTTCTTTGTCGGGAAATTAACCTTGCCTTATCTCTCTATTCCTCCATCTTTACCATATCTCCCACTACATAGGGGGGATGAATAATTTCTCACCGAAAAGAGTGATATAGTTTTTGGAACAGTGTGTTTCAGAGCTGAGCGAATTCACATAGTACTGAACTCTGCAGAGGCCAAGTTAATAAATCCTTACTGAGTCAAATTGACTGAATAACTTAAAAGAATTATCTGCCTTGTAGCTGTATTGTGCAATTGTTAGCTGCATTGTGCCTTGCTGCAAACTCACTCCTTCCTTACTCCTTCCCTCTTCCACACATATCTATTGAACACCTATTATGTACAAGACAATGTTCTAAATACTGCCAGGAGCTGAAGATTTGATCTTGAGGTATTTCTGGCTGGCGACAACCTTAGTATAAACGTGTAGTAGATAAGTGCCAGGTTGAATGTTTTGAGGTTTCATTTCTCTTTCAGGCATTTGAGGTGATTATGAATAACCCATTATTTGTTCTCTTGTTATTCGTCAAATCGGCATCTATTATATGTGGTGTTTCTGGCAGATATGCCTCTTTGATACTGATTCTATAGTAGAATAAACAAATGTAATTCACTCATAAATGGATGGTCTGATTCTACGTACTAGAATGGTGTTCTAAATGTGGCTCTGCAGACAGGAAGCCATCTCAGGGTGATGTCACAATGGACAACACATGGCCTTGGCCTAACCTTTCCTTGGAGCTTGGCTTTTAAAACTCTCTACTTATAGCAACCTGCTGCCTCCACCGCCCTCCCATCCCCCCGCCCAGTTCCCTGTTACCAGGGTTCATTGGAATTATACCTTTTAAAAAGTGACGTGTATCAGCAAGTTAAAGAAATAAGAGACTATATATGTAGCTCATAATAGGCAAGATATTTATAGGCAGTCTATTCTTCCAAATTAAGGGAGATTTATCATGACATAAACAGTTGAGTCTACTTTTCTGCCCTTCACTATTGTATACATGGAGTCTAGAAACAAAGGCCAAACCTGGAAGTGCAAAGATTCATTTTTTGAGGTTTTGGGGAAGGGATCTTACAAGTCTCCAAGTTTATTAGGCCTGTAGAAATAAAATTCCGTCAGGTTTAAAGCCTGAGTCCACTGGGGTATGAAGCCTGAAAACTGACCTTTGATCTACTTAGTCTTACTGTAAGCACACCAGAATGGGCTCCTTGAACTTGGTGGGTGAGCAGGCATGCAGTCAAAACTTTCAGAACAAGAGGACATCAAGATCCTGTGAAAATGTCAAAGGGAACTTCTCAAAGGACCTGGCAGTCCTACCATCTATACCTATATCTCAGTCTTTGCTTTTTTCTTCTATTTTAAACAGATGGTTGCCATTGAACAAATACCTCTTTGCTTAACAGTCTATTCAAATTTTGCAATATGTGAAAGGTACTGCCAATCACTTCAGTGGAGAGATAGATTCTTGAAAAATCATTTGCTTCCCCTTTCCCTGTCTCAGAAGAACTTCATTTCCATGACTCTGTAAGATGTTTTGTTTGCTTTTGT
The DNA here is from genome assembly GCF_965194825.1 of Balaenoptera physalus. Taxonomy (NCBI): domain Eukaryota; kingdom Metazoa; phylum Chordata; class Mammalia; order Artiodactyla; family Balaenopteridae; genus Balaenoptera; species Balaenoptera physalus. The sequence goes on along the minus strand of NC_138884.1, from coordinate 118,586,628 downwards.
GGTCTCCCTCTATTTTAATTCATTAAAAGTCACCAACTAGATTTGGAGTCTGTATCTATTATATGCTTCTCAAACTTTCAGTTAAGCCAAGATGAGTTAATTTTTATCTATGTTTTAAGGTTTTTAAGGCTTTAAACATTAAATCCAAATCTCACTAGAAAAGTTTATCAAAAGTTTCTAGATAACATAGCAACCAATACCTTGGCAATATCTCATATAATCAGCTGTATGCATCTCTCCTCACTTTTGCATCTCATTCATCTACATGGCATTAGTAGGCACATCCCTTTATGGCAAAAAAGAAAAGAAAAGAAAAAATGAGTCTATGAATATTTATCGTTCTTTGGCAAGATAGTAGACTTGAAAAAATGACTACAGAGTTGACGAATTTTTCCAATTGCTAAATTGGAGTTAAACACACACACACACGCACAACGCTGTCTATTGTGACCTCCACAGAGGTTTTACATCCATCACTTACATACTATTAAGTGGTGACAAACTATGTTTTTCTTAAGACCTTTAGTCTTCTCTCAGATATTGATGTTAGTAAAAAGTCTCCAGAGTATGTCCCATGGTGTTTAAATCTGAGTTCTTAGTCTAGTGAAACGTGTGTATCCGAAAACAGATAATGTATGCGAAACTCCAAATATATGTGACAAACAATTAACATTCCTGAGGAAGGTGAATGTGTGCAATTTCATGTTAAAAACTCAAGCCAGATTCATTGAACATGTAGGTGTTCAATAAAGATTTGAATGAATCCTAGACGTATGTGTGTGTATCAGTTATCTATTGCTGTGTAGCAAACAACACCAAAACCTAATCACTTAAAACAACAGTCACTGATTATCTCACAGTATCTGTGGAGCAGGAATTGGGTGTGGTTAAGCTGAGTGGTTCTGGCTTGATCACGAGATCAAGCTATGAGCCTGAACTGCCTTCAGTGTACTCTGAAGATTCAAGGATCCTAGCCCTGGCTCTTGGCGGCCAGAAACTATACGTCTTTTTTTTCATTTTCATTTCATTTTTCCAGCTTTATTGAGATAAAATTGACATACAACATTTTGTAAGTTTAAGGTGTCCAGTGTGATGATTTGATGCACTTATATATTTCAAGAGGATTACCACAATAATGTTAACATTTCCATCACCTCACATAATTACCATTTCTTTTTTGTGGTGAGAACATTTAAAATCTAATCTGTTAGCAACTTTCAAGTATATAATATTGTTAACTATAATCACCATGCTGTAGATTAGGTCCCCAGAGCTTAATCATTTTATAACTGGAAATATGTACCTTCGACCAACATCTCCCAATTTCCCCCATCCCCCAGACTGGCAACCACTATTCTACTCTCCGTTTCTATGAATTCTGCTTTTTTTAGATTCCACATATAAGTGATATCATACAGTAGTTGTCATTCTGTTTGACTTATTCCACTTAGCATGATGCCCTCAAGGTCCACCCATGTTGTCACAAATGGCAGGATTTCCTTCTTTATCATGCTTAAATAATATTCGTATATCTATCTGTCTATCTATCTATCTCTATGTGTATATAGGTGTGTGTGTATATACATATATAGGTATATCTCACATCTGCTTTATCCATTTATCATCCATAGGTGGACACTTAGGTTGATTCCATAACTTGACTAGTATGAATAATGTTACAATGAACATGGGAATGCAGGTTTTTTGTTTTTTTTTTTTCAAAATCCTGATTTCATTTCGTTTGGACATATACACAGAAGTGGGATTGCTGGATCATATGGTAATTCTATTTAAAAATTTTTGAGTAATCTCTATACTGTTCTTCATAGTGGCTGCACCAATTTACATTCCCACCAAGAGTGCAAAAGGGTTCCCTTTTCTCTACATCCTTGCCAACACTTAACTATCTCCTGTCTTTTTGATAAAATAGCCATTCTAAAGGTGTGAGGTGATATCTCTTGGGGGTTTTGATTTGCATTTCCCCGATGATTGGTGATGCTAAGCACTTTTTATGTATCTGTTGGCCATATGGGTGTCTTCTTTAGGAAAATGTCTATTCAGATCCTCTGTCCGCCTTTTGATTGGATTGTTTTTTGCTATTGAGTTGTATGAGTTTCTTTATATTTTTGATAGTAATCCCTTATCTTTATTTATTTTTACTGTGCAGAAGGTTTTTTGTTTGATATAGTCCCACTTGTCACTTGTTTATTTTTGCTTTTGTGGCTTTTGCTTTTGGTATCATATCTAAAATTAGTTGCCAATACTCATGTCAAGGAGCTTTTTCCTTATTTTTTTTGGAGTTTTATGGTTTCAGTCCTTTAATCCATTTCAAATTAATTTTTGTGAGTGATGTAAGATAGGGATCCTATTTCATTCTTCTGCATGTGATTATCCAGTTTTCCCAGTACCATTTTTTGAGGGGAGTATCCTTTCCCCATTGTATATTCTTGACTAATTTGTCATAGATTAACTGATCATGTATACACAGGTTTATTTCTGGGCTCTCAATTCTGTTCCATTGGTCTATATGTCTATTTTTATCTCAGTAGCATACTGTTTCAATTACTGTAGTTTTGTAGTATGGTTTGAAACTAGGAAGTGTGATGCTTCCAGCTTTGTTCTTTCTTCTTAGGCCTGCTTTGCCTTTTCAGGGTGTTTTGTGGTTTCTTGTGAATTTTAGGATTGTTTTTTGCTATTTCCGTGAAAAAAATTGCCATTGAAATTTTGATAGGGATTGCATTGAATCTATAGATGGCTTTGGGTAGTATGGACGTTTTAACAGCATTAATTATTCTGATCCGTGAACATGAGATATCTTTCCATTCATTTGTGTCTTCAATTTCTTTCATCAATGTCTTATATTTTTCAGTATATAGATCTTTCACTTCCTTGGCTAAATTTATTCCATAAGTATTTTACTGCTTTTGGCGCTATTCTGAATGTGATTGTTTTCTTTCTTTTTCAGATATTTCATTGTTAGAGTATAGAAATGCACCTGATACCTGTATGTTAATTTTGTATCCTGCAACTATACTGAATTCATTGATTAGTTCTAGCAGTTTTTTGTTAGAGTCTTTAGGATTTTCTATATATAAGATCATATCATCTGCAAAGACAATTTTACTTCTTCCTTTCTGATTTGGATGCTTTACTCTTTTGGCCTCTCCATGGGCTGCCTGAGTGTCCTCATGGCATGACAGCTGGCTTCTCCTGAGGAAATGATCTGAAAGAGAGAAAGAGAAATGAAGAGAGAGAGAGAGAGCGTGAGAGTGTGGTGAGCTTGCCAGCCTAAGATGAAAATCTCAGTTTTTTATACCCTAATCTGGGGAGTGACATGCCATCACTTCTGCCGGAAGCTATTGTTCATAGTGACTGATCTTGGTACAATGTGGGAGGGACTGCACAGGGTGTGAACATCAGCAGGTGGAACTCACTGGGGGACTTATTGGGGTTCTCGTATGAGAACCCAAAGTAGCAGGGTATTCTTTGGTGTTTTCACTCCAGCCATGCAATTTTCATTGTTTATTTTCCTTTATCAACAGTTTTTTCTAGGTCATTAGTCTTTTACAAATAGTACAGTTTTTTTTGTTGTTGTTTAATTCTTCATTGGTCACAAACAAGAATTTCTAATTCTTTCACTCTTCCATTTCAAAAAGCCCTCAAGATTTTTCTACAATTTAACCAGCAGATGGAGCATGAACACCTGACATTTTAATAACTGCTTTTATTGGGTTACATGTAATACTGTCTTATCGCTTTGAAAGGGGCCTTAGCACTGGTTTAATCCTCTCATCACAGATTTAAAAACAGTGGTCAGAGTCAGTACTAGAATCCAGGTCTTTGGATTTCCTGCATTTCCCCTGCACCAAGTGCCTTGACTGGAATCACTTGATGTTGCCTCCTCAGAGCACTGAACTCAGTTCATTTCAATTATTCATTCAGTTCCTACTGTGTTGAATTCATTCAAAGATGAATAAAACAATTCCTGTTCCACAAGAGGCTGCAGTTTGGTTGAATGCAATGTACTAAGGACCACAATACCGTAGGATTTAGGGCCGTGTTACGTACAGGCCATGTCCTGGATGTTTGGATAAGGAGAGCCTGAGCACATACCTTAAAGAATCAGCAGGAATTATCTAGGTAGAGTTTGGGTGATAGAAGGGCATTTCTGGAAGAGGGGACATAAGGAAAGGTAGAAAGGAGAGAAATAGCTTGGTGTCTACGGAAAACCAAGTAGTTAAATATTTCTGGTGCATAAAAGCAAAATTAAGGTTAGAGTCACTCAAGTTCACTGAGTAATGATTATACTATCACAGTTAATAGGAGAGCCAGTCCTATAATCACTTTGTAGTGACTTGGAGACTTTTCTTTGTCAGGCAGTCATTCAGTCAGCAAATTGTTTTTGAAAACCTACTATGAACCAAGCTCTGTTCTAGGTGCTGGGAATACAGTAATGAATAACACGGATGAAATCCATGTCTTACATGGAACTTACATAATAAATGAGAACTTATAGATCAAGAGAAGATAATAAATGCTTTGAAGAAAAATAAAGCAAGAAAAAGGAGAGAGGAGAGAGAGAGAGTGATGTGGTGAGGAAGGTATAATTTTGAATGAAGTCATTAAGGTAAACCTTATTGAGAAGCAAAGACCTGAAGGAGGTCATTTGTGGTTTAATAGACTGGTTGAGAGGATCATAGAAGTCTTTTAAGTCATAACGTGATGAAATGATTGTCACAAGTGGAGCACAAAGAAGGATTATGAATTGGGAATTTCATGAGACAATATATACCATTTATGCAACATAGCATACATAAACTTATAGCTTACACATACATACTATAAAGAGAGTGAGTTTTCCAATACACTAATGACCAGGGGAAGCCAAAAGTCTGATGATACATATTTCCTAGAGTTCATCTTAATGGTACCAAAGTTGTGAAATGGATGCTTTGGAATTCCATGCCCATGTTTACTTATTGCTTTATTGATTCATACTTTAGTTTATTCAACTTACATTTGAGTGTTGGTGAGTTCATAGCACTTCACTGGGTGTTCCTATGTGCGCTATCCATGGCAAACTAGTGGACCAGCTGCATTTGGATATATTTTAAGGCAGATTACAAAAAAAATATTCAAGTCTTTTTACCTCCTTTACCTGTGAAGATTGTATATCATATTAGAAATGAAAAATGCAGAGAATATCCTTTTAAACTTTGACCTGTTTGTTTATTGTTTCATCTAAATCTGTATCTATTTCCAGAAATGTTTTATTGCAAAAAGACATCTTGAAATTTTATATACATATATACATACATATGTATAAAGATATATTGAGCACCTACTCTATTTTTTCATAGTCCATGAAGAAGACGGAAAGACTTTTATTCATGCCTTTGAGGAGCTCACAATATAGAGCAGATCAATAAATTGTAATAAATTTTCACATATTCTCTTTAAGTTAATATTAAAATTACTTTTAATTTTCTCTCCTCAAATCTTCATGAAGGGCAGAGACTTTATTTTATTTGTTCATTTCTGTGCTTTTAGTTCTTGCTAAATGTCTGGCACAAATATTTAGTGAATAAATAGTGGACTCTTATCTGAATTGTTTTCTTTGTTCACTGTCTATATGAAAACCTCCACATAAATCACTCTGGAGTGGTTTAGGTAAACCACTGTGTTATGTGCTGTGTGTGCTCAATCAAAGATGAGGAGGGTTATAATTGTCCCAATTATCCCAATGCTGTGTTTCTACAATTGTCTTATTTGGGGGCAGACTAAGCTTGCTAACTACTTTATACCCAAGTGGAAAATCATTAAAGGGCATGCCTCTGCAAAGCTGGGGGAGAGGGATTGAAAAGCTGACTTTCCGGGTTCCTCTTTGTCTTATGATTTATGAGTCTTTAACTGCCAATCTCTCTTGATACGTAAACACATGGTCCTTCTATGTTGATAAATCAAGTTAATTTTTTTGTGTGTTTTATAGTGTAATATCCCCTTAGGACCCCATATTATATTGACACTATGGGGATAAATTTGGACAGACTTAGAAAAAAGCCTGTTTTTTAATGACCTCTGTGGGATTTGCTGCTGATGTGGTTATTTGGAAAACTGAAGTGTTTTTTTTTTTTTTTGCACCAGAAACACTGTCTTTACATTGAAATAGCAAAAAGAAAAAGGTCATCACCAGTTCCTTTCTTTCTGATTCCAACCCACAATTTGGGAGTCACAAAGGGTTTCAGAGTCAAAAGTAACTTCTGAATTAACTCTTAAGTCACTGACTTGAACTTAAACATGTATTTTGATTCTTAGTGTAGTCTTATGGGGGTATTAGTGTCTAAAGAGGAAACTGGATGATAAAAATGGTTTAAACCTAATGTTATCTTTCTAGTTTCTGGAACCAAAAATCAGACTTTCATTTTATTAATGAAACCGTAAAAAAGATGTATTTTATTCTTAGACTTGTCAACCTTTTGCCTAGAAACCCTTTTGTGTGTGTGTGTGTGTAAGAGAGAGGGGAAAGAGATGTATCAAAGGATTATCAGGTTGTGACAATCATGGGTTTATTAGTAAAATGTCTGCATTGAAGTTACCCCTTTTCTTTTTCATTTAAACATTTTTTACACTACATTGCTAAGGCAAGGTAACAGTAACTATCAATGCAAAGACTATTCCTCAGTCTCTGTCTAGTTTTCTGGGTGAATGATTTCTGATTTCTCTAAACAGGTAGATTTGACTTCCTTTCTAAGTCACAACACTGGGCTAGTGATGGACTCAGATATACCATGAAGTTTTAGTAAGCAGAAGCATATCTGCATCTTCTGAAATGATTTCCAAATTCTTGCTTTGGAATGGAAGTTATATTTACTCTTTAGTTGATTTCCATTAATTTTCTTTGAGTGTCACCTTTAACAGTGATCAGGCAATGTTTACTTGACAATGTAACTTTATGGAGGAAATAACACAATTGAATATAATTTTAGCTAGAAAGGATTTTAGAGATCTTCTATTCCAGTACCTCATTTTATGGAAGAAGATTGTCTTAGCGTAGGCTGCTATAACAAAATGCCACAGACTGGGTAGCTTAAACAACAGACATTTATTTCTCACAGTTCCAGAGGCTGAGAAGTGTAAGATGAAGGTGCCAGCCAACTCAGTTTCTGGTGAGAACCCTCTTCCTGGTTTTAAGACTGCTGCCTTGCTGTGTCCCCACATGGTGGAGAGAGCAAGATCCTTCTCTCTCTTCCTCTTCTTATAAAGCCACTAATCCCATGATAAGAGCCCCACCCTCATGACCTCATCTAACCCTAATTTCATCCGAAAGGACTGATCTCCAAACACCATCACAATGGGGGTTAGGGCTTCAACATATGAATTTTGGTTGGGGGCAAGGAGGTGGGGGGGGCACAAACATTCAGTATATAGCAAGGATCCTGAGGATCAGAGAGGTCAAATGATGGGTTTAAGGTCACACAGCAAGTTAATGGCTAAAGTAGACCCAAGAGTCCTATCTTTTGAGTGTTTTATTATACTTTGAATTTCCCCTTCAAACTTACAGTGGGAACACACTGTCAGTGAATGTCTAATTTTTTATCCCATCCCCTGATGTTGAAAGAATGTGCACATCAGTGTTCTAATCTTTTGCTTAGATGGAGAAGTACAGGGTGCAAAGTTACTCCTGAAAGTCATCATGATCCCTGCTGTTAAGCCTATGGAAGACATTTTCTGTTTGGGAGGCATTACTTGGGAGCTGTGACAAGACTGGAGAGTTCCTCCATTCCCTTCTGAAACCCCTTCCCTTAATTATAATAAATGGCAGGAGTGAAGACAGGTATATCGTACAGCAGATGTGTTGATGAAATTACCAGGTGGGAGGGAAAATTGGAGAAGTTAGCTTGATTGACAGGAAGTGCAGCTAATTATATAGCTCCATTAACTCCAGATAGTCTTAAGACCAGGCTTCACTACTAAGTGATGAGTGAGGCCTTGGAGGAGGAGATGCCCTCTTGCTGCCCCAGACTTGACTGAGCTCCCTACTGGATATAGTCAAGTAAGTCAGCTACACCATGTTGTGCAGAATAACTGCTCCATTATTCTGTGGACTTAGCTCACAGAGTCATGGGAAATAACACATCTTTGTGTTTTAGGCCACTAAGTCTTGAGGTGATATGTTATACAGCAAAAAATAAACTCGTTTACAAAAACTATATGTTGACCATGTACATTTACTCTTTCCTGCCTTGAAATGTCTTTAGTTTATAGACTGACCCACTTACTTCCCAGTTCCTGCACTAAGATAGAAATACATGAGGATTCCGCACATGACCATACTCCTCAGTCATAAGTGCTCAGCCACTGTATGCCTCACCTCTCTTCCCATTACTGCCAGTGTCTGCAGACAATCAGCCTGGAACCTAGGTACTTCAGCTGGGTCCCAGGCACCCATGTCATTGTCAAGTTGCAGCTGTCCCATAGAACCAGGCTTCTGCCTTAGTCTCACACTCTCTGGTCTGTTCCCTTTCACTCTCTTGGACTGGGCAATCCTCCTACTAAACCCTAGTTGATGGTTGGAGTACCAGTTTCCTACCTAGCTCCTGATGATTCTTTGTTTTTAAGGATGGATCCTATTCCCAGCCCCCAGCACTTAGCAGGGGAACAGAGGAGTTTGTAAAATACGTGGACAGACTCTTCAGGATGAGTAACAGTATTGTAGAGTAGAAAGAACATGGACTTTGGAGTCATACAGACCTGGTTTGTATTCTAGACTGCCATTTACTAGCTTGTGATTTGGGGGCAAATTTTTTGATCTCTTTAAGATTCATTTTTCTAATTTGTGAAATAGGTACTAAGTAAATAAGTTATAGCTGTTGTTAATTTCTACCATACAACACTACTTCTGCAGCTCTGTTGGTTCCCCATCCTTTCTAGTTGTGGAAGACTTCTTACTTTTCCCTGCCAGCACACACTGTAGGTTCCAGCTCACCTCACACCCAAGCCAGTCATGTCTAGACATTTAGGGTTTCCTAAGAAAAACAAGCTACTTGATAGTCTACCAAAACGATAGTTGAAAGGCCACACTTAATTGATTCCTTGTAGGTCTTCTGCTGGATTTTTTTAGACTTGGGCTGATTTTCATTAGATCTTGTGCACACGAGCATGTTCTAATTTACATGTCTGCCCTATTATTTCTCACTTCTTTTTAATATACATCCTTTGGAACCCGAATTAGATTTAATTGATGGTTGTGAGGCAATTATGCTCTATAATTTTGCACTGTTTCTAAATAGTGTGCTAATTGCTTTACAATTTCCCTTCTATACGTGTGTGTGTGTGTGTGTGTGTGTGTGTGTGTGTGTGTTTACCTAAGGACTAATCTATTACACAAACTCAAAATTTGGGGGACAAAAAACAAAATCTATAACTTTGTAAACAAATCCAACCCATTTTGATGCTGTAATCTATTTTGCAAGTTGTTTTAATTGCGTAGGAGAAGACAGAAGACTTTTGGGATTGTTTATTCTAACTCCAGAACTGTGTTCCCGTTAATGTACTGGACGCCTTGCTGACTGGGAGTGGTGCAGAAGGGAAGATGCAGTATGTAAATACACTAATCAAATCAATGCAAATCATAATAATACATTCCTTTAAAGAGTCTGCGAGACAGCTGTGTAAAATAGAGCACTTTTCATATTCATAGGTTTGGGTGAACCTCTTTAGCAAATCCCATCTCCCTGATTCTGTGATTCTAACTCTGTTGTGTTTTACTTTATTTTTTGCTCTTGGTTTTTGTGGGACTACGTATGGTAGAAGTTGGCACTTCAGGCATTAGTGGCTGGTCTTATTTTCTTCTCTTTGTGGCCAGTTGGCTTTGGAACTTTTGTTTCCAATAACTTAACTACAAAACCACATGAGCAGAGCTTTCGTGAGGTTTACTGCATGACCAGAGCGGGGGCTGGTGATGTGACAAATGTCTCAGAAGCTTTCTTCGGAAAGTATGGGTCATCATCTTTGGAGAAAGGATTTTTTTTTTCTCTTTTTTTATTCCTAAAATATTCAACAGATTATTTCAGTTTACCAAGTTTGATGACATCATTTCAATATTTAATCATCATCTTTGGAGAAAGGATTTTTTTTTCTCTTTTTTTTATTCCTAAAATATTCAACAGATTATTTCAGTTTACCAAGTTTGATGACATCATTTCAGTGTTTTAATCAGGTTACAACTTTTGGCCACTTGTTTTATATGGAGGAAATATTGGTACTAGTGTAAAATAAAAAAAGTCAGATAGACACTCTCATTTCCCTGAGATCCTAACGGAGCCCAGAGAGAGGAGGAAGTGTTGTAACGGGGAGTTAAAAGAAATCAGAGTGCTCTTCTGAGTTATACTAAGTTAAGGGGAAAGCAAGAGAAGAGAAAAAGAGAAAAATAACCTTGTGAAAAATGGTTCATCAAAAGTTTTCAATTTTTTTTTAATCAAACCTTTTTTTTTTTTAATTGGGGTATAGTTTTTTTTTTACAACATTGTGTTAGTTTCTACTGTACAGGGAAGTGGAGTTCCCTGTGCTCTACAGCAGGTTCTTATTAGTCATGAATTTTACACACATCAGTGTATACATGTCAATCCCAATCGCCCAGTTCATCACACCGCCATCCCCACCCCCCATGGCTTTCCCCCCTTGGTGTCCATATGTTTGTTCTCTACATCTGTGTCTCAACTTCTGCCCTGCAAACCGGTTCATCTGTACCATTTTTCTAGGTTCCACATACATGAGTTAATATACGATATTTGTTTTTCTCTTTCTGACTTACTTCACTCTGTATGACAGTCTCTAGATCCATCCACGTCTCAACAAATGACTCAGTTTCGTTCCTTTTTATCACTGAGTAATATTCCATTGTATATAGGTACCACATCTTCTTTATCCATTCATCTGTCTATGGGCCTTTAGGTTGCTTCCATGACCTGGCTATTGTAAATAGTGCTGCAATGAACATTGGGGTGCATGTGTCTTTTTGAATTATGGTTTTCTCTGGGTATACGCCCAGTAGTGGGATTGCTGGATCATATGGTAATTCTATTCTTAGTTTTTTAAGGAACCTCCATACTGTTTGTTCTCCATAGTGGCTGTATCAATTTACATTCCCACCAACAGTGCAAGAGGGTTCCCTTTTCTCCAAAAAGTTTTCAATTTTTAATCAAAATAATAAAATAAGGGTTTAAGGCAGTGCGAAAATATTTTAATGGCAAGGTACAAGTTTTAGTGGTGAAACTGAATAATCCCTAATTCTGAGTTTTAGAAATAAATTGTGTTGGATCCTTCATTCCTAAATTGAGGAACCTGGAGTTATCTTTAGGGAATAAAGGGAGACAGAATCCCTCAGGATCATTCTGGAAGGTGGTATTAATAAGGTGAGATATCTGGCATATATCTGTAAGGTTTCTAGTGTCTCATGTGAATGGAGGTTTCTTTTGCTGAAACTCTGGAGGAATCCTCTGGGTGCAATTTTTCCTAAAGATAGGAGAACAGATAGAATGCCTAATATAGTTTCCAGAGATCAGATGCCTATAGATAATTCAACCTGCTTAAATAAATGTGCATTGACACCACCACATTTATTTATTTTCTCATGTACATTTCTATCCACTTCTCTGCCTGTCACATGGATAAAAAAACCCAGAAAGCTCTCATAATAAATGTAGTCAGTACTTCTCAAAAACAGATTCCTAAGAAACCAAAAGAGAGTTGGAAGGTATGAAAGTACATAGAACAACATCATTAATTGGTAAAGAAGAAATGAGATACAAGACTAAAATAAATACTTTTGAAATTCCAAGTCCCATTGAGTGTATTTCCCCAACATCTTCTGAAATAATCCACTTCTCTCGATACCTGCTATCACTACCATAAGTCTAGTGTAATTTCATCTCTGTATTACTCTGACAATTTCTAATTGAATTCACTCATGTTCTGCCTTTCTCCTACCTCAATCCAACATCTGCACTGTCACTATTACCCTTTGGCTCAAAACCTTTCAATGGCTCTACACTGTCTGTTGGATTAATTCAAATCTCCTTGTGTGGCTCACAAGGCCATCAGGACCTTTCTTGATTTACAGGCTCCCCCTTACTGGCTGCTTAGAGCACTCTTATTACTTTCAGCTCTAGCCTTGTCTCTCACAATATCAGACCTTTTGCATTTATGGCTTTTCTGATTGGAGTGACTTTTTAATCTCCTTTTTTTTCCCTGTTTCACCTCTTCCACACAAGTAGTTCTTGTATATTAAAAAACAAAACAGTGAAACACCCTGAAAACCAAAACAAAGAAATAGGATCCTACGGCCAGAGGATCGGTGATGGAAGAATTCTTCCAGTGTCAATATCAGGATTATGGTGCCATCATGAGCTGTTTGTCTTACCTTAGGCAGAAGGCCCCTCATTCAAACATCAAACACTTTTTTTAAAAAATGATTTTTATTTATTTTAATTGAAGTATAGTTGATTTACAATGTTGTGTTAGTTTCAGATGTACAGCACAATGATTCAGTTATACACACAGGTATATGTATCTATTCTTTTTCAGAATCCCTCCCCTGCTTCCCCTTTGGTAACCATAAAATTGTTTTCTATGTCTGTGGGTCTATTTCTGTTTTGCATATAAGTTCATTTGTATCATTTTTTTTTAGATTCCACATATAAGCTATATCATAGGATATTTGTCTTTCTCTGTCTGGCTTCACTTGGTATGATAATCTCTAGGTCCATCCATGTTGCTGCTAATGGCATTATTTCATTCTTTTTTATGGCTGAGTATATTCCATTGTGTGTGTGTGTGTGTGTGTATGTATGTGTATATATATGTAATCTTTTTTATGCGTTCATCTGTCGATGGACATTTAGGTTGCTTCCATGTCTTGGCTATTGTAAATAGTGCTGCAGTGGACACTGGGGTGCATGTATATTTTAGAATTATAGTTTTCTCTGGACATATGCCCAGGAGTGGGATTGCAGGAACATACGGTAACTCTACTTTTAGTATTTTAAGGAACCTCCAGACTATTCTCCACCGTGTCTGTACCAATTTACATTCCCACCAACAGTGTAGGAGTGTTCCCTTTTCTCCACACCCTCTTCAGTATTTATTAGTAGACATTTTGATGATGGCCATTCTGCCTGGAGTGAGGTGATACCTCATTGTAGTTTTGATTTGCATTTCTCTAATAATTAGCAATGTTGAGCATCTTTTCATGTGTCTGTTGGCCATTTGTATGTCATCATTGGAGAAATGTCTATTTAGATCTTCTGCCTATTTTTTGATTGGGTTGTTTGTTTTTTTGATATTGAGCTGTATGAGCTGTTTGTATATTTTGGAAATTAATCCCTTGTCAGTCCCATTGTTTGTAAATATTTTCTCTCATTCTGTATGTTGTCTTGTTGTTTTGTTTATGGTTTCCTTTGCTGTGCAAAACTTTTAAATTTAATTAGGTCCCATTTGATTATTTTTCTTTTTTATTTCCATTACTCTAGGAGATGGATCCAAAAAGATATTGCTGTGATTTATGTCAAAGAGTGCTCTGCCTATGTTTTCCTCTAGGAATTTTTAGTATCTGGTTTTACATTTAGGTCTTTAATTCATTTTCAGTTTATTTTTGTGTATAGTGTTAGAGAATGTTCTAATTTCATTCTTTTGCATGTAGCTGTCCAGTTTCCCCAGCACCACTTATTGAAGAGACTGTTCTTTCTCCATTGTATATTCTTGCCTCTTTTGTCATAGATTAATTTACCATAGGTTCATGGGTTTATTTCTGCACTTTCTATCCTATTCCATTGATCTATGCATCTGTTTTTGTGCCAGTCCATGCTGTTTTGATTACTGTAGCTTTATAGTATAGTCTGAAGCCAGGGAGCATGGTTTCTCCAGCTCCATTCTTCTTTCTCAAGATTGTTTTGGCTATTCTGGACCTTTTGTGTTTCCATACAAATTTTAAGATTATTCATTTTAGTTCTGTGAAAAATGCCATTGGTAATTTGATAGGGATTGCATTGAATCTGTAGATTGCCTTGAGTAGTATAGTCAATTTAACAGTATTTATCCTTCCATTCCAAGAGCACAGTATATCTTTCCATCTGTTTGTGTTGTCCTCAGTTTCTTTCATTAGCATCTTATAATTTTTGGAGTACAGGGTTTTGCCTCCTTAGGTAGGTTTATTCCTAGGTATTTTATTCTTTTAGATGCAATGGTAAATGGGATTGTTTGCTTAATTTCTCTTTCTGATCTTTCTTTGCTAGTATATAGAAATGCAACAGATCTCTGGGTATTAATTTTGTGTCCTGCAACTGTACTAAATTCATTGATGAGCTTTTAGTAGTTTTCTGGTAACATCATTAGGATTTCATATGTATAGTGTCATATTGTCTGCAGACAGTGACAGTTTTATTTCTTTTCCAATTTGTATTCCTTTTATTTTTCTTCTCTGATTGCTGTGGCTAGGGCTTCCAATACTATGTTGAATAAAAGTGGTGAGAGTGGGCATTCTTGTCTTGTTCCTGATCTTAGAGGAAATGCTTTCAGCTTTTCACCATTGGGTATGATGTTAGCTGTGGGTTTATCATATATGGTCTTTATTATGTTGAGGTAGGTTCCCTCTATGCTCACTTTCTGGAGAGTTTTTTTCCTAATCATAAATGGATGTTGAATTTTGTCAAAAGCTTTTTCTGAATCTATCGAGACAATCATACAGTTTTTATTCTTCAGTTTTTTAATGTGGTGTATCTCACTGGTTGACTTGCAGATATGGAAGAATCCTTGCATCCCTGGGATAAATCCCAATTGATTGTGGTGTATGATCCTTTTAATGTATTGTTGGATTTGGTTTCCTACTATAATATTTTGCTGAGGATTTTTGTGTTTGTGTTCATCAGTGATATTGGCCTGTAATTTTCTTTTTTGTGTGTGGTATCTTTGGTTTTGGTAGTAGGGTGATGGTGGCCTCATGAAATGAATTTAGAAGTGTTTCCTTCTCTGTAATTTTTTGGATTAGTTTCGGAAGGATAGGTGTTAACTTTTCTCTAAATGTTTGGTTGAACTCACCGGTGAAGCCATCTGGTCCTGGACTTTTGTTTGTTGGGAGTTTTCAAATCACAGATTCAATTTCAGTACTTGTAATTGGTCTGTTCATATTTTATTTTTCTCCCTGGTTCACTCTTGGGAGATTGTACCTTTTTAAGAATGTGTCCATTTCTTCTGGGTTGTCCATTTTATTTGCGTATAGTTGCTTGTAGTAGTCTCTAATGATCCTTTGTATTTCTGTGATGTCAGTTGCAACTTCTTCTTTTTCATTTCTAATTTTATTGATTTTGGCCCTCTCCCTTTTTTTTCTTGATGAGTTTGGCTGAAGGTTTATCAATTTTGTTTATCTTTTCAAAGAACCTACTTTTAGCTTCATTGATCTTTTCTATTGTTTTCTTTGTCTCTATTTCATTTATTTCTGCTCTGATCTTCATGATTTCTTTTCTTCTACTAACTTTGGGTTTTGTTTATTCTTCTTTCTCTAGTTGCTTTAGGTATAAGGTTAGGTTGTTTATTTGAGATTTTTCGTATTTCCTGAGGTAAGCTTGTATTGCTATAAACTTCCCTCTTAGAACTGCTTTTGCTGTGTCCCATAGGTTTTGGATCATCATGTTTTCTTCATTTGCTCTAGGTATTTTTTAATTTCCTTGTTGATTTCTCAGTGACCTACTGGTTGTTTAGTAGCATATTGTTTAGCCTCCACGTGTTTGACTCTTTGCAGTTTTTTTTCTTATAGTTGATTTCTAATTTCATAGCATTGTGGTGGAAAATATGCTTGATATGATTTCAGTTTTTTCAGATTTCCTGAGGCTTGCTTTGTGGTCCAGCATGTGATCTGCCTGGAGAATGTTCCATGTGCACTTGAGAAGAATGTGTATTCTGCTACTTTCGGATGGAATGCTCTATAAATATCAATTAAGTCCATCTGGTCTAATGTGTCATTTAAGGCCTGTGTTTCCTTATTGATTTTCTGTCTGGTTGATCTGTCCATTGATTTAAGTGGGGTGTTAAAGTCTCCACTATTATCGTGTTACTGTTGATTTCTCCTTTTTTGTCTGTTAACAGAACTATTTGCCTTATATATTGAGGTGCTCCTATGTTGGGTGCATATATATTTACCATTGTTATATCTTCTTCTTTGATTGATCCCTGGATCATGATGTAGTGTCCTTTTTTTGGTCTCTTGTAAAAGTCTTTATTTTAAAGCCCATTTTGTCTGGTATACGTATTGATACTCTAGCTTTCTTTTGATTTCCATTTGCATGGAATACTTTTTCCATCCCCCCACTTTCAGTTTATATGTGTCCCTAGATCTGAAGTGTGCCTCTTGTAGATAGCATATATTCAAGTCTTGTTTTTGTATCCATTCAGCCAGTCCATGTCCTTTGGTTGGAGCATTTAATCCAGTTACATTTAAGGTAATTATCGATATGTATGTTCTTATTACCATTTTGTTGATTGTTTTGGATTTGTTTTTGCAGGTCTTTTTTCTTCCTCTTTTGTTCTCTTCTCTTGTGATTTGATGACTATCTTTAGTGTTGTGTTTGGATTCCTTTTTCTTTTTTGTGTGTATATCTATTGTAGATTTTTGGTTTGCTGTTACCATGAGGTTTTGGTATAGCAGTCTATATATACATACATAATTGTTTTAGGTTGCTGATCTCTTAATTTCAAATGCATTTTAAATATCCTGCATTTGTAGTCTCCTCCTCTCACAGTTGCTGGTTTTGATATCATGTTTGTGTGTGGATGGTTTTCTTCCTTTGCTGTGTGTTGCCTTTACTGGTGAGCTTTCCCATTTTGTAATTTTCTTGTTTCTACTTGTGGCCTTTTCTGCCGAGAGAAGTTCCTTTAGCATTTGTTGTAATGCTGGTTTGGTGGTGCTGAATTCTTTTTGCTTTTGCTTGTCTGTAAACATTTTGATTTCTCCATCAAATCTGAATGAGAACCTTGGTGGGTAGAGTATTCTTGGTTGTAGGTTTTTCCCTTTCATCACTTTAAATATATTGTGCCACTCCTCTCTGGCCTGCAGAGTTTCTGTTGAAAATTCAGCTGATAGTCTCATGTGGATTCCATTGTATGTTATTTGTTGCTTTTCCCTTGTTGCTTTTAATATTTTCTCTTTGTCTTTAATTTTTGTCGGTTTGATTACTATGTGTCTCAGTATGTTCCTCCTTGTGTTAATCCTGTATGGGACTCTGCACTCCTAGACTTGTTTCCTATGTTAGGGAAAGTTTCAGCTATTATCTCTTCAAATATTTTCCCAGGACCTTTCTCTTTCTCTGCTCCTTTTTGGACCTCTGTAATGCAAATGTTGGTGTATTTGACTTGTCCCCAAGGTCTCTTAAACTGTCCTCATTTCTTTTCATTTTTTTTTTTTTTCTTTATGCCATGGCAGTGATTTCCACAACTCTGTCTTCCAGCTTGCTGGTCTGTTCTTCTGCCTTATGTATTCAGCTATTGATTCCTTCTATTATATTTTTCTTTTCAGGTATTGTATTCTTCAATTCTGTTTGTTGTTTTTTATATTTTCTAACTCTTCGTTAAAAACTTCTTATAACTTCTTGCTCTGTACCTCCATTCTTTTCTTGAGTTCTTTGATCATCTTTACAATCATTACTCTGAACTCTTTCTTGGGTAGATTGCCTATCTCCACTTCACTTGGTTGTTCTTCTGTGGTTTTATCTTGCTCCTTCATCTGGAACATATTCCTTTGCTGTTTCATTTTGTTTAAATTTCTATTTTTGTTTTAAATGTGTGCAGTGGGTTGGTTATATTTCTTGACCTTGGAGGAGTGGCCCTCTGTGGGTATGTCCTATGTATCTCAGCAGTACACCCCCCTCTTGTCACCCAAGGGCCAGGGGCCAGCTGGCCACAGGGTAGGTTCTGACCTGTGTTTGCGAACTCTGTTTTGCACGCTGCTGTATCATAGTTTTCTTGCTTCTGTTGTCTGCCTCCTGGTGAGTGAGGCTGATCTGGAGGCTTGTGCAGGTTTCCTGGTGGGAGAGACTGGTACCTACCCACTGGTGGGTAGAGTTGGGTCTTGGCCCTCTGGTGGGCAGGGCTGTGTCAAGGGACATGTCCAGAGGTGGCTGTGGGTTCAGGAAGTCTTTAGGCAGCCTGTCTGCTGATGGGTGTGGCTGTGTTCCGGCCCTGTTTGTTGTTTGGCCTGAGGCATCCCAGCACTGGAGCCTACAGGCTGTTGGGTGGGGCCAGGTCTTGGTGCTAATGCCCCAAGCAAGGGTCTTGCTGTCTGCCTCCAGCAAGAATTCATGTAGATGAATAGTCCCTGATATGCTTGCCACCAGATTTTATGACCCCAGAGAGAGCCATTGCCAGCCCCACCTCCCCAGGAGACCCTCCAAGACTGCAGATAGGTCAAGCCCAGGCTCCTATGAAGTCACTGCTTTTGCCCTGGTCTTGGTGTGCCCTCCAAGGCTAGAGTGTTTTTTTCCCAATCCTGTGGAGTTCCTGCAGTCAAGCCCCACTGACCTTCAAAGCCAAATTATCTGGGGGCTCCTCCTCCTGATGCTGCACCCCAAGGTGGGGTAGCCTGATGGGCTCATAGCTCGTGCTCCTGTGGGAGAACTTATGTGACATAATTATTCTCTAGTTTGTGAGTCACCCACCTGGGTGGTATGGGATTTGATTATATTGCAAGTGTGCCCCTCCTGCCATCTTGTTGTGGCTTCTTCTTTATGTCTTTGGATGTAGAATATCTTTTTTTGGTAGGTTCCATTCTTTTTTATCAATTGTAGTTCAGCAGTTAGTTGTGATGTTGGTGTGTTCATGAGAGGAGGTGAGCTCAAGGTCCTTCTATTCTGCCATCTTCAAACATCAAACACTTTTTCCTTTATCTTGGCAGAAAGAAACTTTAGAGCAACTCTGCTGGAAAGGAGAGATCAACTACTAGATGTTTTGGAAGACTGAGGTCTTCTTTTCACTTCAACTGGATGAGATTGGCTGCATCTCAGTGAATCCCTGCTTCAATATACACATAATTCAGCTTTAGCAATGGGTGTAGACACTTTATACAGCTTTCATAAGTCAACTAGGAAGGCCATACAATATACAGAATAAATGACATAGAAATTTCCCTCTATCTTATCCAAAAACAACTTACAGTAAGTCCCCTACATACAAATGAGTCCTGTTCCAAGAGTGCATTCGTAAGTCCAGTTTGTTCATGAGTCCAACAAAGTTAGCCTAGGTTCCCAACTAACGCAATCAGCTATATAGTACAGTACTATGATAGGTTTATAATAGTTTTCACACAACTGATACATAAAAAACAAACACAAAAAATAAAGAAAGCATTTTTAATCTTACAGTATAGTATCTTGAAAAGTACAGTAGTAGAGTACAACAGCTGGCATTCAGGGGCTGGCACTGAGTGAACAGCCAAGAAGAGTTACTGACTGGAGGTGGGAGAGGATGTGGGAGGTGGTAGAGCTGAAGGATCATGAGCGATAGGAGATGGAGGGCAAGCTGCAATCTCACTCCCACCTGACGTTGATGGCACAGGTTCTGGCTCCTTGCTGGAACCAGATGTACATTCTCATCTTTGAAAGCTCACAATTTGAAGGTTCATATGTAGGGGACTTAACTGTATTCATAAACCTGAAACTACCTGTCAAAACTGAACTAGAGATCAAATGTTGTTCACTTTTCGGACCTTCCCAGCCTGATGCTTATTCTACCTACATTGAGTCTTTTCTTTGTTTTAACTCCACTGTATTCTCCTAGCACCTTGCTCATATCCCTCTCAGAGAGCTGTCAGTACAAGCTATTTGTGGGTGTGTCTGCCTTTCCCAAGAGACAGTGAATCTTGAAGATGAATTATGATTATTCATCTTTGTGGCTCCAAGACATAATACAAGTTATTGAGTGGATAAGACTTTGATTCTTAAGATCTTATAACTCCTTTATATTCAGAAATATGGAGACCAAATGAGGTGATGGTTTTAAACTAGAAAAAAATGTGTTTTTTCACACTTTCTTTATTATTTTCCTTGGGAGAAAGGGTTTCCCCCCAACACTGGTCCACTTATTTGTTAACGGTATTTTCAAATTCTGACACGGCAACTATGCACTAATGTTCAAAAAAAAAAAAAAAAAAAAGAACCTCAAAACCCACAGTTATGTTTACATACAGTTTCTATTATAAAGAGGTTGAAGCTGTAAAAGATCCAGTTGGGACAGTGTTGTAAGATAATGTGTAATTGAAAACAGGTGGCAATCACACTTTGTTGCAGTCAATTTTATCAAATCCCCTTTAGCACTTTTTAGTTGGCTTCTGAGGAAAGATTTGTATCCCCAAGACTTATTCTTGTTCTGCATTTGATAATTTAACAAACTCATTGATTTATTGATCTATGTATTTTGTAAATATTGACAATAACTAGCTGATAGTACCCAGTGAAAAGGTTGAGAAGTGGGAAAGATGTGGGAAAGAATAAAAGGAACAAAAAAATAAATAATCTTTCCTTAATAAATTCAAAATCTGATTTGAGAGGTAAAATTCAGAGCATTAATCCATTTAAATATTTATTGACTACCTATTAGATGCATAGAAATGAGAAGGCTCTATGTGATAAAATATTTATATTTAAGGAGCTTACAATATGGTTGTGAAAAGATATGAAAAATGCAACTACCACAAGACGAACAAGCTCCACTAACGATAAGCTCATACTAAGATTGTTTTGAAGAACTTGAGAAAAGATACACTATGAAGGAGAGTTAGCAGACACTATTCTCAAGGGAATTAGCCATCCTCAAATTAAAGACCAAAACAAATCTGAAAAAGACTGGAAAGTAAATATATTTAGAAAGATTAAAGAGGTAAACAAAAACATAAAATAATAAAACATCAGGGCTGCTTGAAAAGTTCAAGCTGTCTTGAAGAAGAACCAAATTGAACCTCTGGATATAGCAAATGTAATCATAAAAAAATAAGTTCAATGGATAGGGTCAGTAGCAAATTAATGTCAAAATGGGAATTAGAGAACTGAAAAATAGAGCTGAGTAAACTGTCCAGAATGCACTACAAAGAAATAAAATGATTTTTAAAATTATGAGATATGATAAGATACAAAGAATATAGAATAAAGAGGTAGAATGAGGTATTTCTTTTTCTTTCTTTTTCTTCTTTTCTTTTTTGGCCATGCCACAGGGCTTGGCAGTGAAAGCATGCATTCCTAACCACTAGAATTCCCAGAATGGGGTATTTCAAAATGAAAAAAATAAAGGATATAGGGGAGAAAAAGTATTCTAAGAGACAGTGGTTGGGGAGTTTTTACAATTGAAGAAAGGCATGAACCCTCAGATTCAAAAACTGTAATGGGTACTCAGCAGCAAAAACAAAAAACTCCAAATATAAACAAACAAAAATACAAATCCACACTAGGATGCATTTAAAAAAAAAAAAAAAAAAAAAAACAACACCAAAAAACCCAAAAAAACTGAAAACAAAATCCAGAGAGAAAGAGAGATTTCTTTTAGAAAGGAATACAATTAGTCTAACAATAGATTTCTCATTAACAATATTAACAATGGTCATTAGATGAGAATACAATAGTATGTTTAAAGTTCTGAGGAAAAGCAACCATCAATCTAGAATTCTAAACCACCTAAGCTATCATTCAAAACTGAGACTAAAATAAACACATTTAGTTTTGTTTATGAGAAGGTTTTTTATGGACCTTCTGAAAAACTACTGATGTGTCTTCATTCAGAATGAAATCAATAAAGAAGTAGAATGCAAAGGACCATCCCACGTAAAGAAATTTATAATCCAAAAAGAAACGAAACTGAGTTATTTGTAGTGAGGTGAGGTTATTTGTAGTGTAGAGTCTGTCATACAGAGTGAAGTAAGTCAGAAGGAGAAAAACAAATACCATATGCTAACACATATATATGGAATTAAAAAAAAAAAAGGTTCTGAAGAACCTAGGGGCAGGACAGGAATAAGGACGCAGATGTAGAGACTGGACTTGAGGACATGGGGAGGGCGAAGGGTAAGCTGGGATGAAGTGAGAGAGTGGCATGGACATATATACACTACCAAAGGTAAAATAGATAGCTAGTGGGAAGCAGCTGCATAGCACAGGGAGACCAGCTCAGTGCTTTGTGACCACCTAGAGGGGTGGTAGGGAGGATGGGCGGGAGACGCAAGAGGGAGAAGATATGGGGATATATGTATATGTATAGCAGATTCACTTTGTTATAAAGCAGAAACTAACACACCATTGCAAAGCAATTATACCCCAATAAAGATGTTAAAAAAGAAGAAATTTATAATCCAAATAAACATTGTTAAGAATATAATAATGTCTAACCAGTGAGAGATTTTAAAAAATGGAACTAAAATACTAAATGTCAATAATATGAAATTTGGGAGGCAGTGATTAAAATAAAGCATTCCAAGAACCTTGTGTTGAATGGAAGAAGGTATGTGAAACAAAAGTAGATTATGTAATTCAAAACCAATAGGAAAAAAGGTACATGAAAGAAAATTGGGTGAATCCAGTAGAAATGCTGATTTAGCAGAAATAAAATATGTAACTCTAAAACATACAGTGGAAAAAATGGAATGAAGAAAATTGGATGAAACCAATAGAAGTAATAAATGGAGAAAGACAAAAGTTAAATAGTTAAAACAAAATAGATGGTCAAAATTAAGTCCAAAGAGATATAAGTGTAAACAATTAAACCTGCCTGATAATAAGCAGAGATGATCAGATTGAGTTAAAAATGAATCATAAAGTCTTTGATTTGTAAAATTGGGCAGTTCCGTTAAAGAGGTTGATTGTAAATTCTAATCAAAAACAACCCTCAAACCTCAGGGCTCCCAATTTGAGATAAAATGTGTTATCATTTTACCAGGAAGAGTAATTTCCCCTTCTCCCCCCAAAATCATGTATTGATTTTAACATCAAAGGTAGATGACACACTTTTTCATAGATGATAGGATTATCTACAGAGAAAGCCACAAATAATGTGCAGATTAATTATTATAAACATTAAGTGGTTAGGAAGTGATTAGAAGGTCAGCATTCAAATATCAACTTACATTTTTATACATATGCATAAACTGGAAGGGTGAGAAGAAAAAGATATCATTTACAATAGCAAAAAGAAAGAAAAAAAAGAAACAAAAGTGAGATACCTAGTAGTAAATCTTATATGTTCAAGACCTGCAAGAAAAAATTATAAGGGTTTCTTAAAAAGATACTGAAGAAGACCTAAGTAAATGGAGAGATACATTCTCTTAGTCTGTTTGAGCAGCTATAAGAGAGTAGACTGTGTAGCTTATCCACAGACTAACTTATAAACAACAGAAATTTATTTCTCACAGTTCTGGACCCTGAGAGTCCAAGATCACAGTGTCAGAATGGTTGTGTTCTGGTGAGGATACTCTACCTGGTCGCCTTCTCACTGTGTCCTCACATGGTGAAAGTGGCTAAGGATCTCTGTGGGGCCTTTTTATAAGGCACTAATCCCATTTCTGAGGCTTCCAACCTTGTCAAACCAAACGCCCCACTTCCTAATACCATCACCTTTGGGGGTTAGGATTTAAACAGATGAAATTGGGGGAAGGGGCACAAACTTTCAGAGCATAGAATATATCATGTTCATGAATGTAGAGTCAATATCAGAAGGATGTTACTTCTTTCACCTTCAATCTGTTAGGTAGAACCATATGGAATTGTCCTCTTTGTAGGTCAAAAACAGTTTAATGTCAATGTCAAAGGTTTAAACTAATATATAAGTGCAATTGTAATTCAAATATAAATAGGGATTTTTATAGGAATTTGACAAGTTGATTCTATAATTTATATGGAAGAGCAAAGGCCAAAGAATAGTCAAGACAATGCTGAAGAAGTAAAAAAAGGCAAGAAGACTTCCTCTATCAGGTGTCATAAGTTATTATCCAGTGACAGTAATTAAGATAGGATAACACTGTCCCAGGAAGAGACAGTTAACCAACAGGATGGAATAGAGAGCTCCCAAAGAATCCTATGCCTGTATGGAACAGGTTTTATCACAGATCCCTGAGCAATGGTAGACTGTTTAATAAATGGTACTTGAACAACCCCCAAATGTGCTAATTAACGAGATCTCAAATTTGCAGACAGTACTAAGTTCTTCTAAAGCAAGAAGAAATGCTGATCTAAGGAAATTATAGAAGATCTTTCATGGCAATTGATGTAAAAGATGCAAATGAGTTTCAGTGTTTAGGATCTGCCTACCCCATGACACAGAAGCCATCCTTTAGTGTCCAAGTCTGGTCCAGGTCCACATAAATTATTTATCCTTATTCCTGAACTCTCTTTTCTAGACTTCTTGTTTATGGGCTGCAGGCCCTAAGAAGGTAGAGATACATCCAGGTGGCAAGACACATGAAAAAGTTTTGATAGACTCTCAAGCAATCAGTAACCTCTGGTTAAACAAACTTAGTTCAGGATTCAGCTCAGAGTATCCTGTGCCCATCATATGACAGCACATCCCTCTCCTTCAGCACATGACTATGTGGAGGTTCACTTTTATTAGTGAAAATCAGATGTTCTTTAAAAAGTGAACCTGGTGAAACAAATATCATAGTAAAGAATTCCAAAGGCAAATAAGATATTTTGTTATTATTCACTCTCTTGAAATAAATATTAAATGATAAAGTTGAGCTCATCAGAATGATCTCTGAAATCTTAAACCAGCTCATTAATAAAACTGCTCTTGCTGAGTAACATAGTAAAGAATCTGCAATCTATTTGGGTATCATAAAATGTTGTACAATTATATTGAAGTATTACATTGTTGGCAATGTAAATGAATTATCTAAAAATAAATGATTTAAAACCATTTGACAGAAATGAAAATGCACACAGACGTCATTACCATGGATCTTATATGACTGCCAGTGAATAACTTCAAGCAAGAAATGAAACTTTCCCATCCCTAAAAAGGAATCTGTACCAGTTACCCTACATGTAGTCCCTGAGGTATCCAAATATCTGGACTATGCATCAACAGTTTAGATTTGAAATTAGTGCTCAAAAAATTGTTACAATTGAGGTGATTAAAACTCAAACTAAATATAATCTTCCAACCAAACAACACATTGAGAAGCATGCAGCAGAATTAAGATTTCAAACTTACCACAAATCCCAGAAGTTTACATCCCTCAAATAAATGCATTCCACTCAAAAGCAAACAAAATAGCTTTTCAACATAAGAAGTCCTTTGAGTTTCAAAAAACCCCACCAAAGCCAAGTAAGTACTTCATCATGCAAATCAATTACTTTCAGGGAGATGGCCAGTCAGCAGCATGCATGGATGATACTGAGAAAAGCAGAGATTGTTTTCATCTTCTCAGCAGGACAGATTCCTCATGCCACAGATTAAATGACTCCCTTTTCCCATACAACTTGAAAAGGGACATTTTAAAGATTTTTAAAAAGATGTTTTAAATGAAGCAGGTTTCAAATAAATTCCTTTTCCCATGGCCTCTGTGTTAGCATTAAAAAGAGCAGTTGTGGTAAAGTGGATATAGGCACACAACGTTTGGTGACCACCAATTATTGATTCAATCATTTGGAAAAAATTTGGAGCCCTAGTAATGGGTATAAAGGGTTATGTTCATCAGTGTGGCCAAAGACTGACACTATTGAGTGCATTACTAATACATCCAATTATTGAAAAATATTAATCTCTGTTCAGTTCCTAGAATAGAGGAAAGGGTTGACTGGGGTTGAAACTATGACCGATTCTCAAGAGAACAGAGCTAAATGGAGGCCCACATATGCCTTTAAGGGTCTGTGTGAGAGGGGAGTGCCATATTTAGTAGGTACATCATGGATAAAGGCTGAATATGGGCATGAACAATGGATATCATGATAGTGGAGAAGAAATGGGGTAGATAACTTTCCATATTTGGGGCATTTTTAGCCCTTGGAAAATTTAGGGCAGAGAATTGAGGAGAGTGAAAAGAATTTTAATAAGTATACTGTACGTTTGTACGTAGTCTAATTTAAAAATTTTTGAGTTTTTTTCTAACTTCTTAGAGTTACGACTAAGTTTTCTTAAGTGTGACCCTACTCCAGAACTCGATTACCATGGTTTCCAAGTACATAAGGCATTTGTTCTCTTGTGAAGAGAAACCTAGCAGGTCAGTGTAACTCACTGTACAGGTCTTAGAGAAGGCATTACAAGACACGGCTCCAACTCAGCCACGCAGGAGAGGGCCATACCCCAATTATTACACAGCTATGGCGATTGTTTGATTTGGAGATCATTCACAACCATCTGACACCACAAAATGAGGAAGTCTTTTAGAGGCTTAGAGAAAACTGGCAAAGGAATCAAGAAGTTACTACACCATGCTTCACCTTAGCCTAGAAAAATGTTGGGAGGAAAAAACCTTAGGCTTAAAGGAAGGGACATGACTACCCTCATAACCAGAGAAGTCATGACATTGAATATCAACCTATATTGCTTGGGTGCACAACGTGGCTCAGGAACCTTCCTGGAAGGAAGGAGTTAGGCTCTTTCTTGAAGTAAACAGAGGCAAGGCCAGAAAATAAACTTTTGGCTACACTTTGGTCATTTATCTACAATTACACCCAGTCTTCTGGCCTTTACTCCAATCACGCTGATATACTTGCTTGTCCTCTACTCTCACAAGTTCTGATTGTTGCTCAGAAATTTGCCTTGTCCTAGTAGGCAAACACTAAAGTGAAAGGTTTTCTTTTTATAAATTTATTTATTTATTTTTGGCTGCATTGGGTCTTCGTTACTGTGCACGGGCTTTCTCTAGTTGCGGTGAGCAGGGGCTACTCTTCATTGCGGTGTGCAGGCTTCTCATTGTGGTGGCTTCTCTTGTTGCGCAGCACAGGCTCTAGGCACGAGAGCTTCCGTAGTTGTGGCTCGCGGGCCCTAGAGCACAGGCTCAGTAGTTGTGGCGCACAGGCTTAGTTGCTCCACTGCATGTGAGATCTTCCCTGACCAGGGCTCGAACCCATGTCCCCTGCACTGGCAGGCGGATTCTTAACCACTGCACCACCAGGGAAGTCCCAAAGGTTTTCTTTTTATTTTGATCTTGCTGTCTATCTTTAACTGATTAATGATTTGTAAAATAATGATATTATGTACTGAAAGATTTTTAAATGCCCTTCAAATCTTTAGAAAAATATGAATTTTTAGTGTAGATTTTATGTCAATACATTTATTAGTATGTATTGCAAGACTATGTTAGCTAAATCATTTAATTAAGTGGAGCATCCCACTTCTTAACCATATCATATAATAGAGTGCTCATTGTCATTTTCATTTGTATTCTAAAACATTTATTATACTAGAAACAGAATTGTGAGTATCTAGAGGGCCATTCTTGGTCGGGAGCTACAGTGGATGATGATGACGTCAACACTGGCTATTAAAAAAACAGATGCAGTCATGAAGTTAAAGTTGACTGAGTCCAGTGTAGTACTCTCTGTTTCTTAGTTTTTGGATTCAGAGTAGGTTTTCCTGCTTGAGGATGAGGTAAAGGAGAATAAAATAGGACTTGAGGTTTCTGTAGCAAGAGATTTTCACTAGAATACCAACTCCTGTCCAGGTGGGAGAGAACCCCTGAAAGGAAAGCTTCTCTATTTTTGGATGGAAAATGCGCTTTGAAGCAAAAACTCATCTTACTAATTGAATCTTAGCTTTTTTTTTTTTTTTCTAGTGTGTTTAGCTACACTAAAACATTTATTTAAAGCCTCATGAGAATGGAAATGGGAATTATGGAAGGCAGATTTATTTACAGTTTGTAGAGTCATCAGAATTCTTTTTAATGCTCTAGTTGTCTGGCTGGAGGCCAGATCTTTGAATTCTAACTGAATCCATTTGAGTCTGTAAACTTATGAATCTTTTGTATTTGATGATTAGAGTACCTAAGAATTCTAAATCATTTATTAGTTTTCGTTCTAAAGTATAAATTCTTTATCATATTGACTATGTCTTTTTCTTGTTTGATTACAAAAACAATTTGATTCTACTTTTATTTACTGAAAAATAATTTAATGAAAAAGAACACAGCAATGGTGACTTTTCCCCTAGGGGCAAAATTATTTGATAAAATAAATCTGCTAGTTTTTGAGTAAGAAGAGCTTTGAAGAACATTCCTGAACTTGCATTTTTGATTTGGTTTTAGAGATCATCATTTCTTAGAGTAAATTCTTTTTTTTTTTATAAATTTTATTTATTTATTTATTATTATTAATTTTTGGCTGTGTTGGGTCTTCGTTTCTGCGCAAGGGCTTCCTCTAGTTGCGGCAAGTGGGGGCCACTCTTCATCACGGTGCGCGGGCCTCTCACTATCGTGGCCTCTCTTGTTGCGGAGCACAGGCTCCAGATGCGCAGGCTCAGTAGTTGTGGCTCACGGGCCCAGTTGCTCCGTGGCATGTGGGATCTTCCCACACCAGGGCTCGAACCCGTGTCCCCTGCATTGGCAGGCAGATTCTCAACCACTGCGCCACCAGGGAAGCCCCTTAGAGTAAATTCTTGATCAAGTAAATAATTGATCAAGGGATGAAAATTGAATGAGGAAAACAAATGGGCTGAAAAAGATTACCTATAATGAGATGCTACTGTTATCTTCAGTTTTTTTCTATGAACAAAGGCAATTGATGCCCATTAACAGTTACCCCTTAGTACTCAATTTTTTTTTTTATTAGACTGTCATAAATATAGAAAGGTTCTATCACAGTCCTCAGCTGGGGTTTTGAGATTAGGATTTGATAACTAGTGGTTAAGGAACAGTTGAAATTATAGCTTACCAGTAATTTGCCTGCGAAAAGAAAAATGAATTAAGCAGTTAGCTTTGCACACAGTAGGTGCTCAGTAGATGGTAACCAGATGAATGAATGAGTCAAAACCAATATTGGTTTATTTTAGTGACTATCTTGATGTTTTAGGTTTCTTCTGGTTCAACAGATTGGGAAACTGTTCAAGTGGTTTTTTCATACCTCCTTCTTTCCATTCAAACCAACAAATTTAAACACTATTTTCAACATATTACCTCCCTGATAAAAATCTTTGATGAATGTATTGACCTCAGGATAAAATAAAACTTACTAGCCTTCAAAGCAAAGAACACCAAAATCTGGCTTCACCCAATTTATTCAATCAAGTTTATCACTAATAATAAATTCACTCTGACTTCATTTACCCCTCACTATTTCCTAAACAAAACAACAAAAAACTTCTTCTCATTTCGAAGTCTGAATGTTTTGGGTTATACTCACCAACATTTTTTCCCTATCAAAATTCTACAAACTCTTCAAGTAAACATTTAAAAAATTTTGAGATGTCTCTCTTCATAATAAGACTCTGTAAAGGTTCAGGACGCTCTGAGAGTGCCACGCCCCAGAACAGAGCTCTTGCTACCCCTCTGAAAACCACTTGCCTTCCCACTACAGCTGTCTGAGCATCACCCTTCCAGCCTTTTGATAAAAACACATCTCTTTTGAGTCTCATGCCATTGGGCTGTACCATTCTCCTCCCTTTCCTTACTCATGTCATTTGCTGATTTCTTAATCTTTTCCCTTCACTCACTGAAGTCTTTGATAATTTTGAGACAGCGTTCACAATTGTCTTCTCCACCTCATCTACTATCAGAGTTGAACGTTTCAGTGTACTTGTAGAAAACAGTCAGCTTTTAAAATTCTAGCTTTCTGTTTCTCCAGTTAATTTTATCTCCTCTTTGGAGCCATCCATTCCCATAGCTACATAAATTTTTTTCAATAGTTGGATATTTGAAAATTGTAATTTCACATACCTCACCCTGACCAAAATCACTTATTTGCTAAGCTTCCTTTCACCCTTGCTACCACTATAGCTGCTCTTAGAACACTCTAGTCTCTAAAATTCTCCCATTTTTTCCCCATCACCTAACCTTCTCCAGGGCACTTTACCTTTCACTCAGCCTTACTCCATGGAGAGAATAGCATATGACCTATTTTCCCACTAAGTACCTGATTCCCTTGTATCCCTGTACTTCTACCATACTAGGAGCATTTAGTAACTCAATCCAAAATCAGAACCACAATCCTGTTTCTTGAGACCTCTACGTGGATGTTTGAAGGCTAGTAGTTTAAGTCATACATCCATGCAGTTTGGTCCTGCTCAATTCTATGAACTTAGCACTATGTGTAATTTTTTCCTATAGCTTTGATTAGCTTTCTTTCTCAGGCCCTTCTAGATTTGCCAAATGGAATCATACAATATGTAGTCTTTTGTGAGTGGCTTGCTTTCAGTTAGCATAATGTTTTCAAGGTTCTTCTATACTGTACCATGTATCAATGCTTCATTCCTTTTCATTGCTGAGTAAGGAAATATATTGCCAGATAAGGAAATGGTGAAATTTTGGGGTTATATTGTAACTCTATGTTTAACATTTTGAGGACCACTCAAACTGTTTTCTAAAGTGGCTACACCATTTTACAATCCCATCAGGAACGTATGAGGGTACCAATTTCTTCACATTCACACCAACAGTTGTTATTGTCTGTCTTTTTGATTATAGTCTTCCTAAATGGGTATGTCAAGTGGAATCCAATTGTGATTTTTGTTTGCATTTCCTAAATGATGAATGATGTTGGGCACCATTTCATGTGGGTTTTCCTTTTTGCCATTAATAAATCTTGAAAAAATGTCTATTCAGGTCCTTTGCCCATTTTAAAATTGGGTTGTTTATATTTTTATTTGTTAACTGTAGAAATACTCTACCTATTCTGGGTACAAGTCCTTCATCCAGTATATGATTTGAAAGTACTTTATGCCATCTGTGAGTGGTCTTTTTACTTTCTTGATGGAGTTTACTGAAGTATAAAATGTTTAATTTTTTTAAATCTGATTTTTTGTTTGTTTCTTGTGCTTTTGATGTCATATCTAAGAAACTATTGATTAACTCAGGGTCACAAACATTTACTCCTTTGTTTTATTCTAAGAGCTTTATGCTTTTAGCTCTTACGTTTAGGTCTGTGATATATTGTGAGTTAATTTGTGTGACTGAGTGAGGTAGGGGTCCAAGTTCATTCTTTTCCATGTGGTTATTCAGTTATCCAAAAGCCATTTGTTGAAAATACTATTCTTATCCCATTGAGTTGTCTTGCCACCTTGTTGAAAACAGACTGATAATATAAAGTTTAGTTCTGGACTCTCAACTTATTCCATTTATCTATATGTTTATTATATTAGTTTCCTATTGTTGCTGTAACAAATTACCACAAACTTAATGACTTAGAATAACACAAACTAAAAATCTTACAGTTCTGGGGGACAGAAATTTGGAATGGTCTCACTGGGCTAAAACCCACTTGTTTGCAGGGCTGTGTTCTTTCTGGAGACTCTAGGAGAGCTTTGCCTTTTCTAGCTTCTAGATACTGCATGTATTCCTTCACTTGTGGCCTTCTTCCACCTTCAAAGCAGTAATTGAATTACTCTGACCTCCACTTCCATCACCGCATCTTCTCTCTTACTCTTCTCTCCTCTTTCACATATAAGGACTCTGTGATTTCACTGGGCCCACTCTAATAATCCAGGATACTCTCCTCATTACAAGATTCTTAATCACATCTGCGAATTTTCTTTTTGTCGGGGGGGAGGGAAGTATAGTTGATTTACAATACTATATTAGTTTCAGTTGTAAAACATAGTAATTCAGTATTTTTATAGATTATACTCCACATAAAGTTATTTAAGATGTTGGCTATATTCCCTGTGTTATACATTATATGCTTGGGTGGGAATGTAAACTGGTTGAACCACTATGGAAAATATCATGGAGTTTCTTCAAAAAATTAAAAATAGAACTGCCATATGATCCAGCAATTCCATTCTTGAGTATGTGAAGAAAATAAAAACACTAATTCGAAAAGTAAGTTTTGAAATGACCAAGTGTGAGTCCTCTAACTTTGTTCTTTCTCAGGATTGTTTCGGCTATTCTGAGTCCCTTGAATTTCCATGTGTGTTTTAGGATCACCTTGTTAATTTCTGCAAAAAACCTAGCTGGTATTTTGATACAGATTGTGTTGAATCTAAGATCTTAACAATGTTAAGTCTTCTGATCCATGAACATGGGATATTGCTTCATTTATTTAGATTTTCTTTAATTTCCTTCAATGATGTGTATACTTTTCAGTGGACTAGACTTGAACTTCTTTGTTAAAATTATTTCTAAGTTTCTAAATTATTTCTAATTATTTCTTCATCTTTTTGAGGCTATGATAAATAAATTTGTTTTCTCAGTTTCTTTTTGGGATTGTTAATTACTAGTATATATAAATGCAACTGATGTTTGTATATTGATTTTATATCCTATGACTTTGTGGACCTTGTTGATTAGTTAACCCCTTTCTGTGGGTTTCATAGGATTTTTAAAAATATATAAGATCACATTATCTGCAAATTGAAATAGTTTTACTTCTTTCATGCCAATCTGGATGCCTTTTATTTCTTTTCCTTGCTCATTTGACTTGGCTAGACCCTTCTTTCCAGTGTTGAACAGAAATGGTAAGAGTGGACATCCTATCTTTTTTTTGATATTAGAAGGAGAGGATTCAGCATTCATCATTAACTATGATGTTAGCTCTGGGTTTTTTCATAGATGTCTTATCAGGCTGAAGAAGTTCTATTCTCTATTCTCATCTATTTCTAGTTTGTTGAATGTTTCTATTATGAAAACATTTGTCAAGTGCTTTTTCTTGATCTATTGAGATGATCATGTGGTTTTGTCCTTTATTCTATTAATATGGTATTGATTTTCAGAAAACAACCTTGCATTTCTAGGATAAATCCCACTTGATCACGCTGTATAATCCTTTTTGTATATTGCTAGATTTAGTTTGCTAGTATATTGTTGAGGATTTTGGCATCTACTTTTATGAGACATATTTGCCTGTAACTTTCTTATCTTGTGATGTCTTTGCTTCCTTTTCTTATCAGGTTAATACTGGCCTCATCGAATGAGTTAGGAAGTATTCCTTCTTGTATATTTTGTAAAGAGTTTGTAAAGGATTTGTATTAATTATTCTTTAAATACTTGATAAAATTAAAAAGTAAAACAATCTGGGCCTAGCCTTTTATTGTAAGATGTTTTAAAATTAATGATTCAATCTTTTTATTTGTAATAGATGTACTCAAATTTTCTATTTCTTTTTGAGTCAGGTTTGGTAGTTGTTTGTCTTTTTAGAAATTTGTTCATTTGTTATCTCATTTTATGGCATAGAGTTCATTCCAAGACCTTTAAAATTACATTTAATTTTACATTTTACATATTGAAGTATAAATCACATATATGAAGTGCTCATATTTTCAGTGTACAGTTCTAGTTCTATGATATTTTAACAAATTCATATAACCCAAACCGTATGAAGATACAGAATATTTTCACTATCTCAGAAATTTTCCTCATGCCCTTTCTCAGTATATTCCCTTCTTTTGCTGAAGGTAAATATTATTCTGATTTATATCACAATAACTTAGTTTCCATTCTCAGGAAATCACTAATCTGCTTTCCATTACTATGAATTAATTTGATATTCTAGAATTTCATATAAATGGAATCATACAGTATGTACTCTACCTTTTCTGACTTCTTTCACTCAGCATAACTATTTTGAGATTAATTTAGGTTGTTACATGTATAAGTAGTTTATTCTTTTTATTGCTGAGTAGTATTCCATTGAATAGATATACCACAAACATTCTCTCTTCCTTTGCAAAACTCTTACTTTTTAATTTTTAAACTAAATATTTCAGCTTACTTTTTTTTTTAAACTTTTTGTTTAATTAATTAATTAATTAATTAATTTATTTATGGCTGTGTTGGGTCTTTGTTTCTGTGCAAGGGCTTTCTCCAGCTGTGGCAAGTGGGGGACACTCCTCATCGCGGTGCGCAGGCCTCTCACCATCGCGGCCTCTCCTGTTGTGGAGCACAGACTCCAGACGCGCATACTCAGTAATTGTGGCTCACGGGCCCAGCCGCTCCACGGCATGTGGGATCCTCCCAGACCAGGGCTCGAACCCGTGTCCCCTGCATTGGCAGGCAGATTCTCAACCACTGCGCCACCAGGGAAGCCCCAAAACTCTTCCTTTGTAATCACTGAATTCTCTTTCCCTCCTTCCCTGATTTTTTTTGGGCACTGGGCTCCATCTTAGTCTCTTTTATCTTTTCCTTGGCTGAGCTGCCATCTCCCTGAATCTAATCCTTTAGCTTATACTTTTTTTTTTTAAACATCTTTAGTGGAGTATAATTGCTTTACAATGTTGTGTTAGTTTCTGCTGTATAACAAAGTGAATCAGCTGTATGTATACATATATCACCATATCCCCTCCCTCCTCCATCTCCCTCCCAACCTCCCTATCCCACCCCTCTAGGTGGTCACAAAGCACTGAGCTGATCTCCCTATGCTATGCAGCTGCTTCCCACTAACTATCTATTTTACATTTGGTAGTGTGTATATATGTCAATGCTACTCTCACACTTCGTACCAGCTTACACTTTCCCCTTGCCGTGTCCTCAAGTCCATTCTCTACATCTGTGTCTTTATTCCTGTCCTGGCCCTAGGTTCATCAGAACTGATTGTTTTTTGTTTTCTGAATTCCATATATATGTATTAGCATACGGTATTTGCTTTTCTCTTTCTGACTTACTTCGCATTGTATGACAGACTCTAGGTCCATCCACCTCACTACAAATAACTCAATTTCATTTCTTTTTATGGCTGAGTAATACTCCATTGTATATATGTGCCACATGTTCTTTATCCATTCCTCTCTCGATGGATACTTAGGTTGCTTCCATGTCCCAGCTATTGTAAATAGTGCTGCAGTGAACACTGGGGTGCATGACTCTTTTTGAATTATGGTTTTCTTAGGGTATATGCCCAGTAGTGGGATTGCTGGGTCATATGGTAGTTCTATTTTTAATTTTTTAAGGAACCTCCATACTGTTCTCCATAGTGGCTGTATCAATTTACATTCCCATCAACAGTGCAAGAGGGTTCCCTTTTCTCCACACCCTCTCCAGTATTTATTGTTTGTAGATTTTTTGATGATGGCCATTCTGACTAGTGTGAGGTGATACCTCATTGTAGTTTTCGATTTGCATTTCTCTAATGATAAGTGATGTTGAGCATCATTTCATGTGTTTGTTGGCAGTCTGTATATCTTCTTTGGAGAATGTCTTTTTAGGTCTTCTGCCCATTTTTGGATTGGGTTGTTTGGTTTTTTGATATTGAGCTGCATGAGCTGCTTGTAAATTTGAGATTAATCCTTTGTCAGTTGCTTCATTTGCAAATATTTTCTCCCATTCTGAGGGTTGTCTTTTCATCTTGTTTATGGTTTCCTTTGCTGTGCAAAAGCTTTGAAGTGTCATTAGGTCCCATTTGTTTCTTTTTGTTTTTACTTCCATTACTCTAGGAGGTGGGTCAAAAAGGATCTTGCTGTGATTTATGTCATAGAGTGTTCTGCCTGTGTTTTCCTCTAAGAGTTTTATAATGTCTGGCCTTACATTTAGGTCTTTATTCCATTTTGAGTTTATTTTTGTATATGGTGTTAGGGAGTATTCTAATTTCATTCTTTTACATGTAGCTGTCCAGTTTTCCCAGCACCACTTATTGAAGAGGCTGTCTTTTCTCCACTGTATATTCTTGCCTCCTTTATCAAAGATAAGGTGACCATATGTGTGTGGGGTTATCTGTGGGCTTTCTATCCTGTTCCATTGACCTATATGTCTGTTTTTCTGCCAGTACCATACTGTCTTGATTACTGTAGCTTTGAGGTATAGTCTGAAGTCTGGGAGCCTGATTCCTCCAGCTCCATTTTTCTTTCTCAAGATTCCTTTGGCTATTCAGTGTTTTGTGTTTCCATACAAATTGTGAAATTTTTTGTTCTAAGTTCTGTGAAAAATGCCATTGGTAGTTTGATAGGTATTGCTTTGAATCTGTAGATTGCTTTCGGTAGTATAGTCATTTTCACAATATTGATTCTTCCAATCCAAGTACATAGTATATCTCTCCATCTGTTTGCATCATCTTTAATTTCTTTCGTCAGTGTCATAGTTTTCTTCATACAGGTCTTTTGTCTCCTCAGGTAGGTTTTTATTCCTAGGTATTTTATTCTTTTTGTCGCAATGGTAAATGGGAATGTTTCCTTGATTTCTCTTTCAGATTTTTCATCATTAGTGTATAGGAATGCAAGAGATTTCTGTGCATTAATTTTGTATCATGCTACTCTACCAAATTCATTGATTAGCTCTAGTAGTCTTCTGGTAGCATCTTTGGGATTCTCTATGTATAGTATCATGTCATCTGCAAACAGTGACAGTTTTACTTCTTCTTTTCTGATTTGGATTCCTTTTATTTCTTTTTCTTCTTTGAGTGCTGTGGATAAAACTTCCAAAACTATGTTGTGTAATAGTGGTGAGAGACAAGCAGCCTTGTCTTGTTCATGATCTTAGAGGAAATGGTTTTAATTTTACACCATTGAGAACGATGTTGGCTCTGGGTTTTGTCATATATAGCCTTATTATGTTGAGGTATGTTTTCCTCTTAGAGCTTTATACTGTCCAGCCTTACATTTAGGATTCTTCAATATACGCAAATCAGTCAATGTAATAAACCATATTAACAAATTGAAGGAGAAAAACCATATGATCATCTCAGTAGATGCAGAAAAAGCTTTCAACAAAATTCAACACCCATTTATGATAAAAAACTCTCCAGAAAGTAGGCATAGAGGGAACTTACCTCAACATAATAAAGGCCATATATTGCAAACTTACAGCCAACATCATTTTCAATGGTGAAAAACGGACACCTTTTCCTGTAAGATCAGGAAGAAGACAAGGTTGTCCACTCTCACCACTATTATTCAACATAGTTTTGGAAGTTTTAGCCACAGCAATCAGAGAGGAAAAAAATAAAAGGAATCCAAATTGGAAAAGAAGAAGTAAAGCTCTCATTGCAGTTTCTCAATGGTGAAAAACTGAAACCATTTCCTCAAAGGTCAGGAACAAGACAAGTTTGTCCACTCTCACCACTGTTATTCAGCGTAGTCTTGGAAGTTTTACCCACAGCTATCAGAGAAGAAAGAGAAATAAAAGGAATCCAAATCAGAAAAGAAGAAGTAAAGCTGTCACTGTTTGCAGATGACATAATATTATACATAGAGAATCCTAAACAGAATCCTACCAGAAAACTACTAGAGCTAATCAGTGAATTTGGTAGAGTAGCAGGATACAAAATTAATGCACAGAAATCTCTTGCATTCCTATACCCTAATGATGAAAATCTGAAAGAGAAATTAAGGAAACATTCCCATTTACCATTGTGACAAAAAGAATAAAATACCTAGGAATAAACCTACCTAAGGAGACAAAAGACCTGTATGCAAAAAACTATAAGGCACTGATGAAAGAAATTAAAGATGATGCAGATGGAGAGATATACCATGTTCTTGGATTGGAAGAATCAACATTGTGAAAATGAGTATACTACCCAAGGCGATCTACAGATTCAGTGCAATCCCTATCAAACTACCAACAGCATTTTTCACAGAACTAGAACAAAAAATTCCACAATTTGTATGGAAACACAAAAGACCCTGAATAGCCAAAGCAATCTTGAGAAAGAAAAATGGAGCTGGAGGAATCAGGCTCCCAGACTTCAGACTATACTACAAAGCTACAGTAGTCAAGACAGTATGGTACTGGCACGAAAACAGAAATATAGATCAATGGAACAGGATAGACAGTCCAGCGATAAACCCACGCACATATAGACACCTTATTTTTGATAAAGGAGGCAAGAATATACAATGGAGAAAAGACAGTCTCTTCAATAAATGGTGCTGGGAAAACTGGACAGCTACATGTAAAAGAATGAAATTAGAACACTCCCTAACACCATACACAAAATAAACTGAAAAAGAATTATCATATGGTTTTTACCCTTCAATTTGTTACTATGGTGTACCACATCGATTGATTTGCGTGTAGTGAAGGATGCTTGCATTCCTGGGATAAACCCCACTTGATCATGGTGTATGATCTTTGCAAAGTGGTGTTGGATTCTGTTTGGTAGTATTTTGTTGAGGATTTTTGCATCTATGTTCATCAGTTATATTGGCCTGTAGGTTGTTTTTGCGACATCTTTGGTTTTGGTATCACGGTGATGGTGGCCTCGTAGAATGAGTTTGGGAGTGTTTCTCCTTCTGCTGTATTTTGGAAGAGTTTGAGCAGGATAGGTGTTAGCTCTTCTCTAAGTGTTTGATGGAATTCACCTGTGAAGCCATCTGGTCCTGGGCTTTTTTTGTTGGAACATTTTTAATCACAGTCTCAATTTCAGTGCTTGTGATTGGCCTGTTTACATTTTCTCTTTGTTCCTTTTTCAGTCTTGGAAGTTTGTGCTTTTCTAAGAATTTGTCCATTTCTTCCAGGTTGTTCATTTTATTGGCATATAGTTGCTTGTAGTAAACTCTCATGATCCTTTGTATTTCTGCAGTGTCAGTTGTTACTTCTCCTTTTTCATTTCTAATTCTGTTAATTTGAGTCTTCACCCTTTTTTTCTTGACAAGTCTGGCTAATGGTTTATCAATTTTGTTTATCTTCTCAAAGAACCAGCTTTTAATTTTATTGATCTTTGTTACTATTTCCTTCATTTCTTTTTCATTTATTTCTGATCTGATCTTTATGATTTATTTCCGTCTGCTGACTTCGGTGTTTTTTTTGTTCTTTGTTCTCTAATTGCTTTAGATGTAAGGTTAGGTTGTTTATTTGAGATGTTTCTTGTTTCTTGAGGTAGGATTTATTGCTATAAACTTCCCTCTTAGAACTGCTTTTGCTGCATCCCATAGGTTTTGGGTCGTCGTGTTTTCATTGTCATTTTTTTCTAGGTATTTTTTGATTTCCTCTTTGATTTCTTCAGTGATCTCTTGGTTGTTTAGTAGTGTATTGTTTAGCCTCCTTGTGTTTGTATTTTTTACAGTTTTTTTTCCCCTGTAATTGATATCTAGTCTCATAGCGTTGTGGTCGGAAAAGGTACTTGATACAATTTCAACTTTCTTAAATTTACCAAGGCTTGATTTGTGACCCAAGATATGATCTATCCTGGAGAATGTTCTGTAAGCACTTGAGAAGAAAGTGTATTCTATTGTTTTTGGATGGAATGCCCTATAAATATCAATTAAGTCCATCTTGTTTAATGTGTCATTTAATAGTTATGTTTCCTTATGTATTTTCATTTTGGATGATCTGTCCATTGGTGAAAGTGGGGTTTTAAAGTCCACTACAATTATTGTGTTACTGTTGATTTCCCCTTTTATGGCTGTTAGTATTTGCCTTATGTATTGAGGTGCTCCTATGTTGGGTGCATAAATATTTACAATTGTTATATCTTCTTCTTGGATTGATCCCTTGATCATTATGTAGTGTCCTTCTTTGTCTCTTGTAATAGTCTTTATTTTAAAGTCTATTTTGTCTAATATGAGAAATTGTTCTCCAGCTATCTTTTAATTTCCATTTGCATGGAATATCTTTTGCCATGCCCTCACTTTCAGTCTGTATGTGTCGCTAGGTCTGAAGTGGGTCTTTTGTAGACAGCATATATATGGGTCTTGTTTTTGTATCCATTCAGCCAGTCTGTGTCTTTTGATTGGAGCATTTATTCCATTTACACTTAAGGTAATTATCGATATGTATGTTCCTATTACCATTTTCTTAATTGTTTTGGGTTTGTTATGGTAGGTCTTTTCCTTCTCTTGTGTTTTCTGCCAAGAGAAGTTCCTTTAGCATTTGCTGTAAAGCTGGTTTGGTGATGCTGAATTCTCTTAACTTTTGCTTCTCTGTAAAGGTTTTAATTTTTCCGTTGAATCTGAATGAGATCCTTGCTGGGTAGAGTAATATTGGATGTAGGTTTTTCCCTTTCATCACTTTAAATATGTCCTGCCACTCCCTTCTGCCTTGCAGAGGTTCTGCTGAAAGATCAGTTGTTAACCTTATGGGGATTCCCTTGTATGTTATTTGTTGCTTTTCCCTTGCTGCTTTTAGTATTTTTTCTTTGTATTTAGTTTTGATAATTTGATTAATATGTGTCTTGGTATGTTTCTCCTTGGATTTATCCTGTATGGGACTCTCTGTGCTTCCTGGACTTGATTGACTATTTCCTTTCCCATATTAGGGAAATTTTCAAGTATAATCTCTTCAAGTATTTTCTCAGTCCCTTTCTTTTTCTCTTCTTCTTCTAGGGCCCATATAATTCGAGTGTTGGTGCATTTAATATTGTCCCAGAGGTCTCTGAGACTGTCCTCAATTCTTTTCATTGTTTTTTCTTTCTTCTGCTCTGCGGTAGTTATTTCCACTATTTTATCTTCCAGGTCACTTATCCGTTCTTCTGCCTTAGTTATTCTGCTATTGATTCCTTATAGAGAATTTTTAATTTCGTTTATTGTGTTCATCATTGTTTGTTTGCTGTTTAGTTCTTCTTGGTCCTTATTCAACGTTTCTTGTATTTTCTCCATTCTATTTCCAAGATTTTGGATCATCTTTACTATCATTATTCTGAATTCTTTTTCAGGTACCCTGCCTATTTCCTCTTCATTTGTTAGGTCTGGTGGGTTTTTGCCTTGCTCCTTCATCTGCTGTATATTTCTCTGTTTTCTCATTTTGCTTAAGTTACTGTGTTCGGGATCTCCTTTTCGCAGGCTACAGGTTTGTAGTTCCCGTTGTTTTTGGTGTCTGCCCCCAGTGACTAAGGTTGGTTCAGTGGGTTGTGTAGGCTTCCTTGTGGAGGGGACTGGTGCCTGTTTTCCGGTGGGTGGGGCTGGATCTTGTGTTTCTGGTGGGAGGACTGCGTCCAGTGGTGTGTTTTGGGGTGTTTGTGAACTTAGTATGATTTTAGGCAGCCTCTCTGCTAATGGGTGGGCTTGTGTTCCTTCTTGCTAGTTGACTGGCATGGGGCGTCCAGCGCTGGAGTTTGCTGGTTGTTGGGTGGAGCTGCGTCTTAGCGCTGAGATAGAGATCTCTGGGAGATCTCTCACCAATTGATATTACGTGGAGCTGGGAGGTCTCTTGTGGTTCAGTATCCTAAACTCGGCTCTCCCACCTCAGAGGCTCAGGCCTGACACCAAGCCGGAGCACCAAGACCCTGTCAGCCACACGACGGCCAGACCAAGTGCAACCAAAATTGTGATACTTATTTCCCTTATAGGAGTCCACATGGTATTAAGAGGCACCATGGGAGGAGTATATTAGTAGTTACCATGTCTTGGGTCCTGTGGATTACTTTTTCCTTCAGCGCCATCACCTCCTGGCAGGTCCTGAGGAGACCAGGCTCCTGTCAGAGAGGACTGGATCCCACGGTGTTCCAAAGCTAAAGCCCCAGTGGGTCCTGAGGAGACCCAGCTTTCGTTAGTGTGGACTCGACCCCTGGTTGTCCTGAAGCCCGGGCCGTCAGCATGGACTCAGCCCTGTGTGTCCAGAAGCCAAAGCCCCAGTGGGTCCTGAGGAGATGGGGCTCCTCCTTTACCTTATTCTTTTTCCATTACTCATTATAAAGAACAAAAATGTAAGTCTGTATGAATTTCCCAAAGGATGATATTCTGAGTATAGGAATCTAGGATGGGCCTGTATCTTAGAGGTGCTTTTCTTTATGTAAGTTCTTGGATTCTCAGAACTGTGGGATGTACTCTTTTAAACTTGAGGGTACATTGCCTCAAAAACCATTTTGGGAAAAGCATGGTATAAATAATAAATAAATAAAATATCCTTCTAGTTACTAGTCTTTGATATGCCAGGTGTGGTTTAAGGAACTTCTGGTAAATCCTGGATATGGAGCATTAAGGCAGATCTGTTATCTATTATTAGGGCGTAGATATAGGAAGCCCATTTTTAGATGGTTTCCTCCCCCCTGGGTATCTTGAACTGGGTGTTAAAGAGTGGAACATATGTTTTAGATGTAGAAATTCATGAATAAAATGGCCTTTGGGTAAGCCTAGGTATTTTAAACATCTGGTCCTCAAATGCAGAAATCAACTTTCTATTCCTCTTGATGTAAGAACCGTCACGTAGGTGGGGGAAATTCCAAGGCCGCAGCAGTAGCCTTCTAACTGATCTCATTGTCTTCATTCTGTCCACATATTATCATATTTTAATATTTTTATTTTTCTGAAACAGAGACATGACTGTTTCTTTCTAATTTAAAACATCGTCTTTGACAGTCTTCTGTTTCCTTTAGAATAATGTTCAATTCTCATCACTTGGCTTTTACTGCTTATTTCCTTTCACCCTCTACATCTTCTGCAACTCTCTGTTTTAAGCAATATGGCTAGCCTATGTATCTTCCTATCTCTGTAATTTTGTTTCTTCTATTTCCCCTGCCTAGACTATCTTTTCTTACTCCTGAAATTATATGCATCTTTTAGTACTCAACTCCAGTGTCACCCTCTGTGAACTCTAACCCTGAGTTTTTTCCACATCACAATTATCACCTCTTCTGGCCCTTCAGTAGTTATAACAGCTAGCATTTGCTATTCACATACCAAGAGCTAGGTACTATTATTATATTCCTTTTTAGTTAACAGACCCACACCTGGTAAGTGACAAGACTCAGTTGCAGTGTTTCTCACTCCAGCACTGATACTTTTATCATCTATGATGCAAGCACCTTGTGTGCCTTTTATTATGGAACGTATAACTGACTATATTGCATTTTACTTCAGAAAATATTTGCTTTGGCAGTAGAAATTTTACTCATTCACCAACTGTCCCACAATGCCTTGCAGAAGGCCCTTCATCACAATATTTAATAAATAAAAAAGCATGTTTCACACATTCTTTCTGCTTATGCCAGGGAACATTTCAGACTAGCCTGAACAAAAGGGAGAAATCTGTTTAGGCATAATAATTCTATAGAAATATTAGGCATGTTTCTGAGCCTAATAGAGAGATCTCAAGAAACTGAAAAGTAAGAAATGAGAAAGCCATCAGAAAATAACATAGCCATGCTGACTCTTTCTCTCTAAGGAGTTCCATGGTTTCTTGAGTCCCCTTTTTGAGCACATTCTCTCTCTCTCTTCCTCTTGTTCTCACTCTTTCTCATACTTTCTGACAGGAAACGGTGATTCCATTCACGCAGTCACATTTTCCCTATGCTCCACTGCCAATGATTGACTGAATGGAGTTCCATGATCCCAATTTCTATTCATGAAAGAAGAAATCTAAATTTCTTCAAATTTCAGGCAGATACTCATCCTTGGTCCATCTACCTACAGCCAGAGAACAACAAGAGGTACTTCCAAAATAACCTCATAGTTGTAGAGACAGTTCTCAGGGAAGGGAGGGAGGACTTAGGCCAAGAAGGAGAAACCTCTAAATAGTATCTACGCCAATAAAGTAATGTTCATATGTTAATAAATTAATGTTTTATTTGCTATGTTTTCCATGTGTTATTCTGGTAATAATAATCTGCTTTGTTGCTTCTTAATTGAAACTGTGGACAAGAAAAGACAATGAGCTTGAATATTTCAATTCCAGAGCCCTTAAATCTTGTTAAGCAAAACAACAGCAGAAGCATTATGATGTCTTTGTCTTGAGAGAAAAAGTTGTCCATGTTGCCTATATGTTTCAAA
This sequence comes from Balaenoptera physalus, assembly GCF_965194825.1. Taxonomy (NCBI): domain Eukaryota; kingdom Metazoa; phylum Chordata; class Mammalia; order Artiodactyla; family Balaenopteridae; genus Balaenoptera; species Balaenoptera physalus. The sequence continues at coordinate 118,542,888 of NC_138884.1, read as the reverse complement.
ATACTTTGTACTTGGTGGCTGGGATATTTTTAAAAGTTTAATTATGCAGTGTAATCTATGATTTCGGTGTTAATAAGTGATAGGATACCATGCAGTGCCGTACTTACTTTTAAGAGGCCTCTCATCTTTTGAAGGAACATCTAATCCCTTAAAGAAAAACCCACTTGGATGCAGAGGACATAAATCCTTCTCAATATATCTCTCAAGGTTTTATCAAAAAATATGTATAATCTTACTGTCTCTGTCAAGCAGTGAAAAGAAGTTGTTTTTCTCACTGCTTACCTCCTTAGTAAGTTGGTGGTTCCTCATATAAAGGATTTTACCCCCCATTTGGGTAAAGTGTCAGATATTTTCCATCATTTCAGTGGGAACGGCAGCCAAATCACTGCAGAGTGAGCCATGCCAAAGTGAAGGATGTCCAGGAGTGGACCACAAGTTGCCTCGCAGGATTTTGTATCATAGTGTATTAATTGAGTGCTGACAGTGTGTTTGCCTCTCTGTTAAGTGAGGGAGAAGAAACAGACTCAGCTTTTTGTGTTCAAGGTCTGAGTCAGTCAGACACTATAGGATAGGTTGAAATACTCTGATGATTATATCTCAAGAACGAGCTGTTTTACTTTCATGGTATAATTTCTTCTCATGCAATAGGGAAATTATGGTTTAATAGCATTAAAAAAGTTGAAGTTCAGAAAAATTTTGAGAGATGAAAAGCAGTTGCCTAATGAAAAAAAAACACCTTTCTTGTCATCTAACTCCTATCTTCTCACCCTCAAAGTGTAAACTAGAGTAATTTGGCTTGTTCTATGTGTAGAAGAAAATAACCCTCAGAAATGAATCCAAATTCATTTTAGCTCCCTGGAGATGTGCGGTTCTTCAATATTAGTGCAGATTCCTTGCCTATGTGGTAGGAGATGAGATTGGGTAAAAGCCAAACTGAGTCTTCATAATATAACCATGCCTTGCAAATGCCAATTATTCTAATTGGATTACCTCTCCTGTTAACAAGTTCCTTTGCTTTCTTAGACAGTTATGTAGGCAATTCTCCACAAGTTTTTCCAATCTCATATGACCCAGATGTTGTCTGTATAAGGATAAAAATGTGAACAAATCTTGAAAAACTTGACACAACTTTAGATTGTTAGTTTCTTTCGAGTTTCTCAGATAAAAAAATACTTAGGACCATCAGGTAATATCATATTACTTCCAAATTTTCTTTGTAGCAAGACATTTTTTATTATCTCTTGATGCAGAAATTAAAGATATAATTTCTTTTGCAAGCAAACTGTTTATCTTCTACAGAAAATCAAATGATTCACAAGTAATTTAAGTTGTGATTGATTTTTTTTTTTTTATGGAAACAAAATTTTGGCTGAGATTTTTTTGGTTTTGGCTCAATAGTCATAAATTTCTTGTGTACCTATCATGAACTGGGTCTGAACTTGGAGCTAGAGCATATCTTCATTTTATCACCGTGTTTTCCACACTTAACATCTCAATAAACAGGCACGATTGCACTCCTAAAAGACGGCAGCAAACTTAATTCATGGATTTTAAATATCCATCTTTACTGTAGCTCTAATACAAAACCAGCCTATTTCAAGCCATTTTCTTGATCCTTTCTTTGATAAAACTGTTCTAGCCAGCAGAGCTGTTGTGGGATTTGAGCTTGTTGTAAGTTGACTAGTATGGATGTCAGTCAATCCAAAGGCCACTCAATATAGCAGAGCAGCCCTTGGGATTTGGAACACTTTGGATTCTTCCTCCAAAAGCATCTATAATGAACAGAGTTATTTTGAAAGCATTCCCTGCAGTTCATGCCTTAATTCAATCATCTGGGAATAGGAAAGCAGATCCCTCTCAATACACCACTAACTTGGATTTCTGTGGTATTATGCACAATCTTCTCATTTATTTTTACAGTGATAGAGTGGTTTCTGAGCCAAGTTCTGCAGGCGTTTGGAGGAGAAGGAACAGGTTTTAGATGGTTCCAAATTCTTGAGGTGACAACTGATGTTTTTTATTTTCTTGTTCTTCAGAAATGAAAACAAACACACTAAACTATGCACCTTAGATCAGAAGGATGCAATTCTTGACCTCTTGGCTCTTTTTGGCAAAAATCAACTCCTTTGATTCAAGAATGTTTTTTTCTACCACTGCCCTTTAAATTCTTTGCTTCTCTAGCTTTTTGCTAATTTGCTTTATTACACTGAACCAGAAAATTAGAAACGAGAAACTTAATTACATAGAAGTAGATTATAAGACCTAGCAACATTAATCAGGAAAATATTATCTATCATCCCGCTTAGCTTTTGCTTAGCAATTTCATAGAAGTGACTGCTTCCTATTAACACCCCCTTTTCCTAGAGAAGGTAATGTAGAAAGGGATTCCGATTTCTGAAGCTTTTGTTAGTTCTCAGATATATGTGCAAGAAATTGTTATATGCAAATGAGATTAGTAAGTACATGCTGATTTTTTCTTTTTTTATGCTGATTTTTGTTAAAAAAAAACCCCTGTTATATAAACAAAAAACATCAGTGATCTAACACTTTTCTTTTTATTTATTCACAGTCTTTCCCCTAAATCCTTTTCTCTCTTCTTATTTTTTTTTTAATTATTAACTACAACTTTCAGCATTTACTTTGTAGTGGAGATAAACTGGTGACAGGGTGCATTTTAGACCAAGCAAAATATGCATTGACTACATAGTTATTAAGGAGTGAAAATGATGGTAAGAAACATTTCTCCAAGAAGCCTAAATGAATAAAAATGCCTAAATTAAAAAAACTTCATCACGAGAAATTCTTTTCCTTCTGTGTAATGAAATCCCATCAAATTACTTTCACTGCAACTGTTTTAATGGCTTAACAGTATTAATTTTAACAAGTCATTTCCAAATAGAATGTATCACAAATATTTCTTTCAGCATCTAGCTGAATTAGAGCCATGTAAATGGCGTTTTGCAGTATCTAAGAGCAATGTAAGGAGTAGAAAGGGTTTATGTTTCTGTAACAGAATTGAAAACACCAAGAATAAAGAATAAACTTTGTGGGCTTCCCTGGTGGTGCAATAGTTAAGAATCTACCTGCCAATGCAGGGGACACGGGTTTGAGCCCTGATCCGGGAAGATCCCACATGCCGCGGAGCAACTAAGCCCCTGTGCCGCAACTACTGAGCCTGCGCTCTAGAGCCTGCGAGACACAACTACTGAAGCCTGCACACCTAGAGCCCATGCTCGGCAACAGGAGAAGCCACCTCAATGAGAAGCTCATGCACTGCAATGAAGAGTAGCCCTCGCACACCGCAACTAGAGAAAGCCCACACACAGCAACAAAGACCCAACGCAGCCAAAAATAAATAAATTTATTTAAAAAAAAAGAATAAGCTTTGTTTCCCAGGAATAACCAACTATGGAGGAAATTTTTACTGCTCTAGGGTTCTCTATTATCCAAATATTTTTAGGACAATATCTGGGAGTTCTGACATAGTGGGGAAATTAGATGTTGGTATATGGAAAATCACTTCTAAGGCAAAGGGAATAAGAGAAGTTCTTTGATTTTTCTTTGTAAATTTAACCCTCTCTCCTATATTTATCTTACTTTTGCCTCCAACTTTGTGGTACAGCTCCTGAACTGAAAATTGAAATTGCTTTAACTTCATTTATGGAGCAGAGAAAAATCCTTTTTTCTTTTTTTTTTTTTAATTTTTATTGCTGAGATATACATTTTAAAGTAATAAGTAGAATTATGACTTATAACATTATACCAGAACATATAAGATTTTTAGAAATGTCATGTAATGTCTGAAATATTTATATTAACATATTTCCATACAAATAACCCAAAGAAAGTTTAGTATTAGTTCTTTTGTTTGTTTGTTTGTTTTTTGTACTGCAGGTTCTTATCAGTCATCAATTTTATACACATCAGTGTATACATGTCAATCCCAATCGCCCAATTCAGCACACCACCATCCCCACACCACTGCGGTTTTCCCCCCTTGGTGTCCATAAGTCTGTTCTCTACATCTGTGTCTCAACTTCTGCCCTGCAAACTGGTTCATCTGTACCATTTTTCTAGGTTCCACATACATGAGTTAATATACGATATTTGTTTTTCTCTTTCTGACTTACTTCACTCTGTATGACAGTCTCTAGATCCATCCACGTCTCAACAAATGACTCAATTTCGTTCCTTTTTATCACTGAGTAATATTCCGTTGTCTATATGTACCACATCTTCTTTATCCATTCATCTGTCGATGGGCATTTAGGTTGCTTCCATGACCTGGCTATTGTAAATAGTGTTGCAATGAACACTGGGGTGCGTGTGTCTTTTTGAATTATGGTTTTCTCTGGGTATATGCCCAGTAGTGGGATTGCTGGATCATACGGTAATTCTATTTTTAGTTTTTTAAGGAACCTCCATACTGTTCTCCCTAGTGGCTGTATCAATTTACATTCCCACCAACAGTTCAAGAGGGTTCCGTTTTCTCCACACCCTCTCCAGCATTTGTTGTTTGTAGATTTTCTGATGATGCCCATTCTAACTGGTGTGAGGTGATACCTCATTGTAGTTTTGATTTGCATTTCTCTAATAATTAGTGATGTTGAGCAGCTTTTCATGTGCTTCTTGGCCATCTGTATGTCTTCTTTGGAGAAATGTCTATTTAGGTCTTCTGCCCATTTTTGGATTGGGGTGTTTGTTTCTTTAATATTGAGCTGAATGAGCTGTTTATATATTTTGGAGATTAATCCTTTGTCATTTGCTTTGTTTGCAAACATTTCCTCCCATTCTGAGGGTTGTCTTTTCGTCTTGTTTATGGTTTCCTTTGCTGTGCAAAAGCTTTGAAGTTTCATTAGGTCCCATTTGTTTATTTTTGTTTTTATTTCCATTACTCTAGGAGGTGTATCAAAAAAGATCTTGCTGTGATTTATGTCAGAGAGTGTTCTGCCTGTGTTTTCTTCTAAGAGTTTTATAGTATCTGGTCTTACATTTAGGTCTCGAATCCATTTTGAGTTTATTTTTGTGTATGGTGTTAGGGAGTGTTCTAATTTCATTCTTTTACATGTAGCTGTCCAGTTTTCCCAGCACCACTTATTGAAGAGACTGTCTTTTCTCCATTGTCTATCTTTGCCTCCTTTGTCATAGATTAGTTGACCATAGGTGCATGGGTTTATCTCTGGGCTTTCTATCTTGTTCCATTTATCTATGTTTCTGTTTTTGTGCCAGTACCATATTGTCTTGATTACTGTAGCTTTGTAGTATAGTCTGAAGTCAGGGAGTCTGATTCCTCCAGCTCTGTTTTTTTCCCTCAAGACTGCTTTGGCTATTCGGGTCTTTTGTGTCTCCATACAAATTTTAAGATGATCTGTTCTAGAGAAAAATCCTTTTAATTTTAGTTTTGAGTTTACAATATGGGAATGCATAAAAATAAAAGATTAATGGAATTAAATTTAACTCTAGAATAAGATAATCAATGTTTGACACATAAATCCCAGAACATTAGGTCTCAAGTAGATTCAAAATTAGTTAATAATAGATGTTCAAAGTAATAATGATAAGAACAAGGTGAATCAAATTTTATTCTTTTAAGACAATGATTTTGTGCCAGAATTAGCTGGGGCTATCTGAGGCAGTCCTCATATAAAGCTATAAGCTGTTGATGAAGTAAAGTCAGATAAAGGGGATTATACCTCAGATGTTTTGACATAATCATCGTCATTAAAGGATAAAGGCCACTAAATAATCACAATCCACCTCTGCCATTCTCTCCCACTAACCCAGGATAATTCTTTTTGAACCAAAGTTGAAGGCTATTACTGCATTCTCCTGCTTCGCCTGCTAAAGTTCTGGTAGATTTAGAAAACTGGATAAAGAAATGAATGAATAGAACTGTTCCCTAAAACAAAGGATCTTCTTAAAATGTCTAAAACCCTGTTACACTTGAAATGGCTCTTCTAAATAATTTCCCCACAAAATATAACCAAAAAAAGCTGTGGCATGTACCTTGGTATCTGCAACCCTGAATACCAACAAGAGAGTGATATAATTTTTGTTAAGTGAGTTGTCCTGGTGCCTGGCTTAAAAGATGACCCAGAGAACACAGAGGTATCATGTTTCTGTTTTCTATGGGATCTCTTCTTCTTTCTTGACCTCTTCAATTTCATTATCTTTTCTTGAACTGGGCAATAATCAAATTTTGAAAGGCACAAGTCATGCTCCCAGTGAAGGCACTCTGCTCCCCTTTTTATTAGTGTGGACTTACACCAGTAAGGGGCCCCTGATTACTTGTCAGCTAGAGGTTAAATTTGATTTATCAAATGGTTTTAGCATGTTGAAAAATAAAATGAAATAGGAGCCCAGAACTTCATAAAAATGGCACCCAAGAGAATCCTGTCAGAGAAAAATTTCAAAGGGTAAATTAGCAAAGTGAATTACACCTTTTATTCCAATGTCTAGGGGCACTATAATTCTGTTCTACCATCCAGGAAGGAGCAGCTCGTATCTCATGTTCAGTCATTCTTGGCTCTGCAGACGATAGGGGAGCTGGTGTTCCTCTATGCTCAAAATCTTGCATTGGTGCTGATTTAGGATATACTCAGTCTTAGGCTTGGGCCCATACCAGGGAAGACATAAATTAAAACTTCATCTTCCCCTTTTCAAATTTGCAGCACTAGGTTTGGTGGGTTTGATGTTGAATTGGTCTTTGGAGGTGAGAAAAGAGAAGCATTTATTTGTCTGGAAATAAATTATTAGTCACAGCCTCTCTGTGAAAGGAAATGTGACTATTTGACATCAAGTTCAAGCCACTTTAGCATTCTATAGAGAAACAGTTATAAGCTGACTTCTTTATAGGTGTGATATTTGGATACGCTGCAGCCAATGTCTTGAACATTTTTTTACTTCCTCTTTTTGTTGCTGAAAAATGAGAAATCAGTAGGTCTCCGTGACCCAAAAACCAAGAGTTGGGGCATACTCAAGCCGACTAATGTTGAAATGTCGCTTCAACAATCACAATGATTGTAATGATAACTAGTGTTATGTTTTATAGTTTAAAAGTACTTCTAAGTAAACTATGGTACATCCAGACAAGGAAGTATTATTCAGTGCTAAAAAGAAATGAACTATCAAGCCATGAAGAGACATGGAGGAAACTTAAATGCATATTACTAGATGAAAGAAACCAATCTAAAAAGGTTATATACTGTGTATTTCCCACTATATGACATCCTGGGAAAGGCAAAACTATGGAGACAATAAAAAGATTGGTGGTTGCTGGGATTAGGGAAAGCAGGGGGATGAATAGGTGGAGCACTGAGGATTTTTAGGGCAGTGAAACTCTTCTGTAAGATACTACAGTGGTGGCTCCATTCAGTATACATTTGTCAAAACCCATAGGACATGTGACATAAGAGTGAACCCTAGTCTAAACTATGGTTTAATGATGTGTCAATGTGGGTTCATCAGTTACAGAAAATATACCACTGTAGTGTGGAATGTCAGTAGTGGTGCAGGTTGTATGTGTAGGAACAGAAAATATATGGGAACTATGTACTTTCTGCTTAATTTTTCTGTGAACCTAAAATTGCTCTAAAAAATTATGTTTACTCATTTAAAAAAGTACTTCCTGTATTAATCTTAACAATAATCCTATGGTATGGTTAAAGCATGTTATTTTCACTTTCAACAAATACTGATTGAATGCCTACTTACTCTTCTAGGCACTGGGATCAAGGTAGCAAATGGTCCTTGCCCCATGGAAGTACACAGCTCTGTTGATTTGACTACTGATGAGTTTGGCTTAAAATTCAAGCCCAATTCTCTTAACTCCATACCTGATAGTCTTTCTACTACATTTCACAAGTTCCTTGTGACTGAGTCTCAGTGGGCGGAACAGAATATAAAGGATATGAGATAAGGTTAGAGTTAAGTGGTCAGCAAAGCATTCCCAATTAAACAGCATAGGAAAAAGGACATCACAGTATGAGATACTATACCTAGACCGGGGGAAGTCACTGTGAACTGTGCAGATACCTAAAAAACGCTGTTTGTAAATATGAAATATTGAAAATTGAGAAAATTTGCTTTAGGATATGATGGTGCCTTAGAAAGTCTTTCTGTAGATGAATTGCATTCACAACTACAGAAAAGAGTGATTTTCGGAAGTATTTCTAGTATTTCCATGGTAGATTTGACTAATATGTGGTCATTTATAGCTTGGCTGTACAATGGATCTTTTTTCTTTTGAAAATATGTCTTTTCTAATAGCCTATCTGGAAGAAGTTTAAAGGGAAAGTGTTAATAGATACTTAACTCTATTTTAACAGACATTAGATGTGTTCAAAGGTCTTTTGTCAAAATTGGTCTAGATCTCACTAAGGTTATTTTCAAATACAGAAATTCATTTCATCAGCATCATTCCTTTATCATCAAGATCTACCCCTGCTTTGGTTGAATTAAATATTTTTCAAAACCATAATTTAATTATTTTTGAATCATCCATTGAAAAGCCCTACCTTAAAAATGGAATTAAGTCCAGATTAATTATAACAGAAAAAAAAAAAAAACAACAAACCTTGGCATTTCTTTTCGGTTCCACCCTAGGGTTTTCCAGTTTTATCACATTATAAAATAAACTCAATTTCTGTGCTCATTATTAAGTAACACTGACTTCTAATGTTAGGTGGTAGAAAGAGCTTTGGAGTCAGAGCTGCTTGGGTGTGAATCCTGACTCTGCATTGCCTTCAGGAAATTGCTTAGTTTCTCTGTGAATTCTGTAATTTCACTTTAAAATTGGATTAGTAATAACTGCTCTCTAAGGATTATGTGAGCCCCCAACATAAGGCATGTTCCTTGGTAGAGAGGATTTATCAGGACACAGTTTCTTATTTATTATCACATAAAACCAAGGATAGAATTAGTATTATTTTGGCTTCTCTTGACGATACAGAGATGTTTTTGGTTGTTTGTATATTAGCTTTTTTTTTTTTTAATTTATTTATTATTTATTTATTATTTATTTATTTTTGGCTGTGTTGGGTCTTCGTTTCTGTGCGAGGGCTTTTTCTAGTTGCGGCAAGCGGGGGCCACTCTTCATCGCGGTGCGCGGGCCTCTCACTATCGCGGCCTCTCTTGTTGCGGAGCACAGGCTCCAGATGCGCAGGCTCAGTAGCTGTGGCTCACGGGCCTAGTTGCTCCGTGGCATGTGGGATCCTCCCAGACCAGGGCTCGAACCCGTGTCCCCTGCATTGGCAGGCAGATTCTCAACCACTGCGCCACCAGGGAAGCCCCTGTATATTAGCTTTTTTAGGTTCTCACTGTGATGGTATTTTTATCGTCTCCTAATGCAGGACTTGCTTAGGGATCTTTGACTTCCGCAAAGATATCACGGAGCACTCCTGGCATCACATACTCAGTCTCTGAGCCTGATTGAATTTGCATTTCTGCCTCCTAGAGACAAAGATTCTCTAGAAAGACTTCTTACCACTGAGGCAGAGGCAGGAGGGAGGAAAGAATTAAAGAGGTTTAATAGCAGCTTCGTACCAGATTACTTTCTCTTTTTCTCCTGATGTTAGTCATTATTGCTCCAAGTTTTTAATTTCATTCCAAGTCTTACTTATTGCCCATGGCTTGCATTTCAATAGCAGAACAATTAGTGCTGGGTTTATGGTTATTGTTCTTTTACATAATCCTGCTCTTCTGGCATCTTGCCAAAGGTGCTTATGACTTCACTACAATACAGACATGTGGTTACTTCACAAAAGTCTTAATCAGTTCTCTGGTGTTTTCCTCCTTATTTCCACTGTCATCTTCCTCTCTCTATAATATGCCATACAGCATTCATCATTCACAGGTATCTCTTCACAGGGTTTAGAGGTAAACTCCTGCTTTTTCATATTAACCAGACTATACAATGGCTGAATTTCAAATGTTTAACACATTTTTTTCCAGGAAGTAGTTTAATTCTTGGTGAGGCTTAGTCAAGGCACCCACTTAGGCTTTTCTTATTTTTGGTAAAAAAGAGGAGGGAGCATTCTGAAAATTGAACTTTCTGGAGGTGTGAGGTATAACACAAGCAGAGGACCAAAAAAATTATCAAAAAAAAAAAAATCAGTAGACATCAGTTTTTGTGATTCATATTCATTTTCCCTCCAAATTAAAACAAAAATTAAGTTTTAGAAATTGAAAAAACTTACAGGAAAGTACAACCAAAGAAGTGTAATATAATAATCATTCATTTTCCCACCAGCAAGAATGAACCACCATTGACATTCTGCTTCGTTTTCTTCCCATTTTCATTATTTTCTGTTTTAATGAAAAATCACTTTACCATCTTCGTAAAATTGATATTGCTATATGCCCATACTATGACTCTGGACACTGCAGAAAAAGTAAAATTAAAAAGATTGAAAAAACTTCAGTCACTTCCACCACTTGAAAACAAACATCATTAACATTTAGTAAACATCATTACAGACATCTTTATATTCACGTAATATAGAGAAAAAAGATAGAGAAGGTATAAACACTTTTACAAAAATTACATCATGCTATTGATACTATTTCTGATAAAAACTGATACATACTTTGAATTGAATTAAATGTAAGACAAGCTGAATTGAAATAAAAAGGAATTAAAACTTGATATTATAGATCTATATACAATATATTTTTACATATATATATAGACAAATATATATGTATATCGACCTAAATCTTCATCACAAAAGATATTTTCCCTAAAATATCCTGCAAGGTAAAGAAAACAGATAATGGAAAAATGTGAAGAAGTTGGAGACACTGTTTTTAAATTTTTTAAACTATTTGCTTAAATATTAGATAGTAGTGACTGACTCCCTGCAGTAAAAGTATTACCAAAGTCAGGTTTGGCTGCTCACTGCTTGAAAGCCAAATGCTGGTAGGAACAGAAAGGTTGCTTTATTCAGGAGGCTGGCAACCTGAGGAGATGGTGGACTCATGTCCCAAAACCAACTCTGAAGATTCTGCTTGACCAAGAAAGTTTTTAAAGGGAGAATCAGTTTGGAAGGGGGTCAGAGTCTTTGTTAACTTCCACTGTGTGCAGACTTTCTTCTGATTGGTTGGTGGTGAGATAACAGGGCAGTGTTCCAGGAATCCTGTGCTCAGCCTGAAGTCACCATCCTCCACCTGGGTGGGGGCCTTAGTTCCTGCAGAAGAACTCAAGATATATGCAGAAGAACAAAGGATACATTGTTACGGATATTCACTGAGGAGGAACCAGGACCCTGCCCCCACCTTGTTTCTTGACTGCTGCTCCTCTGTTTCTGCATTCCCTCCCTTCCCTGATGAGCGACTGTTTGAGTGTGCACTTTGGAATTCAGGGATGGTCAAGGAGGCTGAATGAGGCCCATTTCCTACAAACAAGAAACAGGGGACACGGAAAGGATCTATACCTGAGAGGGCCCCACAGGGTCCTGCTCCATTTCAAAAGGGATGAGTGTTAACTGATCCCATAGTCGGTTTTCCTAGTTTTACTTCATTGTCCAAGCTCTTAATATCCATTTGTTTCAGTAACCATATTTCTCATAGTATCTTAAAAATTAATTCTGTATTTTAAGCTACTATCAGGACTTCGTTATTCCTGAGTTATTTATTTTGAGTTTTCTTTTGAGTGGATATATTTGTCAAATAGATTTTTGAAAGGCTCGTGGATTATATATTCCTTAAATTCTTTCATATTTGAAAATGATTGCCTACTTATTGGCCTTATACTTGAATGCCATTTCAATTAAGCACAATATTCATGGATCACACTTTATTTCTAAATTTTATAGATATTACTCTATTGTTTTCTGACGTTGAATACTACTGTGGAAAAGCTTGAGACCAACCTCATTTTTTCCCTTGTAAATGATTTACTTTAAAGCCTGGATGCTTACAGAATTCTTTCCCTATTCCTTCTTAAAGAATAGAGCCTTAGCTAGTGTGTGTGTGTGTGTGTGTGTGTGTGTGTGTGTATATATATATATATATATACACACACACAGCTAGTATATATATGTCAGTATTGTAATTTCTGGATCATATTGCACTTATTTTTCCAATGGCAAGTTCAGTTTTTTATTCGTTCCAGAAAATTTTTCTTTTATTACATCATTAAATAAAAATTTTGTTCCATTTATTGGATTTTTCACTTTGTGGATAACAATTATCCTTAATTAGATCATCTTTGCTTTTCTTATTCATTAATTTCTCTCTAAATGCTATTATCTCTTTTTTTTCATGTACATCCTCTGTGATTATCTCAAGCTTTTCCTCTGTGACAATAATTAGCTTTCTAGGTGTGGTAACTATTGAATCGGTTGCTCTTTGAAATCTATTTATAAATTCTAAAATTATTTTGTTTTTGCCCTTAATAATTTATGATTGAATTTCCCTTTCAATGTCATATGCCATTCTAATGGTTTATCATTGGTCTTTAAGCATTTATTATATTGAATTTATGTTCTTATTAAATTATAAGAAATTTTATTTTCTTGAGTTATTCTAGTCCACATCCTTAGTCTTTTTACGTCATCTCTTTCTCTATCTTTCTCTCTCTCTCTCCCTCCCTCTCTCGTATTTTCTCTGCTGTTTCACAGGGTTTTGCTCATGCTTGAATGGCTTTGTCTAGATATTCAGTTTGCTGTTATATAGAGTGACTTTTTGATTCTCTTCCAACATTATTTGTGTTTTCCAAACTACAGGCTATTGGGGGAAGAGAGGGAAAGCAGAAGAGGAGAGGAAGAGAGGAGAGGGAGCATTTAGTCTTTGTTAGAACACCTGGGCTCTGTTCTCTCTGCTGAAATATTTTGAACTTTCAGATTATTTCTCACCTGGGAGTAGTAGTAGAACTCTCACTTCAGTAAGAGAAAGTCAAAGCCATTTTTTAGCCTTCTGCACATCCCACTACATCTTAGGAAAAGGAACAAGAGAAGGACATACATCTAATGTCCTTCTATCTAGACCTGGGGCATTAATAAAAATTCTTATGACTTTATCTTTCAACAGCATGAGTTGTGGGAGGTGTGGTTGTGGTTAAATTGCTGAGCACTGCTGAAGCATTTTCTGTTTCTTTTACTGGTAGCTGGGTTTTGAAGATATTGTGTTAGGCTTTGTCTTTGTTGTAGATTGCCACAGATTCTTTTCCTGTGTGTAGGCCCACCTCTTTCCAATGTGGCTTTGCAACTCCTGTCAAGAAGGTAGCATTTATTTCCCTACCCTTTGAATCTAGGCTTTGCCATGTGCTTGCTTTGGTCAGTGGGATGTTTGTAAATATGACATGAAAGGCACCTGAGCAGTGAGGTCTGTTATTTCTTGCTGTTCTTGGAACTCTATGGCCGCTGTATGTGGAAGTCTAGACTAGCCTGCCAGAGGATGAACAGCATGTGGCCCAGTTATCCCAATATCCTGTATGGCAACCTGCCAGTTGCCAGACATGTGAGTGAAAGATCCTTGATCACACAGCCATCAGTAGATCAATAAGCTAAACATAAACTTATGAAAAAACCCAAGAGAGATTAGCCAGACTGTCTAAGATCAGAACAGAAGATTGACACAGATGACCCACAGAATCGTGAGCTAAGTAAATGGTTGTTATTTTAAGACACTAAGTTTAGATTTGTTATGCAGCAAAAGCTAACTGATCCACTACTTTTTGTTACTAGTTACAGGGAGAGGAAGTTTATCTCTAAAATGGAGATAAGTAGCTCAAGTTTGCAGTACTTAGTTGGTTAATGTTGTTAATTAGGACACTTCTGAATATTAATTGCAATATAAACCCAGCCAAAATTACTTGTTTGTAACCCACCTTCCCATAAGATAAATTCAGAGACTTCATACATTTAAAACATTGTGCTAGACACATCTATATTCTTTTGCAAGTCCAATCAAAAGGATACTTCTGACTTTTTTTTCTAACTGGAACATCTCTGCTTTAGTAATCTTGTGCTTCCAATTTCATATGGACAAAAAAAAAAAAAGGATTAATTGAATGCAATTTCTCTATTTTTTTCTATGCCTATCTTTACCCTTCCCCTATTTTGAATTTTATTCAGAAAGGTATTAATCATCCACCAAAGGAATTTGCAATGAATTCATTGAATTCATTTTGGTCTGCCAATATGGGAGATCTCAACACAAATCCTACAAAGGGGCCACAAAAAATAATGGCAAACAAATGCTCAGAAGCAAATAATTATTGAATGCAGCAGAATGTCACGTTTGTTTTCAGCCTCAAGGGCTTAAGATCCTTTTAATGGGCTTTGTTGGAAAACATCTGAAGGCTTTCATGTCACAGAGCCTAAAAGGTTGATAATTTTGGCTTATTTCCAGGCTGACCTATTCCTTTGAAAGACAGCCTGACTGCAGATACACTTTTAGTTTTGGGGGCTGGCAGAAGAGGTTAGAAGTCTAGGCAGATGTCTCCAACACTGATCTAGATCACCACAAACCTTGAAATTTTGCTAGTGGGAGACCTTCAAGATGGTGGAGGAGTAAGACGTGGAGATCACCTTCCTTCCCACAAATATATCAGAAATACATCTACATGTGGAACAACTTCTACAGAACACCTACTGAATGCTGGCAGAAGACCTCAGACTTCCCAAAAGGCAAGAAACTCCCCATGTACCTCGGTAGGACAAAAGAAAAAAGAAAAAACAGAGACAAAAGAATAGGGACTGGACCTGTGCCTCTGGGAGGGAACTGTGAAGGAGGAAAAGTTTCCACACACTAGGAAGCACCTTCACTGGCGGAGATGGGAGGTGGTAGGGGGGAAGCTTCGGAGCCATGAAGGAGAGCACAGCAGTAGGGGTGCAGAGGGCAAATCAGAGAGATCCCCGCACAGAGGATCGGTGCAGACCAGCACTCACCAGCCTGAGAGGCTTGTCTGCTCACCTGCTGGGACACGTGGGGGCTGGGAGCTGAGGCTCTGGCTTCGGAGGTCGGATCCCAGGGAGAGGACTGGGGTTGGCTGCGTGAACACAGCCTGAAGGGGCTAGTGCACCACAGCTAGCCGAGAGGGAGTCCGGGAACGTCTGGAACTGCCTAAGAGGCAAGAGACCATTGTTTCAGGGTGCGCAAGGAGAGGGGATTCAGAGCACCGCCTAAAGAAGCTCCAGAGACGGGCGCGAGCCACAGCTATCAGTGCGGACACCAGAGATGGGCATGAAATGCTAAGCCTGTGTGCAAGCACAGGTCACTATCCACACCTTCCCTTACAGGAGCCTGTGCAGCCTGCCACTGCCAGGGTCCCGTGATCCAGGGACAACTTCCCCGGGAGAACACAGCACGCCTCAGGCTGTTGCAGTGTCATGCTGGCCTCTGCCGCCTCAGGCTCACTCCACTTCTTTACCCCTCCCTCCCCCCGGCCTGAGTGAGCCAGAGGCCCCTAATCAGGTGCTAGTTTAACCCCGTCCTGTCAACGAAGAACAGACGCCCTCAGGCGACCTACATGCAGAGGCGGGTCCAAATCCAAAGCTGAACCCCGGGAGCTGTGCCAACAAAGAAGAGAAAGGGAAATCTCTCCCAGCAGCCTCGGGAGCAGCGGGTTAAATCTCCACAATCAACTTGATGTACCCTGCATCTGTGGAATACCTGAATAGACAATGAATCATCCCTAAACTGAGGTGGTAGACTTTGGGAACAACTGTAGACTTGGGGTTTGCTGTATGTGACTGACTGGTTTCTGGTTTTATGTTTATCTTAGTTTAGTATTTAGAGTTTATTATCACTGGTAACTTTGTTTATTGATTTGGTTGCTCTCTTCCTGTTTCTTTATACATATAGATGTATATATATATTTCCTTTTTCTCTTTTTGTGAGTGTGTATGTGTATGCTTCTTTGTGTGATTTTGTCTGTATAGCTTTGTTTTTACCATTTGTCCTAGGGTTCTGTCTGTCCTTTTTTTTTTTTTTTTTAGTATAGTTCTTAGTGCTTGTTATCATTGGTGGATTTGGTTTTTGGTTTGGCTGCTCTATTCTTTCTTTTATCTTTTTTTTTTTACTTTTTAATTTTTTAAATTTTTAATATTTATTTTTTTAAAATTTTATTTATTTATTTATTTATTTATTTTTGGCTGTGTAGGGTGTTCATTTCTGTGCGAGGGCTTTCTCTAGTTGGGGCAAGCAGGAACCACTCTTCATCGCGGAGTGCGGGCCTCTCACTATCGTGGCCTCTTTTGTTGCGGAATACAGGCTCCAGACATGCAGGCTCAGTAGTTGTGGCTCACGGGACTAGTTGCTCCGCGGCATGTGGGATCTTCCCAGACCAGGGCTCGAACCCGTGTCCCCTGCATTAACAGGCAGATTCTCAACCACTGCGCCACCAGGGAAGCCCCTTTAATATTTATTTTAATTATTAATTTTTTTTTAGATAACTTCGTTTCTTTTTATTTTATTTTTTCCATTCTTTCTTTCTTTTTTTTTCTCCCTTTTCTTCTGAGCCGTGTGGCTGACAGGGTCTTGCTGCTCCAGCTTGGTGTCAGACCTGTGCCTCTGAGGTGGGAGAGCCGAGTTCAGGACATTGGTCCACCAGAGACCTCCTGGCTCCACATGATATCAAATGGCAAAAGCTCTCCCAAAGATCTCCATCTCAACGCTAAGACCCAGCTCCACTCAACGACCAGCAAGATACAGTGCTGGACACCCTATGCCAAACAACTAGCAAGACAGGAACACAACCCCACCCATTAGCAGAGAGGCTGCCTAAACTCGTAATAAGGTCACAGTTACCCCAAAACACACCACTGGACGTGGTCCTGCCCACCAGAACGACAAGATCTAGTCTCATCCACCAGAACACAGGCACCAGTCCCCTCTACCAGGAAGTCTACACAACTCACTGAACCAACCTTACCCAGTGGGGGCAGACACCAAAAACAATGGGAACTACTAACCTGCAGGTGCGAAAAGGAGACCCCAAACACAGTAAGTTAAACAAAATGAGAAGACAGAGAAACACACAGCAGATGAAGGAGCAAGGTAAAAACCCTCCAGACCAAACAAATGAAGAGGAAATAGGCAGGTTACTTGAAAAAGAATTCAGAATAATGATAGTAAAGATGATCCAAAACCTTGGAAATAGAATGGAGAAAATACAAGAGAGGTTTAACAAGGACCTAGAAGAACTAAAGAGCAAACAAACGATGAACAACACAATAAATGAAATTAAAAATTCTTTAGAAGGAACCAATAGTAGAATAACTAAGGCAGAAGAACGGATAAGTGACCTGGAAGATAAAATAGTGGAAATAACTACAGCAGAGCAGAATAAAGGAAAAACAATGAAGAGAATTGAGGACAGTCTCAGAGACCTCTGGTACAACATTAAACACACCAGCATTCGAATTATAGGGGTCCCAGAAGAAGAAGCGAAAAAGAAAGGGACTGAATAAATATTTGAAGAGATTATAGTTGAAAACTTCCCTAATATGGGAAAGGAAATAGTCAATCAAGTCCAGGAAGCACAGAGAGTCCCATACAGGATAAATCCAAGGAGAAACACACCAGGACACAAATTAATCAAACTATCAAAAATTAAATACAGAGAAAAAATATTAAAAGCAACAAGGGATAAACAACAAATAACATACAAAGGAATCCCCATAAGGTTAACAACTGATCTTTCAGCAGAAACTCTGCAAGCCAGAAGGGAGTGGCAAGACATAGTTAACGTGATGAAAGGTAAAAACCTACAACCAAGATTAGTCTACCCAGCAAGGATCTCATTCAGATTCGGTGGAGAAATTAAACCCATTACAGACAAGCAAAAGCTAAGAGAATTCAACATCTCCAAACCCGCTTTACAAAAACGATAAAGGAACTTCTCTAGGCAGGAAACAGAAGAGAAGGAAAAGACCTACAATAACAAACTCAAAACAATAAACAAAGTGGTAGTAGGAACATAGATATTGATAATTACCTTAAATGGAAATGGATTAAATGCTCCCACCAAAAGACATAGACTGGCTGAATGGATACAAAAACAAGACCCGTATATATTATGTCTACAAGAGACCCACTTCAGCACTAGGGACACGTACAGACTGAAAGTGAGGGGATAGAAAAAGATAATCCATGCAAATAGAAAGCAAAAGAAAGCTGGAGTAGCAATTCTCATATTAGACAAAATAGACTTTAAAACAAAGACTATTACAAGAGACAAAGAAGGACACTACATAATGATCAAGGGATCAATCCAAGAAGAAGATATAACAATTGTAAATATTTATGCACCCAACAAAGGAGCACCTCAATACATAAGACAAATGCTCACAGCCATAAAAGGGGAAATTGACAGTAACACAGTCATAGTAGGGGACTTTAACACCCCACTTTCACCAATGGACAGATCCAAAATGAAAATAAATAAGGAAACACAAGCTTTAAATGATACATTAAACAAGATGGACTTAATTGATATTTATAGGACATTCCACCCAAAGACAACAGAATACACTTTCTTGTCAAGTGCTCATGGAAAATTCTCCGGGATCTATCATATCTTGGGTCACAAATCGAGCCTTGGTAAATTTAAGAAAATTGAAATCGTATCAAGTATCTTTTCCCCCCACAACACCGTGAGACTAGATATCAATTACAGGAAAAAAGCTGTAAAAAATACAAACACATGGAGGCTAAACAATGCACTACTTAATAACCAAGAGATCACTGAAGAAATCAAAGGGGAAATCAGAAAATACCTAGACACAAATGACAGTGAAAACACGATGACCCAAAACCAATGGGATGCAGCAAAAGCAGTTCTAAGAGGGAAGTTTATAGCAATACAATCCTACCTCAAAAAACAAGAAACATCTCAAATAAACAACCTAACCTTACACCTAAAGCAATTAGAGAAAGAAGAACAAAAAACCCCCAAAGTTAGCAGAAGGAAAGAAATCTTAAAGATCAGATCAGAAATAAATGAAAAAGAAATGAAAGAAACGATAGCAAAAATCAATAAAACTAAAAGCTCGTTCTTTGAGAAGATAAAACTGATAAAGCATTAGCTAGACTCATCAAGAAAAACAGAAGACTCAAATCAATAGAATTAGAAACGAAAAAGAAGTAACAACTGACACTGCAGAAATACAAAGGATCATGAGAGATTACTACAAGCAACTATATGCCAATAAAATGGAAAACCTGGAAGAAATGGACAAATTCGTAGAAAGGCACGACCTTCCAAGGCTGAAAAAGGAAGAAATAGAAAATATAAACAGACCAATCACAAGCACTGAAATTGAGACTGTGATTAAAAATCTTCCAACAAACAAAAGCCCAGGACCATATGGCTTCACAGCCGAATTGTATCAAACATTTAGAGAAGAGCTAACCCCTGTCCTTCTCAAACTCTTTCAAAATATAGCAGAGGGAGGAACACTCCAAACTCATTCTACAAGGCCACCATCACCCTGATACCGAAACCAGACAAAGATGTCATAAAGAAAACTACAGGCCAATATCACTGATGAACATAGATGCAAAAATCCTCAACAAAATACTAGCAAGCAGAATCCAGGAGCAAATTAAAAGGGTCATACAGCATGATCAAGTGGGGTTTATCCCAGTATTTCAAGGATTCTTCAATATACGCAGATCAGTCAATGCGATAAACCATATTAACAAACTGAAGGAGAAAAACCATATTATCATCTCAATAGATGCAGAAAAATATTTCAACAAAATTCACAACGATTTATGACTAAAAACCCTGCAGAAAGTAGGAATAGAGGGAACCTACCTCAACAAAGTAAAGGCCATGTATGACAAACCCACAGCCAACATCGTTCTCAATGGTGAAAAACTGAAACCATTTCCTCTAAGATCAGGAGCAAGACAAGGCTGTCCACTCTCACCACTATTATTTAACATAGTTTTGGAAGTTTTAGCCATAGCAGTCAGAGAAGAAAAAGAAGTAAAAGAAATCCAAATTGAAAAGAAGAAGTAAAGCTGTCGTCTTTTTGCAGATGACATGTCATCTTTGATGTCACTCTTTGCAGATGACATGATACTATACGTAGAGAATCCTAAAGATGCTACCAGAAAAACTGCTAGAGCTAATCAATGAATTTGGTAAAGTAGCAGGATACAAAATTAATGCACAGAAATCTCTTGCATTCCTATACACTAATGATGAAAAAGCTGAAAGAGAAATTAAGGAAACACTCCCATTTACCACTGCAACAAAAAGAATAAAATACCTAGGAATAAACCTACCTAAGGAGAAAAAGACCTGTATGCAGAAAACTATAAGACACTGATGAAAGAAATTAAAGATGATACAAATAAATGGAGAGATATACCATGTTCTTGGATTGGAAGAATCAACATTGTGAAAATGACTGTACTACCCAAAGCAATCTACAGATTCAATGCAATCCCTATCAAACTACCACTGGCATTTTTCACGGAAGTAGAACAAAAAATTCCACAATTTGTATGGAAACACAAAAGACCCTGAATAGCCAAAGCAATCTTGAGAAAGAAAAATGGAGCTGGAGGAATCAGGCTTTCGGAGTTCAGACTATACTACAAAGCTACGGTAATCAAGACAGTATGGTACTAGCACAAAAACAGAAATATAGATCAATGGAACAGGATAGAAA
This sequence comes from Balaenoptera physalus, assembly GCF_965194825.1. NCBI lineage: Eukaryota > Metazoa > Chordata > Mammalia > Artiodactyla > Balaenopteridae > Balaenoptera > Balaenoptera physalus. Next base: position 118,522,258 of record NC_138884.1, on the reverse strand, counting down.
GCCAGCGATAAACCCAGGTACATATGGTCACCTTATCTTTGATAAAGGAGGCAAGCATATACAGTGGAGAAAAGACAGCCTCTTCAATAAGTGGTGCTGGGAAAACTGGACAGCTACATGTAAAAGAATGAAATTAGAACACTCCCTAACACCATGCAGAAAAATAAACTCAAAATTGATTAAAGATCTAAATGTAAGGCCAGACACTATAAAACTCTCAGAGGAAAACATAGGCAGAACACTCTACGACATAAATCACAGCAAGATCCTTTTTGACCCACCTCCTAGAGAAATGAAAATAAAAACAAAAATAAACAAATGGGATCTAATGAAATGTAAAAGCTTTTGCATAGCAAAGGAAAACATAAACAAGATGAAAAGACAGCCCTCAGAATGGGAGAAAATATTTGTAAATGAAGCACCTGACAAAAGATTAATCTCTAGAATTTACAAGTAGCTCATGGAGTTCAATAGCAAAAAAACCAAACAACCCAATCCAGAAATGGGCAGAAGACCTAAATAGACGTTTCTCCAAAGATACACAGATTGCCAACAAACACATGAAAGGATGTTCAACATCACTAATCATTAGAGAAATGCAAATCAAAACTGTAATGAGGTATCTCCTCACACAAGTCAGAATGGCCATCATTAAAAAATCTACAAACAATAAATGCTGGAGAGGGTGTGGAGAAAACGGAACCCTCTTGCACTGTTGGTGGGAATGTAAATTGATACAGCCACTATGGAGAACAGTATGGAGGTTCCTTAAAAAACTAAAAATAGAATTACCATATGACCCAGCAATCCCACTACTAGGCATATACTCTGAGAAAACCAGAATTCAAAAAGAGTCATGTACCACAATGTTCATTCCAGGTCTATTTACAATAGCTAGGACATGGAAGCAACCTAAGTGTCCATTGAATTATGAATGGATAAAGAAGTTGTGGCACAAATATACAATGGAATATTACTCAGCCATAAAAAGAAATGAAATTGAATTATTTGTAGTAAGGTGGATGGACTAGTGTCTGTCATACAGAGTGAATTAAGACAGAAAGAGAAAAATACCGTATGCTAACACATATATATGGAATCTAAAAAAAAGTGGTTCTGAAGAACCAAGGGGCAGGACAGGAATAAAGACACATACATGGAGAAAGGACTTGAGGACACGGGGAGGGGAAAGGCAAGCTGGGACGAAGTGAGAGAGTAACATGGACATATATACACTACCTAATATAAAATAGATAGGTAGTGGGAAGCAGCCACATAGCCTAGAGAGATCAGCTCGGTGCTTTGTGACCACCTAGATGGGTGGGATAAGGAGGATGGGAGGGAGACGCAAGAGAGAGGAGATATGGGGATATATATATATGTATAGCTGATTCACTTTGTTATAAAGAAAGTAACACAGCTTTGTAAAGCGATTATTCTCCAATAAAGATGTTAAAAAAGGAAAAATTTTGTGAGTACCACCATGACTTGACCTTGCCCATCTCTCCAGCCTTTTCTCTCACTTTCTCGCTCCTTGCACAATGTTTTCTACTCCTGTGTAGCTCTTGAACAGGACGTGAACTTTTTTGTCAGTGTTTTTGTTCTGCCTGGAATAAGCATCTGCTACTCTTCTTACCTGAATCATTTGTCTCTCAACTCTCAGATCTAGGTGCCACCTTCTCTGAGAAGCCATTCACAGAAATAATTCACAGTATGTTTCAATGATGAGTTTACTTGACCAGACTAAAAGGTAGAGGCCTTGCATTATTCATCAGGTCGTTAGCTGTCACTTCCTATTGACTGCTGGCGTGCCCGTCTTTAACAGTGATTCTGCCAGTCTGCTGTACGAGAAGCATAGCCTCACAGCTCATATTACTGGACTTGGTGTCAGCCACATATAAATCCGAGTCTAATCTTTTCAATCCATTTCCATGTTTCAGCCCCACCAACTCAAGTCAAAATTCATACTCTCTCTGGCTTGGAATGTGCACCAAATGTTAACAATAGCAATTTGGTTTAGTAAAAAAGAGATCCCAATTTAGAGTTTGAAAATTGTGATTTGGACTTGGTTCCACAACCCATTAGTTGGGTGAACTTTGGCAAGTCTCTTACTTAAATTGAACCTCAGTTTTTGAATCTGTAATATGAGAATGATAGAACACTACTTCCCTCAAGGAACTATTTACTGTGAGTCAAATGAACAGGAATGAAAATAATACCTCTTTCCTAGAATAAGTATGGAATGTGCTTTTTTAAAATTTATTAAAAGAATTTTTTTTTTTTTTTAAGACTCAGACTCAAGTCATTCAGTAAATTCAGGAAATATCTATGTAAACTAATGCCAGAGAAGTGGATCCCTGGACACTGGGGCTCTGTTAGAGCCATTTATAGGGGAAAATCCCCAGACCTCACTGAAGGGGTTCATTTAACAGATGTGCACCTGGCAAGCAGTAAGACAAGGAAGGAGAGAAAAGGAGTATGTTGCCACAAAGGAAAGATGTAGGGATAGTTTGAGAGCTAGAGAAACCAATGGGTAAAGATGTTGAATGGGAGGGCTTGGAGTAAGCCAGAGAAATGGAAAGATGAATCAAGAGGTTTGCAATAGATTTTGCTATTGTTCCCCCAATTTACTGCCGCTTTCTGTGTTAAGATTATACTTCTCTGCTTAATAGACATCAAGCTTGGGCTTGTGACTTACTTTGACCAAAGAAAAGTGAGCAGAACTGTTGTATGCCCCTTTCAAAGCTTTAAGAGCCACTGCAGAGTTTCCATGTTTGTTCTCTCTCTGCCAGATGGTCTGCCTGTTCCAGATGGGAGCTGTTAGCAGTGCACACACAATGTGAGTTGAGAAGTTAATTTTTGTTGTTGAAAGCCACAAAGATTCTGGGGTCATTTGTTTTGCAGCATAATCTAGCCAAAGCTCATTAATACAAGGTGAAACACGAGCAAACTATGAGATTATGGGCAGGTCAAGGGCTGATTTGATATCAAACCCAAGAACAAAACTTCTGGTCTCTGGGTTTTTCCTAATGTTATCCCTGCCGGTCTATGTGTGGGTCCCTTTAGTGTAGTATCACAGCAGTGTGGTGTCATGGTTATAAAAGCATGGACTAGGTATCAAACAGTGGCTCCCCTACACACTAAAGATGTGACCTTTGGCAGATTATTTAAAGTTTTTGTAACTCTGTACCCCAGCTTCCTCTGTAATGGGGAAAAAAACCTACCTCACAGTTTGTTGTAAGGATTAAGCAAGGTAATGAATGTTTCACAGATACCTGGTACACAGTAAGCACTGAGTAATAGTAACTATAGTTATTATTGTGGTTGCACACAATCATATATGCTTAGAATTGAGAATTACAGGTTATTAAAGGTTATTGCGTATGACAACCCACTCAATGAAGAAATACATTTATGGAATTACTATAACAGATACTTGCACAACTTTGGCTCAAGTACTTACATGGCGGTTGCATAGCTGTTTCATTGATGCTTCTCAAAAAATAGAAATAGACACACAGGTTTCTAGATTAAATGTATAATTTATTATATGTTATGACACTGACATTGACTTTCACATATTAAAGGAGGACACTGTTCATTGAACTGCTTTAGGACAAGGCTAACTGATAGGAAATGGGAATTAATGTCTGTCTGTAGTGTGGTGAAATAATTGGTTATGGTAGCAGACCTATCATAAAGGATGGAGGGAGGTTTTTAGAATAGGAAAACATGAATTTCTGTAAACGTGTGGTAGGCAAAATAATGCCCAGCCCCCCACCCCAAAGATGTCCACATGTTAACCTCTGGAACATTCAGTATATTAGGTTACATGGCAAAGGAAATTAAGGATGCAGATGGAACTAAGTTCTAAATTAGATAAACTAGATAAAGCAGGAAAAAAAAAAAAAAAAAGGATTCTCCCCTAGATCCTCCAGAAGGAACACAGTCGTGCTGACACCTTGATTGTAGCCCATTGAGACCATTCCAACAAATGGTGCTGAAAAAATTAGATATCCACATGCAAAATCAAAAACAACTTCGATCCTTAATTAACTTAAAATGAATCAAAGATCTAAATGTAAAACCTAAAACTATAAACATTCCAGCATAACACATAGGAGAAATGTTTGTGACCTTGCCTTAGGCAAAGATTTACTAACTACGATACAAAAAGCACAATCTACATAAAAATATATATATAAATTAAACTTCATTAAAATTTAAAACTTATGATCTTTTAAGGAATTTAAGAGAATGAAAAGACAATTTATATTTTGTGAGAAAATATTTGCAAACTTTATATCTGATGAAGGCCTTGTATCCAGAATGTATAAAGAACTCTCAAAATTTAATGATTATGAAACAAACAGCCCAATAATATCTGTGTAAATTCTTTGAACAGACATGTCTCCAAAGAAGATAGGCTAACTGTAAGTAACCGCATGAAGAGATGCTCAAAATAAAAATTGAAATTAAAAACACAGCGTGATAGTATTACTCACCTATTAGAATGGCTTGAATTAGATGATTGACCATACCAAGTGTTGACAAGGATGAGGAGGAACTGGAACTCCCATACGCTGTTGGTGGGAATTTAAATATTAAAACCACTATACAAAGTGATTTGGCAGTTTCCTAAAAAGTTAAACCTACAGTTAACCTATGGTCTGTTCACTATATTCCTAGTTATTTATCTAAGAGAATGGAAAGTATAGGTCAATACAAAAGCTTGGGCATAAATGCCCATAACAGCTTTATGTGTAATAGTCAACAATTTGAAAAAAATTCAAATGTCCAGTGACAAGGGACTGAATAGATGCATTGTGTAATGTCCATGCAATGGAATACTGCCCAGCAAGGAAGAGGACTGAACTTTTGGTGCACACACAACGTGGGTGAATCTCCAAATAATTATGCTGGGTGAAATAAGTCAGACAAAAAAAGAGTACATTCTGCATGATCCCATTTACCAAAAAGGTTTAGAAAATGCAAATTAGTCTACAGTGACACAAAGCAGATCAGTGGTTGTCTGGGGATTGAGGAGAAGGGAAAAGGCAAAAAGAGTGGAGAAGGGAAGGGAGAGATTTCAAAGGGGCAGGACTAAACTTTTGGGGGTGATGGATATGTTCACTATGTTGATTGTGGTAATGGCTGTCCAGGTAAATGTATATGTCATAACTTATCAAACTATACTTTATATATGTTTACATGATTGCATGTCAGTTATACCTCAGTAATGAAAAAAAAAAAAAAAAGACCCTGCCCTTTATTATTCCTTGTATTGTGGTAGAGAATAAGACCATCTGGAGTACAAAAAAAAGTCAAGTTTGGGTTGACCTTTAGGTTTCACAACACGAATTCTCATTTAATTGGATTGTGAGACTAATAAGAGATAAAAAGAAACCTATAGAGACACATACTTTCACACTCATATGTACACACATTTCTTGGGAACAGTTCTTCCTTTCTCTGCAACTCTGCATACCCATTTTATGTGAGAATCTGCCAGTATTTCACATGAAGTTTTAATTTAGAGATTCCCCATTTGAGAATTTTAAAGTAGTCACCTAATTTAGCATACCATTAATGTTTTATGGACTGTTGGGATTTTCAAGTAGCAGTTTTCCATAGTAGGGTTAGTGAATTTCTGGCTTGACAATAATCACTCTGGTTTTCATTTCTGTACATCAGATGTCAGGTATTCTTGTCTTTATGTGAAGCAGCTCTACAATATATTTTGGCCAAGTCATTTGTAAACTTAACATTACCAAAAAAGGAAGATGTGTAGTCAAGTTATACGTATTTAAATTATTATATTGCTTATCTTTCTATTTTTCTGCTCTCTTTTTGTTCTCCACGGGGTAAATTCTTTTTTGGATGTCCTGTTTAAATCTGTTGCTTCTTTTGCTAGCTTGAAGACATGTTTCGTATCTGTACTTGCTGTCAAATTATGTAGCTATTTTATATTCAGTTTCTGAATTTTCAGGGTGGTTTGTAACTCATGAGGCCCCCCCCCCCAAAAGTATTTTTTGTGGCAAATTATAAATTATGTATCATCTCTGGTAGATCCCTTTCAAAGACATGTTTAAGTGAGCTGCAGTGGTTTATGACTACTAATTCTTTCTAAGCCAACACGTGCCTTACACAAAAATAGCATGTCTTGCATGCTACCCTTCTGTATTTAAGTCTTGTGTCTTCTCTCTTCCTTACCTCTGCCTTACTCTCTGCCTACTTTAAATTATAGCTAAATGTTGTTTTAAAAGGCAGTCTAAATAAAATGTACTTCATTATCATCTGGTGGGTTCCTCTAAGTACTGATATCTTGTGTTACGGCCTTGATCCTATATTAGGGCTTTATTATAGCAAATAATTTGCTTTATTATAGCAAATAAACTTTTTTTGGTAATCTATGGTATCATAGCAAGTGACTGTCTTGCAGAATATTTAGAATTATATCACAGACTTGAACTCTTGGTAATCGACTTCGTTTTCTAGTTCAAGGGAGAGATTATGAGTGAGATTATCATTATGATAATGAGATAATGAGTGAGATTATGATGAGACATAATGGAATAGAAAGTTCTGTCATCTGGGCTTCTCAACTTTAGTTTTTTTGGATTAAAAGAAAATGACACTCTATAGAAAGTATTCTTGGTTTTCCTTATCTCCTCCTCAAACATAGTACTAATCTTTACATGTTAGGTGGGGATTTGATTGCTACAAATGCTCACCTTTTCTTTGGCAGGTTAGCAGGAGAGGGCCATCATACCTCTGACCTTAATAGCAGACTAAGACCCTAGCTCAATAATAAAATACGGCAATTTCAGAGCAAGTCAGCACAGTATTCCACATATTTATGCAAAAGTTGTTTTTTATTAGAATTAGAAACTTTTAAAAAAGTTAACTCATTACAAAAGTATCCAACTGTGATGCATTGTTACATGTAATTTGTCCTCAGTGAAGAGTGAAAAAAAATACCTGGAATATTCATAAAGATGGAGGCATCCTTAGCAGAGTAGTTTAAGGGTATGTACTCTGTGGTTGACAGTCTGGCTAAATGCATGCCTTAACTGACTCCAAGTTTTATCTTCGACGAATTCTTTAAGTTCCTAGTCCTCTATTTCTCAATTCTAAGAAAGCGATAACAACAGTAATCACTCTCATAGGGTTGTTGTTAGTATTAAATACTGCGATAATGTGAGTGAACTGGTTAGAAGCATGACTAATGTAAATATTATTATTACTGAGATATATCTGATATATAACATTAAGCTAGTTTCAAGTGTATAACATAACGATTTGACATTTGTATATGTTGCCAAATGATCACCACAAGAAGTCTAGTTTCTGTCACCACACATAGTTAACTATTTTCCTTGTGATGAGAACTTTTAAGACCTACTCTCTTAGCAACTTTCAAATATGCAATACAGTTTATTAATTATAGTCACCATGCTGTACGTTACATCCCCCAGGACTTATTTATTTTATAACTGGAAATTTGTACCTTTTGACCCCCTTCACTCATTTTGCTCACCCCCTACCCCATGCCTCTGGCAAATAAATGTCAATCTGTTCTCTGCATCTATGAGTTCTTTTTTTGGCGGGGATTCCACATATAAGTGAGATCATGCAGTACCTATTTTTATCTCAGTAATTATTATTATTTTTTTAAAGTGGATTTTTAAATTGCCATCTATTATATACCCATACAGAAAGTACAAAAATCACATGGGTGCAGTAGGAGGAATTATCACAAAATGCATTTTGAGGTGTTTGCTCTCAGTCTCATGCTTGGATCCCTTTTAGCTCTTCACTTTTGTTCTTCCTTCTTTTCTTACTGTTTTTAATTTACACTGTTTTGTTATGTTTTATTTGAGCTCCCTCCAATCCTTCTAGAACAAGGAGGGATAAGAATAAATACATAAATAGATGAATGGGTGATTGGATGGATACGCAGTTCTGACAAGACCAGGAAGCTGATCTATCTAGAGTCATCAGTCCTGAGGGCCATGACTCTGTCCTAGACGTGAGGAGATGCCTCCCAGGAGGGATGAGGTGGGTGGATTAGAGCAGGGGGAGAGCCCAGGGGTCATCCTTATTTGGCCCTAATGCCAGCACTCTCCTCGTAGTCACTTGTCAACGGGGTCTCCATCCGTACCTCTAACCACTTGGTCCTTCTCACCATCATTCTACGTTCTCAGTTGTAACAAGCACCATCATGGCATTCCTGTCTTCCAAGTCCTCTGCTGTCAGAAGCAAGGTTCAGTCATTTCCCTTAACTTGCCAGTAGGGAAATGGCCAATGCCAGAGAAGATGGTCTGTTACCCCAAGGACTCAGGTGATGCCTCTGACAGTGAAACCTAGGCTCCTTAGTATCATTTATCATTTTTCCTTCCTCAGAGCAATAACAAACAGCTTCATTTACTAAGAGCAACAGCAGTTTTAGCTGTCATCTTTCTCGTGCAAAGGTTGACCGAAAGGCCGTCTTAAGAAGAAATATGTTGCTCTTCTGAAAAACATAAACTAACAGTCAAAACGTGTGGGGTAAGACAGAGAATACTGGATCCCAACCTTTGACTGAGACTTTGCTGGAACTCAGTTACCTTTCCTGTAGAAGTACAGATTTAAACTAGCTGAAGTCTAGGGTTGTTTGCAATCCCCGTCCTCCCTCTCCTATCCCCAAAAACATGACTTTGGGTTGGTAGTGGTGTGTGAATCCTGACCACTCTTAGGTGGCATGATGTTTCTGGGTAATAACACATTTATAAGCAATTGTTTAAACAACAAAGGGAGAAACCCAATTCCTTCTGATACCAATCTGACTTGAAAACAACTTTACTGGACTTAGTTCTCTTTCTGACACCGTCTTCAAAAAAGGGGGTGGGGGTGAGGGCCAAAGTCCTGAAAGGAACATTGCTATGAGAATGTCTGACTTTCTGAACAGTAGATACTGCAACATTTCAAGGTATGGGATCCAATAAATGGCCTAAAAAAGCAGGTTGGATTTGGAGTTTTTCAAAACAAATGAGGCGGTAGAATTCCAGAGGCCTTAGCTCAGGCGAGCTGTCCAAAGGGACTCCCTTTGAAATACTTTCTTCAGGTCTTACCAGGGAACTGAATCCCTGAAGGCTCCAAGTGCAAAAAAACACTCTGGAGCTCGGATTGAGGGGACAGGTCAGCGACAGGTCACAGACAACTCAACCCAGCCCCGCAGGCTCCTACCCTGCAAGAGCCACTCGCCTTCCACCCCAGTCTAAGAAGACCCAGGCTGGCCTTAGGAATCTGTGAAACCACTCCCCAGGCCCCTGGAGCCTCTTTCCTTCTGCAGGATTTGGGCCTCACTCAGAATTCTTGTCCACAGTTCCCTCAGGTTTCTAAGAGAAGCCTCTGCGTGCTCAAGACCCTCTTCTGTGTCTTCAACTGCAGATCTGTGGGCGCTGCCATCTGGGTTCACTCTGGGCGCCTGCGCAGCCAGAGGAGGCCAGAAGGAGGGTCTCATTTACCATTGATTAAACAGATATTTAGGCTGAGCATTGATGTGTGGGTGTGCAGTGCAGGGAGTTAAGAATATCTGAAGTTAGTCAAGGTGGATGCAAGTATGAACTGTGGACAAATTTTGCCCCTTCCTCCTATTTTTCCTTCTTTTAGTTATTATTATTTTTAACAAAGATCCTTATAATGTCACAAATATTCTCACCTTGTTTTCTAACTACATCTCAATGAGATAGGCTAAGAAGAAATAAATTGATAAGAAATTGATCAGTGTAAGAATTTTATCTTTGATACAAGTTCATTTCAGTGTTTTCTTTATGTTCCAGATGAAGATTTTCTAGTTTCTCTCAGAGAGGAAGGATATCGTTAGTCTCAGGGGAGACAGGTCACAGAGAGGAAACACAGCTTATGCTTTATTTTGTTCTGTAACTTCTCTGGTCCGTGAGCTCCCACCAGTAAAATGAGGGAGATGAATTAAACATTCCCTTCCAAAACCAGGAAACCAGTTGATTTAAAACTATTTTCCTGGTGGTCTTCTCTCACTCATGGAGTTGGAGTTTTCCAGAGGACAGTATTTTCTCTTTTGATTTCAGAGTTTAGTTGGAAGATTGTCTCTGCTCATTTGAAATCTGATAATGGCATCTGTATTGATTTTAGCTCTTTTGCACCAGAGACATGTATATTTAATCTCTTTAATTTTTCAGTCTCTTGGCTTTAGTTTTGTAAAATCTTATTCTTTGGCCAACACTTCAGTCTCTCTTTCATTTGTTTTGCTTTGTTTCGTTTTGTTTTCCCTGCTTATGCAATGCTAATGTATATGTATCTTGAAAAGCAGTAGGACATTTTCAGAATCTGTGCAGAGATTGTGAGGATTTAAACAACAGATATATTTGCAGTTTGGGATCTTTTTCTTTCTCAATTATTATAATCCATCTTCCAGGTTTCCAAGTCTCTTAATCCTGAAGTACATTTTCAGCCTTTTTTGTTGTTTTTTCCCTGCCAGAGATTGGAGTTTGGCTCCACCTGGCTTCTCCCTTATTGGCCTAAACTCCCCCACTTCTCTGGGTACTGCTCTTTTAATGGTCTCCTGCTGCCACCTGGAAAATGTTAAAGGATTCAAGTTGGGCAACACATCAACATGCAAAAGAATGTTAATTTTTATCTCCTTTGTAAGCATTTGTTTTCCCTATACATTCTCATCTACATCATTTCAAGTCTAGAAAAAAATATTCTTTGCATCTTTCTCCCTATGCTGCTATCCCCTGTCGTGTGTTTTCTCTTCAAATAGTTTTGTCATTTGAAAAATCGGTATGATTTAGGGACAAGATAGATTGATTTCTCATGAAAAGGTACTTACGTAGTCTAATGATAACTGTAGAGAGGAGATTGTGAAATCTCTGTCTATAGATATGTGAAAGGTATCAGTGGGGACAATGAGACCAGGAAAGTGGATGAACTTTGTCTGAGATCACTCAGGTATCAAATGTTTGAGCTTGGATTTGCCCTATTTACAAGCTCATGCACTGTGTCAGTAGCTTTAAGCTACAAGTATCAAAAAATGCAGCTAACCAGAGCTGAAGAAAGTAGGGTTTTATTCTCACAGAAGAAGAAATCTGGAGGGACGTAGTCCTGTGCTTGGTGCAGTGGCTAGGTAACGTCAACGAAGACTCAGGCCCCTTGAACCTATCTTTAGCATGTTGGCTTCTCAACTTCACAGCATTGGTGACTTCCACAGCTCAGGGACTCATTTTTACTTTAAAAGCAGGAAGAAGGGAGAACAGTCACAAATGCCTCTTTAATTTGAAAGAAAAGGGCTTTCCTAGAAGCCCTTCTTTTGTACCCTTAACAGGTTTTTTTCTCTTATATATTGGTAAGACTGTGTTACATGGCCACTCTAAGGGAAGTAAGGAAAAATGAGTATTTAGTTTTCAATCCTTTATGGGGGAAAATGGCAAGGTAGAGGGGTTGGGAGTGGATGTTAAGTGAGACAACTACTATGGTCTGAATTTTGTGTCCCCCCCAAAATTCATATGCTGAAATCCTAATGCCCAGCGTGATGGCATTAGAAGGTAAGGCCTTTGAGAGGTTCTTAAGGGTGGACCCCTTATGAGTAGGATTAGTACTCTTATAAAAGTGACTCCACAGAGATCCCTCACCCCTTCTACCATGTGAGGACACAATGAGAAGTCCGCAATCCGGAAGAGAACCCTCAGCCAACCATGTTGGCACCGTGGTTTCAGACTTCCAGCTTCCAGAAATGTGAGAAATTTCTGTCCTTTATAAGCTACCCAGTCTCTAGTATTTTCTTATGGCATCCCAAATGGACTAAGACACCAACCATTCTTCACTAAACCCTACTGCCTGCTGGCTATGCGGGACGTGAGCTTTGGTCTGGACAGAGGGACCTCCTTCACCAGTGCAGCCTGTCACCTTGGGATTCCAACAAACGGATGAATGACAAGATAAATCCATTGTGCCTTGTTTGCTCTCTTTAATGCTAAGCAGGAATAGTCATGCTATGTAGTATTTTCAAAGACAGTTGGCTTTAATATCATTCCAGAAGACTGACTATAAACATTTGGTAAACACAGTCTTTGGCCAATTTTTCTAAATAAAGTTTATGTTCAAAATCTTGAATTAAGGACATGGTAGAAGGGCATGGCTATTTTGATTGCCATAATTCAATTAATAAAAGCATCATCACCTTGTTATTTTATTTGCTATATTCAGAGATTTATCAGGGCTGTAAATTATCCCTGGTCTTTCCTTACTGATGAGAAATTCCTTTTAGGTATAATTTTCATCTGGAGATGAATATCTGGATGAATATCTGGTCTTTCATCTGGAGTGAATGGTGAGGGTCGTATTACGTTTTATTGCAGGAACGTTCATCTAGCAAGCCTAATGATGGTAGTGACTGCCAGACCTTTTCTGAAAGCATTTTAGCACTAATGAAAAAAAAACAAAACTACTTATTTGTTTACTTATACTAATTAGCCCCATGTATATGTGCAAATATATATGTAAGGAATACTTGAATTCACTTATTTTGAAATATCTAGAGTTAATTATTAGGATTGTTTAAAAAATAGTTTTTCTACCTCTAACATTGGGTCTATGTGGAGGACAATTATTGTTAAGATGGCTATTACCATCTATACTCTCATTGCTCATTTTTTGGTCTGTTTTGTTTACTCTTAAGAGTCTTAGTATTTGAAACAGTGCTTGGCACATCATGGTCAAAGAATACTTATTGAATGAATGAACAAATGAATGACATTCATGAATGGCAAATTAAATAAGAGGGATGAGTAGAGGGAAATCTCAACCATGGATACACGGGTTAGTAAGAGGATTAGAGGGGATCCAGATCTTTAGGAAGAAAGGCATATTTACAGATTTAAGAAAAGTAAACCAGAGGGAATTGGAAGTGGCGGTTACAGCTAGAGGGGGAGTCCCTGGCTGGGCTACAGGAAGATAGGGGCCTGAGATGCATGCGGATTTGCGTATGAATGGAAGGAAAATACAGTGAGGGAAATGAATCATTGGAAACTGCTTGCAGATCTTGCCCCTGGCTACAATAAGGTTTTGCTGTCTTGTTCAGTTGACCCATGAAAGTGGCTGACCAGTATTAAAAGTTGTAGATGTGAAGGAGTTCTGTTCCGAAAGTTGGGATTCCTTCTGCCTTTGGGTCTGTTAATGGTGCAATTACTGCCAAGCAAGTTTTGTAGAAATCCTTACTGTCAGACTTCTTAAACAGCCGTATTACTAATAAATTCTTAGCTTTCTTTGCTTTCTGAGAAAAACTGACTGATTTCTCTCATCAGAGGCATCTGATTAAATTCTGAGCCTTCAAGCAAATAAGCAGATCTCCAGTGGAGAGAGGTTCCTCCTTTTGTAAACTCTCAGGGTGTGGGATATTTCTATGTATGCTTTCTTCCAAATTATGCAGTTTAGATTTATCTTCTAAATAAGCAGTGCCGTGTGTCAAGGGGAGAGACGGAGGAGGAAACAGAAGAGAAGCAGCTCTGGTCTGCAGAGTGTCTCCAGAACATTTTAGCAGGGAGAGGATCTCATTTCAGTGTATCCGAATTTATCTTTTCTCTGAAATTAAGACTTTTTTCATGAATATTGGAAACAGAAGGGTTCTCTCCCCCACTTCCTGTAGCTAAATAATTAAGCCTGTTTCAAGACATACAGTCAAAATGGGTTTCCTAGTTACAGATGCTAAGCAATAGTGACAAACTTTTCTTATTATAGTCATCACCATCAGCAAACATTTGTTCTTTGTAGATTGTTTCTTAGAAAAAAATTAGTTTTGAAGAAATTGATACATGTTTGTATGTCTGCAGTAAGGAAAACACAAAGGTGTTTTTATCATTTAATTTTGCTGCCTTGTTGCCATTTTTTAAATCAGTTGAGTGTTTACAACACTACTCAAAGAAGGTTAGAGGGCAAGTAAGGAAGGAGAGGGGGAGACGGGAGACGGGATGGAGAGGGAGAGGCAGAAAATGTTGAACAAAATCCATTGCATTCAGTTTCGAAAGAAACCTACCAGGCCTAGTTTTGCACCAGACACCATTTATTTATGTTTAATTAAGGGCAATCCTATTTAGTGCAAGTAAACGTTTGCTTTCTGTCATTTACTACTGTGTTTGATTTTCTCATTTCTCAAGGTTGAGAATTTGTGGTTGTTACAACTCATGGTTTTTGCTCTCATTTAGGAGCTACATTCCTTGACTGCATACTTTCTAAGAGCAAGCATAGGAATTATTATTAATTTTTGATTTTATTTAAAATATTTTATTAATTTATGTTTCTATGGTGATACATGCATTGATACTCAATTTTAAATATACAGAAGACAATCTAGTGTAAAATGCTATTTTCCTTCTATGCTGATGCTTAAGCCAGTTTTTTTCTCCCTAGGTAACCACTGGAATAAATTCTTTTTATATTCATCTGAAATCTTCTCTACATATATACACATATTACATTGTTTAAAACACAAAGAGAACCCATTTTGTTTCATCCTTCACGTCTCTCTCTTTCTTTACCATATTTTGGGATCATTTCTTATAAATACCTATAGTACTGTCCTGTTATTTTTAAAGGTTGCATTGTATTTCATTTTTTGACAGAAACAGATTTATTTAAAGAGTGACCAATTGTTGGGGCAGATAAGTTAAAATAGATTAAGCTATAAGTAGTTTTGTTGTAATAAGCTAATCCGATTTTAGAGTTTTCTGTTCTATCTGTTGTTCTGTCTATCTACCTACCTACCTACCTATCATTTATCATCTACCTTGAGGAAGAGAGAGAGATATTACATGGATAAAAAGTAACCATTAGGTGATTCTGATCAAATCAAATCTTCATTTTACAGATGAGGAAAGAAAAGTTATATAATTAATGGAAAGACACTGCCCTTAAAGCATTTTTTTTTTCTTTCATCTGTACCAATGGCCACCACTAATTCATTCCTTTATTGACCCACGCATTGAGACACTGATGCGTGCGGGCATTGTATGAAACTTATTGGACCCAAATGAACTTACATTCTTGCTGGGGAGACAGACATAAAAATAATGAATTGGAAAGAATTTCTAATGTAATACATAGGAAAGAATGTAATGATGTGGGAACAGATTATGTTTTTAGGTGCCATGGAAACAGAACAAGGAAAACATTTGTAGATTGTAATTGTCAAAGCAGCTTTCAGAACTTAGAAGTTCTAAGAACTTAGAAGTTTTAAGTCTTCACAAAGCTTTTGATAGAAAAAAAAAGTCAGACATTCTAAGCAAGCAGAAACTGTGTACGGAAAGATTCTGAGTGTGGAGAGAACAGAGATTGAAAAGTGGAGTGTCATGGTTTGCATAGTGAAGTCATGGCTTTGCGTAGGTAAGATAGTCTCCTGATGGAAGGCCTAGATATACGTGCATAAGAGGGAAGTACATTAAGAGCACAGCCTCTGGGGCAAAAGACTCCCTGGGTTTGAACGTCAGAGGAACTGATCATTAGCTGTGTTACCATTGACTATTTAGTTAACCTATCTAGAAGCTACAATTTCCTTATCTATCCAATGAGTAATAGTACTTACTTCACAAGGTTGTTGCAAATATTAAATGAACTAATAAATGCAAAGATCTAGAGCAACATATTGTAAGGTACTCTATAAAGATTGTATTCTTCTTTTGATTTTTTTTCTGCCATTTAAGAATGTAAAACCATTCTTAGCTTTCAGGTGATACAAAAATGCGTGGTGGGTTGGATTTGGCCCTTAGCCATAATTTGCTATTACCTGTTTTAGATATTAGAGCATGAATCTTTTACTCAGTAAAGTACGCTAGAAATTAGTGCTTTTATAGTGGTTATTAATCTTACCACTTCCTAGGCAATGAAACAATTTTAAATATGCCTTGTTGCCATTCTATTCATGTATTTTAATTCTATATATATTTTAACTTCCATAAGACACAATATGTATTGTTTTACAGAATCAAATTCATTTATATTTTCCACATATTTACTCATTCTATTGCACTCCATTCTTTTCTGCATATTTAGAAGTACTTTCTTTTGCCTGAAGAGCCTCTAGTGTTTGGATGGGGTGTGGAGAATGGATCTGCTGCCAATAAATGTTCTCTAATTTCGTTTGTCTGACATAATCTTTATTTGCCCTTTATTTTTTAGAAGTATCTTTCTAGGTAAAGAATTCTGACTAGAAGTTGTCTTAATTTAGAAGGTATCATTTCATTCTCCTCTGATTTCATTCCTGTTGGGAAATCAGATGTCAATCTTATTGTTGCTTATTTGAATGTATTTTTGTTTTTGTTCTTGTCCCTAGTTGCTTTTAAGAATTCTTTCTTTGGTTTTTGGAAGTGTATCTAGATGTTTTCTTTGTATTTATTTTGCTTTGGGTTTATAGCACTTCCTAATTCTGTTGCTTGATATCTTTCATTGTTTTGGAAATTCTTGGCTAGTGTCTTTCAAATATGGTTTCTTCCCTTATCTCTTTCTCTTTTTTCTTTTGGGATTTCAATTATATATATGATAGACATTTTCTCCATGTCCCATATATTTCTTACATTCTGTCTTTTATACCTTTTTTTTTTTCAATCTCTGCTTTCATGCCGGTTTTTTTTTTTTTAACTGACTTGTATTTCATTTCACTAATACTCTTTTCTGTGGCATCTAATATGCTTTATTGAGTTTCTTAATGTTGGTTATTGTATACATCAGTTCCAAAATTTTAATTTGGTAATTTTTTTACAGACTCCAGTTCTCTGGTAAATGTTTTCATTTAATTTCATAAACATATTAAATATAGTTATTTTAAACTGATAATACCACTATCTGAGTCATCTGTGAATCTACTTCTATATTTTATTTTATTTTTTGGACTTCAGTCATTTAGTTCTATCTCCTGGCATATCTGGTAAGTTTTGATTGAATACTTTGCATATTCAATAAAAAAAAGTTATGTAGAGTCTCTGGATTATGTTATCTTTTTCTAGTGTTTACATTGTTAAGCTATCAGGCATAGAATGTGGACCCATCATCTTGATCCACTCAGGGGTTATGGAATTTGAGTCTGAGTTTCAATATTTCTAAAGGTTGGATTATTTCCAGTTTGCCCTTATTCCTACATTGTAGCCCTTGGAGAGTCTCAATGGAAAGCCTGTTTTATATTTTCTGGAGTTTTTTGTTTGTTTGCTTTGTTTTTTAGTCAGGGTTCATCCTTTTTGGTAAGAATTTTTGCCTCTTTGGTATCATAAGACTATTTGTAACCTCTGCTCATCTTTATTACCTCTTAGCTGCTTCATTCTGACTTCTTGTCGTCTTGCCATTTTCATCTTAGGAATCTGAAAGTGCCTTTTGGGAACCAGAAACAGAATCGTGGGTTCACATCAATACATTTCTCTTTGGGGGGACTCTTGTCCTTTTAAATCCTGATTAACATTGTTGTTTTCCAAGCTGTCAAAGAGCTGGGTTATCCTGAACTTTTATAGTAGTTCTTGGTGGAAGAGTTGGTCTGTAAAATGTTACTCTCTCAATTATTGTGCTAAGTTTTAGATGATATAAGACCTGGTCCATTTCCTTAAGAGCACTTCAGTTAATAGAAACATACATACACACACACGCACATATATAATTGTGTGGTAAGTGTTCTATTAGAGTAAGGTGTGAGAGAACTGTACAGTTCTTTTAACAGTATTTGATTATTTCTCTTCTTTATTTACTTGTTTGTTGTTTGTCTCCCTCTAGAATGTAAGACCCATGAAGACAGGATCATATCTATCTTGTTCGTTGCTGGCACACAGTATAATCTGGATAAATATTTTTTGATAAGTGATTGCTGGATATGTGAGGTTATGAAGTTTGTATTTTATATCTGTCTTGTAGGATTACTAAATCGTATGTGGAAAGCATAGCACTTGGCACATATGCCACACATTCATTTCACTTCTTTGAAAACTATTTTTAAGTAGTGTAATACTGATTACTTCACTGACACATGAAAATAAATTTCCCCATTTTATAGATAGGATACTTAAGATATGGATGTTAAATCATTTGCTAGAATCTCAGGGTTCTTTGCTTCTAGTCACATCCAGGCAACATGCACAGAGAATTTTTCCTTAGACTCTCATGGCTAAAATAGTGTAACTTCTAGCTCTCTCCCGCCATATCCTTAAATATTCTATTTGATCATTTTTAGCCACTAAGGTGAATCTACAGTATAAATTGTAAATTGATTTTTTAAATATTTATTTTAAACATAAATTATACACACACACACATATATGTATGTATATAAAATAGACTTAGAATTCAAGGGGTGTAAAAGTAGCATTTTACGTACATTTAAAAAATTTATTTTAAATAAAATTATATATCTATTGTATATGTGTATATATATATGTATATATACATATATAGTAAGAATTCAGGGTGTGTAAAAGAAATACATATATTTTATCTGGAGAGAACATTTTGAACTTGAAATCCATTTCTAATGCTAAATTCTGTAAGTGCTTGTTGATGAAGATAAACTATGTTTGTTGTAATGCGCCTGCTGGGGGTTAATCACATTGGCTGTCAACCTCCAGAATCATCAGAGTTCCTCCTGTCTTTTGTGATTGCCCTGTTAATTAAGTACACTTTACTACAAAGTACTTTTAAAAGGAAAACAAAAGACTCCAAAATCCAATATATCTTTCTTTAATTTCATTTGCAGGAAGAGGAGAATAAAGATTTGCCCAAGAGAATACTGCTTTAAAATATACTCTAATTACTTACACATGCAAATTTAACACATTGCCAAGGTTGTGGTGCTTTATGTAGGTCTCTGTTTAAAGACAAAATTCTGGAAATCTTCCATTGGCTTTATACATTCAAAAAGAACTGATCAGCTTTATAAAGGTATAGTAGTATCACAAAACCCATAGAATTTCTTGTATTTATTTTCAAAGAGTTTTTAAAATTACATAAGTTCCAAGTGTATAGCACTATAGTTTAGCATATGTATACACTACAGAGTGATCACCACCCCAAATCTAGTTACCATTCATTGTCCAGTTGACCCCCTTCACCCATTTCACTCACTCCTCCAGCCTCTTCTCGTCTGGTAACCACTAATCCATTCTCTGTATCTAAGTTTGTTTTTGTTTTATTTTTTTGTTTGTTGGTTTTGTTGTTGTTTAGATTTCACATATGAATGAAATCATATGGTATTTGTCTTTCTCTCTCTGACTTATTTCATCCAGCATAATACCTTCAAGGTCCATCGATGTTGTTGTGAATGGCAGGAATTCATTCATTTTTTGGCTGAGTAATTTTCCATACCCACATACCACATCTTCTTTATCCATTCATCCATAAATGGACACTTAAGTTGTTTCCATATTTTGGCTATTTTAAATAATGTTGCAGTGAGCATTCTTTGGATAAATACCCAGAACTGAAATAGCTGGGTAATATGGTAGTCCTATTTTTAATTTTTTTGAGCAACTGCCGTGCTGTTTTCCATGCATGGCTATACCAGTTTACACTCTTTCCAACAGTGTGCAAGAGTTCCCTTTTCTCCACATCCTCTCCAACACTTGTTATTTCTTGTCTTTTTGATGATATTCATTCTAACAGGTGTGAGATGATATCTCACATGGTTTTGATTTGCATTTCATTAATAATTAATTAGTGAAAACATCACTAATAAACATCACTTAATAATTAGGCACATCTTTTCATGTGCCTTCTGGCATCTGTGTGTCCTCTTTGGAAAAGTGTGTGTTCAGGCCTTCTGCTCATTTTTTAATCTAGTTGTTTGTGTGTTTTTGCTGTTGTTGAGTTGTATGAGTTTTTTATATATTTTGGATATTAACCTCTTGTTGGATATATGATTTGCAAATATCTTCTCCATTCAGTAGATTGCCTTTTCATTTGGATAATGGTTTTCTTCACTGTGTAGGTCTGTGCAGAGCAGTGTTTTATAGTTTTCAGTGTACAGGTCTTTCACCTACTTGGTTAAATTATTCCTAGATATTTTATTCTTTTTGATGCAATTATAGATGAGTTTTTCCTCAATTTCTCTTTCTGATAGTTTGTTATTAGTGTATAGATATGCCACAGATTCCTTTATATTGATTTTGTATTCTGCGACTTTACTGAATTCATCTATTAGCTCTAAAAGTTTTTTGGTGGATTCTTTAAGGTTTCCTGTATATAGTATCATTTGCAAATAGTGACGATTTACCTCTTTTTTTACGATTTGAATGCATTTTATTTCTTTTTCTTGCCTAATTGCTGTGGCTAGGACTTCCAATACTATATTGAATAAAAGTAATGAGAGTGGGCATCCTTGTCTTATTCCCAATCTAAGAGGAAAAGCTTTCAGTTTTTCTTCATTGAACATGATGTTAGCTGTGGGTTTGCTATGTGGCTCTTATTATGTTGAAGTACATTTCTTCTGTTATCACTTTGTTGAGAGTTTTTATCATAAGTGGATGTTGAATTTTGTTAAATGCCTTTTCTGTATCTACTGAGATAATTGTATGATTTTTATGCTTCATTTTGTTAATGTGATGTATCATATTGATTTTGTGGATGTTGAACCATCCTTGCCTCCCTGGAATAAATTTCACTTCATCATAATGTGTGATCCTTCTAATGTAAGGGATTTGGTTTGCTAATACAGTTGACCCTTGAACAATGCAGGGGTTAGGGGTGCTGATCCTTCATGCAGTTGAATTTCTGCATGTAACTTATAGTAGGCCCTCTATATACATGGTTCCTCTGTATTCATGGTTCTGCATTTGCAGATCAAACCAACTACAGATAATGTAGTACTGTAGTATTTACTATTGAAAAAAATCTGCATAAAATGGACCTGAGCAGTTCAAATCTGTGTTGTTCAAGGGTCAACTGTATTTTGTTGAGGAAATTTTCATCTGTGTTTATCAAGGATATTGGACTGTAATTTTCTTTTGTGGTGTCCTTATCCGGTTTTGATGTCAGAGTAATGCTGGCTTCAAAAATGTGTGGGGAAGGTATCCCTCCTCTTCAATTTTTTGGAAGAATTTGAAAATATAGGTATTAAGTCTTTGTTTTGTGTAATTTGCCAGGGAAGCCAGATGGCTTTTCTTTGTTGGCAGCTTTTTGATTTCCGTTTCAATCTCCTTGTCAGTAGTCAGTCTATTTCTTCATGATTTAGTCTTGGAAGATTGTGTTTCTAGAAATTTATCCATTTCTTCTAGGTTGTCCAATTTGTTGGCATCTAGTTGTTCATAGTAGTCTTTTATGATCCTTTGTATTTCTGTGGAATAGTTGTATTCAGAGAGTTTTTAAGTGTTTTAATAACCTTAGTATAAAATTCACTAAAACAAGTGACGAAGGTTATTTACATTCATTTTACAGACAATAAATTGGTTGCAGATAGATTTAAGTTTACCAAAAATGATAACCTAGAAATACCAATACATCAAATCGTCTCTTCACTAGAACTGTCATACAAGTTAATACCTCATCATGTTCTTTAGTTTAGGATCAATTAGAACTGGAGTAAAATCCAATTCACCCCTCTTCATTTATTTCTCTTCCTTTTTAAAAACATAAATTCTCTCTTCACATTAAAGAAACTGGCTTGGGGAAAAAACCACAAGTTAAGTGCTAAGTTATTTTGCCTTTGTTCTTTCTAGTCCTCCTTTCAGTTACTCTTTTTTTTTTTTAAAGGAATTCCTTTATTTTTATTATTTATTTATTTTTGGCTTTGTTGGGTCTTCGTTTCTGTGCAAGGGCTTTCTCTAGTTGCAGCAAGCGGGGGCCACTCTTCATCGCGGTGCACGGGCCTCTCACTATCGCGGCCTCTCTTGTTGCAGAGCACAAGCTCCAGACGCGCAGGCTCAGTAGGTGTGGCTCACGGGCCTAGTTGCTCTGCAGCATGTGGGATCTTCCCAGACCAGGGCTCGAACCCATGTCCCCTGCATTGGCAGGCAGATTCTCAACCACTGCGCCACCAGGGAAGCCCTCAGTTACTCTTTATTTAGGTCTCTATGGAACTGTTGCATATGTGGGATGTTTCTGAGAACTTTGACTATAGGAACAAGATGTAATGTCTCTTAGTCTGGATTATGATAAACTGCATTGAATGGTTTTATAGTACAAAAAAATCATGTTAACTTATGTACTGTATGTATGGAATTTGTATATCATGGTTTAATATCCATAATGCATTTGTGTTTGCATTTATTCGTGGAGGTGTACCTTAAACATTTGAGGGGAGGAAACATGGATTTAATTATAAGTGGACCTTTTAATGTTAATTTATAGATGAAATTGAACTGTTTTCACCTCTATGGGATATTTTTGTATCTAATTTCCATTCGATGAATTAATTTTTCTTACTTTTGCCACTCTTTTTGTTGGGAACATCTTAAGAGGTTTTTCTTTCTCTTTTTCTTTGTCCCTAGTCTTACCACACTGAAACAGTCATTCAGATCTAATGTGACTTCATGGTCAGTTCTATTCTTTAATTGTGTGTTCCATGACAAATATGACACTCTGGCATTGTAAAATTCCCAGAGTTGGCATTACAGTAGAGTGGCAAGGAGCTAGAATAATGGTAAATATGAAAAGATTAAGCTGGGCACTGAATTCTCTTTAAGACTACGGTGTTTCTATGTCTACCAAGAGCATTATTGTGCTGCATCACATATCCATTTTTCATAAGGGTGTTAACCATCTGGTTCCTCTTGTTTTTCCCTTCTCACTTCTTCACATCTGTTGCTTCTCCATCGTTCTACAAAAGCTTACATTCCATATTTCATGCTCATTTCCATAAAAATTCCATATTCATGAGAATGCCTAGATTTTACCTGTATGTCTAAGATAATTACAGTGAAACAGCAGCCAACGTCATAAGAAAGATCATATTCAGATTAGACGGCTCACTGCCATGAAAATCCCTGGCAAGGAATAGCTCCTGGTCATGTTTTGCCTGTCCAGACAGTCATTTGAAAGGAGCACCAGAGTTAGTAGTTTGACACATTCTTCCTGGTTGGGTCACCACATTAAGTGTGCTTAGCTATTTGTAAAGCTATCTGGAGAGAAAGAGCATGTTAAATTGGAAACACATGGACAGAATGATACACATAGCCTTGGAATTCACAGCTCAGTGCCGCAGAGTTCAATCAGGTGCTTGACATCCTGACAATCTTGTCTCGGTAGGAAAAGAAAAGAAAACACCTGGAAACCCTGGCTTTGGTGGTGATAAGTTCACATTTTGGGGCCATTTGCTTACATTGGTTCTCCTCTGTTTTCCTTTAAATAGGTCTTTCTATCTGCAATTTTTCTCCTTCCATCATCCTCAGACATCCTCAGTACCCATCTCTTGTTTCCATCCTGTCATTCTCCCCTAGAATCAATTTAAGTTAAAATCAAAACTGGGTAGCAGGTCAGAGAAGAGATGAGAATTCTCATGGTCCTTTCTCTTGGATACTGGAGTTTCTTTATTTTCTCTGTAGCTTATTCATTGCTACTATCTTTAAAATAAAACATTCCAACTATAATTTATAGAGGCTAGATTCATACTGCTTGGTTGCAAAGACAGTGAAGAGGCAATCTGACATGTAAAAATCAGTAGTATTAATTTCTGTAGGTAATACCTTAGGATATATTTAACATTTGAGTAAATATATAAATATACAGAGCAAACTATACCAAACAGCTTATTTAGAAATTAGCATGTTCCTCTAACTTTATTCTTAGCTCTAGCTAGGTTAAAAGCATTAATATGAGCAGATGTAAATGCATATGAGCATTCTGTCAGGTTTGAGGCAGTGTGTTATCTTAAAAATAATGGTCGACTGGGAGTCAGGGGGCCTTGTGTTTCATCTTGGCTTTGCTATTAGTTTGCTCTTTTCAATTTTTAAAAGTAAGAAGGAGGAATTTACATTAGGTAAATGAGGCCATTAAACTCCTGGCTGGATTCAAGAGAACTCAGTGGCCTCAAATGAGGTTAAGTATGTTTGGTAAGTTAATGAGGGCAGGGGGAGCTATGAGAACATTTGGTTTAGATCTGGGTTGGGGAGGTTATTAAAAAGGTTGTTAACCTGTAGGGGGAGGTGTCATAGGAGGTAGAACATTAGAAGATGTTAGAATGGAAAACAGTAGAGACTTTCCTGAGCTGTTGCAAAAGAACTCAAACTTGAAAAAGATAATAAATGAAATTTCCAGGGACAAATTGAAATTAGAAGCTGAAGTGTGAAAAGAGGTAGTAAGTAACAACACAGACAGGGACAATCTTGAAAAGGGTTTTTCAGTGGAGTAAAAATAATCTTTGAGAAGATAAGAATAAGAGAGTAATTGCTTACAGTTTGTTCAAAGCAGCATGGCACTGGCTACCAGCGTGTCCCTCTAAGTCAGGGTTTCTCAACATCAGCTCTGACATTTTGAGTTGAATATTTCTTTGTTGTGTGTGGGGGTCATGTGACTGTAGGATGTTTAGCAGCATCCTTGATCTCTACCCATTAGAAACTGATAACCTCCCCTACCCAAGTCATGACAATCGAAAATGTTTCCAGACATTGCCAAAATTGCCCCCATTTGAGAATCAATGCTTTAAAAGAGTAAGTAATTTGTCAGAGGTCATATAGTCTAACGGTTAAAAGCTTGGGCTCTGAATACTGAGTTCTAGAACAAGATTCGAGTCCCAGTTCTGTTACCTTTTCCACTGTGGGCCTTGAGCAAATCTCTTAACTTTTCTAAGCGTCACTTTCTTCATTTGTAAAATGGGACTAATAAGATTGCCTACCTTCTGGGGTAATTGTGAAGACTAAATGAGACAACACCTGTGAAAGATTTAGTGTAGTGTATGGCACATGGCAGCTACTCAATACATACTAGAACTTGTTCTTACTATCATTAGATAGTTATAAAAGGGCACAAAAAAAAAAGAGGAGATGAACATAGCTATTTCTGAAAGTAGACTCTTGGGCATCAGAGAGTTTTGGCAACCAAATATCTGGGACTCACTGTACAGGAGTCTTTAGAGGCATTGGCTGGGTGAATCAGTTAGTCAATAAATACTATTTTAGCATCTTTTAGGTGCCAAGCTCTATTCTGATGTTGAGTATTGAGGCATGAGCAAAACAGACAAAATTTTTGAAGACCTTACATATTAATGAGAAAGGCAGAAAATTAATAGATGTGACTTCAAATTAGTGTGGTATGTCAGACACTACTAACTAGTCATCGAAGTTCATTCTCCCCTTCTTCCACCAAAGCTGGCCCATGGCTTCCCAGCTACACTAAGTTTCTAAATTTAAAACTCTACACTAAATAGTATAGTGGCCATATGAGTAAGTGCTTTCTATTAGTCCAAAAACAGAAGTGAAGTCTGCCACTTCCAGGCCTGGCCATAAAACCTTCTTCAAATGGTGTTTAATGATTTTTGTTTCTTATTGTGAGCCGGAAGGTCACAACAATTATCAGAGTGACTGGAACAATCTTGGAAATCATGTATTAAAAATGGCAGAGCTCATGTCAGCCTGGGTCCCTGAATGACAGTGTGGAGCAAAGACTCCTTCCCTGGCTGCAACCTACAAGATTTGTCTGGACTGTTCAGTGGAAATGAAATAAGATCATATTGTGTTTGAGCCATTGCATATTGGGTTTATTTGTTCATCAATTTTGGTTATCAAGTGAACACAGGTGATCTAGAAAGGTTTCTGTGAGGGGAGAATATTTGAGCTGAAATCAGACAAAAGAAAATAAAGCAGCCATATGTGCATCTAAAAGATTGTTTCTAGGGGGAAGAACAAAAAGTGCAAGGGTTAGTATTGACAAGTAGCTAATACTAGAGTCCCTGCAATCTAGAGGGTGTATGCTGGTGGGTGAGGTAAGAGCATACAGATAGAAATGGCATTAAGACAAAATGAAAGTTTGGCCTCTGATTCTCCCTGATTTATAAAGACCTCCATGACAATCGGAAGGACTTCTTTTTCTTTTTGCAGAAGAACAACTGGCTCCTTTCTGCCCAAACCTTTTCTTTTTTTTTTTGAAATTTGGCACTTCAGTTGGCATATACGTCCATCACATAGTAGTTACATGTGTTTAGATTGAAAATTCAGTTGAAGTTGACTTGGGCAAAGACCATATCTGAAGTTATTGGACATAGATTAATGAGGCTCTCTACTGCTTCATCTGATATAGATTAAAAGAGAATCTATTTTGCAAGTTTCTCTGACAAAATGACCAACAGTGCAAGCTCTTGAGATGCCTTAAGTGTCCTGGTAGTGATATGTTGTTCAGACTTCATTGACCCCTGTTCAGTATTTAGCATCTGTGGGTAAGAGCTTTACTTATTTCTGAGCTATATTTTTTCTGTAAATACCTGTTTTCAAATTATCTTGAGATCTCAAGAAGAAAGGTAACTCTTTGATGTGTTAGTATCCCTTTTATTAGGAAAATTAATTTATGCTCAGTATTGTGATGTCTGCCCTGTAACATGGCTGTTTATATAAAATGGAGGCTGCTTTTTGGAGACAACCAATATTATTTTATTATTTTATTTAGCAAAAGTCATATAGATGTTCTGTAATGTTTTTAATGTTATATTGGATATAATACATAGATTAAGTAAAATGGAAACAATCTAGAAAGAAACAACATTATTATATGCTGGTTAGTAAAATCCAATTTAATCCTTCCTTCAAATTCCATTCAACTCAGCATGAACTCTTTGGTGCTCCCATCTTAGAAGGGAAGATTCATTCTCTATTTGTTATATATATCAACAGGACTATAGCAAATAAATTTATGAACTTGGGGTGGAGGTCTTGAAGTTCTGAAAAAGAAAATGAAAAAAGTTTAGTGTATAACATTTTGCAATGTTATTCTCCATAACTTAGTCTCATAAGGTACTTAGAAGAATGCAAGAAGTGCTGCTTTTTAGCAGACTATTTTATTTCATCTATGAACAATCAGTCTTTCATTCCCAGACTTCCTTCTCTCAGAAAAGAACACCATTTTCCACCTAATTACTCAAGACAAAATCCAGGAGTTATTCTTGTTTACTTTCCATTCCTTATTCCTTTTTTCCCCCAAGACTTCATTTTAGTCTTATAGCTCCTACCTCCCAATATATTTTAAATTAATCTACTCATTTCTATCTCTATTATAAACCAAACATCATTTTTAATTGACCTCCAATAACAGGTTTCACTGATTTCTATTCTTGTTCTCCGTAATTCATTATTCATACAGTACCCAGAATGATCTCTTAAAGTCACCAAATATCATAGTTAAATGAAACCCAAATTTCTTGCCCTGACTTATAAAGTACCGCATGTTCTGATCCTTGCCTATTCTTCCTACTTTATTTTACACTATTCTTTCCTTGTTCCTTACTCTCCAACCCCATTGAACAGACCAAACGTGTTCCCACTTTAGGGCATTGTATTACCTGTCCATTTTGTATGGAATGCTCTTGTCTGTGATCTTTTCATGGTTACCTCCTTCTACTTGCTGCTGTGTTCTTAGTGAGTAGAACAGTTCCTGTTAACGTAGCAGGCATGGAACAAATATTTGTTGAAAGAGAGCTAATGGGAAAATGGATCCTTTTGCGATGTGGAAGACAGTGACATAATAGGCTGATGACACATGGTCATATACCTATGGGGGATGCAGTTTTTCCTTTTGAATTTTATCACGTGGTACTGAAGGTCTATGGACTCCTTAGAGAAGGATTAAGCAAACATTTCCTTTTAAAACGGTTCTTTCTGTAGATCACATTTTCAGTTTCTGTATTCTCTGCCTATTTTTCATGGCATATTCTAAAGAAGCACAGACCCGTTAGATGGGAATATGCAATAAGAGTAAATCAACCCAAAGTGATCATAATAGTCTCATTTCCTGCTTCCTGTATATCTCTCTCATGGGTATGGAGTTCTTCGTAAGTAGGATTGAAGATGAATATTTGATAGAGGATTGGGCCCCAGGATGTTTTTCACTCACTAAATCTTTTACATCTTCTAATTCTAGAGTTTCCAGAAATCAAGTTATATCCCAGTTCATACTTCTTTTCCACAGGCACCTTCTAAACCAGATTAACCTGTCATTCTAACTTATCTCTGAATTTTTTTATTCATTTGTTGCTGTGGAACATTTGCTTCTGTGTTCAGAATGAGTCTATACTTTGTTTCTGTGTAGTGTGAAAAATGACATGGTACTATATCAATCTGATGGCGTTTGCTAGGATATCTAGAAGGTCAAAACTGGCTTCTTTTGAGTGAGTTCTAAAATGAAACAGACAGAAAGAAACTTAAAACATTTCTTAAAGTTGCAAGCCAAATGATGCAGACTATAGTGAAGACATGAATAAAACAAATTGCATCTCTTCCCTTAGAGCTCGAGTTACCCTAGTATATCCCTCTCTGTTCCTCAGATAGGAAGCAGACATGCTCTCGGCACCTTTTCACGCTAAGCTTCAAATCATTGGCTGGCACTTGGTTGTTGAATGAAGGCTTTCTGGGTTTTGATCCTGATGATTCATCTAAAGTATATGAAAGTTTATGAAAAGCATACCTAGACATTTAGTTTAACTATATATTTTGGAACACTAGATTTTAAACCCTGTTTAGGTTATTGATCATGTCTAAGCTGTGTTATGTAAATTCCGGAAGAATTTCTGAGATCAAAGGAGAAAGACCCGACTCTTTCTGTAATAGGAGTACAGGTTTGTTTTCTATAGACACTAGCATTACTGTTTTGGGTTTATAAATAGCTCCTTTTTTTTTTTTTTCATAAAGTAACTTGTATGATGCCATGCAATGTTAAATATATTTTGATTGCTATATATTTATTTATAAATGGAAATTATTTGAGTCTAAAATTTCAAACTTGAAAATTTACAGAAATGCTCATTTGAAAAGATAGCATAATCATTCTTATAAATTCTTTCAAAATAAATTGACCTTTAGAATGTCTTGAAATGCTCAGTTTTCTCATGTCTGTGGTCTGTGCAAACCTGTGTGTTGTATTTTCCTTCTTGTATATAGATGAGTTGATAATATATTTTATACCAAATAAACAAACAAAACCAGAAACTCAAGATTTAAGTTTATGCAGGTTCTGAGGTATGAGAAAATGATGAGGACAGTTAAATGTGGATTTGTTGCATGTTCTTTAGCTAAATTGTCATTTCATTTGGATAGGTCCCTTTTTTTCTAGTCCTGGTTATTAAGATGGTGGGTCAATTCCACTGAGTTCTAAACAGAAGGTAGAAGATAGGCAGCTAAAAGGAAAGGAAATAAGCTGATTCATTTAAGCAAAAGAAAAAAAGAAGCTAATCTCCCAGCTGGGACTTTGCCCATTTCTACAGACTCTGAGCCACAGTATCAATTGCTGTCAACACTATTTATGTGGAAAATTGCATTGACATAGTGTAATTGGTTCTGCATATAATTGTAACACAATGAAGCAAAATAGCCTATCCAGGGCACTCAACACCATAATTAGTCAGGAGACCGGACATAATGTAAAACTCAGGAAGGAGAGGAGAAAACACATAGGAAGGCATTTTGGAAGTGAAGTGAGACAGAGCGTAAGAAAAGTTTTTGATATTTTAAAGTTTAACATGATGATCGACTTCCTGTAATATTTTCAAACTGGTTAAAAAACAAGCAAAGAATTATTTGGAACCTTGCTTTTTCTTCTACCACTTTGGGACTAGAAGGTTTATTCCTCCAATATTTAATGGGCAGTGACCTAGAGAGTCTGGAGCTGGATCTGGTGCCTTGAAATGAACACTGTTGCATTGCTACTCTGAAAGTAGTCAGGGCCATGTCTCCTTCTCTGGTGAAAAATTTTATGTTTTCTCTTTTCAGATAAGATTAAGAAAACTAAAGATCAGGACAATTAAAATCCCACAGACAAGCTTACAACCAATGACTGCATACTGACTAGACTGATGATTTCTTTTATTACTGACAAATAGAACCCCAACTTCAAATTTTGTCATCTCCTCTAAATCATCTTTTCACCCAGTATCTCAGTTCTTGATTCACACTCTCATAATTTTATCAGTGTATTTCTAAATTGCTGCTACTGTAGAGTGGTGATAAGTATACAATTAGAGTGATACTTTTTTTGCTGGAGAAATAAAATCTGCCCAGTTGTAATGCTTATGTGATTATACAGAGCAAGATTGTCAAACACACATAAGATTTAGATGGATAGACATACACACAAGTGTACGCATGTTTATTCTTCATTAAAAATACACAATCTATATATATGTGTATTTTTCGCAATGTACTGTTTGTATAATCCTTCCTACTTGATATATGCCTTTTTAATAAGTTATTAAAGGATAAACTAAAGGGATTATATTAATCTACAGAAATAAACATAAGTATTGATATTAGTTTACCTATAAAGTAAGTTCTTTGAAATATGAAATTTATTAGTGAAGCTTTTTGGGCTAATAATATATTTATTTGAATTAAAAAATAAATCCTTAGGAAATCTGACTTGAGGCGCACATGATTATCTTAAGTTATCATATCACCTATCATGGAAAGAAAGGTGAAATATTAAATATGAGCAATTATAAAGATTACAACCCTCATTATCATGTTCTTAAGCTACCACAATGGAGGGGAGATGCAATCCTCCATTTAAAATGTTTTGGAATTGAAATAGTTGCATTGAGGTATATTACATGACAATTTCAGAAACTTAATTCTCCATCTAGTTTCTATCACTGTAGAGGCCAGTCTATCTGCTGCCTCTTCCTTTCTTTTCTTTAAGATACTTATCCTCTATGATTTCACTGCTCAAATACAGGCTCTTCTGACCACTGATGGTTATGACTGAAGTAAATATAACCTTTTATTTTTCCCTCTATCACAGACCACTTAAAGTATTCTTCCTTCAAAATACTCCAACAAATCCTGCTGATACAGAACCTTCTCCTACATTTCTAAATGCTCAAATACTAAATACCAGCTGCTTAGAAAATGCATAATTCTATAATGGTCAAAATATTCAGTTCTTTCCCTAAAGTAAAACAGCTCTTATTTTAACCAGTTCTGACATTCTTGATCCTCTTGTAGAGATTTACTGTTCAAAGAAATTAATAACCAAATGTGGGGAAGGGACGCACATTTACTGAAAGTTTACTCTATGTTCGGCACTTCACATGCGATTTCAGTTAATTATTTCAATGGTACTGTGAGATGACACTCAGAAAGTTCAAGTAATTGCAAAATTCATGAATATTTGAGCCGACCTACCAACTTGATAAGTTCACTTGACTCTAAAACCCATGCTTTGACCAGCAGAAAGCCTGTAGCTTATCAAAGAAAAGAACTATTGATGCTTTAAAACATACATTTAATGGAATTGAGAATCAGGTATCCTGGTTTTGAGTTTATACCTAGAGTTAGAAAAATGGCTTACACATTAACTTGCATTTTTTTCTTCAACTATATAGAGCAGCTTTTCTCAAACTTTTTCTTTTTTTTTCTTTATAACTCCCCTAAGGAGACATTTTAGATTTTTTTTTTTTTTTTCTGATTGTCCCCTTCCCCATGAAATTGTAATATATTTGCATATGTACTGTGAACCTTTGGAAGGCCACAAAGCATTGTAACAAAAATTTTTGCTCTCTTGGGATATTGCCCCTGTTGAGGCTGCATGATATAAACTATTGCTCTAATCCACCATCACTATTTACAGGAGCAGGCAGAGTGCAACAAGCACAGCTTTGGTGGACTTGGACTAATCCTTGCCTGGCTTCTGGTTCTATCACTTGTTACCTGCAAGAATTGGGGCAAGTGACATAACCTCTCTGGGCCCCAGTTTGCTCCTCAGGAAAATGGTATTCCTACCTCATAAAGTTGTTGTGAGAGTTAAAAATGATGGTATCTTTAAAGAGCCTAGCAAGAGCCAGCAAAATTCTCAAACAGTTTTAGTTCCTTTTCTTCCCTTCTTTGAAGAATTATCACTAGACTCTACATTTTCCAGGAATAGTGCTTTGGAGCATCAGACTAGAATTTGGGAAACTTGGGTTGTGATACAAAATCTGACCTACCTAAATGTGGTTTTTCTCTGTAAGATGAGAGTGCTCATTTCTAAGTTTATTTTAGGCTTTTCAGTATGTGATTTTGTAATATCACACTCCACCCTCCCACGGGCATAAAAGAATTAATCACATTTAAAAGTGTTACTGACACTTTTAATCTCAGTGCCAAAAAATATTGCAAGTGTGTTTCCCCCTCCACACATTCTTCAGAACCTGAAGAATGTTAAGAGTTAAAGAACCACATATAACCATGGGTGGTACCAATTAGCCCCCAAAAAGAAATTTTATTTTTACTAAAAACTGTATTCCTTAGTGACTTCCTAGGGATCATTTTTCTGGATACCTAGATGAAAGAAACTAGCCATATTGCTAATTTCACTTTAATTATAGCTGTTATAGGGTGGAAAGATAGGTAACATTAGATAATTGGAGCTGAATTTAAAGAATAAAAACCAATTAACAAGTAAACAATTTTTCAGGATTCAGTGCACAGCAGAAAGATCTAAAACTTGAAGAACAAGCAACCTAAGCATTAAAAGTGCTTATGCTTCCCACAATCACTAAAGAGCTTGCTTAGGTAGTATAGAAAAAGAAGAACACGGGGATAGTTTAAAGCTCCTCTTGGAATGTACGTAGTATATTTTACATGTTTATTTGTGTTTTTATTTATTTGGAATTATTTCAGATGAACAAAAATGTGTAAAGAATACTCTTAACGAACAGCCATGTATCCACAACTGGCTTACCCAAGGGAAACATTACAAACCCAGTCAAAATCCCTCATGGGTCTTTCCTAATTGTAAACCCTTCCTTTCCCTGTAGAGGTATATCCTCTCCTGAATTTGATATTTATCATTTCCATGCATTTCTTTCTTTCTCCCTCCCTCCCTCCCCCCCTTTCTTTCTTTCTTTCTCTTTTTCTCTCTCTCTCTCTTTCTCTCTCCCTTTCTTTCTCTTTCTTTTTCTCTTTCTCTCTCCCTTTCTTTCTCCCTCTTTCTTTCTTTCTTTCTTTTTTCTTTCTTTCTTTCTCTCTCTTTCTTTCTCCCTCTCTCTTTCTCTCTCCCTTTCTTTCTCTTTCTCTCTTTCTTTCTTTTCTTTTCTTTCTCCCTTTCTTTCTTTCAATATGCATAGCTCTCTTAACTATAAGTAGAGTTGTTTGGCATGCTTTACATTTTACAAGACAAATATCACAATGTATGTGTTTTTTCCCCAGTGTTAGGTTTATGTACTCAGTTTATTTTTGAGTACTTTATTTTAAATGGTTAAGTGGTTTTTATATAATTATACACTCTTTTACATTATGCTATTATTAATTTTATCAAATAATTGATTTGACTCATGTTGCATATTTGTAAGTCACTTTCAAGGTGGTAGCCATATAAATATCTTTTGAAATAATTCATAATAAACATATCATTCATAATATATGAACCTGTTCATTAGTTTACTGGTAAGATGATATTTAAATGATTTCCTAGTCAAGGACAGTTCTAGGTATCAAAAATTTAGCAGTGAGCAAAACAACTTTCTTCCTCTCTTATGGACCTTGCAGCCTAATGGGAAGACAAAGCTTAAATTACACAAATAATCCCACACATTAATATGTAATACTGTAAACAGAAATCCGTTGATTGCCTTCTATGAATTAAAACAGTTAATCAAATCAGTGAAAATCTTTGCTCCTGCAGGACGCACACTCCGGTTGGGTAGTTGTGGGAGGGCAAGGCAGACATGGAGTAAACGAGATGAGCTAAGAGCGAGCAAGATAGGTAAGCAAAACAAAAAGTACCTTTAAAGGTGACATATGCTATGGGGGAAAATAAAGGAGGGAGGGTCTAGGCAGTAAGGGAGGGTTGCAGTTTCAAATATACTTTCCACAGAAGTCCTCACTTCTGAGTAAGTACGTGAAGGAAATGAGGGGAGGTGAGAGACTGAGCACGTGGGGACACGTGAAGAGCACTCAAGGCAGAGGGAATGCAAGTACAAGGACCTAAGGTCAGAGCAGTGATCAGCATCGTTTTCAAAAGATAGCAATGGGCAGGATACGAGTGTGTGAAAGGAAGAGCAGTAGGATTGCGATCAGAGAGGGAGAGGGAGTGGTGATGTGGGATGGATTGATTGATGTGCCACTGTAAGTACTTTGGCTTTTACTTGGAGTGAGATGTAAAACCACTGGAGGGTTTTAGTGAGAAGATGGCATGATCCTACTTCTGTTTGAATGGCATCACTCTACAGGTTACGTTGAAAATAGAATGAACTGGGCATAAGAGCAGAAGCAGGGAGGCCAGTTTATATAATAATCTGGTAAAGGATCATGGTAGCTAAATTCATAGAAGTAAGACTGTTCTTTCCCATAAAAAGTTTACAAGGAGAAAAGAAAGCAATAAAGTTATAGTGGTGTGAGGATGTAAGAGAAGATACACTTCTGACATAAATTCATGTTGTATGAAAGATGATGGGAATGTAATTTTTTGTAAAGTAGGTACTTTGCTATGGGAAAAACATCTTGAAAAATCTAGAAATCAACAAAATTTTGTGTTTCCTCCTCTGTGTTTTCATGGTACCTTGTGCGAATTACTATGTGAACATCTGTCTCACCACCCTTTATTGTAATTGTTTATTTATACATCTGTCTACCCTGTAAAACTGTGGACTCCTTTGGGGAAGGACATAGATGTTGTTAGTCTGCTTTTCATTATTGCTAAAATGGTTCTGGGCATGTAGTAGGCACTTAATAAATTCACATTGAATGAATTCAATGAGTTAAAAGAAAAAGGTGTGATTTTTCGCTAGTCTGAGTGAACTAGTCAATATCAGGCATCTCTACTTTCTGTATCTTTTAATAGAGGGTGTTGGTGGCTTGTTGGGTCTGGGCATCTAATTGCTTCCTGGCCTGGAATTGTGGGAATGTACTCAAATGTATTTGCTGTATTTGTGTATTTGCTGTATTTGTGTATTTGCTATTATCACACAGTGTACCATTATCCCCAGGAATATTACCTTATTGCTGACTTTTTTTTTTTTTTTTAGTACCCTGAAGTACTCTAGTATATGTGGCTGAGAATAAATTGTGTATCTGATCTAACCTGCATCACGGGGAGGGGTTAGGACATTTTTCCCTGAGTAGAGGGAGAATTTGTTGGCCAGCTTATATGAAAAAATTCCATTTCTCAAATGATCCCATCTGCAAATGAAATTCATTATTGTTATTTATCATTTGTTGAGCACAAACTGTGTAGTCAGTGCTATTAAAAAAATCCCTCAAACCAAAAAATCTCAAAAACACATGGGGGATGACATGGTCCGTGCCTCAGGGCTTAACAATCCACGCCAGGCATAGCATGCAATTCATATATGACAATAGCAGTAAAAGTGACTGCATCTTGGAAGTGACAGGCTCCTGGAGATTATTGTTATGTTTTTATGATTACAGAGGGCTTACAAAGACATTCTGTCTGAAAACACTTATTAAAATGAAAATTAAAATTTAGGAGTAATATTTAAAGAGGAAAGAAGTGGTCAAATGATAGATTGTTAGTTTGACCTGATCCTAGAGTGAACTCAAGTGCTTATCTATGTGAGGAGGATACTGGTGAGTAAAAAATTGATCTGGGTTAAGTAAAGAAGACCATATCCATGACTAATCTGCAGCATGCATTTCATTGCACTTGAATGCATTTCATTCATTCAGTATGAATCTTCATTCTAATAGTGGAGTCATCATAAGTTCTGGTATTTATGAGAAGAGGTGTGATAAAATAGGAAACACAAGTTAAATCAATTAGAGTAAACTTAGAGAAGAGAATTTTCCCCCTAAATTTCCCTGAGTTTTAATACACATTTAAATGACTCAAATGCAATGGCAGAATGTGTAAGAGATTCCAGACGAATAGCACAAGATTTGGATGAGATATGCAAAAAGATAATGCTGTTTCTCTAAAACAGTAGGGCATTGGAGAGCATTTGTTAAAGTATCATGCTTCGAGAAATTGAAAGAGAGAAATGTACACCTGAAAATTTTTCTAAATCACACAGCTGGGAGAACAGACTTAGAGGTTGAATCAGGCATTTTCCTCATCAGCATTTGTAGGTTGGAAGCAGAGGCTACAGTCAGATTATCTAAAATATTGTTTAAAAATTATAGTAGATATTCTAAGAATATCTACTATATTCAAAAGGACAAAAGGTTCATTCGGTTTTTTCCGTAACATGGCTCGAGTGGCACCTAGTTGTCTTTAACTTCATTCGAAACAATTTTGTAAGAGTCTGTGTGACAGCTGTCATATCAGCATGCATTTAAAAAAAGACTTATCAAAATTGGTGAATTTTTGTGCATCCATTTTGATATTGAAGATGGAAGAAAAAAAGCAACATTTTTGGCATTTTATGCTTTACTATTTCAAGAAAGGTAAAAATGCAACTGAAATACACAAAAAGATTTGTGCAGTGTATGGAGAAGGTGCTGTGACTGATCGAACGTGTCAAAAGTGGTTTGCAAAGTCTCGTGCTGGAGATTTCTCGCTGGATGATGCTCCACGGTCGGGTAGACCAGTTGAAGTTGATAGTGATCAAATCGAAACAGTAATTGAGAACAATCAACGTTATACCACGTGGGAGATAGCCGACATACTCAACATATCCAAACCAAGCGTTGAAAATCATTTGCACCAGCTTGGTTATGCGAATCGCTTTGATGTTTGGGTTCCACATAAGTTAAGCGAAAAAAACCTTCTTGACCGTATTTCCGCATGCGATTCTCTGCTGAAACGTAATGAAAACGTTTTGTTTTTAAAACAAATTGTGATGGGTGATGAAAAGTGGATACTGTACAATAATGTGGAACAGAAGAGATCGTGGGGCAAGCGAAATGAACCACCACCAACCCCACCTTCCAAAGAAGGTGATGTGTATATGGTGGGATTGGAAGGGAGTCCTCTGTTGTGATCTCCTTCTGGAAAACTAAACGATTCGTTCCAACAAGTACTGCTCTCAATTAGACCAACTGAAAGTGGCACTTGACAAAAAGCATCCAGAATTAGTCAACAGAAAATGCATAATCTTCCATCAGGATAATGCAAGACCTCCTGTTTCTTTGATGACCAGGCAAAAACTGTTACAGCTTGGCTGGGAAGTTCTGATTCATCCACCGTATTCACCAGACATTGCACCTTTGGATTTCCATTTATTGCAGTCTTTACAAAATGCTCTTAATGGAAAAAAATTTCAATTCCCTAGAAGACTGTAAAAGGCACGTGGAATAGTTCTTTGCTCAAAAAGATTAAAAAGTTTTGGGAAGATGGAATTATGAAGTTGCCTGAAAAATGGCAGAAGGTAGTGGAACAAAAGGGTGAATATGTTGTTCAATAAAGTTCTTGGTGAAAATGAAAAATGTGTTTTTTATTTTTACTTAAAAAATGAAGGCACTTTTTGGCCCAACCAATATCTCTTTTCCCTTCAGTTTAGAGAAAAAGTTGTTCTTCTGTGTCTCTAAATATCTCTCCCTGTGTTCTAAAGATCACATCTCCACTCCAGGAGTTCTCCAGTTTCATAATTATTGTACCTCTCTTTGTTCCTCTAATATTTATTTTCTCTACTATATTAGTGTTCAACAAGGGAAGCAGAAAAAATTATATAGGGTTTTGACTATGCAGCTGTAGGAGCTGTTAGGTTGAGTGGTCTCTGTAAGGCTCCTCATATCTGAAGCTGGAGCTTTAACTTCTCAAGGTAGACAATCAGAAAAGGTGGAAGTAAGGTGGGAGAGAGCAAGAATAAGCTGGAAACTGAAAACACAAGCTGGAGTCCATGAGGATGGACCAAAACCTGTATTAGTTCTTTTCCCTCTGACTTTGGTGGTGTCTTACAGAAGCCAGGGCCATCATCATAGAGTTAAACACTTTTTCTTGGCCCAGAAGTCAGAGAAGCTGAAGTAATATCCATTGTAAGGTGGAGAAGTTGCATACCCGGCTTCTGGCTTGTGTTATATGATAAGCAGTGTGTATGAGCTACAGAATAGTTGCTGCTTCACTTTCATCATCCAAATCTCCATCCATAAGAATCTCTCTTGTGGTCCATTCTGAACAAACATACACAGGAAAGAGAATTCTGGGAAATGTAGTTTTCCAGCAAGTTGACATATTACAAAGCCACCACAATCTACCCTTTGTCAACTTGGCAGCCATATACATTTCCTTAAAACTTATTTAACCTCAGTATAAAGACAGTAACAGAGTAATATTCTGATTAACGTGATTCAGCTGTCCCATGTACAACTGATCACATGCCAACCATTTCTCCTCAAAAGGATACAAAGTCTCTTCTGTTTCTTGGAGTCATAATCATTCTTCTCGTAGTTGATTCATATACCTTCTTTGACATCCTGTAACTTAAATACTGAGATGTAGAGTTAGCTAGTATTAATGTACCTTATGTTAGATAATAAGAGGATGAGAGAGGGGAAGAAAACAAATATATTTGGTGTATATATATGTATTTGGTTATTATATATGTATATAAATGTTACATGTGTTAAGATATACATATATATATACATATACAATAAATACATATGCATATAGTGTATACACACAAACATATTCATATAAAATAAGAAGGAAAACCCCATAACTAGTATAGTCTTCATTTCTGCAGCTAGTTATGTGGTCATAGCTAGTTATTCCATATTT
Source organism: Balaenoptera physalus (assembly GCF_965194825.1). Classification (NCBI taxonomy): domain Eukaryota; kingdom Metazoa; phylum Chordata; class Mammalia; order Artiodactyla; family Balaenopteridae; genus Balaenoptera; species Balaenoptera physalus. The sequence goes on along the minus strand of NC_138884.1, from coordinate 118,483,492 downwards.
CTTTGCTCTCAGCAAGCACTTGAGCCAGTTGTGTGATTCCTTACATGGTAGGGTGACTGAAATGTTCATTCCTGAATCATATGGGTTATTGGCAGTCCTGGCTGAATTGGGTTGTTGTAGTTCTCTATTGACTTTAATCACAGGATATGGGAGTTGTAGAAGCAACCTTGATGATCTACTGAATTCCAGAAATATTCCTCCCTACCCTCATTGTCATTCTCAAGTTTACCTTGATAATCAGGATCAATCACCCAGCTAGTAGAGTAACCCCTTTCTTTGCTGGCTAATTCAGTGATAGGAGGAGCAAAAGAGGCCAGATGGTAGTCTCAACTTGTTGCTTAGTGAAATCATTCTCATGTCCCTTGGTGGAAGCATTTCTCCTTTTGGAACTAAAGTTCTCCAAACCAACAAAACTAAAATTTCAGGAATGAGAAGCAGAAATTTTGCTAGTGGATCATCAGGGATCACTCTCATCTCCACATGTTTTCTAGAGAAAGTTCAATAACTGGTGACTTTATTATTATTATTTTTACTTTTATTGGAGTATAGTTGATTTGAAATGTTGTGTCAGTTTCTACTGTACAGCAAAGTGAATCAGTTATACATATACATATATCCACTTTTTTTTAGATTCTTTTCCCATATAGGTCATTACAGAGTACTGAGTAGAGTTCCCTGTACTATACAGTAAGTCCTTCTTAGTTATTCATATCCACATCTCGATTCCCACAGCCATGAATTCTATCAATAGGAATGGGAGAAATAGCACCACATCACCATACGTTCGATATTGACTTAGAACATATATCACAACCTGGAGAACATTGCTTGAGCCCTCCAAGATATTTTCACCTACCTGGCACCGTAACTGAGTGTTCCAAAGGCCATTCCACTATTCTATCAAGCCAACTACTTCTGGGTGATGGAAAATATGGTTAAACCAGTGAATTCCATGAGCTTGGACCCAGTGCCACACTTAATTTGCTGTGAAATGATTTTATTGGTCAGAAGTGATGCTGTGTGGAACACCATAATAGTGAATAAGGCATTCTTTTCACCTCTGGATGGTTGTTTTTGGCATAAGAATTGTGTGCAAGGAAGGCAAATTCATATCTAAATTGTCTATTCCAATAAGAAAAAAGTATTACCTCTTCCAAGATGGAAGTAATTCAATGTAATTATTTGCCCCCAGGTAGCTGGCTGATTACCTGGGTAATGGTGCCATATTAAGAGCTTTGTGTTGGTCTCTACTGTTGGCAAATTGGACACTCAACACTGGCTGTAGCTAGGTTGGCTTTGGTGAGTCAAAGTCTATGCTGCTGAGCCCAGGCGTAAACTCTATCCCTGCTACCATGGCCCCTCTTTATGGGCCCATTAGGCAATGGCACGAATGACTGGGAAAGGAAGCTGAATGACACCTCCAGAATGGGTCATTCTATCTACCTGATTATTAAAAGCTTTTACTGAAAGCTTTTTCTGTTTTTAACAATCACCCTTTGGTGAGTATTCACATGGGAGACAAAATTTCATGCTCCATGCCTTCTGGGAGAGGTATGTATACATACTTCTTTCCTAGATTTCCTTGTCACCAGTTTTCCGATTGTGATTCTTCCATGTCCCTGACCATCCAGCCAAACTGTCATCCATAGCCCATGTATTAATGCAGATCCATACCTCTGGTCATATTTCCTTCCAGGCAAAATGAACAATCAGATGCACTACTCAAAATTCTGCCCAATGGGAGGATTTCTGTTCACCACTGTCCTTCAAGGATATCCCAGAAAAGGGCTAGAGGGATGCAGTTGTACATTTTGGGGGAGTGCCTGTACGCTGTGCAGCAAGCCTGAGTTGTTTTTCTTCCTCAGTTAACTGTTCATAAGGGACAACCCATGAGGCCGTAGGTGTGGGCTGAGATAGAGTAGCACCCTCAGATGCGATTTTTGTTGCCTCTAAAATTCGAAGAGGGTTACTAGGCATTCTGCCTTTTTCTTAGTGGTAGATGAGGTAGGTGCAGCCACTTATCCTTCACTTTGGAAGGAATGTCTTGACATGTTTCAGATTATGGAATCCCTAGAAATTTCACTGAGGTGTGAGGACCTTGACTTTTTGTAGGATTTATTTCTTACCTTCTGGCACACAGATGTCTTAATGTGTCTAGAGTAATTAATATTTCTTGTTCACAAGGCCCATCATCATAATATCATCAGTGTAATGGTGCATGATATGGAAGGGAAAAGTGATCAAGGTCCCCTATAACTAAGTTATGACATAGGACTGGAGAGTTGATATACTCCTGAGGTGGAACAATTAAGTTGTATTGCTTACCTGGCCAGCAGTCTTTACTAACAGGTATAGAAAAAAAAAAGCATTCATAAAATCAATAGCTGCATATCAGGTGCCAGGGGATGTATTGATTTGCTTCAGCAACAAAACCACATCTAGAAGAACAGCTGCCTTTGGATCAACACCTGATAAAGCTTATGATTATCTGCTGTTATTGTCCAAGATCCATCTCTTTTCTGCACAGGCCAGATACATGAGTTGAATGTGGATGAGGTAGGAATGACCACCCCTGCATCTTTCAAGTCCTTGATGGCACTAATCTTTGAAATCTCTCCGGGAATGTGGTATTGCTCCTGACTTACTATTTCTGTAGGTAAAAGCAAATCTAGTGGCTTTCACTTGGCCTTTCTTATCATTATAGACCTTGTTCCACAGGTCAGGGAACCAGTATGTGGATTTTGCCAATTGCTGAGTACGCCTATCCCAAATAAGCATTCTGTATCTGGGAAAATAACCACAGAAGGCTCAGGGACCTGCTATGAGATGGGCCTGAGCTAAAATTTCATTGGTTACCTGATCTTCATAAGCCCCTCTGCTGACTGGTAGACCACATGATCCTATGCGTGTCTAGGAATTAGTGTCATTTCAGAGCCAGTATCTGGTAATCCCCTAAAAGTCTGGTTATTTCTCTTTCTCTCATGCATGGTCACACTGCTAAATGGCTGCAGTTCCATTTTGGAAAAGCTGGGAGGAAAATTATCAGTATACATTTCTGACAGCGTAGCAGGGTCCTTCCTTGAGGGGACCCAGACTTCCCTTTATTCAAAGGACTCTGGGTCTGTGATCTGGTTCAAGTTTGGGAACTGGTTGAAGGGTTATAACTCTTTGTTTTGGTAATTCAAGTCAGACTTCAGTTCACTAGACCTAGAGCTTTTCTGCTTACATGGATAAAGTAAGATTTTAGCAGACTGCCATTTATTTCAGTTCTAAGTACACCATGAACAATTATCTAACTCCAAAGATCTTTGTGAGCCAGACTATTCTGATTACTGCTTTGGCTTCACTGTCTATTAGAGTAAAATGCTGATCTTGCTTTTGAAAATTAAGTCCTTTCCCTTGGCACCTGCCAGCCTGGAAACTCATTATTCTCTTTGCATTTAGAAATCTCAGTTTGATGGTAGTGGTTTCCAATGTAATTTCTAAGCTACAGAAAAGGGCCGTTACAGGGCTCTTTAAGAATGCCAGAGCTCACTTATTCCTCACAGCTGTGGCAAAGGGCATGTTCTCTGGACCCTCATGAGGTAGGTGAGCATACCTTTCATGATAAATCCGTTCTAATGTCCCAATATCCCTAAGCCGTTGGATATCTTCCTCTGTCGCAGGTTTCAGAAAACTATAGTCCATGGGTCAAACAAATCCAGCCTACTGCCTGTTTTGTAAATAGTTTTATCAGAACACAGTCTTGCCCATTTATTTACATATTTTCTATATCTACTTTCATGTCACAATGGCAGAGTTGAATAGTTGTGACAGAGACAATATGGCCTGCAAAGTAAAAAAAAAAAAAAAAAAATTACTATCTGACTCCTTAGGGAGAAGGTTTGCTGGCCTCTGCTTCACAGTCTATAGAGGAAGTTCTGCATTTCAACTTCATTTAGTATAGAACACCTTCAGGTTTATACTTCAGTCAATCAACGGAGCAAACTGCAGAGCCATTCCTGGCCCCTTTCAAGCTAAAACATCAAATCTAGGATCTCTACTTAATGGGCCCGTATCAATAAATTCATCCCAACTCCTCCATTTTATATGCCTTCCACATTAATCTTATACCCTTAAGATCCATTCCCACACATTTTACCTGGGTTTCTGTTGATATAAACTGGAAAATGCATGCAGTTCTTTTGTGGTGTATTTCAGCTCCATGGGTAACATTTTGTAAATCACACTTTTGGTCTTGCTGGGACTTGACTCTGGTTATAGGTCTAGAAGTTACCCTGCAATTTGGCTTCTACTATTCTGCCATATTTGACATTGTTTCTTTCTTTTTTCATGAAGAAGACTTTAATTAAAATTCATGTTCTGCAGTAAGGCACTAATAAGCACCAGATGAAAACAAGGTTAAGTAATGGTTTCAAACAGCTCATTAAATGCAATCTAGTTACCATTGAAATATTGATTATTGCCATTGGTGCAGTCATGCAAGAGAAAACAGATGAGTTACCTGCCTGTCATTTCAGACCCTTGCCTCCTGTTTACAAATGAAACCATATGCTTAGCAGAGGTGACAGGGACTATTGTGAAGAATGAAAATGGTTTTGATCACATAGGTGCTTATGTCAGTTAACATTCTAAGTGCTCAAACATCAAGAAAAGGGCTCTCATGTTAGTTCAAGTAAGTGAGCTAACATTGATTGAAAGCATTTTACATGCTCAATTCTTTAATTCCTTGTGAGGTAAGTGGTATTATCCCCATTTTACAGATGAGGAAACTGAGGCCCTGAGAGGCCCAAGTAACCCCACATAAAATACTGGGTGGTAGAGTCAGAGTTCAGATGCAGGTGTTTCTGGTGCCAGCACTCTCCCTTCTACCCTTGCCCCATTTGAGACAGGAAGAGAATGAACTCAGTGGATCCAGAGTGTCATACATCTTTGAATGACTTCTCATGTCTGCAGCATTACTTCTAGAATGATGGTGTTAGAACACATCAATCAGTCCACTGTGCTGACAGTGTGTAGGTACTGCTGATGGACATTGTTGATTAAACTTTTACTTGCATCGATTTCCTGAAATGACTCTTTGTGGTTTTCTTAAATCTTAAATCTCTCGTCACACTCCTTATTTTTTTCTCATGTTCACATTTATTTATAGGTATAGTGACTCATGCATTAATAACAAAGAAGCAGCAATATGATTGCTTTATGGTAGCCTAATGTACTTGATTGCTTCAGGTTAGCCTCACCTGAACACTAATGAATACATTGTTATAAAATTTTTATGACATACAATATGATAGTAATATTCATAATACAATATGGGAAACATTGTTATATTTTAATAAAAACATTTACCTGTGATGATAGGCTCATATACAGAGGCTGAGAGAGAGGCATAATGTACAGTAATGCAATTCTTTGAAAGGAAAGTTATAAAACAGTAATGAAACTAACACATTATTCATTATTAATTTTATATTAAATATCACTCATATATGCCTATGTAAGGATGGACTATTTAACACAAGTCTTGCACACAATGTTCTATACCATGAATACTTAAGTAATAATGATGATGATATCAAAACATCTCATACAGTTCTTGCCATACGGTTATGAGATTTTCACATGAAGACACGCACATACATACACAACAGATAAGTTCATTAACTGCATGGCATGATGATTATTTACTATTCATTAAGTGGAAGTGGATCATCACAAATGTCTTCGTCCTCATCTTCATGTTGAGTAAGCCTATGAGGAGGAAGAAGAGAAGAGGCTGGTCTTGCTGTGTCAGGGGTGGCAGAGGCAGAAGAGGTGGAGGAGGTGGAAGGGGAGACAGGAAAGGCAGGCACACTTGGTGCAACTTTACGGAAATATATTGTAATTTCTGTCTGACTTTTTGCTTTTTCATTTCTCGAAAAATGTTTCTGTATGGTACTAATCCTTCCACAGTTTGCTTTAGTTTCAGTGCCTGTATCACAGAAGGGTTTATGTTGTAAAAGAAGTCAAAAGCAGTCTTGAATAATCAGAACGCTTCTGCCACCTTGTCTAATGTCAATTTGTTTTCTAGCACTGCTTCTTCTATGTCTTCTTCCTCATTGTCTTCCTGGTTTGGAAGCACTCATCTCCATCTAGTCATCTTTTGTTAATTCCTCTGGTGAAGTGTCTGTTAGCTTTTGAATTTCTCTAAGACCCATATCTTGAAACCCTTACCCCCGTTTTTGCCTTCTCTGCAATCTCTTTCTTGATTTCCTTGATTAGCTCTGTTGTAAATCCTGTGAAGTCATGCACAACATCTGGACAGTTTTCTCCCAGAGGAATTTATTGTTACAGGCTTGATGGCTTTCATGGCTTTTTCTAGAACAACAATGGCATCTTCAATGGTGTAATCCTTACAGACTTTCACGGTGATCCCTCTATCGGGGCTCTCTTCCATAGCATTGACAGTCCTTTCCATAGAGTACTGTGTGTAATGAACCTTAAAAGTCTTTATGACCCCCTGATCCAGAAGCTAAATTAGAGACATTGTGTTTAGGGGCAAGTAGACCACTTTGATGCCTTTGTGTTGAACTCATGGGGTCCTGGGTGGCCAGGGGCATTGTCCAATATCAAAAGAACTTTAAAAGGCAGTCCCTTACTGGCAAGATACTTCCTGACTTCAGGGACAAAACATTGGTGGAACCAATCCAGCAAAAGGGTTCTCATCCAGGTCTTCTTGTTGTACAACCAAAGACTAGTAGCTGGTGTTTATCTTTTCCCTTCAAGGCTCAGGTGTTAGCAGCTTTATAGAGAAGGACAGTCCTGCTCATAAACCTGACTGCACTTGCACCAAAAAGTAGAGTTAGCGTATCCCTTCCTGCCTTAAATCCTGGTGCTCGCTTCTCTTCCTTGCTAATAAATGTCCTTTGTGGAATTTTTTTACCGGAATAGGGCACTTTTGTCTGTATCGGTAAACTGTTCAGGCAGATATCTTTCTCCTCAATGATTCTCTTAATGGCATCTGGGAAATTGTCTGCTGCCTCTTGGTTGGCAGAAGTTGCTTCTCATGTTATCGTGATAATTTTAAAGCCAAACCTCTTTCTAAAATTATCAAACCATCCTTTGCTGGCATTAAATTCTCCAGATTTAGATCCTTCTCCTTCTTTTTGCTTTAAGGTGTCATAAAATAATTTTGCTTTGTTTTGGAATCACATTAGAATCTATAGGTACGCCTTTCTTACAGCAATCCTGCAGCCACATAAAAGCTGCATTTTAAATACGAGATAAAAATGTATTTTGCAAAAAATACAAGGTTTTTTGCACCGACTTGTATAATTGCAGTGACAGCTTCATGAATTTCCCTTTCTTTTTTTATGATGATCCTTATGCTGGATTCATTTATCTTGAGATGGTGTGCAGCCATAACTGAAGACCTTAATCTATGGTATACATCAAGCAATTTAACCTTTTCTTGCAATGTCATGACTTGTTTCTGCTTGTTGGGAGCACTTCCAGCGTAACTAGTGGCACTTTGTATGGGTCCCATGGTGATATCCAAGATTTATGGTATTGTGCTAAACACAAGGAAAAATATTCGAGAACCATGAGAGATCACTTTTAATGGAGATACATGATTTACTGGAGAGGCAAACTGCTCACAAGGTGATGATTATTGTCACATGGTATTTTCAGCTGATACAACACTTGAGCTCACCACAATAGCAACAGGAGGTGGCTACAAAATTATTACAGTAGTACAGTATGTGCTACAATTAATTTTATGCAGTTATGGTTTAGTACTACATCTTTATGTTTGTTTACATTTCTCTCAACTGGAAATGGCACCATGTACCATCTGTTAGTGTTTATGTGTAAGTTTTGATAAAGATTAACTTTTTATAATAGATTTGTGTGTGTTTTATGGTAGTGGATGATAAAATAGACTAGTATGTACATATATTTTATGCATTCGTGGACATACCTTTTAATTTTTTTGATATTTCTAGGCTATATGGTTTGTCTTTGAGTTTTTTCAAATTGTTGCAAATCTCCAAAAAATTTCCAATATGTTTATTGAAAAAAATCTGTGTATAAGTGCCCCCGTGCAGTTCAAACTGTGTTGTTCAGTGGTCAACTGTAGTAGCATTTTGTGGAAGGTATCGTGGGGTAGTAGTTTAGATCATAGACTCTGCTTCCAGACTTCCTTAGTTCAAAACTCACATCTGACATTTACTAGTTCATTGATCTTGGGCATGTTTCTTAACATTTATGCACCAGTTTTCTTGTCCGTGGAATGAAGGTGATAATAACAGTACCTACCTCACAAATTTCTTTTGAAGATTAAATAAATTAATAAATAAATTAATAGTTGAGAAGAAGTTAGAATAATGCAGAGTATCAAAAATGTTTGTTATTTTGTAATTCTAGCAGACTGGCTATCACAGAAATAAGTTAAAATATTGCTTTAATGTACTTCACAGAAGCATTGGCTTTAGGTCTCTTTGATGAAGTGAAATCTTTCCACTGACTTTTCAGAATTTTTGAATAATTATGTAAAATATAATATTACTTAATTCAGCATATTATACTCTTCTTCTGAAAGGTTTCCTAGCTCAGACATTTAAAATTACTTATTAAAACTAGCTTCCCAGGACTTCCCTGGTGGTGCAGTGGTTAAGAATCCTCCTGCCAATGCAGGGGACATGGGTTCGAGCCCTGGTCTAGGAAGATTCCACATGCTGCGGAGCAACTAAGCGCATGCACCACAACTACTGAGCCTGCGCTCTAGAGCCCACGAGCCACAACTACTGAGCCCCCGTGCCGCAACTGCTGAAGCCCGCATGCCTAGAGCCCGTGCTCCGCAACAAGAGAAGCCACCCCCATGAGAATGCCGCTCGCCGCTACAAAGAGTAGCCCCCGCTCTCCGCAACTAGGGAAAAGCCTGTGCGCAGCAACGAAGACCCAAAGCAGCCAAAAATAAATAAATTTATATAAAAAAAAAACTAGCTTCCCATTATTTAAACAACTCTTTCATGTAAGAATGTTTGTGTATGTGTAGATATAGTATATATATGCATATGTGTGTGTATATATCCACGTATATGTCTGTGTATGTGTAAGAGAAAGGTTACTATTTATGACTTCTAATCAGACCTAATGCTTAACATAAATGTAAAATGAAATTCTGTGTTTGGCCTATCTCATCATTTACTACCAGCTTAACTGGACTCATGTATATGGATAAAAGTTGCCTATTTTAAATCTTTGTAGATCTAATACATTTAAAGAGAATACTCATTAGCTTTAAAAAAGGAAAGAAAAACCTGGGTGTTTTGTAACTTTTATATCTGCTGTACCACAGAAGCAACTTATGTTTGGGGACTATATTGCATTTGAATTTTGTGTCTCTAAATGTCAAATAAATGAGAGTCAGAGTTTGGTTAAGCAAGGCAATACACATTATTTTTGAAGATATTCACTGTGGTTCAAGTATCTTATGACACATGTCAACATGTTTCCTTATTCAACATCAGTTTATGATATGCCATTGTTATGTGAATTGTGTGGTTGCTCTAAGATGCTTGACATATTTGGTTCTTCTTGATTGGTGGCCAGTGAGGTCAGAACTGTTCCATTAATCCAAGTAAGCACATACAACTGAACTTTTGCCTTGATTTTTTTTTTAAGTTTTGCAACCACAAAATGTATAAGAGTAATTAGTTATTCCAGGATGTTCATTTCAAGAAGATTATTGCCTGGGGTGGTGGAAGTCCTATGATATTTGGCTGTGAACCAGTTGTGTAATCCCTCAGAAATGTTCTGCATCTTGCATAGGAATACTTTGGAAAGGAGTGGATGCACCTTGAAAAGTACTTTTTTGTGTGTATGAATCATAAATTCAGTCTTGTTTCAAACCTCAATTCAGATAAACTATGAAAAAAAATTAGCAGTGGGCCAACTGCATTTTGGTGCTGTTCTGTTTTTTCAAACATCTTGTGAATGAGCAGTGTTCTGATGAGAAAGTTTCTCTGACATATAATATGTTTGATAGATATTTCAATGTGAAACCATTGCTTTTACACCACTCCTCAAATGGTTTCATTTATTTCATATCTTAAAGTTTTTCATTAATAAGGAAAATATCCTCAATGCACAACTGAGACACTGTGTATTGCTCTATAAATGGTAACTTTCTTTTGCTGTGATTGTGTGTTTATTTTTCATGAGTTGGTATATTCTTCAAATATTATAGCATATTGTCCAACAAAACCATAGTTGCTGTTCTACACTTCTCACATTTAATTATGTTTCCGAAGACTCAACTATTCCTCTTTTTCCTCCACTCTCCCTCAACCCAAATAGCTCTTAATTGTATTCTGTCCACTTAGCCTTCCCTGAGTTTGGATATTTATTTTCTCATTCTTTTACATAATAAAAATAATATAGTAATAATAATATCTAGTTCAGCAAGTATATTTCACTTTTAGTTCCATGGGTTTCAGTGAATTCTTTTCTATGATTCTTAATCTTGAAGCCTCTGTTATCCTTTGACCTCATTTCCTTTCCTATTCATTTCTCATTTTTCTTCTTTTTCCTTCACAGCTTTATTTCCTATTAAAGGTACTTTTTCTGAGATTTATCTATAGTAGGTATATAGTAAACACTGACTAACTTTCCATTTGCTTTTCTTCCATATTTCTTTGTTTCAATAAATCAGTATTGAATAGATCAGGAAATGAAAATGCTCATTATTGTTTTCTTGGTACACATGCTTTGTCTAAAAGTGGGAATAAAATCTGTATTTACTCAGCTACTCAGATTATTGTTAAACTAAAAAGTTTCTTGAAAAAAATTACTTTGGTAACCTGTACATCTGCGTAATAGAAATCCCATCTTCTGCCAAAGACAGATTGTGCACTACTAGTGGAAAATAATCATGTCTTATTCATCCTTGTGTTTCACTCTAGTACCTCATGCAGAGCTTCACACATTGTAGATAACTTAGAAACTGGCTAAGTAAGTTAATTTATTCTAGTCTGGGGCATTATGATGGGCTGCCAAATATTTCTGCTAAATAAACAATAAACTAATAGATTGACTCTACTATATTTCTTTTGACCAGTGGAGTTACATGCTGTCAACATAGCATGTATCTTTGTTATAGTCAAGACAGTGAGAATTTCTGAAATTTTCACATGGTTCATAGCATTTTGCAGTGAAGTAAAACTGTCATTAACTTAGAGTTGATGCCCTGGATTCTAGACCAAGAAAATGGAGAAATATCTCTATAAACTAGACAACTAGATTTTTTAAGCAATCTAAACATTAAAATTTGAAAATATTTGACCAACAACTAAAGAATGAGAGTTAGAGTGAACTTCCTAGAATGGATTTGATTTCTGTTGAAGTGATTACTGTTTTTAAACAATGAAGTCCCTAGGACAGCTAGGAATACCTTTGAATTTAATTTAAAACCAGCACATGACAGATTGTATTGCCAGCTATTGCAATGGAAATTTATTTAATTTTTTTCTCCAGAAAGATTTTATTTATATAGGACATCTTCCAATCATGGAAGATTATTTAGATAGGTTCTGTAGGAATATACATAGCTATTGTTCAATCAATGGAGTTCCTGGTTTTATTTTTCTTGTGAATTGTTGATGACAGTATCCAGAAATGGTAGTGTTAGGTTTCTATGATTCTGAAATTGCCCAGAATACAAACTTCTCTAATTTAGGGAATTGCAGGAAGAAAATGCATGTTTTCATCCCCAGTAGACTTCAGTGTGAATCCTAAACCAGGTTCAGTTTGGAATTCTTACATGTCATTTCATAGACCACATTTTAGTTTTAAGTAAAATGGTTGCATGTAACCCTACAAATATTTCCTACTAGTTAAGTGATACTCATGAGAAGAATAAGAGTTATAGTGTTATTTATTTATTATTAATGATATTGTGTGGATATTTAATAATAATTGACCCAGTTTATAAACTCTTCTATCTGTTTTACCCTGTACTGCCAATGTCAGTAGGGAATGTTGAGTTACTTTTCTAATAGTACTTGGTGGTGGGGGGGAGGGTCCATAAAATGATTTAATTATAGTATCTTTTCAGATTTAATTTGCAACCAGTGTCCTGGATTTAGCACAGTACCAAATGTATTGTGTTTGAATGGGTCCCCTTTCCTTCTTATCACAACATAATATACAATGAGAAAGGTAACTTGGGGCTGTGCAAAGGGCAAACGTTTAAAAATTACAATAAATTTTATTTATTATTAATTAATTATCAATTTGATTAATTTTAATTACAATTGTATGAATCCATGTCATTAGCAGTGATGAACTTATGACACATTTTGTGACACTCTTATCAGATGAGCTTAAGCTGTAGTATTTTTACTAAACATAATATTTATTACAAAAGATAACACACCGTTTGAGAAAATGACAACCTGTCAACTCTCCAAAGACAGCTTTTAGGACCACGTTATGAAAGTGGGCAACTTTCAGTTTCCACAAGTCTTCTTGTTCTTGTTTCTGATTCAGCCAAAGAAGAGAAGTTCTCTTTCCATATCTAAACATCTCTAAGTAAGAAAATGTCATTATTTTATTATTTTTTTAATATATATTTATTTTTTTGGCTGTGTTGGGTCTTCGTTTCTGTGCGAGGGCTTTCTCTAGTTGTGGCAAGCGGGGGCCACTCTTCATCGCGGTGCGCAGGCCTCTCACTATCGCGGCCTCTCTTATTGAGGAGAACAGGCTCCAGACGCGCAGGCTCAGTAGTTGTGGCTCACGGGCCTAGTTGCTCCGCAGCATGTGGGATCCTCCCAGACCAGGGCTCAAACCCGTGTCCCCTGCATTGGCAGGCAGATTCTCAACCACTGCGCCACCAGGGAAGCCCGAAAATGTCATTATTAACATTCATTCGGGGCTATGTGAAAGAGGAAGGGAAATGAGAGGAAAAGTATGGAAATGAACCATGGTTTTCCAACCCAAAGGTCTCCTGAGCCTGAGGTAAAGAGCAAAGGAGGAGTCACAGTGGAGCAGCTGATTACAAGGTCTAGGGTAGACTGCTGGGCAGGCAGGAAATGATGAAGCCTGGCTGGATCCCAACAGAGAAACAGAACAGGAGAAAACTGATGCTGGTGCTGATGCTGAGAAGAAAGGTGGAAAGCAAAGCAGCTGGAGAAAGAAAAAGAAACAGACCCCTCCCCACCATCTCCAATAGGATATTGCAGGTATATTTCATTTTAGCTCCAGTTCCTGAAACATTGGTCATCATTACCATCGGCTTATGAGTGGTTCAGAAGTTAATCATTCAAAATAGAAGCCTGAGAGTATTTGATTCTCAGAAAGAAGACTGAGTCTATGAAGTGGAAGCAAACAAACATCAGTTATGTATGTCTTAATAAGTGAAGAAAATCACACAGGGTAGCTCTAGAAATCAAATATTTGGAAGAATTTCAGGATTTCCTGGAAAGTAGATACATTGATTTATTTAGTTCCTACTTGTGCCAGTTATTAAAAGGCAATTGAGATACTACATCCAATTTTGCTTGAAGGTAACGAATGATGATACTTTATTATATTTACATATGAAAAATGTTCCTATGCTACAAAACCAGGCAGAACTAATCTCTGCTGTTAGACATTAGGATATCAGGCTATCATGAGGAAGCAGGTGAGTGGCTCCGGGATGTTGAGAATGTTCTGCTTCTCAGTCTGGGTGCTTGGTTACATGGATAGGTTCCCCTTGTAACAATTCATCCAGTGGTACATGTGACATATGCATTTTTCTGTATGGATTTTATATTTCAATAAAATGTTTGAAGAAAACAAACAACTCTAGGAAATCAGTGATATGGGATTCAGTGACTTGGAAAAATGATTTCAAAGTGCTTAATAAAATATATGTAATAATAACATGGGATACAGATGTTATTAAAATAAAAAAATCTCTCAACAAAGGTGATTTTATTTATTCCTAAATTTCAATTGCACTAGGGAAACAACCTCATGCAAACCCATTTTCTTTTTAAAAAATGAATTATAGTTCTCAAGTCAACCCAAAACTGGCTTGATGCATCCTGTATGGTTTTAATAAAGGTGCTTTTTGACAGGCCTTTGAAGATCATCTTAGCTGGATAAATAGCTCAGCCAAACTGTGGAACTGGTTTATCACTTTAATCAACTAGTTGTCCTTCACTAGTTCAAAGTTTCAAAATGCTGCCCCAATAGGGAATTTAATTGCTGATCAGTAGGCATTGATATGCAAAACTTTTTATTTAGACAGTTGTTGTTTATCCTCCTTAGTAATACAGAGGGTTTGGTTCTCCTTTCCAAATAAGCTGATGTAAGGAGACAATGTAACAGGGACCTCAGTGTCACATTAGGTGATGTGTATGTGTATTGGAGGAAGGCTGGGAATTTGGGATTGGGAGGAAGGCTGTCGTTCTGTTTCTTCTCCATGCAGTGGCCTTTTGGTGACTCCATGCTTTGACCTTGTTCATGAAAGCTTCAAACCTGTAGGGATTTGCAGCTAAGCAAGACTGATGGCAGAACAGGAATGACAATTCTCCCTTTTACTAGCAGATTTCACTGAATGGGGGACTGTGCGTCAGCTAGCGTCCTGATCCCCATTCTCCTAGCTGAAACATATTGGTATGGATTCTCCCCTTCCTTAAGATAATCCCGGATGGAACGGAGACTGTCATGGGTCTGGGTGGTGACCTGTCTTCCTTATTAATCTCAGAAGGGACAACACCTAATGCTGTCCTTTGAGCAAAAGGAGTCGATAACCCTGTATGTTGAATTAAAAATCCTGAAAGTAAGGAGGGCAAGAGACATTTTTAGAATAAATATTTCTAAATGTCATGTTGATAATGAAAATTACTATTATAAATTTAACACTTGTTTTGTGTTTTACCAATTCTTAATGCTCACTTAAATTCTCACCTTTTCTTTTTTTTAACAGGATTCTTTTTTTAAATTTTTATTTATTTTTTGCCTGCGTTGGGTCTTCGTTGCTGCAGGTGGGCTTTCTCTAGTTGTGGTGAGCGGGGGCTACTCTTCGTTGCGGTGCACGGGCTTCTCATTGCGGTGGCTTCTCTTGTTGTGGAGCACAGGCTCTAGGTGTGCGGGCTTCAGTCGTTGCAGCGTGCGGGCTCAGTAGTTGTGGCACATGGGCTTAGTTGCTCCGCGGCATGTGGGATCTTCCCAGACCAGGGCTCCAACCCGTGTCCTCTGCATTGGCAGGCGGATTCTTAACCACTGCGCCACCAGGGAAGCCCGCATTTCTTTACTAATAGACAGTTCCAAAGTTTCCACTCAAATCTTCCCTGGGCTCAGGGAATAAATTGGAGCCAGTGTGCAGCCAATATTTTGAATTATGTAAACTATATTGAAGATGGTTCCATTAATTTCTTAAACCCATGTCAGGTAGCGGAAGACAAATTTGCATCTCGGATAGCCTTCCAAAAATGAGATATAGAGTTAGTGATTCCAGTAACTTAGAATAGGATGGTGTAAGATTTTCCTTCTTGATTATTATGGATTACTGTTGTGGTGGACTTGTGTCTGTTTTAAGTAATCTTGTTGATAACAAAAAGTACATTGTCTGTTTTTAGGGTAGGGGAACCCATGTGCAAGTTTTCAGATTTGACAATTACCTTACAAATATTAATGGCTACCAGTGAATGACAAATCAGTGTTGGAAAGGGTAATGAATCTAATTAAAATGAGCAAACTTATCCGCAAGTCCAGATCCCTGCAGACAAAAAATAGGATGGAGCACCCAGCACCCAGATGTGTCCATTTTCATTTTCAGCTAGCCTAAGAAATATGTGCTTTCCCAAAATTTCCATTGTCAATTTAATGGCAGGTTTAGAAATGCATAGCAACCTGAAGTAGAGAAAACTCAAAATAAAGTGCTTTTTTAATACTAGGGTTTCAGCCTGCAAACCCACATTTCCAAAAGTCATAATTATTTGAGGCATAAAATTACAAAATTTATTGTTTATGATTAGGTTATGTAGCAAAAACAAACAAGCAAAAGAAAACAAATAAGAGACCAACCAAACCAAAAAAGCATACTTGATTTTTAATGTTATATTATATCTTGACCATAGAGGGTAAAATGAAACTGACCATAAGCAAATGTTAATTCTAAAGTTGACATATCACTAAAGTGGAATGGTGCTTCATTAAAGACTTGTTTTCTATGAAAGCCGCCAGAGTGTAAGCACCTTAAAAGCAGGGTCTTTGGTGAATGGCTGTATTCCAGTACCTGGGAGAATGCCTGGCTTATAGTATGCATTGGACAAGTAATTGGAATCAACAAATAAGTTTAATATCCCAGGTACTTTTGTAGCCACAGTCTAGTGAGAGTCACATAATATCTTAAAATATATATATATGTGTATATATACATATATATGTGTGTATATATATATATTTAGCAACAAAACTACTGGGTGGGTCAGGGAAATTTAAACAAAGACTTGTACTGAAAAATAAGTGCGCGTTTGCTAGCTGACTGATTGGAGAGGACAATATAAGTAGAAAAACAGGAGGCATAAAGTCATACAAAATATATGGTGCAGGCAGTTTATATTCTGAAGCAAGAGCTTGTTGAAAGATTAAGAGAGGCAAAGAGGGAAGGTGGAGGAACCTGGATCATTGAAATGAGGCCAGTTGATGAAGAAAATAGAAAAAAAAATGTTCCACATTCTTCTACCATCATTTTTACCCCAGTAATTCCTCCCCCTTGCCCCCCACCCCTGACATCTGTGCCCCCAGGTTCTTTGTTCCATCCTGTAACTATGCATGAATTGTCCATCTTCACGTCATGAGCATCCTTTCCACTTGTATTCGTTATTTTTTCATTTGTACAACACTGTATTTGAATTTCTCTTTTTCATACACATGCTCACCACAAAACAAAAACAACAACAACAGAAAAACTTAGTTTCTTTCTGATATCACACTGTTAACCTTCATTTCAAGGGGCACTCCCTCTGAGAATCCTCCCCGTAGGAATACAGAGTTTTGCTTTGCTCCTTGAATCAGTTAAATTGTTTTTGTGTAATTTAGTTTGTTCATGAAAGTTTTAATTTACTTTTTTCTTTCTTTTTTTTTTATGGTCCCCATACCGTTGAAAGCAGTCTGTCTTCTGCTTCTGACTTATCTTGTGACCGTACTATTCTCTAGGTCTCTCATTTTGTGGAACTGGGCCAGATTTCATCTTGTGCATGGCTTCATAGTTTTCCATTGAAGTATTTATTAATTTTTTTAATCCATTTACCCATGGATGGACACATCTGTGAAGGACTGTACTAACCGGCTTTTCTTCGAGAAATATTACAGAGTCAGGTCTTTGCTTCTGGTCTTAATTGGTATGGAGTTGAGTTTTGTGTTTGGTGCAAGTTACTGATCTAGATTCTTTACTTTTAAAGGGAATTCTCAAAATAGATACTGATAAAATACAAAGTACTCCCTGGCTGTTTACTACATGACAACGGTAATACAAAAGACACATAAATCAACATCCTGATTTATATGTAGCACAGGATGAACAGTGAGGAGACCTTGGTGGGATTTTCTATAGACACTGAAAGCCTGAGTAATTTCTGTGTTCGTTCTTTACCACAGTATCTTTCAGTTTTATGAACCGGAGAAAAGTGCACCATATTAAAGGTAGCATTCCCATAGCGTAATTACTTGTGTTGGTGTTCCACTTGTGTTCTAAACCTCATCCCCTCTCACCAATTTAAGGATAACACTTCAGGAATTCTCTTGTTCCTGCATCATAATTTTTAATCTTTCCACTAGCCTGACTTGATATTCACAGCAGCCTAAAATCATGCTGTAATGTCTTCCATCTTATAAAAATTCTCTTTACTTATCCTCCTCCAGCCATGACCCCATTTCTCTTTTGCACTTCATAGCAAGTTTCTTCAAAATGATGTTGAAAAGAAGCCAGTCTCCAAGTCATCTTTCTCTCATAAACCCATTCCACTGTTTGAGTACAACTATATCCATATTATCAACATTACCATGACCTCCACATTTTTAAATTCAAAACTAATCTCAGTCCTTATGTCATTTGACCAATCAGCAACATGACACTGTATCATTTTTGTGGGAAATTCTGTTTTGGGACACCGCTTCTTTTTGGTTCTCCTCCTGTCTTACCTGACGTTCATTTTGATTTCCTTTGTTGGCTTCTTATCTAATGTTTTTAATCTCTAAATGTTAAAGTGCATCAGAGCTCGTCCCCAGACCAACTCTTCATCTATACGAACTTTCTAAGTGACTTTATACAGTTTCATGGCCGGATCTCAAATTCATGTTTTTAACCTAACTTCTAGTATGAATGCTAGACTTTGTACACAAAGTTGTATATACTACTCTCAACCCCTTACCTTCACTTGCATGTCCTGTTACATATTTATTGTCTGTCTTCTCTTCAAGAACGTAAACTTCATGAGGACAGAGACTATTTTATTCATTGTTATTCCCAGCTTTTGAAACCGTCTAGCACAGAGTAAGCTCTCAGTTTGTTGATATGTTACTGCTTTGTCAAATAAAATATATGCCTACACAGTACATGTTCTAAAGAACCCAGGCCCATAAGAATGTTTATTTCAATATTATTATGGAAGCAGGAAGGTGAAGGCAACTTGGGTTGGATGGAAAAAATGTAGTGGATGGAAAAAATGTAGTGGATGAGAGAGTGGATGGAAAAAATGTAGTGGATGATCATTATTGATATCAAAAGCATCAGCTTAGATGTTCACATAGTTACATGGATAGATATTAAAAATAATTCTGAGTAAAGACAATGTAAAAATCATAAATATATACATTATATATGTATATAATCATTCGATTTATGTAAATTAAAAACACATGCACATAAACCAACAATACATTTTGTTAGTATTCATCTAACCAGAAAGGTATACATTATACACATTAGAATGGTTGTTTATGAGAGGAAGGGGAAAGGAGAAAGTTATATGGTAAAAATGAAGAGATAAAGGAATGAATGAATAAGTGGACAAGGGAGAAATTGTGCTTGGGCCATGGTGATAATGTGCTTTAAGCTGAGAAGTATGACTACCTCATCTGTCTGCAGCTGAAGCACAGTAGAAGGAAATAATGTTGAATAAACGAAAGAGGTGATATAGAGTGTACAAGTGATGGGTAGAGGAGTGGGATAATAAAAAATGCCCCACCCCAAAGTGAAAGAACACTATTTATTCTCTTTGAGTTCCTCCACACAAAATTCAACATCTTGAGAGAGAGAATTTCATGAATCAAGTTTTGGTCACCTACATTATTCTTGACTGTACCAGGTTTTGAGAGGTAAATACTGGAAAAACAACTCTGAAGGGAAAGTGGGGCAGGATCAAGATTTATCTTCTCACCCTAAGTACTCACAGACTGGGAAAGATAGCTTCCCAAAGTAAAACCTGTGTGCTGTTAGGAAGGGGGAATGAAGCTACATAGTTGAAAAATAAAACCACTAGAGACCTTATGATACCAAAATTTCCTTATTGATAACAGTTAGCAATGACCCTAGGTGGTTGTTGAATGGAATCCTTCTTGAAAAATTCAATATTATTTGCCCTTGAAAAAAAATGGTACCAAAAGAGTTTCTAGTTTCCAGCTATAAGTTGCATTGAGAGCTGACCCAAATAATCTAAAGTTATAAAAATGATAATTTATATTCAGTTAGTGGAAACCAGGGGTACAGAAACCAGTGCATAGTTGAAACTGTTGCCAGCCAAAAGAACCCCAAGAAAACACACATACATGCAGCCTCTCTCCCTCTTTCTTTCTCTCTCTCTCTCTCTCTCTCTCACACACACACACACACACACACACACAATTTCACTAGGTTAATAGAATAGCCAAGTTTGTAATCATGTGCAATCTTAAGCTAATATTTTATTCTATGCATGTGTTTTCTTTTTATGGGAGGCGTAAATCTTTCAGAACATAATTTTTTTCTTGTACAGTAGGCACCATTTTCCCAAATTTTAATGAAATGATGACACCACTGATGTTTAAAACTCAAACTCTTCTTTGTGGAATTATATTTTTACATTGCTTCTCTTGTTTTTCTATCTTGAAACTTTTAATTTTTATGATTTTATGTATTTATTTATTGGCATCTTTCCTAGGATATTTGGGGAAAGGAAACATATGAAGGGAATGGAGATTAAAATAAGACTTTTAAACTCCTAATAGAGATTTTTTAGAGGAGGTAGAACCCAAGAATTCATTCTTTCACTTATTTATCAAACACTTTCTAAGCATCTACTCTGTGCCAAGCATTGAGTTACACATGCTAGGTAACAGAAGAATGTAAGGCTTTAAAAAATCTTTTCTAGACACTATATGTCTATATTTATCTAAGTATATGTCTGTCTATCTATCGATCTATCAATATAGCTCCAGTAACATAGATAACAGCTCTATGCTTTATAACTCAGTCCTTGTTAACGCAGTTGGAAAAAAAAATCCCATGATATCCTTAGATTTTGGATATAGAAGTCTCAACAGACTTTTCTCCTGATTTCCATTCTTTAATTTTTTAAAATTAGAATATTTCCAAGCACTATTTCTACTCACTATGTGCCGTTATTCTCTTCAGTCGCTTTGGCAAAGCAAATCAAAGAAGGATCAGCCATTCCAGGCTTTAGTCTGAACAGATTGTCTGAATCTTCCACCTGATTGTCAGAGAGGAATGCAGGTTGCCTGCTTACCGAGCGCCAGGATGCCACTCAACAACAGAACGTTGCCCTTGGGCTTTGAAATTAGGGCACCTGGAACTCCACAGATAATCACTGAACAGACTCTCAGAGACCACAGATAACCCCCTGGTCCTCTGCTCCCTCTGTTTACTTGCCTCTGAGTTATTCCATTACTTTATGTGATTTCTGACACCAAGCATCCATTCCTGTGATGCTGTGACCCTTGCCAAGTTAAGATAAATGTCTTCAGAGACAGCTATTTTGCAACGTTCCATTTTAGATAAAGCTGATATTTGCTTTAGGACTTTTTTGTGGGAAGGTCAGTATCATTTAGCTTGTTATATTCTTTTATTTATCAATTGGTTTGTTCTGAGCTTAGGGAAGGCACAGTTCCATCTGGCCTTAGCATCCTTCCAACCTGGGACTCTGTGTGTCTCATGGAATACAGAGCTGAGCTGGATGTGTTCCTTTCTTTAAAAATAGCTGCATTCTGGGCATAGATTACTATGGGAACATTTTTGGACATTTCACATTCCTCTCCAGTGGGTACCATAAAGTCATGGCCTCAAAGGCTTGCCAAGAACAGCTAACGAGTATCCACATGCCAGCCCAGAGGTGCTGTTCTTAGCATTATTTGGCTTGATCTCTGTGTTTCCCTCCCTGGTTGTCATAAAGTATTCTGAAGCTATTCTAAGCATACTCTATTTTCACAATGCCCTTCCATGAGCCTTAGGTGACATGAGGCATGTCACCATGAGGCAATGGTGAGAGGTGAAACAACTATTATTAGTTTGTTTCTTTATTTACTCTTTAAGCCTATAGGCTTTGGGTTATGTTTAGGAGTTATTTATATAATGTTATTACTCAGGAATCTCCCTTTAATTGTTTAAAGAACAGAATGAGTGCTCAATCATCCAAAGACATAATGATAGTAAAAAAACAAGCCTTGATCTGAAGTTTCAACTGTATAAGTCAAATGGAGGTTTCATTCATTTAGGCCAGTGTCCTCAAATTACTTTTCTTAAAACAATGTGTTCATCACCTATCAAAGCTATTTAAAATATTAAAGGGAACTGTATACCATCTCACATCTATCTGTCTTTCTTTCTTTCTATCTCTCTCTCTCTCTCTCTGGTTGGTTTGCTATTCCTTTGTATTTTCCACCTGCATATATTTTCATAGAGTTATATGAAATTTTATAAGCAGCTTGAATAAATCACCTAGAGTTTTTCTATCAGGATTATGGCCAGAATAACTTCTCCAACTACCACTTGTACCATACTCTCACCTCTAACATCATATACCTGAATACATCAAAACAGTGTGAGGTATTTTCCCTACAGATCCAGGAAAATTTTTTTTCAGGTTTTTTTCATTGTTGTTGTTGAGCATGGGCAGAGGATATTTACTGATGTGAAGATACCAGAATACTGGTGTTTTTTTTATTGCTTTAACAAATAGAAGCTATGGTCACTAGGGTCAGGGTAGGTCTCCCTTGGAGGCCATGTGCTCTCCTAATAAATTTAAAAATTGGAAGAAACTTCAGGGCACACAAAGACAGTGACAGATTCCAACAGCTTTACCCAGAGTTCTAGCCACAAGCAGAAATGCTGCAATATCCAGTGTGGTGGTCTGGTTCTAATAAAACTAAGCCATCAGTCAACAGATATTTTTCTCACTGTCCCCAAAGTTTTATCTCACTAAACAACTTTTTGACTGTTCCTTAATTCTTGATCTCCAAAATATATGTCTCTAATAGACTGAGTGATTAGAACCATTTATTCTTTTTATCTTTGTATAATTTTCTGTACTTCTGTATACTTACATTTAGGAAACCATGCTGACAAATGACTTCTTATTACAGACTGCTTCTGTGGACTCACCAAGGATTGTGGTTGTTAGCGTTTTCTGTTTCATTTTGCTTTTTTTTTTTTTTATCTTTGCAGTGCATTGTGGTTGGTCACTGAGCCTTGAAACAAGTGGTAGGTGCAGTTTTAAAGTCTCCACAGCCTCCTAAAACAGCTGTAACTCGGAACTCTGTATACACTTCTTTGTACAGTCAAAAGAACAATGACCCAAGTGTTACTCTTAAGGCAGGTGTTCCAACACAAAGAAGAAACTAGTAAAAAAAAAAAAAGAAAAGAAATTAGTGATGGCTGGTAACTCATCCTCTCTGAACAAATGTGCTCAGGTCTTCTGTAGTTAAAGAAGACTTTCCTTTGACCGATTCTGTCCTCTCTTGGACCATCCAGGCTCTACATCCTGACCATCCATTCATTTCTAATTCCTTAGACTATGGTTTTTACACTGTTCATAGCAGGATTGCCACTCACCTGTGTCCACTTTGCTAAGTTCACCTCAGTCCCACATCTCTAATTGTCTACTTCTTCACTGATTATTTAGTGATAACTTCAACCATAATTTTTCTAGCCCCAGACTCATATTTTCTCTAAAATTGCCTTGTTCTTAAGATTACCTTATTTACTATTCCTCTGTTATGTTGGATATGACTTTTCAACCTTGTTCTACCCCATCCTCCAATCTTTCCCAGCTTTTTTCTAACTACACACAAAGACTATTTATTAACATAAGACACAACAGAAATGACAAGCAAAGCAAAACAAAACAAAATAAAATAACATACTCTGTTATTATTTTTAAAATTAACTGTTCTTCTAGGTAGAATGTGAACTTCTTGAGGGCATAGGCTTAGATCCACTTACTTCCTTAACATTTAGCACAATAAATATTTGTTGAGAATTCATCATCTTCATGTTTTTATCTCCTGACATATAATGATTAATACACATTAAAACAATTCTACAGTCTTTAGATTAATTTAGCAGAGGTTATTAACATTTTTAATATCAGAAAGTTTTTGAGAATCTAAAGAAAACAATGTGCGCTCTCAGGAAAACAAGTGCATGCGAGCACACACACACACACACACACACACAAAACCCTACCTCTCTACCCCTTTCTGTCTCGCTGTCTCTCTCTCTCTCTCACACACACACACACACACACACACACACACACATGCACACAGTTACACATACTATTATTGCATACACTTTTTAATTAATTAATTAATTATTTTAAATTAATTTATTTATTTATGGCTGTGTTGGGTCTTTGTTTCTGTGGGAGGGCTTTCTCTAGTTGTGGCAAGTGGGGGCCACTCTTCATCGCAGTGCGCGGGCCTCTCACTATCGCGACCTCTCTTATTGCAGAGCACAGGCTCCAGACGCGCAGGCTCAGTAGTTGTGGCTCACAGGCCTAGTTGCTCCGCGGCATGTGGAATCTTCCCAGACCAGGGCTTGAACCCATGTCCCCTGCATTGGCAGGCAGATTCTCAACCACTGCGCCACCAGGGAAGCCCTAATTAATTAATTTTAAACATCTTTATTGGAGTATTGCATACACTTTTAAAGCATTCCTGGATGCTCTGGGGTTCAGCTATGGATGCCAAGTTAAAGGTTACAGCCCAGTGGTTTTTATAGATAATATTTCAGTGTTATTTTTGTGGGAATGTTAAATAGTGATGTCAGGAAAGAAATGAGAACTCTCTATTATAGAGAGGGAGAAAGGCATGGCATAAGGGAATGAAATGTAGGGGTAAAAATAGGGGAAGCAAGGGGAATAGGTGATAAGAGATAAAAGGACTAGAGGTGGCACAAAGTGGTCATGAAACATTGTTGATTCTCTAGGATCAAAGAGTTTCAGGATTTAGGCTGAGGTTTGAACTGAGCTTTAGACTGTGAAGGGGACCATGGTCCAAAACAAGGTAATGGCACCCTCTACCCTCTGGGCAATATGAGCCCAGAGAGAACATGTCCTTGCAGATGTCATGAGTGATCAGTTTTCAATCTGAGATCATTGAATCTTAAGTCTGACTCTCATGAAGAAGGACTAGGAATATGGAGACACTATCAAGTCTGGGAGGATGACTCAACATTGAGTCCTAGTGACATGTGGGCTTTGGGAGAAGAAAACAGGGGTGTCTGTCACCCAAGAAGTTGACTCCCTGCATTCCATCCTTTCAGGTCTAACTGGAGTTAGAGGCTTCAGATGTAATAACCATTGGACCAGTTTTATATTCTTATAGTAATGAGAGTAATTGTAAATGTTTATTGAGAATTTATAAACCAGAAGCTAGGCTGAGTGCCTCACATGGATTATTTCATCGAATCCTCACAATAACTCTAGACTGTAAGAAAAATTATTTTTCCCATTGTGTGAATGGAAAACCAGGGATGGAAGAGATGAAATAGCTTGCCAAGGTCACAGAGCCAAGAGGTTCACGGCTTGGACCCACAGTGTCTGACATCAGGTTTAGCTTTCTTAACCACAACTATAAACTGACCTGAGACAGAGTTGCTGTAGCAGGGGCTGCTAGTGGTAGATGGAAGACTGCGATAACTGGCCTTAACACCCTCTAGCCAAGGAGATGTTAGTGATATAGTTGATTTCTTCTTCTCAAATTTTGAACAGCTGTGAGGTGTTTAGACTTCTGAGCCGAGTATCAGTATGTATAAATAACCCTAACTTGATCCCCTTTGATTTTATTTTTGGATGTCATAGCTTTGTCCTTTCTTTATTTTAGCTAAGCCTCTATTGCGTGTTCCCTGAGTAGCAGAACGATCCATTTCAGGAGCATATTTTATGCGATGCTGACACCAGCTGCTCCATGGAGACCTTCGGGTTCCTGCCAGAGAGTAATTGGCACCCAGGAGCAGACAGGCTCCAAAGCACCAAAAAGTGCACATGTTTCACAATAAGTCTTTATCTCACCATGAAGAAAGAAATTGTGAGAAGTCTGAGCAGCTATTCTCTACACACACACACAAAAATTTATTATGCTAAAACATAACTGCCAAAAATGAGGACAACATAATGCTGATTATTCAAACTTCTTTAATATCCAGTGCTGGGTGATTTAAGATATTCAATTAGTATTCATTCATTCAATAGACATTTCTGAGCACTTTCTGTATGTTAGGCCATATTCTAGGAATACAGCAGTAAACAAAGATAGGCATGAATTCACACCTTAATGGAGCATACATTGTGGATATAAACAGGCTTGAAAGAAGCAGAGAAAGTGGGGAAAAAGAGATCCATCATTTACCTCTTTTAAGGTTCCATACATTCCCCTGCATTAGGAAATTATACTTTTGGTGTCAGTTGATTGTGATGATAATTCCTATAGATTCGGAAACGTTTTATTTATATTTTCGCAGTCATAATTACGTGTCTATGCATCAGAAATAGTCACACAAGGACATGTGAGATATCTTGATTTTTGTTTAAAGAAATTCTTGGTTTCTACATGTTTTGGTTTTTCTCTTGTGCAAATTTCCCCCATCGGTCCAAGACCACAGTTGAGATGACCAAATTAGACGATCTCTGGAGATTCATTTCAGGTCTGAGGGTGGAGTGCTGTCTTGGGAAAACTGCTAGATAGTCCCTGTTACAAGATGTTTCTAAAAAGCAGGACATCTCTCATTTGACTCACCTTTCCTATATTAGAATAGTTTTAGATAATTCAGCACATTTTCCTGAATCTTAAAATTATTAGAGTACGAAAGGGTTCCTGAAATCTATTTTGCCTTTGTTCTATATTAGACAATTCTTTCCAAAATGGTCTCATAAATAATTCCTTTAGTTTTCTTTTTTCTCATTTAAAAAGAATACAATTGAAGCCTTTTTACTTTTGTAACCAAGAAGAGTTAGACCTCACTATGCCTAATAAAAATGCATTACTATGTTCAGTATAATTCTAATAGAGTTTATGGTAAAAAAAATACTTTAAAATAGGAAAAAATAGCTAACCTTATATCAGTTTTCTTGTATTTATCAGATTCTTGAAGAAAATCATACCAATGCTCAGACAATTTCTTGAAAATTTGAAAATAAAATAACATAGACTGAATCACCTTGCTTTGCATATAATGTCTGATAAATCATTATACCCTCCCTAAATCTCTCCAGGTGGATTATTTCCATAGCGCTTCAGAGTGATGACTGACTTTCAAATTCCTATCTCAATAAGGTCATAATTCAATAACACTCACTAAGTTTTAAATCTCATGCAGCAGAAAAACATTGGTATTATCTTGTGCTTTATTGGGTGCAGACAGGTTTCCACTTAGAGTATTTTCATCTTTTTGAGAATTCACTTTTATAGAAGAGATCTGAGATGGACTTTAGGATTATTTGGAATGAAAAGATGTTTCTATAAAACTATATTATCAACCTGGCCTTTTAGATGACCTTGAAGTATTTTGCAACTAGAGAGTTTGATCTAATTGATTATACACAATATAACTGAAAACTAGGCAGCAGTAGCAGTTTCTACTTGAACCCTAACTATTAAATAAGCCCTAGGATTTTGCCTTTATTTAATCATTGGTTTCAATTCCTTGTCTTAGGACTGAGAGGAAGGAAAGGAAGAGAGCGTTGGCGACGTTAATCTAATATCAACTACAGGAACTTCCCTGGTGGTCCAATGGTTAAGACTCTGTGCTTCCAATGCAGGGGGCACGGGTTCAATCCCTGGTCAGGGGACTAAGATCCCACATGCCGTGTGGCATGGCCAAAAGAAAAAAAAATAAAATAAACTACAACTGAATCTGAAAAAATTAGGTCAAAAAAGAAGTAAGGGTAAATCCAAAATCGTTAATGAAATATTTTCACTGGGTGCAGAGTTCTGTTTTAGATGATACAAAAAATGTAAAAAATAAGTTCCTTCTCTTTCAGAAGTTTACTACAATATTATATCTGTATGGTGGTTGAAATGATAAAAATTCATAGAGAAAAATGTCACATATTTATTAATTCTTATTAGATTCCTAGACCTGTTATTTAACTATTAACAAGAACAAAAGACTTCTTAGGAGCTAAAGGAGAAAGAAAATAGGGAAAAGTTGAATCTGACGATTCTTGTGTCAGTTAGCTAAAGAATATATAAAGAAAATCTTAAAAGCAACTAAGGAGTAAATAGGGTACCTACAAATTAATGGCAGAGTGGGCATAAACATCTCAACAATAGCAGTAGAAACTTAAATATAGTGGTATGATATCTTTTAAAAGTCCTGAGAGAAAATATTCCTAACTTAGAGTTTTATACCCAGCAAAACTGTTCAGAGACAAAAGAGAAAAAAATTAAAAGAGAAACACTGAAAGAATATACAATCCTCAGAGTCTTTCTGAAAGGACATGTATAATTTGCATTTTCCAAAAAAAGGAATCTAATCCTAGGAGAAAGGTTTGAGAAGCAAGTGGCAATAGCAAGCAAAGATACTGGTAAATCTAAACAAGCATTGGCTATAAATGATAATGATGATAGTAGGAAGATGATGATGATAATAGCTGGGGATTCAAAATCAATGTCAAATTCAAATGCTAGACAATAATAAAATGTGTGAAGCTGAAGTAAAATCATTTTAAGGTGCTTTTATTAACTAGGAAGGAAAGACACTTTAGAGATGCAATCAGCAAAATCCAAACTGTGTGAATCTCTGCAGGATCTCTGGAGTCAAACTGCCTGGGTTCCCCACTTGATAGCTGTGTGACCTTGGATGACTTATTTAGATGCTCTATTCCTCAGTTTCTTTATATGTAAAATAAAGTTGATGATAACAGTACCTATTTCATAGCGTTGTTATAATGAGTTTGAGGCATATAAAGCATTTAAAAGAGAGTCTGACACTATGAGACTATCATCATATATATATAAATTCACAAGTAGAGGTTAGATTAAGATTAGTTATAATGGACTTTAAGGTCATTGTAGGTTCTTGAATAAGAGTGTGATATAATATGTGGGCATATAACATGCCCACATATGAGGGGCACCAGAAAAATACCAACCGTATCTTTCTTGGTTTCAACACCTGAGGCAAATTAGATGTTTTACCTTTATTCTCAGATTTCACAGAGTGGCATCCTTGTTTTATGTCTCTTTTTCCACTTAGACAGTGAAATTAGAACTAAAGATAAGTTTGAAGCACATAATGTGATACCTTTACGAGGTAGGTTTTTGTATTTTTTAGTTCAAGGCAGTACTTATAAAGAAAATTTGAGGTGAAATAACACATTAATAACTATATATTTTTTATATCTTTTCCTAAACCTATTTTAATGGAAAAGAGCATCTAGATTACAGGGTAGCATCAAAATGAGTTGACATATGTTACCATCATGTTGTGTACTATCTTCTTTAGAATGAATTTCCATGTTTTTCTTCTCCAATTATATTCACTGTAATCATTGCTCTTGTAAAGAGCAAGGCACATTCCAGTCATAATGGCTCACACCTTAAATAAAAATTTTAATCTCTTTTATATTTTTAAATGTATTTCCTCAGATAATCAGGGCAAAAGGAGGTAAAGATGAATAGCTGTCCATAGCTAGAGGTTACTTCAGTTAGAAGGAGCTCACTTTTTAGAAAGAAGATCCCCTTGATTGGACCTAAACTTGAGGCATTTCTCACCTAAAATGATGTAGAAATTGCTTGTGCCCACCTGTTGTCTCTTCCTATTTTCATTTCTGGCCTCTCTTGTCTTGTTCCGAGGGCTGGGAACAGGGGACTGCAATTCTGCTCCTTGTTGGCAGGTGCTGGGAGTCTTTGCTCTCTAATGTAACTTTTAGTGATGTAGTAGCATTGGCAGTTTACATTGTTCACCTATGGTTATTTCAACACGGTCTTCCAGGGCAATCTCTAAAACTACCTCCTCATTTGGTCTTGAGGATGGATTCCCTGGGGATCACTCTTTAACATGCCAGTGGCACCCATTGTGTAGCCCTGGCTCTGGTTCTGAAGGGTGTTTTAAGTCAAACAAAATAATTCCATCGGGCTCTTTGATCTGATCCCATTTGGTCAGCTGGGAAAGTGAGCTCGCTCTCTTCACTCCTCTGAACCTCCAGGTTGGCTGCTGGCCCTCTAATGTGGTCTACTAATGCTGCAGGGTTCTAGCTCTCCACAGCTGCTTACACTGGCATTGGCCCCCATTCTGGCACGCTGATTTATCTCTGCTGGCACTGGCCCCATTCCTCTGGCTTTTGTTCTCGGCAGTGCTGCTGAGTTTTTCCCCTGACTCCTGGTGAACTCCCAAATGCCTCAGGAAGGCTGAGATGTAATCACATTTCAACTGCTGCCCCAATATGAAGTACCAATTAAACTGAGATGAAAAAGAAGGAATCGGCTCTCAGATAGAAAGCTGAAACCGACATTTACTCATCTCTGAGCCATGGTAGTGGGAAGAAAATGACACACGCTTTGAGGTTTAGATTCTAAATTATAGCTTAGAGGGGTGAGGAGATTTGTTTTAGTGTGTGTGTAGAGTCAGTATGAGCTTTCATCTTTACATTGTTAGGAATTGCTTGGAATTACTTATGAAAGAGTTGCTGAAAGCCCCCCTAAACAATAGGGAGTTAAATCCTATCGCTGAGGATATACTAAAACAGAAAAAAAAAATTATAAAGCACCATGTATGAAAATCCCTTTCCCAATCCCCTCCAAAAAAAAAAAGTCTCTTTTTTTTCCCACCGCAGCAGATCTTATTCTATTGCAAATCCATTTGTCAGAGACTGAATATACTCTACTGTACTTCAGCAAGGGATGACATATGCCACATGGTCTTTTGACAGTATTAAAATATCTGGTCAACCACAGGCCTCCGTACTGTGGCTCTACAAAGCAAGCAGGTCACTTGAGGGAATTAGAGATGAACTGCCAATGACTGAACTTGGAAATGGAAGTCTTAAAAGAGAGGCAGAAACTTACCATTCACTTGGTTTCTGGCTTTTCTCAATAAGGTTGATTGTGTGGTATTTTGTTTTGTTTTTTCTTCATGAACTTGAGTTTAAACAATCATGAGGAACTGTCACTCCTTTTTAACATCACTAGCTAGTTGAAGTCAGTATGGTTAAGAAGCAAGGTGTACTAATGGCAAATAAAATCCTATTTTCTTAATTGTAATGATAGCCATTCTGAGCAGTGTGAAGTAGCTTTGATTTGTTTTATGCTTCTTTTGATTTATTTTCTTGTTCTTCTTCTAGCTTTTGAATTGAGTGTTTAATTCATTTGTTTTAATTTATAACTTTTATTGATATAGGTATTTAATGCTATAAACTGGTGAATAAAAGAAAATAATTATTATCCTTTTTCTTTTCTATATGATCTATGCCTCAGGGTAAAAATGAAAGGGATAGAGGGATGTGGATGGAACTTGGACTTCTTTGACTATATGTCGTTGCAAGTATTTGACTTGGGTACAAATAGTTGGATGACCAAATAATTTTTAAAGGAAGGTTTCTCTTTATAAGTCTATTCCAATTAATAAATAAAGAAGAAATGATAGGGCTTCCCTGGTGGCGCAGTGGTTAAGAATCTGCCTGCCAATGCAGGGGACACGGGTTCGAGCCCTGGTCTGGGAAGAACCCACATGCCACGGAGTAACTAAGCCCGTGCGCCACATCTACTGAGCCTGTGCTCTAGAGCCCACGAGCTACAACTACTGAGCCCGTGTGCCACAAGTACTGAATCCCGTGTGCTTAGAGCCCGCACTCTGCAACAAGAGAAGCCACTGTAATGAGAAGCCTGTGCATCGCAATGAAGAGTAGCCCCCACTCGCTGCAACTAGAGAAAGCCCACGTGCAGCAATGAAGACCCAATGAAGCCAAAAATAAATAAATAAAATAAATAAATTTCAAAAAAATTAAAAAAAGAAGAAATGATAGAAATAGAATATTACCATTTTGTGAATTCCCCAAGTTAATGAATCTCAGCGATAATCATCAATGGCTGATAAAATCGCACATACAAAAAAGAGAGATAACCAGACATTGTGGATCTCCTGGTGGAAGTACACAGTGTCAGCAGTGAAGTCCCACCCCCTTACCTCTCCAAAACAGAAAAAAATCAAACTTGAATGTGATTAAGCCTCTGGAGCTAACTACCAATTCATAAGCAATATGAGGGTTAGAAGAACATGATAAATGACACTGTGGAGTTGCAATCAGCAAAACAAGAGTGTTTGAAACTATACAAGACAAACAATCTGGTTAGTTTTTCTTAATAAATAAATGGCAAGGAAAAAAAGAATTGGAGGAAACTCTAGATTAACAGATCTTAAAATATGTCAATCAATTCATATACGGTATTTGAATGATGATTTAAACAAACAAATAGTACAAATAATTGGAAGACAATCAGGAAAATGTGAAAAATGGCAAGATATTTGATCATATGAAGGAATTATATTAGGCATAATAATTATATTTTAGTTATGCTGAAAAAGAGCACTTATCTTTCAGAAATACATACTGAACTGTGATATGGTATTTGCTTCAAAATTATTCATTGAGAAGGGGCGTGGTAGTGAGTGAGTATAAATGAAACAATACTGGTTATAATTATTGAAGCTAGGTGGTAGATTCTTATGCTATTTTCTTTATTTTTGATATGTTTAAAATTTTCTATAAAATGCATATAGAAACCTCAATATACAAAATACAATCCCTCAGTAAGTAATAATAATTCTTGCTTTTAAAAATGTATTTACCTTTCAGTGAATAATATTAAAATTCATTCTACTACAAAAAACATGTATATATATTCCTGGTTGTGAAGAAATTAGAAAACCTTCTTAAGACTATGCACTGCCTTATGAGGCAGATTTGGAACTTAATGGTGCCAGAGGTGTGATGATAAATGTTCAACAATCAGCTCTCCAAAATGGGGGGTGGGGGGAGTAGTGATATGTGATTTGTAGCATTTGCCATTTTCCCTGGTGTAAATATTCCCACCAAGGCAGACTTCAAGGCTACCAACTTGACATCACTGGATATGGAATTTGGAGAGATGTGCACAACTGGTTCTCAGGGCAAGCCGATATAAGTTGGCTCCAGCTTACTGTTTCATGGTCCACATTAAAAGACCTAGGAAGTCTTCAGACAGCTGTTGGAGCATTTGATGTTGCTGCCATCCCCTCCACATACACAGTTGGTCCCAGAGAGTCCTGCTCTGTTAAGCCATTGATCCAAATCTCTGGCTCCTTAAGTTGTATAGGCTAGCTGGGTGGTGACCAATTCAGTTTTTTGTACCGTGACTTTTCTTCTAGTATGCTGTGTGATCATCCATCAAATATTTACAGAATTTCTTTTTTTTAAATTGAAATATAGTTGATTTATAATATTAGTTTCAGATGTACAGCATAGTGATTCAGTATTTTTATAGATTATACTCCATTAAAAGTTATTACAGGATAATGGCTATAATTCCCTGTGCTATACAATACATCCTTGTTGCCTATCTATTTTTAAAAATATTAATTAATTAATTTCATTATTTATTTGGCTGCACTGGGTCTTAGTTGCAGGACGTGAAATCTTCGTTGCCAAGTGTGGGATCATCATTGCAGCACAGAGGATCTTTAGTTGTGGCATGCAGGAGCTTTTTCTTTAGTTGTGGCATGTGGGCTCTTTAGTCGTGCCATGTGGAATCTAGTTCCATGACCAGGGATTGAACCTGGGCCCCCTGCACTGGGAGCATGGAGTCTTAACCACTGGACCACCAGGGAAGTCCCTGCTTATCTATTTTACACATGGTAGTTTGTATTTCTTAATCCAATACTCCTAACTTGCCGCCTCTCTCCTTCCCTCTCCCCTCTGATAACCCCTAGTTTGTTTTCTGTATCTGTTTCTGTTTTGCTATATACATTCATTTGTATTATTTTTTAGATTACACATATAAGTGATATGATACAGTATTTATCTTTCTCTGTCTGACTTATTTCACTAAGCATAATATTCTCTAGGTCCATCCACATTGCTACAAATGGCAGAATTTCATTCTATTTTATGGCTGAGTAATATTCCTTTATATATATATAATATAATAGAATATATAATAATATATTCTTTTATATATATTATAAATATATATTACATCTTCTTTATCCATTTATCTGTTGATGGACACTTGGGTTGCTTCCATACCTTGGCTATTGTACTGCTGTGAACATTGGGGTGCATGTATCTTTTTGCTTTTTTGTTTTTAACATCTTTATTAGAGTATAATTGCTTTACAATGGTGTGTTAGTTTCTGCTATATAACAAAGTGAATCAGTTATACATATACATATGTCCCCATATCTCTTCCCTCTTGCATCTCCCTCCCTCCCACCCTCCTTATCCCACCCGTCTAGG
This sequence comes from Balaenoptera physalus, assembly GCF_965194825.1. NCBI lineage: Eukaryota > Metazoa > Chordata > Mammalia > Artiodactyla > Balaenopteridae > Balaenoptera > Balaenoptera physalus. The sequence goes on along the minus strand of NC_138884.1, from coordinate 118,449,527 downwards.
TGGTCACAAAGCACCGAGATGATCTCCCTGTGCTATGCGGCTGCTTTGCACTAGCTATTTTATGTTTGGTAGTGTATATATGTCCATGCCACTCTCTCACTTTGTCCCAGCTTACCCTTCCCCCTCCCCGTATCCTCAAGTCCATTCTCTACTAGGTCTGTGTCTTTATTTCCGTCTTGCCCTTAGGTTCTTCATGACCTTTTTTTCTTTAGATTCCATATATATGTGTTAGCGTACAGTATTTGTTTTTCTCTTTCTGACTTACTTCACTCTGTATGACAGACTCTAGGTCCATCCACCTCACTACAAATAACTCAATTTCGTTTCTTTTTATGGCTGAGTAATATTCCATTGTATATATGTGCCACATCTTCTTTATCCATTCATCGTTGATGGACACTTAGGTTGCTTCCATGTACTGGCTATTGTAAATACAGCTGCAGTGAACATTTTGGTACATGACTCTTTTTAAATTATGGTTTTCTCAGAGTATATGCCCAGTAGTGGGATTGCTGGGTCATATGGTAGTTCTGTTTTTAGCTTTTTAAGGAACCTCCATATTGTCCTCCATAGTGCCTGTATCAACTTTCATTCCCACCAACAGTGCAAGAGGGATCCCTTTCATCACACCTTCTCCTGCATTTATTGTTTGTAGATTTTTGGATGATGGCCATTCTGACCGGTGTGAGATGATATCTCATTGTAGTTTTGATTTGCATTTCTGTAATGATTAATGATGTTGAGCATACTTTCATGTGTTTGTTGGCAATCTGTATATCTTCTTTGGGGAAATGTCTAATTAGGTCTTCTGCCCATTTTTCGATTGGGTTGTTTGTTTTTTTGTTATTGAGCTGCATGAGCTGCTTGTAAATTTTGGAGATTAATCCTTTGTCAGTTGCTTCATTTGCAAATATTTTCTCCCATTCTGAGGGTTGTCTTGTCATCTTGTTTATGGTTTCCTTTGCTGTGCAAAAGCTTTTACGTTTCATTAGGTCCCATTTGTTTATTTTTGTTTTTATTTCCATTTCTCTAGGAGGTGGGTCAAAAAGGATCTTGCTGTGATTTATGTCATAGTGTTCTGCCTATGTTTTCCTCTAAGAGTTTGATAGTGTCTGCCCTTACATTTAGGTCTTTAATCCATTTTGAGTTTCTTTTTGTGTGTGGTGTTAGGAAGTGTTCTAATTTCATTCTTTTACATGTAGCTGTCCAGTTTTCCCAGCACCACTTATTGAAGAGGCTGTCTTTTCTCCACTGTATATTCTTGCCTCCTTTATCAAAGATAAGGTGACCATATGTGCGTGGGTTTATCTCTGGGCTTTCTATCCTGTTCCATTGATCTATATTTCAGTTTTTGTGCCAGTACCATACTGTCTTGATTACTGTAGCTTTGTAGTATAGTCTGAAGTAAGGGAGTCTGATTCCTCCAGCTCCTTTTTTCTTTCTCAAGATTGCTTTGGCTATTCAGGGTCTTTTGTGTTTCCATACAAATTGTGAAATTTTTTCTTCTAGTACTGTGAAAAATGCCAGTGGTAGTTTGATAGGGATTGCATTGAATCTGTAGATTGCTTTGGGTAGTATAGTCATTTTCACAATGTGATTCTTCCAATCCAAGAACATGGTATATCTCTCCATCTGTTTGTATCATCTTTAATTTCTTTCATCAGTGTCTTATAATTTTCTGCATACAGGTCTTTTGTCTCCTTAGGTAGGTTTATTCCTAGATATTTTATTCTTTTTGTTGCAATGGTAAATGGGAGTGTTTTCTTAATTTCACTTTCAGATTTTTCATCATTAGTGTATAGGAATGCAAGAGATTTCTGTGCATTAATTTTGTATCCTGCTACTTTACCAGATTCATTGATTAGCTCTAGTAGTTTTCTGGTAGCATCTTTAGGATTCTCTATGTATACTATCGTGTCATCTGTAAACAGTGACAGCTTTACTTCTTTTTTTCCGATTTGGATTCCTTTTATTTATTTTTCTTCTCTGATTGCTGTGGCTAAAACTTCCAAAACTATGTTGAATAATAGTGATGAGAGTGGGCAACCTTGTCTTGTTCCTGATCTTAGTGGAAATGGTTTCAGTTTTTCACCATTGAGGACGATGTTGGCTGTGGGGTTGTCATATATGACCTTTATTATGTTGAGGAAAGTTCCCTCTATGCCTACTTTCTGAAGGGTTTTTATCATAAATCAGTGTTGAATTTTGTCAAAAGCTTTCTCTGCATCTATTGAGATGATAATATGGTTTTTCTCCTTCAATTTGTCAATATGGTGTATCACGTTTATTGATTTGCGTGTATTCAATAATCCTTGCATTCCTGGGTTAAACCCCACTTGATCATGGTGTATGATCCTTTTAATGTGCTGTTGGATTCTGTTTGCTAGTATTTTGTTGAGGATTTTTGTGTCTGTGTTCATCAGTGATATTGGCCTGTAGTTTTCTTTCTTTGTGACATCTTTGTCTGGTTTTGGTATCAGGGTGATGGTGGCCTTGTAGAATGAGTTTGGGAGTGTTCCTCCCTCTGCTATTTTGGAAGAGTTTGAGAAGGATAGGTGTTAGCTCTTCTCTAAATGTTTGATAGAATTTGGCTGTGAAGCCACCTGGTCCTGGGCTTTTGTGTGTTGGAAGAGTTTTAATCACAGTTTCAATTTCAGTGCTTGTGATTGGTCTGTTCATATTTTCTGTTTCTTCCTGGTTCAGTCTTGGAAGGTTATACCTTTCTAAGAATTTGTTCATTTCTTCCAGGTTGTCCATTTTATTGGCATATATTGCTTGTAGTGATCTCTCATGATCCTTTGTATTTCTGCAGTGTCAGTTGTTACTTATCCTTTTTCATTTCTAATTCTATTGATTTGAGTCTTCTCCCTTTTTTTCTTGACAAGTTTGGCTAACGGTTTATCAGTTTTGTTTATCTTCTCAAAGAAACAGCTTTTAGTTTTATTGATCTTTGCTATTGTTTCCTTCATTTCTTTTTCATTTATTTCTGATCTGATTGTCATGATTTCTTTCCTTCTGCTAACTTTGGGGTTTTTTTGTTCTTGTTTCTCTAATTGCTTTAGATGTAAGGTTAGGTTGTTTATTTGAGATGTTTCTTGTTTCTTAAGGTAGGATTGTATTGCTATAAACTTCCCTCTTAGAACTGCTTTTGCTGCATCCCATAGGTTTTGGGTCGTCGTGTTTTCATTGTCATTTGTTTCTAGGTATTTTTGGATTTCCTCTTTGATTTCTTCAGTGATCTCTTGGTTATTAAGTAGTGCATTGTTTAGCCTCCATGTGTTTGTATTTTTACAGATTTTTTCCTGTAATTGATATCTAGTCTCATAGTGTTGTGGTGGGAAAAGATACTTGATATGATTTCAGATTTCTTAAATTTACCAAGGCTTGATTTGTCACCCAGGATATGATCTATCCTGGAGAATGTTCCATGAGCAGTTGAGAAGAATGTGTATTCTGTTGTTTTTGGATGGAATGTCCTATAAAGATTAATTAAGTCTGTCTTGTTTAATGTGTCATTTAAAGTGTGTGTTTCCTTATTTATTTTCATTTTGGATGATCTGTCCATTGGTGAAAGTGGGGTGTTAAAGTCCCCTACTATGATTGTGTTACTGTCGATTTCCCCTTTTACGGCTGTTAGTATTTGCCTTATGTATTGAGGTGCTCCTATGTTGGGTGCATAAATATTTACAATTGTTATATCTTCTTCTTGGATTGATCCCTTGGTCATTATGTAGTGTCCTTCTTTGTCTCTTGTAATAGTCTTTGTTTTAAAGTCTATTTTGTCTGATATGAGAATTGCTACTCCAGCTTTCCTTTGATTTCCATTTGCATGGAATATCTTTTACCATCCCCTCACTTTCAGTCTGTATGTGTTCCTAGATCTGAAGTGGGTCTCTTGTAGACATAATATATATGGGTCTGTTTCTGTATCCATTCAGCCAGTCTATGTCTTTTGTTTGGAGCATTTAATCCATTTACATTTAAGGTAATTATTGATATGTATGTTCCTATTACCATTTTCTTATTTGTTTTGAGTTTGTTATTGTAGCTCTTTTCCTTCTCTTGTGTTTCCTGCCCAGAGAAGTTCCTTTAGCATTTGTTGTAAAGCTGGTTTGCTGGTGCTGAATTCTCTTAGCTTTTGCTTGTCTGTAAAGGTTTTAATTTCTCCGTCAAATCTGAATGAGGTCCTTGCTGGGTAGAGTAATCTTGGTTGTAGGTTTTTCTCCTTCGTCACTTTAAATATGTCCTGCCACTCCCTTCTGGCTTACAGAGTTTCTGCTGAAATATCAGCTCTTAACCTTATGGGGATTCCCTTGTGTGTTATTTGTTGTTTTTCCCTTGGTACTTTTAATATTTTTTCTTTGTATTTAATTTTTGATTTTGATTTTTTTTTTGATTAATATGTGTCTTGGCGTGTTTCTCCTTGAATTTATCCTGTATGGGACTCTCTGTGCTTCCTGGACTTGATTAACTATTTCCTTTCCCATGTTAGGGAGGTTTTCAACTATAATCTCTTCAAGTATTTATTCAGTCCCTTTCTTTTTCTCTTCTTCTGGGACCCCTACAATTTGAATGGTGGTGCGTTTAATGTTGTCCCAGAGGCCTCTGAGACTGTCCTCAATTCTCTTCATTGTTTTTCCTTTATTCTGCTCTGCAGTAGTTATTTCCACTATTTTATCTTCCAGGTCACTTATCCTTTCTTCTGCCTCAGTTATTCTGCTATTGATTCCTTCTAAAGAATTCTTAATTTCATTTATTGTGTTGTTCATCGTTGTTTGTTTGCTCTTTAGTTCTTCTAGGTCCTTGTTAAACATTTCTTGTATTTTCTCCATTCTATTTCCAAGATTTTGGGTCTTCTTTACTATCATTATTCTGAATTCTTTTTCAGGTAGCCTGCCTATTTCCTCTTCATTTATTAGCTCTGGTGAGTTTTTGCCTTGCTCCTTCATCTGCTGTGTGTTTCTCTGTCTTCTCATTTTGCTTAACTTACTGTGTTTGGGGTCTCCTTTTCACAGGCTGCAGGTTTGTAGTTCCCGTTGTTTTTGGTGTCTGTCCCCAGTGGCTAAGGTTGGTTCAGTGGGTTGTGTAGGCTTCCTGGTGGAGGGGAACAGTGCCTGTGTTCTGGTGGATGAGGCTGGATCTTGTCTTTCTGGTGGGCAGGTCCACGTGTGGTTGTGTGTTTTGGGCTGTCTGTGACCTTATTATGATTTTAGACAGCCTCTCTGCTAATAGATGGGGTTGCGTTCCTGTCTGGCTAGTTGTTTGGCATAGGGCGTCCAGCACTGTAACTTGCTGGTCGTTGAGTGAAGTTGGGTCTTGGTGTTGAGATGGAGATGTCTGGGAGATTTTCACCATTGGATATTTCATGGAGCTGGGAGGTCTTTTGTGGACCAGTGTCCTGAACCTGGCTCTCCCACCTCAGAGGCACAGCCCTGATGCCTGGCTGGAGCATCAAGAGCCTGTCATCCACATAGCTCAGAATAAAAGGGAGAAAAATAAAGAAAGAAGGAAAGAAGAAGATAAAATAAAATAAAGTAAAATAAAATAAAATAGTTATTAAAATAAAAAATAATTATTAAAAAAATTTAAGAGAGTAATAAAAAAAAAAATGAAAGAAGCGGGCAACCAAACCAAAAAACAAATCTGCCAATGATAACAAGTGCTAAAAACTATACTAAAACAACAACAACAACAAAAACAAAAACAAAAAACGGACAGACAGAACCCTAGGACAAATGGTAAAAGCAAAGCTATACAGACAAAATCACACACGGATGCATACACATACACACTCACAAAAAGAGAAAAAGGGAAAAATGTATATATATCGTTGCTCCCAAAATCCACCTCCTCAATTTGGGATGATTTGTTGTCTATTCAGGTATTCCACAGATGCAGGGTACATCAAGTTGATTGTGGAGATTTAATCCACTGCTCCTGAGGCTGCTGGGAGAGATTTCCCTTTCTCTTCTTTGTTCTCACAGCTCCTGGGGTTCAGCTTTGGATTTGGTCCCGCCTCTGTGTGTAGGTCGCCTGAGGGCATCTGTTCTTCTCTCAGACAGGATGGGGTTAAAGGAGCAGTTGTTTCAGTGGCTCTGGCTCACTCAGGCCGCGGGTAGGGAGGGGTATGGATGCGGGGCGAGCCTGCGGCGGCAGAGGCCAGCATGACGTTGCAACAGCCTCAGGCACGCCGTGCGTTTTCCCGGGGAAGTTGTCCCTGGATCATGGGACCCTGGCAGTGGTGGGCTGCATAGGCTCCTGGGAGGGGCGGTGTGGATAGTGACCTGTGCTTGCACACAGGCTTCTTTGTGGCGGCACCAGCGGCCTTAGCATCTCATGCCCGTCTCTGGGGTCCGCACTGATAGCTGCGACTCACACCCGTCTCTGGAGCTCCTTTAAGCGGAGCTCTGAACCCCCTCTCCTCGCGCACCCCGAAACAATGGTCTCTTGCCTCTCTGGCAGGTCCAGACTTTTTCCCGGACTCCCTCCCACCTAGCTGTGGCGCACTAGCCCCTCAGGCTGTGTTCTTGCAGCCAACCCCAGTCCTCTTCCTGGGATCCAACCGAAGCCCGAGCCTCAGCTCCCAGCCCCCGCCCGCCCCGGCGGGTGAGCAGACAAGCCTCTCGGGCTGGTGAGTGCTGGTTGGCACCGATCCTCTGTGCGGGAGTCTCTCCGCTTTGCCCTCCGCACCCCTGTAGCTGTGCTCTCCTTCGTGGCTCCGAAGCTCCCCGCCTCCGCCACCCGCAGTCTCCGCCCGTGAAGGGGCTTCCTAGTGTGTGGAAACCTTTCCTTCTTCACTGCTCCCTCCCACTGGTGCAGGTCCCATCCCTATTCTTTTGTCTCTGTTTTTTCTTTTTTCTTTTGCCCTACCCAGGTATGTGGGGAGTTTCTTGCCTTTTGGGAGGTCTGAGGTCTTCTGCCAGCGTTCAGTAGGTGTTCTGTAGGAGCTGTTCCACATGTAGATGTATTTCTGCTGTATTTGTGGGGAGGAAGGTGATCTCCATGTCTTACTCTTCTGCCATCTTGAAGCTCCTCACATGTATCTTTTGAATTAGTGTTTTTTACCATATGCCAGTACTGTTCAAGGTGCTGACATTTTGTGATGAGCAAAAGAGACTTTATTTTTTTACCTACATTGAGTTTGTAGTGTCATTGATGTGGAGACCCATTCATTAAATCCCCCATGAATATATAATTACCAATCAGCGCTAAATGGGTAAGGACCAAGATTCCATGTCATTGTGTAACTAAGCAGACCTAACCTATCCACTCTGGAGGCTCAGGAATGGCTTCTCTATGGAAGTGCTCTCTGAAGGGAGATTAGAAAGTTTCAGAGGAATTAATGGGAATTTGTGAGAGTGGACATTCCAGGTGGAGGACAGAGTCTGTGTGAAGGTCCTGAGGTAGGAGGAGTGATCAACGGAAAAAAAAAGAGACCAGAGAGGTTGAGAAATAACCAGCCACAGGCAGAGTCATCGGAGATGGGGGAAAAGAGAGCAGAGATCAGATCCTTCATAGGTCTTTTTTTCTTGTGCTTCTGAGACTGTGTAATGTGGCAACTTGGATGCAACCAAATGCAATCTCCAGCAGCATGTTTTATTTATAAAATATTCTACCAAAACATCTGCTTTGAACTCCTCAAATATTCACATTCATGTTGTTGATATTTGGAGCTCCTCCATTTTCTTGTGCATTTCCCACAATTTAAACTCATGAGATAAATAAATGTCTAGTAAATGTGTTATTATTTACAGGCAGTAATGTTCTAATGTCCAGGCAAGGAAGGCTCTGCCCTGGTCTTCTGCTCTGGCCTTCTTCCAGCCATTCCTCCCCTAAGGGGAAAAAGACTGTGAGGCCAGGAGTTGGTGCCAACTCAGAGCCTCACCTCTACTCCCTTCTGGATTATTCTTTGTGTACATGTGAGCCTGAATTCCCTGCCGAAACAACACCAGTTAACTTTGGGTTAAGTTTTATTCCAAAATAATACATGCTTATTGAAAATATAAAACATTTTTAAAAGTAAACATAAAATATCTTTATAGTCCCACCAACCAAAGACAGACACTGTCAACATTTTAGGATAGTTTTACCTAGGATTACCTTATGCTTTATAAGACAATACTGTATAGTTGAGTTTATATCCTGTACAATCCCTATTTTAGTTTCCAGTTAATATTATAACATGAAGTTTTCCTAAACTATTCAAAACAATGATCACAAAGTAAACCATAATTTATTTAATCATTTATTATTTGGTTTTCAAGGTGTTTCCTTGCTTAACTTATTAATTATTTGCCATTATAATTGTCACAACATTAAGCATCTATCTGTGTGCTTAAACGTTGTACACATGTCAGTTTGTTTCCTTAGGCTAAATTTCTGGAAGTCAAATTGTATGAGCCTTTTTAAGGCCTTGGGAATATATTGCCTACTTACTTTTAGAAATTTTATGTTCTAAACAACAGATTATGAGTATGCTGTGTGCTGATTTCCTCACATTTTCCCTAAAGTTGAGTGGTATCACTGGAAAGAATTCTGCTAATCTGACAGTTATAGAGGTATTGTTTGTGTGTGTGTGTGTGTGCATTATCAGTTCATAGTTCTTTCTCTATTTATGGAGATGTTGCTGTTTGTTGTGACAATATCTGTGGGCACTTTATATGGGAATGATATTTTAACTCTGATATTTTCTGTGACTATTATCTCCTAGTTTGTTTTTTGCTTTCTTATTTTGGTCAGTTTAATTGACACACAAAATTTAAAATGTTTATGGAATTAAATATATTTATCTTTTATACTGTAATTTTCCCATTGCTTTTAAGCTTAATGATCCTTCCCTGTGCAGAAATCAAATTACATTCAGCAATACTTATTTTTGTTGCATACAACTTTTGCAGTTAAATGTTTAGTCCACATGGGGTGTACTATGTGTACATACTCTGTGTATACACATAGAGTGTGTACATAGAGTGTACACACTGTGTACATTTCAGTGTATGATAAAAACCTAAATTGATCACACATTGATTTCCTCCCAGTAGCTCTCCAGTTGTCTATTGTTCAAGCAAGTTATCTTTGCCCCCTTGGTTTGTGATGTCTCTCTTTTATCAGTTATAAAACACTGAATCAGGCTATCTATTTTGTTTCATTAACCTATCTATTTTTGGACCAGTGTAAGAGTTTAAATTGTAGTAGTGTAAAAATATGTCTATATTGCCCAATTACACTATTAGTTGGCAGAACTATGTGAATGGTTGTGTATCTGAGAGAGCACTAGGAATGGAAAAAAAGCTACTCCTCACGTCCCAGTTGCTCTAAATGCACAATAAGCTCCTTGAAGGAAGCCACTAGATTTTATATGTGTTTGGACACTGTCCGTAGGGTCAAGCAAAATGCTGTCTATACTGTGCAAGCTCAGATGATATTGTCTATTGTCTGCCTGGTCATAGACCAGCAGGAGAATTGATTTCAGCAGCCATTTCCAGACAGTGTATCAAAGTTCTGCTTTCAAAGCTTGTGAAGGCAATGAAGAGTGGACACATGGAACCAAAGTCTTCTGGCTTTTTGTCTGTCTAGTCATACTTTCTTCTCTGGGAGAGGCACCTACTGTTCTTCTCTGCTAAGCTATTAAGTAAAGAAACATGAGATTTTCCTTTTACTTTGTTTGAATGTAGGATGGGTTATAAATATGTCCGCATGAGCTATGGATAAAGTATGGCAGGAGACGTTAGAATGAAGCATAATTGGATTGATGGGAGCTTTGTGATGCATTTTAAAGGTTTACCTGTGAAATCACAAGTAGAGCCCTCTTTAAACTTCTCGTACATTAGAAACAGTGATAACTATCAAACAAGTATTAATTAGAAAAGATCCTGAGAAATCATCTAGTTCAACTCCTTTACTTTATAGAGTAAGGAGAAAGAGAGAAATCCAAAGAAGCTAAGATCTGTTTTCATGGTCACACAGTTAATTAATTAGTACAGATATCTTGTAACTCCTCTTTCAGTCCTCTTCTTATAGTACCCTGACTTCATTAGTTAAAATGACAGTGACAATTTGAGCAATCCCAGAACCTCTAAAACTTATCTTTCTATATAACACATAGGTGGAGAACTTGTGTTTGGAAAATTCCTGGTGAATTGCAATGGGCCTCTTAAGAATTTTCCCATTTTTAATCTCTCGCCCCAATCCCAAGAAACTAGGCCATAGAAACATCAATTCACTGGAATTTAATAGTTTTTCTTTTTTCTTGTGCTTTGAGAGCAGAATCTCTTAAAATCCAACTCTAAACTCAGGCATGTGATGTGCTTTCTGATGTCACTTTTAACACAAAAGCCAAAAGTTACCAAACCATCTCAGAATTACTGCCTTTGATACAGTGTTATAATACAGTGTTTTCACTCCCAACACTGTGAATCATATGTGCTTTCATCCATTACCTGAAACTTTATTAATTTTTAACATTTCCATCCTTCATGATAAGAAGAAACAGTTGTTTAAGTTGAAAAGTAAAATGCAAATATGAGTCAAGAAAAATCTATGTGATTTTGAAGTGGGGAGGGGAGTATTGGAATCCATTTTTTTTCTTGTTTATTCTCAAGAGTGATCACTTTTTCAGGATACTGAAAAACCCCCTCAGAAAGCAAATAGCAAAAGCATGTCTAATTCATGGACCATAACCATCATATCATTTAAATTAACAGCACCATTACTGAGTAAAGAAACAGGCTCTGCGTTATCTAGCTGTGTATGTCCAACCTTCTGTTATCACAAAATCAGATATTAGATTTTCTTTTTGAGAAGATTTTTTGTGCTAAATTGCTTGGTAAAGATTTATTTTTGTGTTTCTCATAAAGAAATTCAGCGAGTTAGAATGTTCCATGGATAAATGGGGAGCTTAGGTCTCCAAAGGTCTCTTCTTTATTTCTTTAGTATTAATGAAAGAAATCAAAGGAGGTCATAAAGACAACTCTTATTATCAGAATGTTCTTCATGATTTTGAACATACTAGAGAAAGAATTCTTGATGTGGCAACATCAAAGCTTAAACTAGTAGGACTTATTGTATTGGCTAGAAGATGATACAATTCCTTTTTCTCTTTGCAAAAGGAAAGCTTTGACTATTGCCTAATGGGTTGTATAAATACTGTCTTTTGTGCTTTGAGTCTGTTATTGCATCTGCATTTTATGAAAAACTCATATTTTGGGTTTCACAGATGGACTCATTTGAACTAGGTATGCTGAAAAGAGTTTTTCCAAATTGTATTATGTAAAAGGCTAATACAACAGACTTGACTCAAAATTTTCTAGAACAATGATTAGGCCCAAAGACTCTTAGGATGAAGAAATAGTTGTGGTGAAGAACACCCAGAGCTCCCTCAGGTGGGAGGGGCAGAGTCCTTCTAGGAAAGGCATGGTTCTTACCTCAAAACAGGTCCATGAAAAAAGCCCATTGTCTTTCTCACTGACTGACCCAAATTTCTCCGTGCAAAGCAAATAGCTTATGAAATTTGCTTTTAATTTTCAAATGAAATGCATTTGAGTCAGCATCCCAACATACCGAAAAATAGAAAGGAGTTTCATGACACTGAGTACACTTAGTGCACATTTGCTGCAAAAATTTCATGGAATGGTGTCAATTGCTTCAGAAGAGAAACAGTTTTAAAGAAGAAAAAAGACCCTCAAATATTTTTAGGCCTTTAAAAAGTATGTGGAAAAGTGGACAAAGTGACCCTAGGATCCTGGTGAAAATTTGTCTTTAAAAGTAGGTGTCAAAACTTCTTAGCTTCCTTCTGTTTTTTACTTGGAAGAATATAATTCTTGTTGTAGTACACAATTCCTGTGAACATATATTTGAAAGAAACATAAAATCTTTGAGGGAGCAATGTACTCAGAAAGGAAAAAGTATGGGGGGGTATTGGGTGGATGGGATGAGGGAGGAAAGAAAAGCTGAATGGGGTAAAAAGAATAGTTTCTAATACACCTCAAGATCCAACTTAAAAAGCAGTTTAGGAAAAAAATAATTAAGAAGAATTGGTCATTGTTTTAGACTATTTTTTTCTATTCTGGGCAAGAGAAGTAATGGGAACATGGGATATTATGATTATTTCTTTCTACCTCTCTCTTCCTCTCTCCAACCTGGCCCCCATCTGCCCTTCCTTCCTTCCTTCCTTCCTTCCTTTCTTCCCTACTTCCCTCCTTTCCTCCTTCCCTCTTTTCCCTTTTTCTACCATAACAAACTGAGGAAAGGACATCATCAAGGAAGGGCATATAAGTGGACTTATGAAAAGCAAATTGAGTTACAGTTGCTCTTTGGTATTAAGAAAGAGGTGCTTAGCCTGAAGACCCCTCAGCAATCTAAGGATGAAGTTTGGTGGTTTATGAATTCCCAAAATTGTCAACATGTGCCTATTTTCAATTTTTAAGGGATAGAGTGAGCTCTCATCTTTCATCAGATTCTCCAGAGGTTCCGTGGCCTAGAAAAGTGTAAGAACCACTGATATACAGCATTTGAAGCAAAAGCAATAGTTAGACACTATTATAATTTTTAAATGTTATTTTGGTATACTATGGTTTTCTTTCTTTTTTTTTTTTTTTCTTTTTACAAGTGGATCAGAGTTTATTAAGTAGGGAGTGGAGAAGGTGCAGCACAACTAGAAGTATACAACACTCAAACTGAACCGGACCTGAGATTCCTGAAAAAAATCTGTCGGTTACACAATTGGCTACTTCTGACACCACTGATACAGGGGCTTGTCAGGGGAGATGAGGGAATAATGCCAGTGGCAGGACCGGTGGTTGCTCCTGGAGCTGGGAACGATCTCCGCGGAGCTTTCAAGGCCAGGCCACCGACTCAGGGTCGAGATTTCAGAGTGGATGCAGCCAGACCCGCCAAGATGGCTATGACCATGAAGCCCTGGGGGCAGTTCGGGTGGGCATCATGAGCTGGGAGCGCTGGCTCTGACCCTGGTGGAAGCAGTAGAGGCCGTAGGTAAGGGCGGCCACTGTGCCCAGGCAGCCTATGGGTACCATTGGGTTCTCGCGGGTCTTGTGAAGAAACTTTTCCTTGAAGCTTTCCGAAGTGCTGTGTACACTGGGGCTAAAGCCCTCAATGACTGGGGGCTGCGATGGTTCAAAGGGTGCCTCCGGAGTGACAGGGCCAGGAGTCGCCATGTTTCAGGCTACAGCTGTAGGAGAAAATCAGGACGCTAATATGGTTTTCTTAATACACATTTTTTTCAGTAAATTTTAGATTGTGATTTTTTTTCCAGTTTGTTGTTTGTCCTTTATTTTTAGTTGTGATTTTTTCATGTATACTAGTAAAAGAGGATTTGTTTTCTACTTGAAATTTTGCATCTCAATAAAATTAATGCACAAAATTTGTGGGAGACACAGAACTTGCATAGACTAAATGATGTCCTCCAAAGTATTTTTTACCTCCAAAGGGAAAGATAGTAACTTCAAGGTGGAGAAACCCAGCAGACACCACTTACCCAGTTGATCAAGATTAACATCACCAGTAATGAAACATTATTACACTGTTAATCCTTTGATAAGATTCCTTGAGAAGGCAATAACATAGTTTCTGTGATATTCTTGCCAAAAATACAGAACCTTATTCCAATCAAGAGAAAAAAATCAGAGGAACCCAAACTGAGAGACATTCTACCAAATAACTGGCCAATAATCTTCAAAAATGTCAACATCATGAGAGACATGGAAAACTGAGGAGCTATTATGCATCAGAGGAGACTGGGGAGGTATAACAACTAAATGCAAGGTGGAATCCTGGTAGGATACTGGAACAGGAAAAAATGTTAGTGAAAAAAACTGGTGAAATTTTAATAAGGTCTATAATTTAGTCAACAAACCTGTACCAAGGTTGATTTATTAGCTTTGGTAATTGTACTATGGTTATATAAGATGTTAACAAAAGGGCAACTGAGTAAGGAAAGGGTATACAGGAACTCTCTGTAAGCCTGAATTACTAAGTCTTCTATAAGTCTAAATTGAGTTCAAAAGTAAAAAGAAAAAGAGAGAGAGAGAGACAATGGATCCTCAATGACATCCTCTTAACATTTGGGTCCAGCTCTGCCCGAAGTCTGAGAATTTTCTCCTAACATTGTAGTTAGGTGGGATAATACACGCCCCTTTATCTTAAAAAGATTTAAGCAAAATAAAATTCTCTATCTTAACTTTGTTACTCTGGACAACTTGAGCCCAAGAATATATAATGTCCTGAAAAAATGTTGTTGCTTTAATCTTTCCTCGTTTTTTGATTTTGTTGGGTTTTGATACCGGCTTCCTGACTCTAGAGTGCTTTATTCTTGACCTTGAGCACAGATCATATCTTTGTGTGACTTCTAGACGTGGGTCACTGACATAAAGTGCCTGGCTCTTTCTTTTCATAACTTCCATAATTATTAGAATATCAATTATGACTCTTTGGCATTAAATATGAATACATTGCCTTTTTTCTTTCTCATAAGTTTTGTAGACCTCTTCTTAGTGGTAATACTATATTATTTACTACCAGATATCTAATAACTATCTGTGCAGGAGAATGTATAGCTATCTTACACTGTGTTCCTCTATCTTTCATTGATTTAAATACTTGAGTGACTACTACGTGTCATAAATTATTTTTCAGCAGAGAATAATACAGGTAGATTCTCACCATCCTATCTGTATTCCTGCCCACAGGAAGGAGGAAAGAGGGAATGCAGGATAAGTGGCTTTTAGGAATCACTTGGAGGTTGCATCCACATCAGTTCTGTTGACTTCTGTTAGCCCAGACATCATCACACGGACTCACCTCCTTTGTGCCAAAAGGAAGCAGAGAGATCAATTCTCCTGCTGAGCAACCTTGTACTCCCTAAAACTTGTGATGGTGGGGACTGTTATTTTAAAGAAGATGGAGAGAATGGGAAGATCTCTGCCATAGTGGATTTTAAATGCAGGAGTCATATATTCAGATCTATGTCTTTAAAAGTTCACTTTAATAGCTTTGTGAACAACAGAGCTTAGTGGAGGCAAAAGTGGAATTGAGGAGACCAGTTAGGAGGCTACTTGCAGTTCAGATGGCAGGTGACGGTGGCTACTCGATGTTGGCAGGGTAAGTGTTCAGTTTTTAACCACTAACTCTGTGAATTTTCTCTTGGATAATGAAATCATTGTAAAACTTAGAGCATTTATTATAATTATGATCATCTTCACATAATTATTGTTTTCTCCACCTGGAGGTTGATCACATTATTATTATATACAATGATTTTACAAGTAAATGTAATAACTTTTACTTTGGCTTTATTTTGGCCACCAAGCTAATGGTTCTTATTTACTCTACAACATGACATTAACTGGGAGATGAGTTAGGAATTTTTTGTGGTAGTGCAAGTCAGAGATAATAGTGGCTTAGACTAGGGTTGAAGCCAGGCAGATGGAGAAAAGAGGAAAATTTCAACAGAACTGGCAAGTAGAATGTGAGAGAAGGGAGAGAAAGAGAAATTAAGAACAGCTCATAGGTGTTCTGCCTTGATCGAATTGATGAACATTGCTGCCATTTACTGAGCTGGAGAAGTTTGTAAAGAAATGAGTTGCCAGGGGCCAATGAGAGTCAAGATTTCTTTTTCATTTATGTTAGGTTTGAGATACAAATGGAAAACAAAATGGATGTCTAATAGGTGATTAAGTATAGATGCCTGGGGCTTAGGTGTCAGGTCAAGGGAAAGATAATCTATAAACTGACTGGGAGTTTCTGCTACAAAGATGCTCCTGGGAGGTTCGAAGGATGAGATGAGGCAGATAAACCTAGGAGAAAAGTGGGAAGTTGCAGGGGGTCTGTTCTGCATAGATAAGAATGATGAAGAGTCTGAGAATGAGTGGGCTTAGTTGTCTGCTTAACTAAAGACCCTAGTCTTAGTAGCATTCACAGTGGAGAGGTGTTTATTCTCCACAAAATACTTAGGTTTTTATCGCGACTTTACATAGTTGTGTGGATATTGGTAAGAGTAGATAGGGATGCACTTGACTTCCTTCTTTTCAGAAAGGGCTTCAAAGAATGCACAGTTCAGAAGCCTCCAATTTCTGCCTTTTGTGTAGTTTCTTTTGGCCAATGGTGTCTTTCTTCTGAATTTCCCAGACATGCTTACTGAGACCTAGTATACATGCAAAGTCAGCTGATATTTACATCAGGATAGCTTTAGTAGAACCTGGTAAACATAATATCATAATGGTTGGAGGCTTCACTTGTGCATCCTTGAACTTGAGACTAAGTCCAAAGACTTTAAAGGAATAGTCTGAGCTCTTCAAAGCTGACCTCTCAGGTAATGACGACACTCCAGTTAGTCAGTGCCCAGGAGGAATTTGGGAATGATGAAGTGTTACTTTGCAATGCTTTCCACTTGGAACGTTTTATTTGGTGTCCTGTAGTCTATTCTTCTGTCTCTTTCCCTTCTCACCTCCTTTTCTATCCACTTGTATCACGTTTTAACAGTTCATCACAAAGGGAAAGTAAGAATTGGATGGTCTCCCTCTCGTTTTTTAACACCTTTGACTAAAAGTAGATTTGTGACTGTAATCACTTCCAGAAAGGACTTGCATTGGGTGCCAGTAAATTGACTCTTGCTTCCAAGTATGCAAGTGTGTAAGGGCATGGGGGTGGGAGAATGAAGTGGGGTTTTGTTTTGTTTTGTTTTTTCCTGCTGCCAAGACTGTGCTAATTGCCTGTGCTCCTGGTCTTTATTTGGGGGCACCAAATCTATCTGATTAAACATTTTAATAATGCCCAAAGCTTTTTATCACAGGCTCTCTCTCTCACTTGCTTCTAAAGTTCCATGTCATTTACTTAGAAATCCATCATCCATCTATTCATTTTTTGTTCAGTCATTCATCATTTAGTCATTGGGTACATATGTCTGCTCTGTACTGTACTGAGAATTGTAAGAACTTTAAAAGATGGTTTTATAGTCATTGCTTCTGTAATGTTTATGGTTTTTAGGGTGATATAACTTCCATGTATTAACCATCTAAAATATAATTCTAAGGCAGTATTTGATTAGGTTAGTGGTGGGCTGGGTGTCTCAAGTTATGAATTCAGAATAACGTTGTTCAAATTCAGAATAATGGAAAGCCTGTGGTGGGAGTGGGGTTAGTCACCAGTAGCTTTTCAGAAGAGAAAGTCTTGTTGTGGCCTTGAAGGAAGCTTAGGGTTTGGGTATGTTATTCAGTGTGTATGTCACAAACCTTCACCAAACTCCAGTTCCTATTTACCGTGAGAGTGAGAAAAGTTCTGCAAGAGTTATAGGTGATAGCCTTTGTTCTGATCCTTATTATTATGTTAAAAGTTATTCATGAATTTCTGCAGTGTGTTTTGCTTATTATATTCAAGTCTTTTCTCCCCATACTAAACATCTTAATGGCAAGGTCTATTTCTATCTGATCTTAGTATCCCCTTGTCTAGCGGCACAATACTGTGCAGGTAGTAGACACTCATTAAGGTGTCTAGGAGGGAAATAGACCATAGTGTTGAAGGGCATAAACTTTGGAGCCAGGATACTTGGGTTCAAATCCAAGTGGTGCTCACTTCTTCCTAGCAGTGCACATGGACAGATTACTTAAACCTTCTGGGTCTCAGTTTCTTCTTCTTAACCTGAGGATATAACACTACCTGCTTCATAGCATTGTTTGAAGGATTAAATAAGGTAATGTATATAAAATGCTTAGAAAATTGCCTGGATATTATTATAATCATCATTATCACCATCATCAAATGTTTATGGGAATAAAATGGAAGCAAAGGAAAGATGACATAGATGGGTAGTTTAGGTAAGGTAGGGATAACAGATGAAATATTTTAAGTGCTAGGCTGAGTAGTTTAGTAGATGAAGGAAATCAACATTCATTGGGTGAGGTGGCTTTAGCCTCAGGTCTAGAGGCCAAATCATTCAGAGTTAGAGACTCAGGGCCGCATCTTGGTCAGATGATGGTAGAGGAGGAGGCTCTAGTTAAATATGGCCAAGAGGGCAGATAGCCAGCCATGAAAAGCCTTTACATATTTGCTGTACTGAGGGCTTTTATATCAAAAGAAATGTTTATGCCCCCATGTATTCAACCAATATTAATGGAGGTATTTTGCTAAGTAGGGTTATAAAATTAAATAGCTTAGTCATTTTATTTGACCTTATGGGGTTTATGGTTTTGCGGGCGGCCAGATTTTAAACAACTTCAATGAAGTGTGATGTATGTGAGGATGGGGAAGCACAGAGGACTGTGGGAAGCATCTGCCAATCTGTTTTCTCTTCCTGCCCACTCCGTGCTGCCAACTGGTGCTCTTGGGAGCCTTCAGAATCTGGCTCACATCCTATCTTCCACCGGAAGTCATTGTTGACAGTATCATTAATTTTATTTTCTCTTGTCCTTAATTCTATCATTCTACAAAAATGCACTGACATTCTAAGTTTTCATATTCTTCTGAGTTTGTACAGCTTTCACTCAAGAAGATATAGGAACAGAGTTCTGGAATGCTGTGTTTACTTCTATTTCCCTGTGTCCTTTTCTGAAAATCCTTCTGGAATTAGGAATTGATTTCTTCAAAAACGTACTCATTTTTATCTTCTCCCAGAGATCTTTTGAAGTCTCAGGTGTCTCTCTGAGTTAGCATTCAGTCATCACTTTCCACCCCATTTTTAGTAGAGTCTTCCCTATATCCTTGCTCTTTTAATGCATTTTTTAAAACTTAAAAAAAATTTTTTTATTTATTTTATTTTTGGCTGCGTTGGGTCTTCATTGCTGCCCGCAGGCTTCCTCTAGTTGCGGCGAGCGGAGGCTGCTCTTCGTCGCGTTGCTCAGGCTTTTCATTGCAGTGGCTCCTCTTGTTGTGGAGCACGGGCTCTAGGCATGTGGGCTTCAGTAGTTGTGGCACATGGGCTCAGTAGTTGTGGTTCGCGGGCTCTAGAGTTCTGGCTCAGTAGTTGTGGTGCACGGGCTTAGTTGCTCCACGGCATGTGGGATCTTCCCAGACCAGGGCTCGAACCTGTGTCCCCTGCATTGACAGGTGGATTCTTAACCACTGCACCACCAGGGAAGCCCTCTTTTAATGCATTTTATCTTCCTTTTATCTGGGAGAGCCAAATCCATGATGAAAATTGGGAGGTCGGATATCCTGGCACTTTGAAGAAGTAACCAGTTCTGGGTCTCATTTGCAGTTCACTTTTTGGTGATGAGTGCATATCTTTTTTTCAAAGCAGGGCCAAGAAGGTAAAGATACATTTTTGCTGAACTACTGAAAGTCTCACTTATAATAGAAGCAAAAGAAATAAAAGTCCAGTTCTTACTACAAAAAGAGTGAATAATCTTAGTAAACATTGTTAATAAAATTGAAGCCTTAAACAATAGTCTCTTTATCTCCTTCAACTTGATGTGGTGTGAGATTAGAGTCATAGAGTAACATATCCAAATTAACAACTGTAAACCTTCGAGATGCATGCTCAAAGTGGTCAGCTGCAAGAGAACTGATTTTTACAACATGGTGAAACAGGCAATTATCTATTGTCTCTTATACTAAGACTAATCTTTGCACTGACTCATTTTAGACCCCCTCTCTTTCTGGAGAATATCTTCTGCACAAACTGTAAGGTCCAAGATAGTGATGATCTGCTAAACATATGCAGAACAAATGGTTGAAGAAACTCTCTGCCCATTTGATTGTTACATTACGCATTTCTGCCATTTTGCTGCCCATGCAAACACAAGGCTATATAAAGCCAGTCTGTGGGTCATTCCCTATGTTGATTCATGGAGGCCCCTTGGCATGGCTGCCTGTGGAGAAGTACGGGGACCAGCATCCTCAGACAATGTTGACTAAATCTCTGGCAGAGTGCTTTTAAGGAGTAAGAAAAAAGTACTATGATGTCATTCAGGTAATGTCCAAGTTACATTTTCAGTCTACCTAAGGTAGTTATTTGGGAGCTCTTGGGAATGAACTGCAATCAAAGTTCTAGAAGATTCAGTCTACATTCTCTGCCAGCCTAGTGTTGGAAAGTCTTGTCCTGGACAGATATCTAGGAAACAAAGAGAAGCTGAGGAGTACAAAAAGTAAATACTAGAGATGAAGGAGACCCTGTTGACCTCAAATGTTGCTCCCTCTGTCATCTCATATTGTAACCAATGACCAAAATTTGCAGTTTGAATTGTTTTAATCCCTTAGTGAGGTAAATCACAAACGTTTGCATACAGATATTTCTTAATCCATCTCTTATGCCATAGATCCAGAAAAGAAAAATAAAACAAAAACCACAATACTATAGAAATTGAGTTTTCAGTCCTTCAGTTGACTGAGTTTTGGAATAAGTCATATTCAATTAGTGCATCCTTGCATTAAGTAGTTCTAATAATATCAGGATCAAAGCCAGGAGAGTTGAAAAGGTCACACTGAGAACCTGTGGTGTCTACCACAGCATTTTCCTGTTTACATTTAGTTGAATTTTAAGTGGGTTCATAATGAATGGGTAAAACCACTATACTGTTTCTGCCACTTGGTTTTAATTAGTGACTGGGAATAAAAAGGGTCCTGGTTTAATTTAGCAATGAAAGGGTTCGTTTGAAGCTTGAGAAGAAATGAAACAATATACTGTGTAAGGTTTTATTTTATTTTGGGCTACTTTTCTTTCATTTCTTCAAATTTTTATGCAGTAGTTTTGTGCCATGGACTGTGCTGGGGACATAACATCCCTGTCCTTGTGGACCTTACATTGTATGAGATCACTTTATGGTTCAGACTTAAATAAGAAATCTTTCAGAAAAGAAAACTCTCCAGGAAAAATCTTGATACTAATAGTAAAACAAATGAGAAAGCATATTAGATTTAACATGCTCTATTCACTATATCCATTTCTACAAATGACCATTTTTCCAGCCAAAATGGTTTTCCACTCTCATTGAAAATATTGGTTACTACAAGTATTCTGGTAAGATATTATTCAGTATAAAAAATACCAAACTCTTTGGTCATTAAAACAGATAATTTTTATATAATGTGTGCAAGAAAGAGCATATAGCAAAACAATACTTGTGACTTTTTAGTTAAGTGGCAAGAAGAGCCCGAAGATAGCAAGGATTCTGAGTGAGGCTTTGCAGGGAACTCAGGTATTTAAATAAAAAGAGCCTTTAAAAATTTTGGCCAAATGGCTCTACCATCCTTGTTTCTCCCTTTCCTCCCTCACTCTTTCCTTTTATCTGGAAGATGTTAGTACAGAATAAATACATTGGTGAAATGGCTTTGCTTTTTATGGTTTCCTAAGGCTATGACTATTTTACAGAGATTCGTTCCACTGGAAGTCCCAGGTTTCCTGTTTTTATTATCCACACTTCACACGGTGGTTTAGACCAAATTGGCCATTGCAAAGTTTGGAGAGCAGTCTGCTTAACACAGTAAATTGCACTGCTACTTCCCTACCCATCTCTCACGGCCCACGCTCTGGGGCTGATCAGATACACAGTCTCCAACACGGAAGAGCCCATCAGTGCCTCACTTTCTATCTATTTTTGAAGTTAGCTCCTCCTGAAATAGTTTTACTTCAGTCATGTTCATATGGCCTAGAGAGTGGATATCAGGAAACAGGTAATTTGGAAGGAGAGATGACTATCGGAATGTAATTTCCCTTTCAGCAAGAGGCACTCCTTCACACTTTGGACTGTCCAGCCCCCGACCACAGGTGCCGAAGGCTCAGTAAGGAGTTCACATTGCCTAGTGAAACTGTGACAGGGGAAGCACACATCTCTTCATGCAACCAAATCATGATGTTAGCCAGATGAAGTCCCTGACGAGCTCTTGTAAATAGAATCTCCCTTCTAGAGTGTCAGCATACTCAGCAAATACTCTGCTCCACGTGCACGGTAATTTAGTTAGTGAACAGCAGGGGAAATGATAATACGTACACAGAGGTTCATAATAACCAGTAATGAGTTAGACACAGCAGATAACCCCAGCGCAGAATAACCAGGCAGAGGAGGAGGGAAGGTGAGAAATGAAAATCCTTACAATGAGACCATGGTGTAAGCTGGGAAGTGACTGGGGAGTGACGGTGTCCCTGTGTCCACCCTGGGCAGGGAAGCTGTGTGCTCCCTTGCCAAGGGTGCAGACTAGGTTAATTGGCCAGAGTTGCAGCTCGTGGCCACTCGTCTCTCTTCCCAGCGGACAAGAAGTGTCCTGGCCTCAAAACTCGTTGAAACGATTAATGTTGCTTTTTTTCCTTCTGTTATTGTAACTTGACAATATGTCAGTAACTTGCTTAGTCCACAGATGGTGGAGAATTTGGAAGAACAAAGCCTAAAACAGTTCAGGCACTGTCAATGCAGATCTTCCAGTCTCCAGACATTTCTGGAACTCCAAGGACAGTGTTTGCATGTTATATTGACTGCAAACTTAGACGGTCAGGTTATAATATGGGAGGCATTGTTGTCCTCATTTTATAAGCAACAGAGGAGAGATACTTCTGTAGTAGACAGGGTTCTCAAATCTAGGAGGATTTGTGTCCTAACCATGTTCCCTAGTATGATGGCTCCAAATATTTGTGATTCTACAAAGCCTTTTTACAGTTTTCGTCACCTCCTTGTTTTCCCTGTTTCTTCCCTCTGGTATTATAACTGGGTCGTGATAAGGTACCAGAGAACCACACACAGGAATGAGTAAAGAAAATCCTAATTGTTTCAGTATTTTGGAGGAGGATGTGATCTATCTGAACACATTTTGTTTGGGTTGCCTTTCCCAGTCTTCTTTGACCTGTAGCCAAAAAAAATAAGTTCAGTTGAATTTACAATTGTGCCCCTCTGCACCTAAATGGTTTTACTGGCTTGTGTGTGTGTGTGCGTGTGCGCGTGCACACACGCCTGTGAGCATGGGTGAGGGTTTTGTTCTTGTGATTCATAATGGCTCTGTAGCGTGGTCATTTTATGGAAGTTCTGTGGAAATGCTAGTGTATGCCATCAATTGTGATAAACACAGCTGTTAATCATCAATGCTGCTGTATTGCTTTAAAAAGAAAACAAACTTGAGAACTGTCACTGATTCTAATGATTTACAACACCACGATTCATAGGCGTCTGAGACGACTGTTTGCAACACATTTGGATCGTCTCCATTTATTGTTTTGCTATATATCCATCATAGAATTAAAAAAAACATTAAATTTATCCACAGGTGTCTCTAATGGTAGGAAAACAATTCAAATCCCTAAGAAATGAAGAAGTGAATGAGAGGGTAAGAAAGAAAATGTGCTATTTATGCCATCCCCTGAGTAATAAAAGAGTAAGCTGAAAAAGAAAGGGTCAGTGTTTTTTGTGAACATCATCTGGGTTATGAATATGTTCATGGTTGACATTGTTTTCAAGTGCATATTTGAGAAACTAAGCATCCTTTCCTCTTGTTAGGTCCCTCTGCACTTAGGAACATACATGGCCATGACTGGGGAGTGGAGGGTAAGAAGATAGCCCCTTGCATCCCTCACATATATTTCTTTTCTCCCAAGAGTACAGGACTGGGGGCAAACCCCAAGAAATTCCATGCTTTTGTGAGATATGACTGGTTAGCAGGTGAGGTAGAAGGAGAAGAAAACGGACTTAGTGTTCTTCTGAAGTGTAAAAGGACAGAGATGGGATGAAGAGAATCCTGAAGAATCAGTAGAAATGTATAGGTAGAGGAAAATATATCCACACGTTTTTGCTCCTTAAGTCATAGACCGGAAGACCATGATTCTAAATTTCCATTCTTAGCTCTTGAATATCCTTAGTCCACTCTTTGAATGACCTTGTTTGTACTCCATTTATTCAATATTGATTTATTGAGAAATCTGAGGAACCTGTTAGTTTGTTTCTTGCTTCCTGTTATGGAAATGGCACTTTCTGCTTTGGTAGGGTATTGGGACTGCAGACTGGTGGCAGGTAGAAAAATTGGCAAATATGGACAAGTTAGAATTGTATCATTATAAATAATTTTTAAACTTTTGGTATCCACTGTATCAAATTTCCCAATATAAATTACGTCTATATTTGTCCATATGTATTGTTTATTTTAAACAGCTTGGGCTGATAACATCTAGTTAGTATACACCAGTGTATAAATATTGGTAGTAAAAGTATTTCAATAATTACAAATAGCTGCTGCTCCAACTGCCTGAGGAGCTCCCTGCTGCAGCTCACCCAGCTCATGCAGCCCCTCCACTGGGACCCCCACCTCTGCTCGATTCAGCCATTGAATAACACCCAGCAGAGCAAGGCCCTCCAGAGACCCTGTTACTCTATAGGAGCCTTATTTTGCCTGGTTGGTGTTGGTGCCATATAAGTTGTTAAGTATTTTGAATATCACACTTGCACGAAGGAAGAAAGCAACACACACACTTGCCTCAATTAGACAAGCGTAAGCGTTAAAGATCAGGTTCCTGTGCTTCAAGAGCTTTACTTTGAAGGAACTTACTATATGTATGTGTTTTGTAATCAATAACTCTTACCCAAATTTAAGTGCCCTTTTGATAGCAATGTTCTACCTTAAGTTAGACATTTCTCCATAAAGCAACTCAACGTGTTGGAGTAGCAGGTATTTATACATTGTCCATTCAAGGTAGTAACAGCAAGATGTTATTATCCACATTTTGGCAAACTTTTAGGCTTATATTGGTGAAGTGCGTGCAGGTTTAGAAATTAATCACAGGAGAAGAATGCTAAAATAAGTATTCCTCTGGGCATGTAGTACTGATAACAAAACAGAAAATTTTGTTCAATCCGTGCACCTCACCCCAATCCATTGGGCAGTCTGTGCCTCATTAGCCTTAAAACACATTGGACTCAGATATGTGCTTTCTATGACTTATGTTAAGGAAGACGAGAGTATTTGCAAGTCAGTGTGGATCGTGAACCTGAAATGAATTGGACCTATCTCAAGTCTGTTCTTCAGGCCTTAACATCTCATAAAAGCCTAGAGGCAGAAAGAGATGAAGCTATGGGGGCAAATGGAAAGTCAAATGTACAAAGCCAAATAGTTCTAGGGTTCAAGCAGTCTTCCAGAGAACAAATCAAATTTAGCAATTTAGCAATTCACAACTGCAGAGAATTCTGAATGTAGTTGCAAGTTTTCCAAGGCTCTCTACTTTTCTTTTTTTTTTTTTTGATTTATCATTTTTTCCACCATAGGATTAGTTTCTCAAGCCACATAACAAACAGTTTTATATTTGAACCCTTATACTATCTATTTATAATGTTTCAGTGATAAAACATGTTTTACATGAAGTCCTTTTGCTTTTACTAGGGTGTAAATTGCTTGAGGACAAGTGTTATTTCTGATCCATTTTTGTATCTATTATAGACTCTAGCATTATGCCTTCCAATATTGAAGCTGTTGATAAATGTGTTACACTGATATGAGTTTGAGATAATATCAATGAGTTCTTTGAATTCAGCAAATGTCTGGAGCTCATGGTACAATGTCTGATATAGAGTTAACATTTGCTTTCATTGTAGCCTCCGTGATGGGCTTTGCTATATGCATGTACAGATGAATCTGGATATTCTGGTATAAGTTTATATATGGGAATGAGAGTTTGTATCATAAATACATATTTAATTAGAATACAAGAATCTTCTATAACCCTAAGGTGATTTGTGTTATTGAAGAAGGATTCTATAAACCTTATTCCTCTAAAATATTTGAGTCATCAGAGTACTACTAATAAAAATTCATGACCACTTAATGAAACCAAAATTATTATTTCAATCTATAATAATTTGAAAATATAAGACATTTCCAAGAAATATTTTTAAATTGTGCATATAATTCCAAAATCCTGAAAAAGAAGATGTAAAACTGTAGTGAGAGAAGGTCAAAAAAATGTGTGTGTGCTTATATTTCAGGGCATCAGCACAGTCATGGTAAAAGAATCAGGATTTTAGGTAAAGGGAGAAAGGGAAGTGACAGCTGTCTGAGTCATGCTCATTATTAGGGTCTTTCTCATCTAATCACCCTGCATTTCACTTTACTTTATCATCCCTAATAACTGTGGTTTCCTGGACGGTTCTTTATTACAGTCTTTGGTGAGACTCATGGGCTAAACTCATGCACAGCTCACACTGGAGCTTTTCAGCTCTGTCTACCCCGGAGGAATCTCTCAGAACTCCTTTCCCTTGGCTCTGTCACAGAACAATATTCCACTGGAAGAAAAGTGCTGGCTGGATCCCTGTTATCACCTAATTCTCTTTCATTTGATGAAATCCTGGATCCCTCTTTCAGAGAAGCAGTCAACAGACTGAAGTTGAAACAGAGAAAAGTTTATGTGAAACTAAAGTGTGTGTGAAGTTACGCTTATTCTGTGGCATCCTGGAAAGTGCCAGTAGCTTTTGGTCACTGCGTGTCTGAAACTTGTTCATCAGAAAGGGAGTGCTTGATGAAGAGAATAAGAACGCTTTGCAGTTTACACAAATTTCTTTCATGTTACATTAGTGAGGCAAGGCTTTGGAAATGAGAAGACATGGGTTCAAGTCAGCAGTAGATGCTCTTGGTGCTGTGTGCCGTATCCCCTAGACCCACCTGAGTTCACCTGCAGCTGTGATGGACAGTTTCCAGTACGCTAACTGCTTCTCACCTCCTGTTCTCCACGTCTCACCTGAGGATTTTCACTAGAGCCCTGGGAGCTTTCTCTGCTGCCCGGAAGTGCAGGGGAATTAAGGCCCCCATGAACAACCCTCAACCTGTGGAGATGGGGGATGGTGGATAGATGCCCAGTCTTCCAATTCTATGGTGGGAGTATTCAGAGGCATGTTCTATATGGTTTCTAAGAGGGTACCCAGCAAGACTGAGCCCCAGATGTCTGCAGAAGTAACCCACTTACTCACACAATCTATATTGGACTTTTTCCTTCCTTGTCTCACTTTCCCAATTCTGTCACTTTTGTTTCTGAGGATCAATTCCCAAAGAAGTTACCTGCACCAAGTCTTGTCTTGGTATCTGATTTGAGAATCCAAAGTAAGATATGGTCCTAACTATGCAATTACCTGGTACTGAGACTCTGAGGAGGTTATTTTATTTTTCTGGGTCTAAGTTTTTTGACCTATCAAATAAGAGTTGGGCTAAATTGAGAATTTCCTTATTTACTTAGCTGCAGAACTCTTTTATTTTTTTAAATTAAATTCAATCTTACACAAAATCTTATAAAAATAAAAGTGATGAACATGTTTCTTAGGTAATTTAAAGCTTTTTTTGTTTGTTTGGCAGACATTTCCTTGTTTATAGATCACTGAGGTATATTCTTGGGTTCTTGCAAATCCTCATAGCACAATTTTGAAATAATTGGATTGGAAGATCTTTAAGGTTCATGTAGAGTCTGAAATTCTGGGATTCTAACAGTGGATAAAGGTCTGTAAGGAGCACTCTACTTCAGTCCTGATCTCTGAGTTATTTTCCAAAGTCTACACCCACTCATAACCAGTTTAGACTCTTTCTTCCCCATACCATTTATCTTCCCATCACCAAATGGTTATATGTGTACCTGTACATGTGCACATGTATTTATACATTCTAAAGAATGAGTCAGAAATATAATTTCCTAGCTTGTGGCATGCCATAATTTTCCAGGAATTTTAGTACAAGGACTATAAATTCTGATGATATGCTGGATGAATATAAGAGCAAAAAAGTAATCCTCATTAATTTTTTTTTACTTCATCATAAGGACTTTCAGACTTTTTAACCTGTTATTTCATTAAAAGAATATATTCAGTAATACTTCCCAGCTTTAACGCAGATGAAAAATATATATTTCAGGGAACCTGTGTGCTGTAATTTCTTTCTTTTTTTTTTTGGCTCTCAAATCTTAATTCTTGGCCATTTATATAATTCCCAAAAGTCGTTTTCCTTTCTGCAGCAAGGTATTTTGCCTAGAGTTTCAAAATAAGATTTTTTTCCCTAGAAGTATCCACATGCCTCTTTGTTTCCTCCTTTCCCACACTTTCTGCCTAAGCTGGGGTCTGGGTTTTCATCAGCCTGTCTTCCCCTATTATTTTCCTTAGAATATTTCAGTACGTTCCTTTGTCCTTCCAGGTAAACCACTAAACCTGCAACCACTTGTTTCCTGGGACTAGTTCCAGCACATCTTTCACCTCACCAGTCTTTCTAGGGACATTTTCTCCTCATCTCTTAAATCCTGCACTTCTGCTTGACTTGTAGAAATACACAGAAAAAAAAATCATTTTTGGCATTTTCTTCTAGAGGAATATCTGTTATCTGATTTCCATTGTTCATCAAATCTTTGCCGTTGTGATCTCATTTTTTTTTTTTTTGAAGATTAATTGAAAAGAGATCCAATTTACTAAATTTGGAGAAGAGAGAGAGTAACTTCCACCCAAATTTCTGGCAAATATTCGTATCCAGATAACATGTATGCAGGTTCCTTTAGGAAGAATTATTTCTCCCAAATATGATTCTTAGTGATGTTAGTAAGGCATTTCTTATTGAAGCTGAAAGTCAGTAAGAAAGAGAATAATTTATATAGCCATCTTAACCCAGCCATGGTGTCCCACATTTCCAGAGGAGGTGAGGGTTGTGATTTCCTTTTATAAGTTCTTCATTTACTCAACAGTTTTCTATAATATTTCAAAGCTTTGAAATACAGGACAGTATTATGTCAACACAACATTTTAAAGATTATAGTTGTTTCTCGGTACCCACGGGGGTTTAGCTACAGGACTGCTTCAGATATCAAAATCCACGATACTCAAGTTCCTTATATAAAATAGTGTAGTATTTGCATCTAACCTATGCACATCCTCCCATATACTTTAAATCATCTCTAGATTACTTATAATGCCTAATGCAATGTAAATAGTTGCCAGGTGCAAGGCAAATCCATGTTTTGCTTTTTGGAACTTTCTGGAATTTTTTCCCAAATATTGTTGGTTTGTGAATCTGTGGATATGAAACCCACAGATGTGGAACCCAGGGATAGGAGAGCCGACTGTATGCCCTTTCCTCTCCTCGGCAGAGTTTTCCTTGAGCCCTTCAGTTTGCATGTGTTGCCTTTAATTTTTGTTTCTGAGCTCCGTCATTTCTTTCATAAGGTGTACCCTACCGTATGACTTCATCTAAATGCATGCCTTACCCAAACCACCCAGGCTGTGGAAAGTGGCTCTCTTGTCTCCCACATCTGACTGTAAGTTCCTTCAAGGCAGAAGCTCATCTCCGAGAGTTAAGCAACTTGTTGGGTACGTGATAGCTCCTTAATATATGCTGGCTGAATAAATCACCAAATTACTGGAACATATGTTTTAGGAGTTGCTTTTGGATGAGGCTTCATTAAGAATTTTCTGAATGGCTCAAGATTTAGTGATTTGGCTGTTTTTCAGAGGCTCTGACCAGCTTTTCATTATTTCCAGTTCCGTGTATGAATTATGTATCTGAAATTTCTCTCCTACTGTGCTTGGCTTTGATGGCATCCCAAGCTTTGAGCTTACTTTGTCAGATTATAATACTTTATCTCGTTCTTGGTCTGGCTCTTCCACCTCAGACACTGATGTGAAAAACAAAATTCCTTTCATTTATGTTTCTCTGTCATGTTTAGCTGTGCTCATATCAAGTGTCAGCCCGCACCATGAAGAGATGACCAAAGGTTCTGTGATAGATGCCAGGGTGGTGGTATACTTACCACAGACTAGTTTGGGGGCATTCCAGTGAGGGGAAACAACTATTTTCTTTCCTGTTTTAGTTCCAACATCCTTTAACAAATTAAGCCAGTATGTCTCTGCATTGTGTTTTATATTATTTCTGGGCAGGAATCATTACTGACGTGTTATTCCCTTCAGTACCAGTGCTCCTAACAGTTGGCCAACGTGTAGCCATAGGTACAGCAGTTGATCAGTTTCACATGTGTTTCCTCATTTTATTTCTTCGTGTTTTCCCTTTTGTGGAATTTCTCTTGGCACATTTCTTTCTAAGTTGATTTTGTTCTTTATTCTTTTATTATGACACCTACCGAAAGATGTTGCCAGGTCAAGATCTTAGGATGGTGGATAGTCCCCTGGAGCCTCCTGAGAGGGACATATTGTTATCATCTGCTTTGGGGCACTAGGAATAGTGAGGCAGCCCCAGAAAAGTTCTTGTAATTGTTTTCTTCCTGTCTCACTAATCATCTCAGCTTGCCTCTGCTGATGACGATAATGTTGGAGGGGACCTTTCCCTTCTTATTAGCTATATTTTTAGGTGGTGGGAGATGACAATAAAAATTATTTGCTGCATGCTAACTCTGTGTCAGGGAATGTTCGATGTGTTTTACATACATCTTTTATTTTATCCCCACAGCAACTGTATGAGTGTCATTCACCCAGTTTCTCCAGAGACCTCTGCTCTTCTTGTCTGCTTGCTAACCTGGTATTTCCTGCCCATCTCTACCACATGCTGGTGTAATATGTAATGCAATGCAATAATATGTAATATATGTAATCTGTTATTATATAACATGCAATTTTCTGAGCCTTAATACCAGGATAATTTTCTCCTTACTTTTAAAGCATTGTGTTTATTATACACCCTATTGATTGACATCGATCAAGAGGAGGATTATAACAACTCTTCATATTATTTCGTTTTTCTATTTAGTGGTTTTGATGCTACCTACAAATCCAAGATGGCAAAGGGAAGAAGAGATAAAACGGCATGTGGAACTGTTTCTTTTCTGTTTCGCTCCTAAGGATGCCATCCTCTTGTGTTTTATTATTACTCCTGTTTCTTCTCACTCCTCTCATCCTAGCCCTAACCTTCAAGTTCACATGTACCAGGCTTGAGAGGTAGACTTTTCTCTACATGTCTTTTAAATACGTGACTTACTATGAATTCTCTTGGCTAGTTGATAAAGAATCTGAAGAACAGAGCAGTGAAATGACTTGCCAAGTTTATAGAAATACGGGAGCAATGGGGCTTATCCTTCTTGAGGTCTTGTTCAAATCTATGGAATCTTCCCTGAGTCCCCTTCCACTTTCTCTGAAGGCAGAGTTATTCCCGTCTGTCTCTGTTATCTCATGTCACTTTATATATCCCTTAGCACAGCATTTATCTCAGGCTATTGTGACTGCAGATTTATTTCTCTTCCCTATTTGATCGTGAAATCCTTTATAGCAAACACTATGCTATCTGTCCATGCATCCCCTGGGCCTAGAACAGACAGCACTTGGCAAGTTGTAGATGTCAGACAAGGGTCCGTTTGGGGAATGACTGCATCCATGCTGTACAGTTGACTGCTATTTTTATTCTTGCTTCCTGAGGTACTGCTTCATATGGATCCTGTTGTTTAGAAGGATAGTCCTATTGACTCAGAAAAATATATGAGGCAATGTGGAGTTCAACCACAGAAGTTTCATCACAAAGATTCCATTTTCAAGTTAAAAACCCTGAGTCAAAACAGACCTAATCCACTCATGTTATGGAATCTCCTTTGTAAAAACTATGAAATGAGTTTAAACACAAAGGTCAAATTTCAAAATAATAGTTCAGTACTATGGTCAGGGTCTTCCCAAGGCAGGGAGGATTTTGTGTATTCGCACACAAACACACACACACACACACTCTCACATGTGTGTTTGCTGCTTGAGGTCATTTTTTGTGGTTATATAAGCTTTAATTTACATATGAAACATTACTTACCAAATTGTTTACATCCATGGATTTCTGACATCATTTCAGCTTGACCTGTGGTAAATTTCCCCATGTAGGCACAGAAAGAGACATAACCTCTAGCCCAGATTTTAACTCACAAGCAGAAGTAAGTTATTAAAGGAATCAGGAGAGAAGAAAAAGAGAAATAGCTATGCTTCTAATAGAAGAAAGAAAGCAAACGTTGATTTAATCAATTGATTCACTTTTAAGTAAGAGAGCAGATGTTTTCCGTTAAGTGCCCGGTGAAAATTCAGTAGGCGCCAGTGATACTCTAGGACCAGTGGCTTCTGATAAAATTTGAAATGAAGGTCTGAGCTGTTCTTGCTAAATGGGCTTTTGCACAGCAGGCTTGTCACCGTGGTGAGATTTTTCTCTTGAGCTCTCTCTTCTTTATGCATTCATGAACTCTCTTCCACTGCCCATTCACTTGTGTTCTTTATCCCTTAGAGTAGGAAATAACATTACATTTGTATACTGTTGTGTTGTTTGAAAATGTTAATTGTAAAGAATTTATTTCTACCTATAAATAGCCATTTGAATTCTGCATTTTCTGGCCCAGGAGAAACACCTGTGGTATCTTCTGGTCTTACCTGGGTTACAGCCTGCTCTCTTGAATTTCAGGAGTGGTTGAGGTCTTAGTTTCCCTGATGCTGTCTTCATAACCTGTGCCCCAGCCTTGCTATGGAAACATTAACCAGAACCCCACTTACTAAAACTTCAAAGGGTTCCTCCAAATATTTCTAAGATTCTACATTCCCCCAAATGCCAGCTTTTCTTTTTCAGCTTCTTGAAAATTGCTTGCAGTAATATGAGACTTTTCCTTCTCATAAACACCCCAATTATGTTAATATTCTTGGAATTTCTTTGCCAAACACAATTTGTTATTACGATTTCAAGTAATACATCATCTTCTTTGCTTTTTTTTTTGCCCAGACAGCCACCCTCTCACCCATCATTTGACAAACAACTCTGCTGGACTGTAAACTCCTTATGATCAGGGAATGTCTTGTACCATTTTAGATCCCTGTGCAGAGCATGGTTCCTACTACATAGTGGGAGCGCAGTAAATGTTTGCTGAATGAAGCCAGATATCTCCCTTATAATCATTTATTGGAACTCATGTGTAGGCTGGCTATCTCAAACCATTATAAACTTCCCACTGAGGAAATCAAGATAGCCAAATAATCAAAGTAATTTGTTCCTTGCTCATATTTTCCATAATAAATTCTCCCCTTCTTACCTATGCATTTTGTATTATCTGATAATCTTTGTATATATATCCATTTGCTCACAATTAGTCTGTATTGACACAAAAGTATGATAATATCTAAAACTACACAATGACTGTCTTTGTAAAATAAACTAGTCTTGAAAACTGGTATCATAGCATTAGCAGGCTAAAAAACTTTTCACAATCTAGTAATTTCCATTCTATGGGAGATAGCATGAGTGACCATGTCCTGATAGCTGCCTGGCACCTACTTGGAATAGCATCTCATTGACTGACTAAATTAAGTGGAGGGGATGATAAAAAGGATAGTATTAAGACACATGGAAACTCTTCCATGATTCCCTTCCTGATGGAGCTGTATTGGGTCTGCTCTGATTTTCATCCTTCAGTGTCATCCTTTATCCTGTTCCTCAAACTGAAACATCTTCAGTAGGAGCAGGAGAGTGTTTCTGAGGCAGGAGCATGAGGAATGCTTATCTGAATGGAGCTGGCTTCTTACCCTCCCCAAGGGACAGAGGTGTTGATAATTTCCATCAGTAATGACCTCACAGGAAAGCCATGTGCATCTCAAAAGCCATCACCACAGCTGGCACTGATTCAGGGAGAAGCTGGAGCCTGAGCCTAGGTGATCGTTGTGACAGAGCTACACTGTCTCCTCCTGGGTGATCTGTTGGCCCCGTTCTGGAAGCAGACTGGGAAGAAGCATGGACTTGAGGATATGGGGAGGGGATGGGGTGAGATGTGACAGGGTAAGAGCGTGGCATGGACATATATACACTACCAAATGTAAAATAGATAACTAGTGGGAAGCAGCCGCATAGCACAGGGAGATCAGCTCGGTGATTTGTGACCATCTAGAGGGGTGGGATGGGGAGGGTGGGAGGGAGGGAGATGCAAGAGGGAAGAGAAATGGGAACATATTGTATATGTATAACTGATTCACTTTGTTATAAAGCAGAAGCTAACACACCATTGTAAGGCAATTATACTTCAATAAAGATGTTAAAAAAAAAAAAAAAAGAAGACTCTTTTAAAACCGTATCTGCCCTCTGGAAACAGAGAGCACCCGATTTCCCAGCCTTACAATATTTAATGTACATTATTTAGAAATATTAAAATAACTTCCCTTCTTCTTAAAAAAATCCCACAATTACTCAATTCATGCATTTGCTCATGAATCAACCCAGACACCTGCCATGAGGTAAGCACTTGTGAGGCAACAGGAATACAATGGAGAGCAAAACCAGAGGCAACCTGCCCTAGTGAAGCTTTTAGTCTATCAGAGAGGTGGGGCTCAGTCAAATAGTCACACAGCTGTACAAACAGAGGTTGGAGCTCTGAAGGGAGAGAATGTTGTTCTAAGAAAGTTAGAAACTCTGCTTTCTGAATAGAGTTGCATATTCATCGGAGCTATATATGCCCTCCAGAACCTAGTCTTCTAAACTTATCCTTCACTCTTGTCCCTCTTTAATTCTTAGCTGTCACCACTGTCGAAACTTCTTCTGTAACATGCAAAACTGACCACAATGGCTTCCTTGCTTAAAGTCATTCCATGACTTTTATTCATTAACTAGAAGATAAAAATCAAAAGTTTTAGGAGGATGTTTCGAGTTCTTTATCACATGATTCTGCTCTATAGTTTATCTTTATCTTCTTCCACTCTAGTACACTGACTGTGTTTTACCTCCAATCTCAGCCACTTCCTGGTCCCCGAACTGTCATGCTATTCCCAGCCCGAGCCTTTGCTGATGCCACAAGTGAGCTGTCAGTTGTTTCTTCTAGGTGAACTCTGACCTGCTGGCAAAGATTGTTTACCACTGCTGCTTTTCAGAAGCCATTTGTAGCTGAGGGTTAATTTTCTTTATCTCTGTTTGTATGCTCTGAGAGCACTGTCTAGGAAAGCACAGTTTGTCATAGTTACTTCTCTGTGTGTCTTCCTCCACTGGATTCTGAAAGGACGCATCTTGTTAGTATCCCCACCACTTAATATGGTATCTTGCACGTGGCTTTTGTTTAATAAATACTTGTTGAAAAAACAAATGCATTAATGAATTTAAGATATTAATGGTGCTAACTGCAAGACAGAAAAAAAAAACTTTCCTAAAGACACAGAAACAATGGGAAAGTTAACTTCTTTTAGAAATTCTAGAATGGTAATCATTTGCTCTGGGAACTCTGTACCATTTTTGTGATAGATGTTTGTAAGTGACGCAATTAATAAATTGCTTGCAAAAATATACCTAAATCTTCACCCCTCCCTGTATGCACACCTTTTGCAATAAAATCTTTCAGCCCCTTCCATCAAGAGGTGGAGTCTATTTCCCCATCCCTTGAATCTGGGCTGGCCTCATGACATTTTTTTTAGCCAATAGAAAGCCGTGGAAATAACTGTACCCCAGTTCTGAGCCTAGACTTCCAATGGCCTTGCACAATTCTGCTCTCTGTCTCTTGGAATCCTGCACTGCATGAGAACAAACTCAGTCTATTCTGATGGAGGATGAGAGACCATGTGGAACAGAAATGATTTGTCCCAGCTGAGTTCTCCATAGACCACACAGTTCTCAGTGGACCTGCCAGTTGGCTGCAGGTGCCTGTGCAAGCCAAGACCACTCAGCTGAGTCCATCATAAACTGTAACCAGCAGAATCATGAGCTAAATAAGTGGTTCTTTTAAGCCACTAAGTTATGGAATAATGTTACAAAAAATGTTTCCCAGTAATAATCTATTTTTGTCTTATTTAATAATTTAAGTTTTTATTCACAAAGTATTTACTGAGCACCTTCTGCAAATCAATGTTTTAGACTTTAATGGGATACATGGGTAAATCAGATATAGTCCCTGTCTATAATGGAATGTGATTAAAAACTCCTAGGAGGAAGTGAACAAATGCATAAACAGGCAAAGATGCTAAGTTTAGCACAAGATTCCAAATAGGTGTGATAGTAAGTGCAGCTTTAAGATCCCATTTCCTAACTGGTTGATAGTAAACTATACTCCAACATAAGAAAACAGTATAAAGTGACCTGCAAGCAGAGGACACTTCTTTGAAATTAGTTCCAAGGGGGGTGGTCTGAGGGTCTTTACGGAAAGCCATAGACTACCTCAGCAGCTCAGTGTCCTCTGATACTGAGGCTAGGAGTGGGACCTACCAATAAAATGCTATCTTTTATCATATTACAGAATTGGAAAAAAATATTTCACAGTACAATCAAATTAGAATGTAGAATAAGTTTTTTTTAATGAAATTATTTATTTATATATATATTTTTATTTTTGGCTGCGTTGGGTCTTCATTGCTGCGCACGGGCTTTCTCTAGTTGTGGTGAGCAGGGGCTACTCTTTGTTGTGGTGCGCGGGCTTCTCGTTGTGGTGGCTTCTCTTGTTGAGGAGCATGGGCTCTAAGTGCACTGGCTTCAGTAGTTGTGGCTCTTGGGCTCTAGAGCGTAGGCTCAGCAGTTTTGGCGCGCGGGCTTAGTTGCTCCGCGGCATGTGGGATCCTCCCAGACGAGGGCCCGAACCCATGTGCCCTGCATTGGCAGGCGGATAGAATAAGTTTTTACTACAATGAAGAAGTTTTTGTAAAGGTTCTACCACTACGAATTTCATTTTGAGTTGATTCACATACAAATTCTAAGACTTTTTGTCTGAGGAGATACTGACTGATATGGAAATGACTAAATTTCCAACAACCACCAAATAGCTCAGAATTTCCCCCACACTGGCGTGTTCTGAGAATGGTTTTCAGTAACCAACATTTTTTTTCCCCAGAGCAATGTTGAGCACATAGTCGAGACTCAAAAATAATTGTTGATTTGAAGTAACTTAAAAGCTTTCCTCTTTGTTAGAAATAAAAGAATGACATTTCTCCAAAGAAGACATACAGATGGCCGACAGACACGTGAAAAGATGCTCAGCGTCACTAATTATTAGAAAGATGCAAATCAAAACCACAATGAGGTATCACCTCGCACTGGTCAGAACAGCCATCATCAAAAAGTCTACAAATAATAAATTCTGGAGAGGGTGTGGAGAAAAGGGAACCCTCTTGCACTGTTGGTGGGAATGTAAATTGATACAGCCACTAAGGAAAACTCTAATTTGAAAAGACACATGCACCCCAATGTTCATAGCAGCACTATTTACAATAGGCAAGACATGGAAACAACCCAAGTGCCCATCAACAGATGGCTGGTTTAAGAGGATGTGGAATATTACTCACCCACTGAAAAGAATGAAATACTACCATTTACAGCAACATGGATGGGCCTAGAGAATATCATACTCAGTGAAGTAAGTCAGACTGAGAAGGACAAATATCATATGATATCACTTACATGTGGAATCTAAAAAACAATACAGGTGAATCTGTATACAAAACAGAAATAGACTCACAGACCTATAAAACACACTTATGGTTACCAAAGGGAAAAGGAAAGGGGAGGAGGGATATATTAGGATTATGGGATTAATAGATACAAAGTACTATCCATAAAATAGATAAGCAACAAGGATTTACTATATAGCACAGGGAACTGTATTCAATATCTTGTAATAACCTATAATGGAAAATAATCTGAAAATATATATATAACTGAATCACTGCTGTATACCTGAAACTAACGCAATATTATAAATCAAGTATACTTCAATTTAAAAAAAAAGAATGAACATTTGACTAACTTTTTGGTGGTTTTGTGTTTCAGTAATCTCTTAATGTATCTAAATGATTAGAGAATGAAATATTCTGGCTTAATTAAATAGTCTATCAAAGGATTAATACTTATTTTATACATTTATAGTTTACCTAATAAAAACAATAAGAATTCAGTAGAAATGCTAACATTAAAATAATAGTCAAGTTTGACTTTTTGTTATAGTCATCAAACTTCATTGTATAACACTATAAGCAACATATTTTTGGGATTTCTGGATGTTTGTATTCCATAGAGCCATGAGTTTCCCACAAAAAGCTGTCACTTATAGTATTATGCGCATACAACCAGAAGTCAAACTATAAACAATCCTGAATTTTTCACTTTTATTTTACTGTTTTACATAGTAGCACATGGTGTTTAATTGTCAAAATGGGAAGTTAACATAATGTAGAATGCTTCTTCCGGTATTGAAAAGAATTTATCTTCTCCAGATGTGTAACAAACCTTTTATATGCCTTTCTATTTTGTCAGTAACCATATAGTCATACATACCACAAATGTCAGATTTTTTTTCAAAATTCATTTGGAATAAAATAGTCTAACAGAGAAAGAGTTTAAATATAATTTAGCAGAAAGTCAAGTCAAATTATACCTAGTCAGCTTGAAACTCGGGCCAAAGCTAAGAGATTTGCACCATTGTGGCAGTGGTTTGAAATAAAGATATTTTAGGGAGATAGAGCTGTCTTCTTTGTGAAGCCAGGAAATCAAGGAGTATTTATGTTATTTTGTGCAAAATATTTAGAATAAGAAATGTGGGTGCTATATTAAAGTTACTTGATAGAGTAAGGCTCCAGGAGGTACTAGGTTTAAAAAATAAAATAAAAAAGTACAATTGTCGTTATCTCTACTTTCAAGCTTGAGTAAATCAGAGGCAGCTGGAAACTTCATTCAACCAAGCAGTAGCTCAATGAACTATGTTGTAAAGATGTTAAACACTCTGCATATTTTCCTATCTTACACTCAGTTAATAGCATTTGAGTTTAGCTGAATTAAATAGTATCTATGACTTAGCCACTAAGTAGCTATGTATCTTTGTATAGTTCCTTTTGCCTCTCTGGGGCTCTAAGATGTGACTACACTGTGAGTTATAAAATTATAAATCTTCTTGGGACCCACAAATCATGAAAGTCGAACATGGTCTTTATTTTCTTTGGGAACAAGTATCATTTTGAGGCAATAAAGGAAATAACCTACACATTTGCCAGGCTGTACACTTGTCTCATTTATTAGTATATTGCCCAGCATAACCTTGAGGACAGGTAAGTCCTCAAGAAACAATGGATTATTTGGTGCCTTGTGATTTATTTCTCTTAGCATTTGAAGAATATTGTCAGGCATGATCTCAACAACCTAGAGGAGCTTACCTGGCTTTTGCGTCTCTACAAAGGTCACATGGTCTATGTAGTTAGAACCAGTACTGATGTTATTGCTTGTGGATATGGCCCCTGGTAGTTTTAATGAGGGTTATTTAATAGGTATACTAATTAGTGAATATACTGTGAGCTTACCTTTTTGAAAAAAATTCCTGGGAAGCTGTTGGGATATAATGCTGGTACGATTATCATGATATGGCAAAAATTGTGCAGGACCTCTACATGAGATCATAAGTAAACAGAGGATTTTAAAAAGTGACATTTAAGATATGAATTTTTCTCATATGTTGTCTAATTTAGTCTTTATGATAAACCTCTAAGGTAGGTATGATTATCCCCCTTTTACAGGAGAGGAAAAATTGAGAGAGGTTATTGCTCATTCATTCATTTATTCAACACATATTTATTAAATGCCTCCTCTAGGCCAGACGCTGTTCTAGGTATTAGGGAAAAAGCAGTGCGGGGGTGGGGTAGTGAGGGAACAGGATTCTTGCACCCGTAGAGTTGCATTTTTGGGAGTTATGGTGGCAGGAGATACTTGTTTAATGCTAGTAACAAATGCATAAACAAATAGTTTCTGATACCGTTAAGTTTATGAAGACAATACAAGGTAATGTGATAGACTGGCTTCGGGGGGTGCACATAAGAGTGGGGGGGATCAAGAGGCACCTCTCTGAAAAGGTGACGTTTGAGTTGGAATCTAATTTGTCTAAGTGGAATAGCTAAGACTTACACTTAGGACTCCTAGTGCTAAATAATCTAATAATACTATTCCTTTTAGTAACTCTTGCTATGAACACTAAAATACTAAAAGGTTTATATTAATAACAGAAAAATCCAAGAAGTCTATAAGTACCTACATCCTGCCTCCTCTTGAGATTGTTAGGGTCAAATAAAAAATGAAAGGAATGTAAAATCTATAAAGAATTTTGTACACTATAGCTTTCTTCTTATTGTGTACACTTGCAGTCTGGCATGGGATGCATGCTGAGAGCAAAAAAAGAAAAGGAATGAAACATGTATGCAATTTTAATTGAAGAAATGAGGAGTGTAGTGATGTAGCCATAAATAAAATGTGACCACATTTATTCTTTTTCTGCCCTCCAATGTCTTGAAGAAACAGCCTTCTGGAGATAAAGATTAAAATCATCAATAATCCACTGCCATAAAAATGATGGTTAATATTTTGGTGTATTTTTTCCTAGAGTTGTTTTCTATGCATATCTGAATAAAACTAACTTCAGATTTGAACATGGACTTTTTCTTTTTTACCTAATGTTTTATTATTAGTCTTTTCTCATGTTATTTAAATTTCATGAAACATAATTTGTTATGGCTCCAGAATAGTTCATCATACGGCTATACACTAATTAATGTTTTTGACCATTCCCCTATGTTGAACACATAACTTCATCCAATTTTTTGGCATTTTAAATAATACTGAAATGATCCTTATACTTATTTCTATGTATGTTTGCTTGCCTCACAGTGTCCTTTGGATAGATTTCTAGAGTGAAAGCACTGTCAAACATAGGAAGTTTCATTCACAAAATTGCTGGGAAAAAGTTGCTGGGTAGTTTCAGGCTCTCTTGCAAAGCCACGTTTGACATCCTATTTCACCCTGCACTACTCTGAGTAATCGACTTACAAGTGAAAGTCCTGACTTACAGATGAAAGTCCCTGTGGGAGCCAATGGTCTAAACTTATCAAGTCTGATAGTTATTTGTCCAATATTCTGTTAATAAAAACTTCATTTTGACCAAAATTTGAGTCCATGTCTAATGATAATTGATATTCACAGAATAATACTGAGACACTGCAAATTCTTAATCACCAAAAATGAAAAACTTATGTTCAGTAGAGTTTTGTATTCTGCATTTATAAAATTATATGTTACTTATATAGAATTGTACTTACAATTTTCTAACTCTTAAAAAAATAACAGTTCCTTTATGTCAATATGGTAGCTTTTGATTACTCATAATTATCAGTTGATCACAACAGAGTTTATTACATATTATAATGCAGTTTGTTCCTACTTAATTAAGTAAATAGGAGTATTAGATGAGACATACCCTCATTCTATGCTATATTACTTTCCCCAAATAAGCTTTTCTCAATTTTATTTAAAACATTCTTTATTTATACTGAAGTCTGTCAGAATAGCCATGAAGCCTGTCAGATGGCCTTAAGGGATTAGCAAATTATAATTTAGCTGAAAAATGACAGTTTTAGCAGGTCAGTGTTCCCCTCTGGAGGCTAAAAAATATGCATCAACTACACTAAGAAGAGGGATGTTTATTTGAAACTTATCCAAACAATCTGAAACCCCTAGATGGAAATCTTGAAGAAAAGGGATTTTCCACAGATTTCTAACTTTCCTCTTTCTCACTTTTTGATATTCAAGAAACAGAATCAAATAGCCCATCTGGCTTTGTTGCCTGAGGTGGAAGGGAAAGGGAAAGAAAGAGACAGAGAAGCTCTATCAGAATTTGAATTTAGCTGAAACTTATATCCAAGAAAGAAAGAAAAGAATATTGTACCTTAAATGAGGTATATTTGGAATCATTTGTGATGTATAAGGAAATTTAAATTCATGAAATTGAACTTTAAACTACATAAACAATGCAATAAAAGCAAGCATAAATTACCCAGTGTTACCTTCATCCTTTATCCATTTGCATTAGGCAATGGTAAATGTATACTGTTTCACTCAATGAGCTTATCTCCAAGTGTAGCTGTAGGAGAAATGATTTCCTTTAAAATAGCCTATTTTATAGTCAAGATTTCTCTCAGAGTTCAAATTGAACAGAAGCTCAGTTCTTATTAAGGTAGGACATATCATGCAACGGAATAACTACTGAAGTGGGATTTGGAATAGTAGTTTTCTGCTTATTGACTTGGGACTTTAGGAAAGTCAAATCACATTTCTGGACCCATTATTTCCTTCTCTCTAAAATGATAGGCTTGGAATGATAATTTATCTTTTAGATCACTTCTATTACCTACCCCTTAAAAAATTGAAAGCCCTAAAATTATAGGTACCTGATGCATCTTTTTGTCTATCTCATTGTTCTATTGTTCTGCTTTCTCTCTCCTTCCCCATATTTTTTAAATTTACAATTTCTTGTATGTTTGATTGCTCTATTAGAGGTATAAAAATAAATTAAACTTGTGAGTCCTTTCATCCCTATTAATTTCCAGTGTACTTGAGAGTAAAGATAGTCTTTTGTTTCTTTTGTGCCTTCACGTAATGTCTAATTGTTTTTCTGTGCACAGAGGAGTTCCTAGCTCTTTTTAAGCTGACCAAAGTCTTTACAGACTCCCCATGGAACATTGTAAATAGAATAAACAGATGCATATGTTAGATCGTTGAATCTCCATTGTTTTGTTTGTATGTGTGTGAGCTCCTGAGGCTATATATCCAGATTCTAAATCTTAGAATCAGGGTCCTTATCCTCTGCTTCTTAGAGTTTTTCCATCAAGCTCAACAAACCATCCCTTTCAGATTTCCATCGTGAGCTGGGAGAAGTAATCATAGTTAAAAAGAAAAAAAAGATGTAAATATGATCTCATTGGGCACTTAGGGCCGACAGCATCAAGAACTGTTTTCCTTAAGAAAGCTGTCCCTCGGGGCCCTGAAGGACAGAGCTGTGATTAACCACACTTGCCACTAGAGGTCAGTGCTGACCATTCACAGAGATAGTGAAGCCAATGCGATGGCCTCAGGATAAAGTTCAGAGTTAGAAGAGTATCTGAAGTTTCTTTGCACCATTGGTTGAGATTAAATGGTGGGTCCATTATGACTTGTGTATTATGTGCAGACCTTATTAGATATAATTTGAACTTGGCTGATGATTCTATTCTAGAATATTATTTAGGATTACTTCTCATTCTTGGATACAAGTCAACTGTTTTAGAAACTTTAACAAATTCCTGCTTTGCGGGATATCTCAGTATGCTCTAGGTTTCCCTACTTTCTCCTTTTTAAGAATGTTATACTAAGTATCAATCTAGAAGTAAATGTAGGGTATATGTAGAGGGCAGGGTGATGGTATTTGAGGTACTTTGATAAGGTTCTTGTATTCCCACACAACTTGAAATTCTTCTCCACTTTTCCAACATGGAGGCTTGTCATTCTGTCATTAGGCATTAGTCCTTTTGAACGAAACCACTTTCCTACAGCTTCCCCTACCATAAATGTTTGTTATTTGTATGTCATATGACAGGAACTGTACCTTGATCTTGAGCTTCAAGAATTCCCTGGCCAAGTATTACCTGAAAGAGGTAATGCTAGGACATGGTTTCTAGCTTATATTTACTTGACAGAGGTTATTTGGCTTTTTGATTGTGTCTCTATGACTATTTATCTATGATCAGCATTTGTTATAAAAGAAGGAAGAACTAACCTACTATAAATAAGTATTTCTTGTGTATATTATTGCATTTAATGCTCATAGCAACTCCTGAAGTAGGGATTGATTTTTGTCTCCATTTTACAGATGAGGAGATAGAGGTTCAGAGTTGAAATAACTTGCTCAAGACCACACAGCTTACAAGAGAAAGGGCCAGGGTTTGAATCCAGGTTTTCTGTTCTCCAAAGCCCATCTGTTTTCCTAAGTATCAAATTGCCTAATGTGGTATACATACTAAAATTACTGTCCCCCATTCCCTGTCCCTCCGATTTCTCTATTCCATACTGGTCACCACTGCATCAGGTATCTTCAGGAGTTAATGATTTCTAATATTTACTATTCTAGCATGCTATTCTAATGAGAACATGTCCTGACCCCAGTACATTTGTTAACATAGTTTAATGTCAATTACAGAAGGTCTCTCCTTGAGTCAAGGTATTTGATCATTGTAGTGCCTCTCCAAGTCTCCTTATAGTTATTGAAACTCTAAAAGCCAAAGGGCTCTAGTACACAGCTTGGGCTGCCATAATAAAATACAATACACTATATATATGGACATATATACACTACCAAATGTAAAATAGATAGCTAGTGGGAAGCAGTGGCATAGCACAGGGAGATCAGCTCAGTGCTTTGTGACCAGCTAGAAGGGTGGGATAGGGAGGGTGGGAGGGAGGGAGATGCAAGAGGGAAGAGATATGGGGATATATGTATATGTATAACTGATTCACTTTGTTATAAAGCAGAAACTAACACACCATTGTAAAGCAATTATACTCCAATAAAAATGTTTAAAAAAAGATACAATACACTAGATAGTTAAACAATAGGAATTTTATTTCTCACAGTCCTGGAGACTGGGAGCCAATTTGGTTCCCCGGTGAGGGCTCTCTTCTTGACTTTCAGATGGCCACCTTCTACCTGTGACCTTACGTGGTGGAGAGCTAGACAAAACAACCTCTCTGGTGTCTCTTTTTATAAGGGCACCAATAGCGTTATGAGGTCCTCATTCTTATGAACTCATCTAAACCTAATTACTTTCCAAAGGTCCCATCTCTGCATATCATCACACTAGGGGTTAGGGCTTTACCATGTGAATTTGTGGGGGAGATACAGTTCAGTCCATAGCAACCCTGAATATTAAATACCAGCTATTTTTCCTATCCAAAGTATAAGGAGGAAAATTTTGGGAGGAGAAATGTCGGGCAAGCGTTTTACTTTTGTTTTCACACTTGGTAATTTGGTGAAAATGATAGCCCACCACTATTTGGTGGAAATAGTAGTGATGTAGTA
The DNA here is from genome assembly GCF_965194825.1 of Balaenoptera physalus. Taxonomy (NCBI): domain Eukaryota; kingdom Metazoa; phylum Chordata; class Mammalia; order Artiodactyla; family Balaenopteridae; genus Balaenoptera; species Balaenoptera physalus. Next base: position 118,404,817 of record NC_138884.1, on the reverse strand, counting down.
ATTCCACTCCAATAGTAACTGAGCTTCTTGATTGAGTTTCTTGAGAACTGTGCTGTTCATTTATGTATGACTGACAGCTACATGTTAATTGGCACATGCGTTTTGAATGAAAAAGGGATCCCCTAAGGAACAATACCTGCAAACCTGCCTTTCTGGTGTGGTTTAGAGCTGTGAGGATTATACATAGGCTTCTTGGAGTTCTCAATTTTCCATGTTTTAAAAAATGGAAACCAAGTTTATTGAGGTATGTTTTGCATATAGTAAAATTCACATTCTTAAATGTATAGTTCGATGGGTTTACATAGTATAATGTAATTATACTATGTAAATGTAATGTAATATAATGTAAGTATACATTAGTATATACTCTATCACCACCATAGGAAAAAATAGAGTATTTTCATCATCCCCAAAAGGTCCCTTGTACCCTTCTGTAGTCAATCCCTTTCTTCCATAACTAGCCCCCAACAACACTAATCTAATTCCTGAATATTGTTTTGCCTTTTCCAGAATGTCATAAAAACAGAGCTACATAGTGTTTGCCTTTTGGATCTGGCTTCTTTCTTGAGATTCCTCCGTATTTTTGCATGTATCAGTAATTTACTTATTCCACCAAGTAGTATTCCATTACATGGATACACCACAGTTTGCTTATTCATTCACCAGTTAATATTTGAGTTCTTTCCATTTTTAACTATTTTGAATAAAGTGGTTATATATCTTTTATGGACTGACTTTTGTGTCCCACCCCCAAATTTATATGTTGAAGCCCTAACTCCACACAATGTGACTGTATTTGGAGATAGGGCTTGTGAGGAGGTGATAAAGATTAAATGAGTTCATACAGATGGTGTCCTTTTATGAAGAAGAGAGTTCTCTCTCTCTGTCTCTCTCTCTCTGTCTCTCCCCCACTGAGCACACCAAAAGAAGAGGTCATGTGAATACCCAACAAAATGATGGCTGCCAAGCCAAGAGAAGAGGTCTCAGAATGAAATCTACTTTGCCAGAACCTTAATCTTGGACATCCCAGCCTCAAGACCTGTGAGAAATAAATTTCTGTTGTTTAAGCCACCCAGTCTATGGTATTTTATTATGTCAGCCTGGGCAGACTAATACAATATCTGTGCACGAATCTCTGTGTGGATATGGTTTTACATCTTTTGTGTAAACACCTAGGAGTGAGATTTTGGGGTCATATAGTCAGTTAAGTATATTTAACTTTATAAGAAACTGCCAATCAGTTTTCCAGAGTGGCTGTACCATTTTGCATTTCCATCAACAGCGTGTGAGAATTTCACTTGCTCCACATAGAAGCCAATACTTGGTACGGTTAGTCTTTCAAACTCAGCCATCCTAGAGAGTAGTGATATCCAATTGTGGTTATAATTTGCATTTACCTAATAAGTACTAATATTGAGCATCTTTTTATGGTTATTTGCCGTCTCTTCTTTGGTGAGATGTCTGTTGAAATATTCTCATTTTAAAAAGTTGGATTATTTTATTACTGAGCTGTAATAGTTCTGTGTATTCTAGATACAAGCTCTTTATCAAATATTTGTTTTGCAGATATTTCCTCCCAGCTTCAGTCTTCCCTTTTCTTTTTCTTGACAGTATGTTTTGAAGCACAGAAGTTTTAAATTTTAATAAATTCCAAAATCAGTTTTTTCTTTTGTGTTTACTTCTTTTTGTGTCCTAAGAAATCTTCACCTAATCCAAGTTCACAAAGATTTTTTTTCTCTTGTGATTGACTTAGAAATTTTATAGTTTTAGGTTTTACATTAGGTCTGTTATATATCTAAGGTTAATTTTTGTGTAAGGTACTATGTAAGGTCAACACTCACTTTTTAAAATGTTAATCTCTTCTTAATGTTTAAAGAGTGAAATGTAGAACTAGGACTGTCCCTTTCTTGCCACATGGTGAATCAAGATTATTTTGATCATAGACTTGATGGAATTTAATTGAATATTGACTTGGAAAAATATTTCCTCTCCAGTTATCTTTTTATATCTATAACTACATCTATACTTACATCTATGTCTTTTCTAAACCCTAGACAATCTTCACACTTCATTTAGGAATAAAACCTCAAACAAAAAAAGAAAAAGGCAGCTATAACGAGAAGGTTGAGAAGGAATTTCATTCCAGTGTACTTTAATTCATTCCAGAATAACTGAGATTCAGAACATGCTGTGTTATGGGTGAAAAGGCTTTCTAATAATCAAATGTAAGTTGCCAATGAAAGTGTCTCAGTTGGAGTCCCTTGGATTTAAGTGCTTTCAGTAGGAGAGCATAAAAAATGACTTTCAGTAGGGTGCCTGATAAGTTGTTAGAATCTGTAATACATGCTGAGATTACTTCAATACACGCTGTAAAAATAAACTATTAAATAGAAGACAAAATGACAGAGGAAAAAAACTTTTCCAATAGTTACCATGGCATTGTGGAGGGTTTTTTTTTATTGTGAGTTAAGTACTTAGAGACAGGAAACAAAGGGCAGGAATAAATAAGCACTTCTCTAAGTGGAGAATGATAGTGGGGAGATTCTCTAACAATTTCTTTTTTACTTTGGTTTATTACTATTAACATTTTAGTAAATTGTCTGAATAATAAAATCTCTACTGAAGTTAATATCAATATAAGAGATGTTAGGCTCATGGAAATAAACTTACAGATAAATTCTCAATTACGTGAATGTAAAAAAACTGACAGATGAGGTTTAATGTGTATGTACAGGTAAGAGGCCTATTTAAAGGGAAGAAGTATAGAACTGATGGCTTCAAGGTATTGGTTATAACCTAGGAAAGCAACCTAGAAATGATTGTAGTCTGCTCCCCAAGGCACCAACCCAGTGGCCTGCCTCATGAAGAAAATTGGAAACAAATCAGAAAGCATCATCTTACAATTGTCTAAGAACTGGAATACTATAAATTCTCCAGGTCACCACTCCTCAGACAAAATAGAGCTGGATGAGTCCCAGAGAACAATAAGTAAAATGATCAAGGGGTTTCTATATGAATATCGATTCAAGAAATTCGGATGGTTTAGGCTAGAAACATGAAAGCAAAGAGGGAATATGATCAAAGCCTTAAAGTTGTCAAGCCTACTGCTAGGTAAAACACAGGCTTGTTCACAAAATCACAGAATATAGAACTAAAAAACCCTGGTGCTTGACATACTGTATGTAATATAGCTTTTTAAAGTATTGCTTTATAGATAAAGCAGTACATTTAGTGAGTGCAGTTTCTTTAATGGTGAGTTAGGTCCGAATGAATGAGTAGTTTCTGGGACTATGATAATTGTTGTTGGTAGAGCCACAAAGCAAAGAATGTTTAAGTAATATTTCTGACCTTTAAGAAATTAAATGTATTACTTTTTCCCAGTAAAACCATAATGTGTATTCATTATAGAACTGTAAACATATGGATTAAAAAATAAGTACCCACACTCTCACTGAGAAATACAAAGAAAATGTAACACTTTAATCTATTTCTCCCATGCATTTCTTTTGTATCTCTGTTCATACTTTATGTACAATTTTTTTGGAATATTATAAAAATAATGTCCTATTATTTTAATATGATATTTTTGTGCCCATAACCTTAATTTCATGGACATACTATAACTCACATAATCACTCCTCTAGTTCTCAACATCTGGGGTCTTGCCAAACCAAACTGAACTTTTCTAGAGTGACATTTAGACAGTGATGATTATTCAAAAATAATCCCTTAAAGAGATGTCAAAAGCAGAACAGGAGAGTGGAGAATTAGAGGACATTAGGTTTTTGCAAGGTGCCTTAAAAATCTATATTATGTCAATTATTAACTATAGACTAAATATGCCGAAGAGATTTGTAATATGATTTTTAATTTTATTTGCATGCTACTGGGATTAATAAAATAGAAACTCATTTTAAAGTGACATGGAATGCAGAGTATCTTTCTCTTATGCATTGTGTCAAAAGTACAATCACTAACATGAGAGGAGTTCATAATATTTTTAATTAAAAAGAGATTTTCATGCTTATAAAGATTACGTAAAATTACTCCGTAGTTATCTTTTGAGTGTGAATACCAGAGCTAGTGATACTTTTACTAACAATTTCATTGAAAGCTGTCAGTATGATTGCTTCAGTATGGTTTGAGACAATTTATTTTCTCTTAACGTACATTATTTGAAGAAGGTAAAAGAAGGAAGATAAACAAATTTACCAATCCAGCGAATGCTTTTCTTTGGAGAAATATGAAGATGAATAACACACAGTATCTTTCCTCAATATAATTATTATATAACTGGGGAATCAAAATATACAGAAAAACATAAGTAAGATTTCTATAATAAATGTAACAGAAAGAGAAAAGAGAGAAACTGGAAAACTTCATGGAGGAAGTAGTATTTAAGTTGCATGTTGAAGGATGGGTACAACTCATGCAGGTAAATAGGAAGATTGTAAGTCTTCCTTTGGGAGGGTAGGTAACGAAACGCACGGTGGCAGTAATGCCATGACATAACTAGGGGTATTAAAAAATTACTTTGGCTGGAGTGGGGAAATTCATTCTGGGAGGTAGTAGAAAATGGAGATGGAAATAGAGATGGAAGATGGATGAAAGATTTTAGACTTTATCCCCATGTATAATGGGGCCCTTTGAAGAGTTATTTAATAGTAAGATGATAAAATAAATGATACTTGTAGATGACTAAATCTAGTAGTGATGTGTAATTGGATTGGAGTGAAGAGAGACTGAACATAAGAATACCAGCAACAGTACAGAGAGATGAGGAACTAGGGAGACAAGGTCATTACACGTGCGGATGAATGCACTGTTATAGCTTGTATTTCCCAACAAGACTAGGTCCACCCAGGAACTCCATTCTATTATGGGTGTGATTTGCCTTATCTACCTTTTTTGAACACCAGTAAAGTCACTGGGATTTCTCACAGCATTATAGTCTCAGGGTAGTCAAACTTCTTTCATGATGTCTGTCTTCTCCCAGTATGAGTTTTCTAAGAAAACCAGGCAAAATCTGCAAGTTTCCTATGATCTAGCCTCAGAAGTCATGAAACATCATTTCTGCCATATGCATTTAGTCAAAAGTGAGTCACAGGATTCAAGATTCAAAGGGCGGGGGGTACTTCACTGGAGCATGGATACTGAAATTCAGCCAGAGACTCCTCACCAGTTCCTTGATGAGGGTCCAGTCCCTCCCTGTTCCCTGGGCATGATTCTGTACCAGTCAGTGATCAATAAGGGAAGTGGAACCACTGTGAGTTCTTATAGGACTAGGGGATTTATTACAGGGAATAGACATTATGCAGTTGTGGCAGCTGGTGAATAAATTTCTGTAAGGCTGCTGCCCCTCTGTCTGGTGGTGGTCTGAAGTTGTGGTCAGCTGTTAGAAAGAAAAGCTGGACCCAAAGCAAAGGATGAAAAAATAGAATGTGAGAGGACATACTGGACCCATGAGGACAAACTTCTGTCTCTCATTTTCTCCAGCCTTGACAATGCAGGTCCTTTATAGAAGTAGTGAGAGACAGACTCTGAGAAGCAGAAGGAGAGCCAGTAGGAGCTGGTGGAGCTCTAGGCGCAGTTGCTGCCCCTTCCCAGCAAGCCAAGCCAGCAGATTAGTGATGGAGTTCACAACCTCCAGGGATACCTGGTACCCACATTGAGCTTCACATTTGCAGCTTCACTTCAGCCTTTCAAATCTCACAAAAACTTCTCTTTTGGCCATGTCTACACCAGAAACATACAGGGAAGGGATTCTGGGAAACGTAGTTCTAGCTTAGTTATGTTAACATTAGTACAAACCTCCATAAAGTTCTTCTTTCCTCCAATAATACAGGACACTTCCTGCGGCTGCTGTGAATGTCTCTGCGTTGCACGGGTTGGGTGGACTTTTGAGATGTAATTGGCTTTTGGCAACCAAAAAATGCCTTCTTTGGAGATAGTTACCTAAGAGTGGATCTCTTCATTGTTTAGATATTTACTGATCTTTGATTGTTTCCTTTTTCTTGCAGTAACTGAGATGACACATTTTGCATAAAGTGCCTCATCAGGTAATTGATCTATTTCTACTTTTATGTAAGTTTGTATGGAAGGTATTTTTAAAGAATATTGCTGTGGTTAGAGCTACACTGAGTGTTTTGGCTTAGAATGTTCTGTTACGAGGAAACAATTTGAGTACTGTTTTACTGATCAAGACCTAGCTGCAAGGGTCTTTTAATTCCTAGTACTGTTACAACAACTCTCTCTAAGCAAGAAAAAGTAGGTGAATCAATAATGCTTAGACCCTCCCTCCTATAAGCAGATCTGAGTAGGAAATGAGCCAGTGAGAAGTAAGCTCAGCATTTTAAAAAATATTCATTTATTTATTTGTTTATCTATTTAGGCTGAGCTGGGTCTTAGTTGCCGCATGTGGGCTTCTTAGTTGCGGCATGCATGCGGGATCCAGTTCGATTGAAACCGGGCACCCTATTTGTACACAGATTCCCAGAAAATCCTACTTGCTTTAATATACACACATATGTTAAAAAAACTAGCAAAAACCAGCAAGTAGCTTTGCTGTTAGAAGCAAAAAACGCAATAATTCTTTCGTTTGGACATCAGTAAGTAGCCTTGCCAGGGCAAGGCCTCAAAAAGTTGCTGTGAGCCTCACTTGTTCCTCTCCATGGAAGTCTTTAGTAAAAGGCGAAAGATTTATTCGATCTGAAGAGAAATTGATATGACAGGAGGAGATGGAGCAGTGAGGAACAGGCCCTGGCAGGCGTGCAAGGGGCGTGTGCCTTGGTTTCAAGGCAGAGTGGATGCAGTTGGTATACCATGACCCTTTTATTTGAATGTTAATGATGCAGAAATCCAACCTGACTTCTGAATTTTCACTAGACCAGAGCCTTAGCATCAGGGCTATCAAATCATGGTCCCTAAAGTGTCATCTTCATGGTATCTGCTATAGGAGAAGACAGCTGGGACAGAGGTTGAGAAAATGGGGGGAGAACAGTAGTGTCACTTCTTGTTTTGTCTGCAGAACCCATTTCACTTTTTTAAAGTATCTGCTGTTGAGTGCTCACTTTGATCTGCCCTCCTGCGTGGTTAGGAGGACTCAGATTAGCTCTCCTCGTCCTTAATTTCTCTAGCTAGCTCAGAGGTATTTGGAACAAGATTGCACTGAGAGCCCTTATTACTGAGTTTTGATCTGTTACTCTGAGAGGACCTTACGGATTTCAATTGTTACTGTGAGAGAATGTTCTGGATTCAGTTGTTACTCTGAGAGAACATTCCAGATTTGAACACTGGAAGCTTTCTTCAAAACTGTGTTGAGTTTCATTATGATGTCGTCATTCTTTCATTGAGAAAAACATAGAATAATGAGAAAATGTGGCATAATAGAAAACACGCAGGAAATTGAGTCTTGGCTCCTAATAGCTTTATGACTTTTACTGATTCTGGGAATTGGTTTCCTTATTTGTAAAGCTGGTTGCACTAATTATTGCTGTGGAAGTAGATTCGGTGAGAAGGTGAAAATTATCTAAAAGAAATATGGTCCAAAAATGTGGTTTATTCCTTCCAAGCGTACTTGTGTTTTACCTCTGTCTGGTGCTCTGCTGGTTGAGAAGCAGCATGGTCTGAAAAAGAATCGCTTTCCTCTTCAGCACTCCACAGCTTCCCATCTTCATTCATCTCTTAAGCCTAACACTATCAATATGTGTATCACTGCCCCTTATCTCCACTTACCTGATTCTACTTGTGGGGAAGAAGAAAACTGAATGGCAAAAATAAAATTATAAAGTCATGTGGAGAATTGTAATGTTGGTGACATTCTAAAATTCTAGGGATGATTATATACTTTTTTAGTCTTCTCTTTAAAACATTTCCAAACTTACTTCCAATGTAAAAAAATAATCAGAAAATATACATTGAATGGATATATAAATGGCTTATAAAAGTTACCACAGGTGAAAATCATCCTTTCTAAATGCAATGTAACCATCCTTCCTAAAGGCAATTAAAGTTATTTTCCTTTTTTGTGATTTCAAGAGTATTCAAATTATCCTTTATGTATCAGATTCTTTTTTTTTTTCTTTTGGGCCTGGAATCTTTAAAAGATTAAAACTTAGGAAGATTGTTTTAATAAACGTAGAGCCAAGGCTGTGCATTTCATGAAGCATCTTTGCACTGTGAATAAACCCAATTCTTTACGGATCTTTATGGATTTTGTGAGCAGGGAACACTGTTGGTTAAAGTTTGGCAAGGTTAACGAGGGGAAGGAAAGTGAGGTTATTCAATTAATTATTATTTCCTCATCTTTAAATTTTTAGTGATTACAAAGAAAACTCAGTCCTAAAGAGAAAAATAAAATCAATCCATACTAAAATAACATTTCTATTGGTTTTTGATATGACATAGTGATACATGGATAATTACTTAGAAATAGCAAAGTAATTTTCAGCTCTTTTATGTCGGCTTCTCTGTAACCAAAACACCCAATTTTTTGCTCAGTTTTTAGGTAGATCCCTCCTTAACCAAAAAAGTTTGTCAGATTCAAAACCAAAATGGAAAGTAAGAGAGGATGATCAAATTCATTTCTATTTGGCAGACACTTAAAACTGACTTTCTTCTAGGCCTTAATCTTTTTTTCCATTTCACATCTTGGCATCTCAACACTTTGCTATCTAAAAACAAGACACATTCCTTCCTTTCCCAGAGTACTAGAGTGCTTTGCTCCAGAAACAAAAACCAAGTAAGTGCTTCCAAATGCTTAGCTCCTCTTTCCCGTACTTGTTAAAACTTTCAGCTGGGATGCCAGTCTGCCTCCAGGACACAAGAGTAGTTGGGCCAGTCACGGAGAAGTATGTCAGCACCGGCATGCATTGTCAGGAAGGGCATGTGTGGCCTGATGCTGACAAAGGTGGGCCTCCAGATAGCCTCTTTCTTCATGACCATAGTTCCATCTTAACTGTTCCCACCCAATGTAAATCACAGTTGGGGCCTTGGGCTAATTCTGTGTGCCTGTGAAAATGTATTATTTACCTTGAAACTATGTATGTAGGATCTTTCAGGGTTGAAAATTATTTTCGCTACTGGTTGAGGACTTTCTTCTTTCAGTGTTGAACCTAATTCTTGCATCCGATTCTCAAATAATCAGATGACAGTTTTATAAAATGGGGATTCGTTTTGGCAAAACTATAAGCTCAACATTGAAATGCAGCTGGTTTTGCTTCTTACAGTCTAGTTTATCTCCAGAACTTAGTTGATGCTCCAGAAGTTAAAATAGATGTGAATTAGCAGCAGAACCTGTAGCATCAGACTTCGCTTTGTCTGATACTAACTGAATTAGTGATTAATTATGTTTAGAAAGTGATTTGAGCAGCTTTGAAGATCATGAAGTTGTCTGTATGGGTGTTTCTCACAAGGAAAGTAGGAATTGTAGTGATTCTAACCATCACAAAGTAACTGGGGTGGTATTTGTAAGAGAGTTTAAGATCCAGTAGTATAAAATGATGATTGTGTATTAATCAGAGAATATCACCTCCAAAAAAAAGGGGCCATAAGTAAGCAGAACGGATAGTAACCCAAGGAAGTCAGAGTGAAATAACCTTATCTCAGTGGCTAAACTAAGGGTGGGGATCTCTAACAAATGGTGGAAACGGGACAGTTATACTGAGTGCTCACCTGCTGGCCTTTGCTCCTCATTGGGCCTCTGACACCAGTGCTGGTGTCACATTTGTGTGTCTGTGTGTGTGTGTACATGCATGCATATTGGGTAGTCCCAAAAAGAAAACCAAAGCAATAATAGATTTGGCATTAGGTAATGATTAATTCAGAAATTAATTTTTCTACATTGCAATCTGTTGGCTTTTTGTATTTTAAAGTTTGCTATGTGTATGTCAGTGAGGGAGTTGGTAATTGGAAATGGACCTCTGAGTAGGGGAAGGGAGAAGTGGTCCATAAAGACTTCTAGGAGGAAATGATTCTTGAGTTGAATCTTGAAATATTATGAGGATTAGATCTGGTTAATATGGGAAGGAAGAATATTTTAGGTTGAGGAAATGACATGTAAACAAATAAACACATAAAAAGGCGAGTGAGAGTGATCATTTGGGCAATAGCAAATAGGTAGGGAAAGGGTATGGGGTATGACAGGAAATAATATAAGATGGAGACAGAAGTCAGATGATGTAAACCCATGAGTGGTGTGCTCTAGCAAGCTGAATTTTATCCTGAAAGAATGGAGAACCATTTAAGCAGAAGGACATAGTCAAATCCATAGTCACCCTGATATGACTTTGGTAGAAGTGTGGAAGGTTGATTAGAGAGTATCAAGTTGGAATTAGATAAGTTATAATAATTTATGAAGGAAATGATAAGGCAACAACATTCTCCTAAACAAATGCAAAAAAATTGTTATCAAAACTTCCCGAAGTAAATATTGGAATAGTTAATTTTTTGTGCTTTTATGTCAAAGCAGTATTTTGGTTTCTAACAATGATAGTTTAAATATATTCCTAATTCATTTTCATGTGTGTTAGAAATGACTAGTAAATATGCTAAATAGTTATGGAATTAATATTTTGAATGCTTTTGTGATTCTTAGATGTATATGTTTTTGCATTATTATTTTCTGAAGTTTCAGAAATATAATTTCAGTGTCATTCAACTTCATTGAAGATGTACAAATATCCCAAGAGACCTCTTTTATTCTAATTTCTCTTAGTTTTGAGTCTTTTGCTCAAGTTGAAAAAGGTAAAAATTTTCAGATTTCAAAAGAAAACAAAAATTAAATAACACAAATCTAACATGTTTGTCTTCCTGTTTCCTTCAAATCTAAGAAATAGATTGATATGACTATTTAAAAACCAGATAGTATTCCAGTACCACTTAATGCTGTTAAATAAAGCTTGACATTGAAATGAAAAGGGCCCTCTTAAAAAGTGAAGTTTTTTTTAGTTCTTGGAAGGTATAATAATTAAATAAGACTGTTTCATATATTGTAAAGGATTTTGATTTTCTAACTGCAGTACACTTTGTTTCTTTGAAAAGTATTTACATTTGAGAAGATTTCTTTTGTTTGTTTTGTGAAAGTATTAATTCTGAAAACAGGTATGGCTATTATATATATTTAAGAAAACCTCACACAAAAAGTGAAATTGTAGATTTTTGTTTACATTCTCAAAGAGTAGTTCTTTTCGTAAAAAAGGTGTTTGAACTGATGTCTAAATGTTAATATATTTTTAAATGCAATGGGGGCTTACAAGAATATTTCGACAACTGATAGAAGAAACAAAGTGCAAAATCATGGAATGCCTGGCCAGCACATACCATTAGTCACAATCTGCTTGGCTCACGTATATATTACTTATTTTGTGAAACCACCAACACGTATGACACCAGCATATGTTTACCATATGCTTTTTTATCCTTGAGTTTGTTTCCTGAATAGTACACACTGTCCTTAACACAGAATGTATTTAAAATATGGTAAATGGGTCATCACGATAGTAATTCCAAACAAATTCTGCTAAAGGACAACAAAGTATAACATTAAGAGATATAGACGAGATATTCTTTCACCAAATGAGACCCCCATGTCCCTTAAATTATTCCTCCTATCTATGTTTTGGTATTTTCCATTGAGACACTTTGTCCTTTAAGACAGAGATTTCAGCTTAGCATTTTCCTGAGATTTGTAGGAGATTATAAAAGGATCCAAATAGGAAATGTTTTATCCATACTACGTACTTTTTCTGATCCATTATAAACACACAGGCATATCAGGGAAAAGTGGGCCTCTGTGGGTCTCAGTCTTTTTTTCCTGAAAACAAGCTTTAAGTAGGGCTGTATCAAAATCAGGTGCATCCAATCACCATGGAAATATTTTTGTAATTGCTTCCTGGAGGAGCTGCAGAGACATTTGTAGTCATATATATATATATATATACACGTGTCTAGGTTTTCCAAATTTGGACTCTTTTGGAACACAATACCAAAGGCCAAATCCATTAACCATGGATAGAACAGAAATCTCTACACAGCAAAGGATCTCTGAGACTCAGCCAGTGACTTCCTAATTTTAAACTATAGCAAAGTTCAAATTTGTCCAAAATTTAACTTTTTAGGTAAACAATTTTTAGAAAAATCTTATAAAAAGACTATCAAAACCTCCCTGACTTCATGTTTAGCCTTACAGACTGAAAGCCTTGGTGAAGGAAAGGAATGAAATAACATAAGAGAAAGGGGAGGGGGCGGGAAATAGGAGGGAACAGAGAGTAAGTAAAGAGAGAAGAGGTGAGGCTTCTCGCCAGCAAAGGACTCAGGTGTCAAACTAGAGTTTATCTAACACTGGTCAAAGGATCCAGCCAAAGGGAGACCTCAAACCAGAGGTAACTTGCTGGTAGAAGGAAGCCATAAAGATGTTCTGTCTGGCACAATTTGATTATTTTCAATGAAAGAACTGCCCTTTAAACTCTTCCTTTGTTTCTTTTGTTATTTGGTAAAAATTTCTCCACCTGTGTCTATACACGAAAACACAAATAACCAAGCCACACAATGGCATCTTGCCAATATATTTTATGAATTTATTGGCACTCATTTTGATTCGTGAACTCATTTTATGTTTTAGGGTTTTAAAAATGTTAATATGTCCCAGGCTCCCAATTTATTTGAAAACTGTGTTTTGTGTCATAATGTCTCCAATGCTTACTTGTATGTGAACTTAATATCTTACAAATGGCGTATCCTTAACTTAGCAGGTGATGTAGTTTTTTGGGTATTGTGGGTTAGTTTCCCCAAGGCTGGTACTTTTCTTTATAGTTTTTCGTTTTCTTCCACGCCTTTTTCTTGATTTGAAAACTTTGTTATACTTAAATGTCCAGAGGAGACTAGGTCCTAGTAGACGTCTCTATACTCTGCAAAATTGCATTAAGGGAGTACATTTACTAATTTAAGGAAGTGAGGTAGCTAAAATGGTTTGTTCCTTCTGCACATCACTAAACTGATGGCAATTATTATTACTAAGGCAAAGAAATCAATGCTCAAGCAATCACATTGTTAATACAGACCCAAAGATCCTCTCAAAGAGATAATCCACCCAGGCCATCGGGGGCCCTCTGAAGTTTCCTTCCCACTCTGGGTGGCTGTTCTATGCAGTAAATTAGATTTGAGATCAGTACATCTCTTTCCTTCAGTTCTCTATTTAGCCTTTCCTCACTCTCTCAATCTTTTCTGACATATATGTGAACACCTTCACAGTACTTTGGCATCTGAGACAGCTCAGATTAATGTAAATGTAGTGATTTCCTAGGTTTTATAGCTAGTAAATGGTGCAGTTGGGCTTAGACCTATGGTCAAAGAGAATTCTTTCATGTTGAAAATGTTAGAAGTCCATTCACCTTTCCTCTAGCATTGAATGTCCATTCTGGTGACCACCAACATTCAAACATGCAAGATTTATTAAAAAATGCCATTCTCTTCTTCATCCATATCATTTTATATCATGTGACTTAAACATTTCTTAACAGGCTTCCCACTTCTTTTTTCAGGCTATTCATAAAAATGAGTATGTAGGAAAATGAGACTTTGGGCATAATTGTGTCTATTTATAGTATATCTATTGTGTGATAACTGAATTGCTTGTTTAAAATATATGGTGCTTACAGGGACCCCCTCCCTCTGGGAGAAATATTCTTCCCCTTCAAATATCAGTGTCGGCCACGTGACTAGTTGTAACAAATGGAATATGAGCAGAATGGACACATCCCGGATCTGAGCAGAGGTTTCAGAGCCATACATCATGCTGCCGTTGTTCTTTTCCTGTAGAAAAGCATTTCCCAAATTGGGGCCACTCTTTCTGCCTGGATTTGGGAATAAAGACTTGGGGCCACAGCTACCTCATAGCCAACATGCCACATGAGTGAGAAATAAACCTTGGTTGTAAGTCACTGAGGTTTGGAGGTTGGTTATCACAACATTATGATATAGCAAATGCTGACTAACCACATATAATGCATGTCAGTGGGGCCACTGGTTTCACACACAATGGCTTTTGATACATTTCTTGTGGGTAATTTTGATACACATATATTTCTAAATTAATTGGAATTTGTTAGAGCAGCTATTGTGCCAACAGCTAAAGTTATTCTTTTATATTGCTATTCACTGATTTTTTTTGATTTTTTATATTTTATTTTATTTTTTAATTTTTAAATTTAATTTTATTTATTTTTTTATTCAGCAGGTTCTTATTAGTCATCAGTTTTATACACATCAATGTATACATGTCAATCCCAATCGCCCAGTTCATCACACCCCCACCCCCACCCCCAACCCTGCGGCTTTCCCCTCTTGGTGTCCATACGTTTGTTCTCTACATCTGTGTCTCAACTTCTGCCCTGCAAACCGGTTCATCTGTACCATTTTTCTAGGTTCCACATACATGCCTTAATATACGATATTTGTTTTTCTCTTTCTGACTTACTTCACTCTGTATGACAGTCTCTAGATCCATCCACGTCTCAACAAATGACCCAATTTCTTTCCTTTTTATGGCTGAGTAATATTCCGTTGTATATATGTACCACATCTTCTTTATCCATTCATCTGTCGACGGGCATTTAGGTTGCTTCCATGACCTAGCTATTGTAAACAGTGGTGCAGTGAACACTGGGGTGCATGTGTCTTTTTGAATTATGGTTTTCTCTGGGTATATGCCCAGTAGTGGGATTGCTGGGTCATATTTCTATGTTTAGTTTTTTAAGGAACCTCCATACTGTTCTCCCTAGTGGCTGTATCAATTTACATTCCCACCAACAGTTCAAGAGGGTTCCGTTTTCTCCACACCCTCTCCAGCATTTGTTGTTTGTAGATTTTCTAATGATGCCCATTCTAACTGGTGTGAGGTGATACCTCCTTGTAGTTTTGATTTGCATTTCTCTAATAATTAGTGATGTTGAGCAGCTTTTCATGTGCTTCTTGGCCATCTGTATGTATTCTTTGGAGAAATGTCTATTTAGGTCTTCTGCCCGTTTTTGGATTGGGTTGTTTGTTTTTTTAATATTGAGCTGCATGAGCTGTTTATATATTTTGGAGATTAATCCTTTGTCTGTTGATTCATTTGCAAATATTTTCTCCCATTCTGAGGGTTGTCTTTTCGTCTTGTTTATGGTTTCCTTTGCTGTGCAAAAGCTTTGAAGTTTCATTAGGTCCCATTTGTTTACTTTTGTTTTTATTTCCATTACTCTAGGAGGTGGATCAAAAAAGATCTTGCTGTGATTTATGTCAGAGTGTTCTTCCTATGTTTTCCTCTAAGAGTTTTATAGTGTCCGGTCTTACTTACATTTAGGTCTCGAATCCATTTTGAGTTTATTTTTGTGTATGGTGTTAGGGAGTGTTCTAATTTCATTCTTTTACATGTAGCTGTCCAGTTTTCCCAGCACCACTTATTGAAGAGACTGTCTTTTCTCCATTGTACATCCTTGCCTCGTTTGTCATAGATTAGTTGACCATAGGTGCGTGGGTTTATCTCTGGGCTTTCTATCTTGTTCCATTGATCTGTGTTTCTGTTTTTGTGCCAGTACCATATTGTCTTGATTACTATAGCTTTGTAGTATAGTCTGAAGTCAGGGAGTCTGATTCTTCCAGCTCCATTTTTTTCCCTCAAGACTGCTTTGGCTATTCGGGGTCTTTTGTGTCTCCATACAAACTTTAAGACTTTTTGTTCTAGTTCCGTGAAAAATGCCATTGGTAATTTGATAGGGAGTGCATTGAATCTGTAGATTGCTTCAGGTAGTATAGTCATTTTCACAATATTGATTCTTCCAATCCAAGAACATGGTATATCACTCCATCTGTTGGTATCATCTTTAATTTCTTTCATCAGTGTCTTATAGTTTTCTGCATACAGGTCTTTTGTCTCCCTAGGTAGGTTTATTCCTAGGTATTTTATTATTTTTGTTGCAATGGTGAATGGGAGTGTTTCCTTAATTTCTCTTTCAGATTTTTCATCATTAGTGTATAGGGATGCAAGAGATTTCTGTGCATTAATTTTGTATCCTGCAACTTTACCAAATTCATTAATTAGCTCTAGTAGTTTTCTGGTGGCATCTTTAGGATTCTCTATGTATAGTATCATGTCATCTGCAAACAGTGACACTTTCAATTCTTCTTTTCCAATTTGTATTCCTTTTACTTCTTTGTCTTCTCTGATTGCTGTGGCTAGGACTTCCAAAACTATGTTGAATAATAGTGGTGAGGGTGGACATCCTTGTTTTCTTCCTGATCTTAGAGGAAATGCTTTCAGTTTTTCACCATTGAGAATGATGTTTGCTGTGGGTTTGTCATATATGGCCTTTATTATCTTGAGGTAGGTTCCCTCTCTGCCCACATTCTGGAGAGTTTTTATCATAAGTCAGTGTTGAATTTTGTCAAAAGCTTTTTCTGCATCTATTGAAATGATCATATGGTTTTTATACTTCAATTTGTTAATGTGGTGTATCACATTGACTGATTTGTGAATACTGAAGAATCCTTACATCCCTGGGTTAAATCCCACTTGATCATGGTGTATGATCCTTTTAATGTGTTGTTGGATTCTGTTTGCTAGTATTTTGTTGAGGATTTTTGCATCTATATTCATCAGTGATATTGGTCTGTAATTTTCATTTTTTGTGGTATCTTTGTCTGGTTTTGGTATCAGGGTGATGGTGGCCTTGTAGAATGAGTTTGGGAGTGTTCCTTCCTCTGCAATTTTTTGGAAGAGTTTGAGAAGGATGGGTGTTAGCTCTTCTCTAAATGTTTGATAGAATTCACCTGTGAAGCCATCTGGTCCTGGACTTTTGTTTGTTGGAAGTTTTTTTTTTATATATATATTCCATTTATAGTTATTATAAAATATTGGCTATATTCACTTTGTTGTGCAATACATCCTTGTAGATTATTTATTTATTTATTTATTTATTTATTTATTTATTTATTTATTTTTGGCTGTCTTCCTTGCTGTGCGCGGACTTTCTATAGTTGGCACGAGCTGGGGCTACTCTTCGTTGCGGTGCGCGGGCTTCTCATTGCAGTGAGCGGGCTTCTCATTTAGGTGGCTTCTCTTGTTGCAGAGCATGGGCTCTAGGTGCACAGGCTCAGTAGTTGTGGCGCACAGGCTTAGTTGCTCTGTGGGATGTGGGATCTTCTTGGACCTGGGCTCGAACCCGCGTTCCCTGCATTGGCAGGCGGATTCTTAACCACTGCACCACCAGGAAAGCCCTGTTGGAAGATTTTTAATCACAGTTTCAATTTCATTACTTGTGATTGGTCTGTTCATATTTTCTATTTCTTCCTGGTTCAGTCTTGGAAGGTTATACCTTTCTAAGAATTTGTCCATTTCTTCCAGGTCCTCCACTTTGTTGGCATAGAGTTGCTTGTAATATTCTCTTATGATGCTTTGTATTTCTGCAGTGTCCGTTGTAACTTATCCTTTTTCATTTCTAATTTTATTGATTTGAGTCCTCTCCTTCTTTTCCTTGATGAGTCTGGCTAAATGTTTATCAATTTTGTTTATCTTTTCAAAGAACCAGCTTTTAGTTTTATTGATCTTTGCTCTTGTTTTCTTTTTTTCTATTTCATTTATTTCTGCTCTGATCTTTATGATTTCTTTCCTTCTGCTAACTTTAGGTATTGTTTGTTCTTCTTTCTCTAGTTCTTTAGGTGTGAGGTTAGATTGTTTATTTCAGATTTTTCTTGCTTCCTGAGATAGGATTGTATCTCTATAAACTTCCCTCTTACAACTGCTTTTGCTGCATCCCATAGGTTTTGGATTGTCGTGTTTTCATTATCATTTGTCTCTAGGCATTTTTTGATTTCCTCTTTGATTTCTTCAGTGATCTCTTGATTACTTAGTAACGTATTGTTTAGCCTCCATGTGTTTGTGTTTTTTACTTTTTTTTCCCTGTAATTGATTTCTAACCTCATGGCGTTGTGGTTGGAAAAGATGCTTGATATGATTTCAATTTTCTTAAATTTACCAAGGCTTGATTTGTGACCCAAGATGTGATCTATCCTGGAGAATATTCCCTGTGCACTTGAGAAGAAAGTGAAATCTGCTGTTTTTCGATGTAATGTCCTATAAATATCCTTTAAATCTATCTGGTCTATTGTGTCATTTAAGGCTTGTGTTTCCTTATCACTTTTCTGTCTGGATGATCTGTCCATTGGTGTAAGTGAGGTGTTAAAGTCCCCCACTATTATTGTGTTACTGTTGATTTCCTCTTTTATAGCTGTTAGCATTTGCCTTATGTATTGAGGTGCTCCTATGTTGGGTGCATATATATTTATAATTGTTATATCTTCTTCTTGGATTGATCCCTTGTTCATTATGTAGTGTCCTTCCTTGTCTCTTGTAACATTCTTTATTTTAAAGTCTACTTTATCTGACATGAGTATTGCTACTCCAGCTTTCTTTTGATTTACATTTGTGTGCAATATCTTTTTCCGTCCCCTCACTTTCAGTCTGTATGTGTCCCTAGGTCTGAAGTGGGTCTCTTGTAGACAGCCTATATACGGGTCTTATTTTTGTATCCATTCAGTGAGCCTGTGTCTTTTGTTTGGAGCATTTGATCCATTCACATTTAAGGTAATTATCAATATGTATGTTCCTGTTACCATTTTCTTAACTGTTTTGGGCTTGTTCTATAGTTCCTTTTCTTCTCTTGTGTTTCCTGCCTAGAGAAGTTCCTTTAGCATTTGTTGTAGAGCTGGTTTGGTGGTGCTGCATTCTCTTAGCTTTTGCTTGTCTGTAAAGCTTTTGATTTCTCCATCGAATCTGAATGAGATCCTTGCCAGGTAGAGTCATCTTGGTTGTAGGTTCTTCCCTTTCATCACTTTAAATATATTGTGCCACTCCCTTCTGGCTTGTAGAGTTTCTGCTGAGAAATCAGCTGTTAACTTTACGGGAGTTCCCTTGTATGTTATTTGTCGTTTTTCCCTTGTTGCTTTTAATAATTTTTCTTTGTCTTTAATTTTTGTCAATTTGGTTACTGTGTGTCTTGGCTTGTTTCTCCTTGGGTTTATCCTGCCTGGGATTCTGCACTTCCTGTACTTGGGTGGCTGTTTCCTTTCCCATGTTAGGGAAGTTTTTGTCTATAATCTCTTCAGATATTTTCTCAGGTCCTTTCTCTCTCTCTTCTCCTTCTGGGACCCCTATAATGTGAATGTTCGTGCGTTTAATGTTGTCCCAGAGGTCTCGTAGGCTGTCTTCATTTCTTTCCATTCTTTTTTGTTTATTCTATTCCATGGCAGTGAATTCCACCATTCTGTCTTCCAGGTCACTTATCCGTTCTTCTGCCTCAGTTATTCTGCTATTGATTCCTTCTAGTGTATTTTTCATTTCAGTTATTGTATTGTTCATCTCTGTTTGTTTGTTCTTTAATTCTTCTAGGTGTTTGTTCTTTAATTCCTCTAGGTCTTTGTTAAACATTTCTTGCATCTTCTCGATCTTTGCCTCCATTCTTTTTCTGAGGTCCTGGATCATCTTCACTATCATTATTCTTATATCTTTTTCTGGAAGGTTGCCTATCTCTACTTCATTTAATTGTTTTTCTGGGGTTTTATCTTGTTCCTTCATGTGGTACATAGCCCTCTGCCTTTTCATTTTGTATGTCTTTCTGTGAATGTGGTTTTCGTTCCACTGGCTGCAGGATTGTAGTTCTTCTTGCTTCTGCTGTCTGCCCTTTGGTGGATGAGGCTGTCTAAGAAGTTGTGCAGGCTTCCTGATGGGAGGGACTGGTGGTGTGTAGTGCTGGGTGGTGCTCTGGTGGGCAGAGCTCAGTAAAACTTTAATCCACTTGTCTGCTGATGGGTGGGGCTGGGTTCCCTCCCTGTTGGTTTTTGGCCTGAGGCGCCCTAGCACTGGAGGCTGTGAGCTCTTTGGTGGGGCTAATGGTGGGCTCCAGGAGGGCTCATGCCAAGGAGTACTTCCCAGAACGTCTGCTGCCGGTGTCCTTGTCTGCACGGTGAACCACAGCCACCCCCCCGCCTCTGCAGGAGACCCTCCAACACTAGCACGTAGGTCTGGTTCAGTGTCCTATGAGGTCACTGCTCCTTCCCCCTGGGTCCTGATGCGCACACTACTTTGTGTGTGCTCTCCAAGTGTGGAGTCTGTTTCCCCCAGTCATGTCGAAGGCCTGTGGTCAAATCCCACTAGACTTCAAAGTCTGATTCCTGGGAATTCCTCCTCCCATTGTTGGACCCCCAGGTTGGGAAGTCTGATGTGGGGCTCAGAAGCTTCACTCCAGTGGGTGGAGTTCTCTGGTATAATTGTTCTCCAGTTTGTGAGTCACCCACCCAGCAGTTATGGGATTTGATTTTGTTGTTATTGTGCCCCTCCTACTGTCTCATTGCAACTTCCCGTTTGTCTTTGGATGTGGGGTATCTTTTTGGTGAGTTCCAGTGTCTTACTGTCAATGATTGCTCAGCAGTTAGTTGTGATTCTGGTGCCTTCGCAAGAGGGAGTAAGCGCATGTCTTTGTACTCTGCCGTCTTGAACCCAAAGGTCTCAGTTTCTTAATTGTTTTATTCTTCTGTACATGTTTTATGGCCCAAAATGTGGTCTGTCATGGTGAATGCAAGTTTGAAAAGAATGTGAGTTCTGCTGTGTTTGCATGGAGTATTCTATAACTGTCAATTAGATCCAGTTGATTAACACTCTTGTTCAGTTCAACTATATCCTCACTGATTTTCTGTCTGCTTCATCTGTCATTTACTGAAAGAGGAGTGTTCAAGTCTCCAGCTATACTAGTGGATTTGTCTCTTTCTCCTTTCAGTTCTATTAGTTTTTGCTTCATGTATTTTGATGCTCTGTTGTTAGGTACATACATGTTAGAGATTCTTATTTCTTGGAGAATTGACCACTTTATCATTAAGTAACACCCCTCTTTACCCCTGGTAACTTATTTGTTCTGAAGTCAGCTTTACCTAAAATTAACATAGCTGTTCCAGCTGTTTTTCCCATTATTGTTATCAGGGTATATCTTCTCCACTCCTTTACTTTTAATCTATGTCTTTGTATTTAAAATGGGTTTTTATAGACAACATATAGTGGGGTCTGTTTTTAATCCACTCTGATGGTCTTTGTATTTTAATTTGTGTGTTAAGATAATTCACATTGAAAGTGATTATTGGTATAGGTAGATTAATATTTAACATGTAACTGTTTTCTGTTTGTTGCACTTATTTTTCATTTTTTTCTTCTCTTTTTCTGCCTTCTCTTGTTTTAATTGTGCAATTTATATAACTCAATTTTCTCCTCTTTAACTTCTTTTAGTAATTGCCCTAGAGTTTGCAGTATCAAATTTTTACTGATCTAAGTCTATTTTCAAATAACATTAACCACTTCATGGGTAGTGCCAGAATCTTAAAATAGTATTACCAATTTATCCCTCATGTTCCTTAAAAATTACTCATTAATTTCAGCTATCCATCTACTATAATCACACAGTATATTGTTACTGTTATTACTATTTATCTATTACATAAAGAATAAGAAAAATAAAAGATTTTATTTTACATACATATTCATTCTCCAGTGTTTTCCCTTTCTTTATGTAGATCTGAGTCTCTGACCTTTATTACTTTCTTGCTCCCTGAAGAACATTTTTTTAACAATTTCTTAGAGCAGTTTTAGGTTCACAGCAAAATTGAATGGAAGGTACGGATATTTCCCATATACTGTCTACCCCCACACATGCATAGCTTTTCCCATTATCACCATCCCCACCAGAGTGGTACATTTGCTACAATTGATGAGCCTACATTGACATCATAATCAACCAAAGTCCGTAATTTATCTTAAGGTTTGTTCTTGGCATTGTACATTCTATGGGTTTGGGCAAATGTATAATAACATGTATCCATCATTATAGTATCACACAGAGTACTTTTACTGCCCTATAAATTCTGTGTGCTTCCCTCAAAGCACTTATTTTAATATTTCTTACAGAGCAGGTCTTTTTGCAATGAATTCCCTCAGTTTTTGTTTATCTGAGAAAGTCTTTATTTCTTCTTCATGTTTATAGTATAAATTTCCCTGGACATAATATTCTAGTTATTTTTTTCCAGTACTTTATATATTTCACTTCAATCTTTTATTGATTGCATGGCTTTTTAAATGAAAAATTCACTGTAATTCTTATCTTTTCTCCTGTATAGCTATGGAGATATTTTTCCCTCTGGTTTTTTTTCAAGAGTTTGTCTTTGGTTTTCTGCAGTTTGAATATAACATGTCTTGGTGTTACCTATGGCTATGGAAGTTTTAATTTCCTCTAGTGTTCTTATTTTTGGGTCCCTTCTTGTTGGGTTTCCATAAGAAATCTTTCTTAAATAAACTGAGTTTTGTAGCTCTTTAAACTGTAATCCAGTGTTATTATATTGGAGCCCTGTTGATGTGGTGACAGTGAGTTTGGAGGGGGGAGAAGAAGTGTTCTTTAACATGATGATTAATTTTAAGTCATTTAGTAGGCCTGTGTCCCTGAGTTGTGACCTTCACAAGTGTTTCTTTTTCCCTCTTTTGTGAGTCAAGAAATGTAAAGGGGGCTGGAGCACGGTAATTGTCCTTAAGCTTATGAGAGACATTGATCCGATAAAGTCTTTTTCATTTCTGGTTTTATTGATTTGAGACCTCTCCCTCTTTTTCTTGATGAGTGAGTCTCACTAATGGTTTATCAATTTTTTCTTTTCAAAGAACCAGCTTTTAGTTTCTCTTGTTTTCTTCATCTGTATTTCATTTATTTCTGATCTGACCTTTATGATTTCTTTCCTTCTACGAACTTTAGGTTTTGTTTGTTCTTCTTTCTCTAGTGAAAAAACCTTAGGCGTAAGGTTAGGTTGTATGAGATTTTTCTTGTTTCCTGAAGTAAGATTGTATTGCTATAAACCTCCCTCTTAGAACTGCTTTTGTATCCATTCAGCCAGTCTGTGTCTTTTGGTTAGAGCATTTAATCTGTTTATGTTTAAGGTGATTATTGATATGTATATTCTTATTGCCATTTTGTTAATTGTTTTGGATTAGTTTTTGTAGGTCCTTTTTCTTCCTTTCCTCTTTTGTTCTCTTGTGATTTTATGACTTGCTTTAGTATTGTGTTTGGATTCCTTTTTCTTTTTTGTGTACCTATTGTAGATTTACAGTTTGTGATTACCATGAGGTTTTCATATAGCAGTCTATATATAAACAAGATTGTTTTAAGTTGCTGGTCTTTTAATTTCAAATGCATTTCCTATATCTTGCATTTGTGCTCTCCTCTTCTCACAGTTGCTGGTTTTGATATCATATTTGCATGTGGATGATTTCCTACCTTTACTGTATATCTGCCTTTACCGGTGAGCTTTTCCATTCATAATTTTCTTGTTTCTAGTTGTGGCCTTTTTTTCTCCACTTAGAGAAGTTCCTTTACCATTTGTTGCAAAGCTGGTCTGGTGATGCTGAATTCTCTTAGGTTTTGCTTGTCTTAAAGTTTTTGATTTCTCAGATGAATCTGAATGAGAACCTTGCTAGGTAGGGTATTCTTGGATGTAGGTTCTTCCCTCTCATCACTTGAAATATATCGTGCCACTGCCTTCTGGCCTGCAGAGTTTCTGCTGAGAAATCAGCTCATAACCTTACGGGGGTTCCCTTGTACGTTATTTGTTGCTTTTCTCTTGTTGCTTTTAATATTTTTTCTTTGTCTTTAATTTTTGTCCATTTGATTACTACGTGTCTCAGCGTGTTTTTCTTTGGGTTTATCCTTCCTGGGACTGTGTGCTTCCTGAATTGGATGACTGTTTCCTTTCCCATGTTAGGGAATTTTTCAGCTATTGTCTCTTCAAATATTTTCTCAGGTCCTTTCTCTCTCTCTTCTCCTTCTGCGACCCATATAATGTGAATATTGGTGCATTTAATATTGTCCCAGAGGTCTCTTAGACTATCCTCATTTCTTTGCATCCTTTTTTCTTTATTCTGTTCCATGGCAGTGATTTCCCCCATTCTTCTTCCAGCTCACTTATCCATTCTTCTGCCTGTTATTCTGCTATTGATTCCTTCTAGTGTATTTTTCATTTCAGTTATTATATTGTTCATCGCTGTTTGCTTGTTCTTTAATTCTTCTAGGTCTTTGTTAAACATTTCTTGTATTTTCTCAATCTGTGCCTCCATTTTTTTTCTGAGATCTTGGATCATCTTTACTATCATTACTCTGAGTTTTTTTCAGGTAGATTACCTATCTCCACTTAGTTGTTCTTCTGGGATTTTATCTTGTTCCTTCATCTAGGACATATTCCTCTGCAATCTCATTTTGTCTAAGTTTCTGTGATTGCGGTTTCCGTTTGCTGGCTGCAGGGTTGTAGTTCTTCTTGCTTCTGCTGTCTGCCCCCTGGTGGATGAGGCTGTCTAAGAGGCTTGTGCAAGCTTCCTGGTGGGAGGGACTGTTACCTGGCCACTGGTGAGTGGAGCTGGGTCTTGTCCCTGTGGTGGGCAGGGTGATAAAGTCTTTTTCACTTGAGAGTAGGCCTTTGATATGGAGAATACACTGGAATTATTTCAAATTGTTACTTTTCTCCTCATTTTTCCAAAGATAAAAGATTATTTTTCTTGGCTATTTACCATGAGAACATGGTATTGTTCCTGGAGGTAAAACCCAAGAAAGGGTTCCTGCACCCCTACCAAGACTACAAGCTCTAGGATTTTCTCATTCTCAAGGTAGTCTACACTCCAAGCGGTTAATCAAATAAACATTTAAGTTCTCCTACCAGTTTATGGATCCAGTGGCTTTTGCTTTAGCTGAGTTGATCTCAGCTGTTTTTCTCTATATTTGCATGTGTTTCTCAATATGGAGGTAGAGGTTAGCCCTGTGATATCAATTCTCTTATGTGTCCAGGAAAAGTCATTGATTTTTTGTTTTTTAATTTTATGTTCGAGTATAGTTGATTAACAGTGATGTGTTAGTTTCAGGTGTACAGCAAAGTGATTCAGTTATATATATACTTGTATCTGTTCTTTTTCAATTTCTTTTCCAGTTTAAGTTATTACAGAGTATTGTGCAGAGTTCCCTCTGCTATACAGTGGGTCTTTGTTGGTTATCTATTTTAAATATAGCAGTGTGTATATGTCAATCCCAAACTCCCAATCTATCCCTTTCCCCACTTCTCCCCCCACCCGCCCCCCACCCCCAGTAATGATAAGTTCATTCTCTAAGTCTGTGAGTCTGTTTCTGTTTTGTAAATAAGTTTGTTTGTATCATTTTTTTTTTAGATTCTGCATATAAACAATATCATATGGTATTTGTCTTTCTCTGTCTGATGTCACTTAATTATGATAATCTCCAGGTCCATCCATGTTGCTGCAAATGTCATTATTTCATTCCTTTTAAAATTTTTAAAAATTAATTAATTAATTAATTTATTTTTGGCTGCGTTGGGTCTTCGTTGTTGCACTCAGCCTTTCTCCAGTTGCGGCGAGCGGGGGTTACTCTAAGTTGCGGTGCCCGGGCTTCTCATTGCGCTGGCTTCTCTTGTTGTGGAACACAGGCTCTAGGCACACAGGCTTCAGTAGTTGTGGCATGCAGGCTCAGTAGTTGTGGCACACGGGCTTAGTTGCTCCATGGCATGTGGGATCTCCCCAGACCAGGGATCAAACCCATGTCCCCTGCATTGGCAGGCGGATTCTTAACCACTGTGTCACCAGGGAAGTCCCTATTTCATTCTTTTTAATGGCTGAGTAATATTCCTTTGTATATATGTACCAAATCTTCTTTATCCCTTCATCTGTTGATGGACATTTAGGTTGCTTCTGTGTTTTGGCTATTGTGAACAGCACTGCAATGAACATTGGGGTGTATATATCCTTTTGGACCATGTTTTTCTCTGCATATATGCCCAGGAGTGGGCCTATTGCTGGAATATGGTAGCGCTATTTTTAGTTTCTTAAGGAACCTTCATACTGTTCTCCATAGTGGCTGTACCAATTTACATTCCCACCAACAGTGTAGGAGTTTTCCCTTTTCTCCACCATTTATTGTTTGTAGACTTTTTGATGATGGCCATTCTGACTGGTGTGAGGTGATATCTCACTGTAGTTTTGATCTGCATTTCTCTAATAATTAATGATGTTGAGCATCTTTTCATGTACCTTTTGGCCATCTGTATGTCTTCTTTGGAGAAGCATCTATTTAGGTCCTCTACCCATTTTTTGATTGGGTTGTTTTGATATTGAACCACATGAGCTGTTTGTAAATTTTGGAGATTAATTCCTTGTTGATCGTATTGTTTGCAAATATTTTCTCCCATTCTGTGAGTTGTCAGTTAGTTTTGTTTATGGTTTCCTTTGCTGCGCAAAAGCTTTTGTGTTTAATTAGGCCCCATTTGTTTATTTTTGTTTTTATTTCTGTTACTCTAGGCAATGGATCAAAAAAGACATTGCTGTGATTTATGTCAAAGAGTGTTTTACCTACATTTTCCTCTAAGAGTTTTATAGTGTGCAGTTTTACATTTAGGTCTTTAATTCATTTTGAGTTTATTTTTGTGTATGTCGTTTAAAAATGTTCTAATTTCTTTTTTTACATGTAGCTGTCCAGTTTTCCCAGCACCATTTATTGAAGAGACTGTCTTTTCTCCATTGTATAGTCTTGCCTCTTTTGTTGTAGATTAATTGACCATAGACTTCTCTCCTGTTCCATTGATCTATATTTCTGTTTTTGTGCCAGTACCATACTTTTTTGATGACTGTGGTTATGTAGTATAGTCTGAAGTCATGGATCCTGATTTCTCCAGCTCTGTTTTTCTTTCTCCAGGTTGCTTTGGCTATTCAGGGTCTTTTGTGTCTCCATACAAATTTAAAAATTTTTTGTTCTAATTCTGTGAAATGTGCCATTGGTAATTTGATAGAGATTGCATTGACTCTGTAGGTTGGCTTGGGTAGTAGAGTCATTTTAACAATATTCATTCTTCCAATCAAAGAACATGGTATTTCTTTCCATTTCTTTTTGTCATCTTCGATTTCTTTCATCAGCATCTTATAGTTTTCAGGGTACAGGTGTTTTGCCTCCTAGATATTTTATTATTGTTGATGCAGTGGTAAATGGGATTTTTCTTTAATTTCTCTTTCTAATCTTTTGTTGTTAGTGTATAGAAATGCAACGGATTTCTGTGTATTAATTTTGTATCCTGCAACTTTACTGAATTCATTGATGAGCTCTAGTAGTTTTCATGTTTTTTAGCTTTTTTTCTGGCCTGGAATGATTACTTCCAAGCTGAAGTCATGTCATAGCTGAAACCAGAAGTCAATATTTACTTTTTTTGATAAATAAAATAGCTGAGTGTTTCAATTCAGGACTCATTTTTCTTATTTAAGATAATCCTCACTATTGATAGCTTATGGAAAAAAATTACAAAGTCCATGAGGAAATTCATTGCCAAGAGAGAAAAGGCACACATACAACAAATGGCAGTATTTGTACTTGAGAAACTAGAAAAACCAGAATCCATTCTGAAAGGGACTTTAAAGCAAACATATTTAAAAGATCAGAGGATAAAAGGAATTCAGTAAGATCCATAAGAAAATTTTAAGACTATATGATAAAATGAACAAGAAGATTGTAAAAAGCATCAAATATAATTTTGGTAGCTAAAAGTGTAGGATTGAAATAATAAAAACTCAGTGGATCAGTTAAAGCATTGATTGATATAGATAACCAGAGAATTAGAAGATAAATCTGAAGAAGCCATTCAGAATGCAGCTCAGATATTTTTTTAAAAAGACAAATTATGATTTGTCCTAAAAAAAAAAAAAAAGACAAATTATCTTCAGGGAAGACAAAATGAGAAGCTCTGCTATGTGTCTAAAAGGAGTCCCAGGAGAGAATGGGAGAGAGAAAAAAGTCCTGATGTGATGGTTCCAAGTTTTTAGGAATTGTAAAAATATTTTGAGTCCCCTTTGATTGTAAAAGCATATCAAGTCTCTAGTAAGATAAATAAATGCAAATTCATTCCTTAAAAACATCACAGAAACTGCAGAACATTTGGAGAGAGAGTAAGAGGAACGTTTTAAAGGCTACTAGAGAGTCAAGACGGATTACATATAGATAGCAATCACAGTGGCAGAGTATTTCTTAGAAACATCAATGGATCTCAGAAGATAAAGGACAAATATCTTTAAAGTACCGAGGGAAAATCTGTTTATTTAGATTTAGATACATTTTCCACACAACCATCAAGAAAATGAAAAGGCAACCTATAGAATGGGAGAAAATATTTGCAAATCATATATCTTATAAGGGGTTAATATATGAAGAACTCATACAATTCAGTAGAAAAAATGATTTAAAAATTGGCAGAGGAACACACATTTTTCCAAAGAAGACATACAAAGGACTAAGAGGTACATGAAAAGGTGCTCCACATCACTAATCATCAGGGAAATGCAAATCAAAAGCACAATGAGGTATCACCTCACATCTGTTAGAATGTCTATTATGAAAAGACAAGAAATAACAAGTATTGGCAAAGATGTGGAGAAAAGGGAACACTTGTGCACTGCTGGTGGAAATGTAAATTGGTGCAGACACTATGGAAAACAGTATGGAAAACAAAAAATTAAAAATAGAACTACCACATGATCCAGCAGTTCCACTTCTGGGTATTTATCTAAAGAATGCTCATTGCAGCAATATTTACAATAGCCAAGACATGGAAACAACCTAAGTATCCATCAATGGATGAATAGATAAAGAAAATTATATATATTTGTACATACACAGGAATATTATTCAGTCATATAAAAGATGGAAATCCTGCCATTCATGACAATAAGAAGGGACCTTGAGAGCATTATGCTAAGCGAACTAAGTCAGACAGAGAAAGACAAGTACTGTGGGATCTCACACATGCAACCTAAAAAGCCCAAACTCATGGATACAGAGAACAGATTGGTGGTTGCCCGAGGCAGGAGGTGGGAGGTTGGCAAAATGAGCGAAGGTGATCATAAAGGTACAAACTTCTAGTTATAAATAAATCTGGGGTTGTAAATGTACAGCATGGTGACTGTAGTTAAGAGTACTGTATTATATATTTGAAAGTTGCTGAGAGAGTAGATCTTAAAAGTTTTCATCACAATAAAAAAAGTTGTAACTATGTGTGGTGATAGATGTTAACTAAACTTATTTTGGCCATCATTTTGCAGTATATACATATATCAAATCATTATGTTGTACACCTAAACTAATACAAAATAATTTTTTGTAATGTACAGCATGGTGACTGTAGTTACGAGTACTGTATTATATATTTGAAAGTTGCTAAGAGAGTAGATCTTAAAAGTTTTCATCACAATAAAAAAATTGTAACTATGTGTGGTGATAAATGTTAACTAAACTTATTTTGGCAATCATTTTGCAATATATGCATATATCAAATCATTTTGTTGTACACCTAAACTTATACAAAATATATGTAAATTATATCTCAATTAAAACAAGATTCCACATATAGAGAGATCTCACACACACACAAAGAAAAACTTTTCACATCTTTTGCCATTTTTTTTTACGCTTTTAATATCTAATGATCAGGAAGATGTGTAATAATTTAAAAGTAACTCTATATACTGTAACACTTAAAACTGAATTTGTATCATATTAAACACAACTGTACCTACATACATTTGAAAGGTGATGATGTAAGTCCTTCTCTATAATATATATGTCATATGTGTAATGTGTAACATGTAATAGATGTTTAACATATACTAAAATACATTTTATTGTCAATCAATGGCCAGAGCTTAGTGCTTGAACATAATCATGGACCATTTGCCACAATTACTCACCCACAATATTTTTTAAAACTGTAACTTGACAGCCTCTCATGGCTCTGTTTTGAAGCTTGTTTCTTACAGTCCTGGTAGTATATTATTTTATGCTGAGTTTCAGCCATATTGGTCAACATACCTTCAAATTATAGTATTTTCCAGCCTTTGCACATTCTAACAGATATCCCTGGTCCCCAGCTGCTGTGATTTGCTCTGGTGGAGACTCAGGCTGTTTTAAGAGACAGTGTAGTTCTGGAATGTAGGACTGACTTTGGATCTCAGTGCAGCATACATGCAATTGGCTAAGGATCAGAGTTTTGGCTGCATGGATAGATCTGGGTCCTCTGAGAGCAATTCTAATTTCAGGTATCTTAGATGTTGGAGGATATTGCCAAAATATTTTTTATTCCTTAAAAACACTCAGATTCTCCCTCCCCTGCCACTTTTTCAGTCTAATAAATCCCAAAGGAGCCTTAAAAATAAAATATATTTTCAAAACAAAATGTGTTCTCTCAATCATAGGAGAAACAGCTGTTTCTCACTGGGTCATTCAGTCAGAATATATCCATGAAATATATATATATATATATTTCACTTTTTGAGAGGGTGCAAGTAATATATGTGTTATACTTTTAGCCACACCTTTGTTTGCTCTGAGATTAAAGAATATATGTGATTTCCTTAGAAATATACAAGCTCAGGAAAAACCCTCATGATTACAAATCCTTGCCCAGCCATCAGCTTCTTCTTATATGCTGGGAATGCAGTTTCCTGAGGAACAACTTTCAGGAAAATGTGCTATTCTTTGATGTCTTAATTTCTTATCTTTGAATCTCCGAACAGTTTTTAGAAATTCAAGGCATGTCGACTCTTGTCAGCTCATTAATTCAACAAATTTGGTTGATCTCTATGCCAGGCACTGTGATAGTTGGTGGGGATTCCCTGATGATTCTGAAAGAAATAGTCCATAGCCATGCAACATTAAGTTCTCAACGCCCTTGATACCAGATTCTTGGCTTCAATGGAAAACTTTACTTCTTTTTAAAAACTATCAGTGGTCTCTCCTCTCTTATTTTTTGAGCCAGATTCCTCACACACAGCAGCAGTCATCTCCCCCATCGTAGCTCAGCCTGATCTTTCTGAAGGACTTTCTATTGCTGGACTGTATCTATATAGCTGGTGGCAGAATCGTTCTAAAACAGGAATACAAGGGCATCATTTTTCTAAACAGATAAGTCAGTGATACCTCTTAGTACAAACACAGCATTGCGAACAACAGAAGACCAGAAGTATCAGTTGCTCTGTTTTGGGTAAAGTGGGAGATAGGCATTTTTGCAGTACAGCTCAGTGGAAAGAACTTGGACATTAGAGTTTTTTCTAAATCTTTCATAGAGCTATATGAGCTTGGACAATGTCTTCTTTTGTCTTTTGTTTCTTCATATGGCAAATGGGAATAATATTACCTGGCTTATATGGTTGAGTATTTATTCAGAAATGGTACAATGCAGCAATAGTGGATAGTAACTATTGTATATAAAAATATGTACATTTTATCTTATAATATGACTTATGGAATCAATATCGATTAACTAGGGCACAGCTCTACTTGCCATGGATATGCTATGAATATGTATTATTTTATACCTTTTAACCTCTGATCTGCTCCAGCAACAAAATATGCTGCTAGTTCCATGCTCTGTCATGCAAATAAACACGGAATGCCCGCAGTATTTAGCGTAAGCTGGTCTTCTAATACTTAATATGAAAATCATTGCACTTATAGCTACCAAAATTTAGCTTTCCTTTTTCTTAAACATGGAGAATTTTTAAAAACCCATTTCGGACCTGAAAGACACCTCAGTTTTTGTATCTAGTACTGGCTTTTGTCCAAATGTCATGTAAGGAATTTATTAATATTATTATAATACTTCAGAGGACTGTGGAATGTACATTCTAGGCGAATTTTTTAGGCTCTGTAGGGGGGGAAGGGAAAGAGCAGAGATGATGGTGGGATAGAATTCTCTTCTCTGCAGGAGGGAGAACGAGAATTTTCTTTATGCCACTCTTTCATGTTGAGGCCTGCACTGCTGTGCCCGTAGCATCCTAACATAATATTGAATCACTGGTTCCTGCGTGGGCTCGTCATATCTTGTCACTGACTCAGAAGGAATGTAATAAGAATTTCCTAAAAATGTATTGGTGACAATAAAAAAAACAGAGACTAATATATTTTACAACTGTATTTCTTGGGCAAGCCAGTACTATATTGGTAAAATAAAAATATTTCATACTTCATTGTTAATACTTTCATTTAAAATATGCATCATTTTTGTTTTTGTTGCAAATATTTTGGAATATTATCATCTACTATTGATATAATAAAAGTTTAATTTAATATTTTTAAAGTTCTTTAATGGGAAAACTGACACAGGTTAATCAAAGACATTGAGAGTAATCGCTGTTTTTTTATGAGAATTTTCTCCAACACTTAGCTATTTAAGAACATTTCATTTAATTTAATCACTAAATGCAAAGGTCTTTGCCTAGTCCATTATCTTTGACCTATTTCCAGCCTTTGTTGGAGTTTTCCTCCCCTTTCTTATTGAAACCTCACTCTTCCTTAGGCTTCTGTAACATGTTCCTCTCTAGATGTGCTGATTATTTACCTATTGTCTCTCAAATTCAAGACACCCTTTTCTACTCTGCTCTATAAGGCTGGGCATGGAACTCTATAAATAACTTTTCCCAGACTGCCTTATCAGTTGGCTTCTGTTAGGCCCTGCCAGTAGAGGGCCCTAGAGAGAGGTTGGAAGGTGAAGGGAGAGAAAGAGGGTTTCCTTTCTGGTTTTCCAATCGGTAGCAGCATTGTTCCAGTAACAGCGGACAGCTGGCTGCAGCCTCCAGCTTCTTTTGCCACTACCATCACCTGTTGGTAACAACATGCTTCCTTTAAAGACTGGAGTATGAGATGTTCCCGTATTCCCTCACACACTGGAGCACATTCTTCTGGGCACCTGTTGAACTGTGTCCCCTCCGCAGAGTTCTTGGCACCTGCCCGGCCAGAGATCTAAGAACCAGCTTCAAGGAGCTTTCGCCAAAGGACCAAACACCAGGATTTCTGGGCCCCTCATCCAAATTCAAGGTTCTGACATCACCACCTCTTTTCCTTTGTTTTCCCAGCCCAAGGGGCAGTAGCTGCTTCCTACAGTTATTAATCTCTGTGCAACCTCAGCAATCCCTTTTCTGTTCTTGCAACCATCTAATATCAACTGATTCTCTGTATTAAATTCCATTTTAGAAATACCTAGCGTGCTTTCTCTTTTCCTGACGCTATTCACAGTTCTCTCTTTACTCTGCTTCCTTTACTGGATCCTTTTTCCCCGGGAATGTTTAGTCCTTCATATACGCTCTGTATATCAAAATCTGTATATCAAAGGTTGGATCCATTTCCTCAGCTTCAAACATCACATCTCCACCAGTTCACATCATCAACTGTTCACTCAGTATTTTTGTTGGAATTTCCTATCAACTCAATGTATTTACAATGACTCAGATCAAACTCTTCTTTCACGTACCATTTCCATGTTTCACCGTGTGCTTCCTCTTCAAACTTGCCTGTTTCAATCAATGGTACCTCAATCATCTTAGGAAGACTCATACTTTAGAATTTTAAAATTCTCTCCTCTTATTAGACCCTCATATTCAGTCAGTAATAATATCACCTAGATTATTCTTTTATACTATATTTTGCATCTATCCTTTTCTTACCCACTACCATCACCAATACCCTAATTTAGATCCTCATTAACCTCACTCTCTGATGACCAGTAAAATCCATACTGGTTTACCTGTTCCCAAAATTATTCTGTTGTGTACATTGCTACCAGTCTAATTCTCATAGACCCTGAAATCCCCTTCCACAAACCTTCAGTGCTTCCTTCAGGCCGGAAGATAAAATGCAAACCCCTCGGCTGGAAGTCTTACCTCAATAAATGTTTGGCTTTGTCTCTTACCATTACCTCCAATTAAATCTCTACTACAGGAAAATTGGTTTTCTCAATGACATCCCACTTTTCTAACCTTGTCACTCTGTAGAATGTACCCTATTCAGCAAAGCTCTTCTTCGTAATGCCTTCCAAGAACATCTCAGACAGAATTGATCTCTCCCTGTGAGGAACTTTGCCTGGAAACCACTTCTCTGTATTAACTATTTGGCACTAGTCATGGGTTGCATGCAATGCTATCATGAGAAAAGAGGGAAGTATATATTTAACAGATAACAGAGTAGTGCATGGGTGGTCACGCTGTGTGTGAGACAACTCTTAGGATGTATCTATCCAATGTTAGGTCAAATAAGAGGCAAAAAGAACAAAAAATCTGAACTAACAATTCATTTTTACTTCTTGACAATAATTAAATTTTTTTTTTAATTTAGAAGTCACTAAATTAATCAGCTATATTACCTTAATTTTTTCTAGAGATAGAATTTATTAATAAGCCTTGATATTTCTCATTTTATGGGAGTATGTGCTCCATCATTCATAGTTCTAAAATTTTTGTCTTGTATCAGAGATCTGGAAGAAATAATAACATATATTAACATACATTAAATATAATATATTAATACATTTTAGTACTTCTTAAAGACGTAAAATATTTTGGGGAAGTTTTGTTTGAGAAAAATTTCCTGCCATATTCCCTCCCTTTCTTCCTTCCTCCCTCCTCCCTTCCTTCCTTCCTTCCTCCCTCCTCCCTTCCTTCCTTCCTCCCCCTCTCCTTCCCTCGCTCCTTCTCTCCCTTCCTTCCTTCCTTTCTTTCATCCATCCAAATATGTTATAGTAACTCTTGCTTCTGAAAGCCAGGATTCTAATAGTGTCAGATTTCATGATTAAATCTGATAATGTCAAATCTCATTATTAAATGTGACCCATCAGATAAATGCCAGGTTTTGCAGTGTGTAGAGATTTTGAGTGCTTCAAAGGAAAAATGTCTACAGAGAGCAAAATATTTATAAAAAGAATACCAACAAAACGATGTGGAACTGCTTTGTCTACACTTTCTTGAATGGCTTTCTATAATCCGACCCTTGGCAGTGTACAGACAAGTTGAGAGAATTGTTATATATGGAAAACCTCCAAATAACTAAAGAGATATTTTGAACTGTATAGTATGTTAGGAAGGAATCTGGAAAGAGCATCTTAGTTTTTTGCTTTCAGAGAACTTTATAACTGCATAATTTTAGTATGATACCCAAAAACAAATTGAGCTTCTAGTGAGTTTCAGGACAGTTAGTTATGCACAGAGGCAGTGAGTCCCCATGAATGGCAACTCTACACCTCCCACAGTATCTATTTTTACTATTAACATTTTGAAAGTCAAGATGATCTAATTATGTAACTAATAACTGGACAATGCAAGTTTAAATTTATATAATCATATGTTTAATAAGTAGATAATGAGCCCAGTGATAGCAGGGTCCTCAATAAACTTATAAATACACAAAAAAATATGTCCTGCTTTTATTCTTATTTGGTTTTCCATGGATACGGAGAGTAAACGATAAATATTTTTCTCATTAAAATCCCTCATATACTTGAAGTCAGCCAAAAAGTCTCCAATGAATAGATCGAGCATGTTCCTGGTTTGCCCAAAACGGTCCCAGCATGGGTCAGTTGTCTTGGCAAAATCTATAATAGCCACTCCCTCCCTTTGCTCTGAAAAGTTTCCCAGATTTTAAATCTGGGAATTACGTGGTCAATCCACTCATTAATCTTTGCTCATTCAGGCCAAATAATCCAATATATAATCCATTCTTTTTAGAACTATCTTCATTGTTTTTCTCTAAATCATCTCTACTGATAAGGGAGCAGGTTGCAAATTTCCTCCCCTTAACGGTGTGGAGACATTTCAATAGTGAAGGTACCTGCTTTCAGAAAAGATAGCACCAGATCCAGTTATTGAAAGACCAAAGTTAAGGAATAATTGAGGGGGTGGAAGTATTTAAGAGTGACAGAAAGGAGGAGGGTGAGAGAAAAGGTGCCACTGAAAAGTTTATGATAAGCAGATGAATTCTAGTACAAGAAATCAAACACCACGTATTTCAGTTCCCACCAGAGGTTCAATTAGAAATAGAATCCTTCTTTGCTTCCTGCCCTACGCTGGCGTGTTGTTACAGGGCATGCACTGTTTTAACAGCTGCAGAGTCTTACCTCAAGAGTGACGGAATTGCACTGGTGATGTTGATCCCTGTATGGAGTTAAAGCTAAGAGGAAACTTGATCATTTGCAGTATGATTTAGGAATTGAAGGTGAGTTATGCTCTCTGTATGAGGATAATGAGTTAAGAAAGTCTAAAGTATGTGAAGTCTTAGTACCAGTTTTGCTCAGTAAACCTAGTGTTGGACTTTCTCTTTTCAGACAAACCAAGTATGAAGAACAGCATAGACAAAAATGTACAAAATGTAAATTTTAAAAAATTAAAATATGAACACTGAAATATTCATTTGAGCCTCTGGAACAAGCAAATGGCAAGATGTCACTTGCTTATTTTCTTTTTCTATAGTTTTCTATCCTCCTTTTCTAACTCTGCCTCTATTCCTGTTATTATCACCTCACATTTAATAACTGTGAATGAGCAGACATCTCCTTATATCCATGTGTTCCTCTGGTCCACTGGTCCTGAAACTTGATCATGCATTATGAACACCTCGAGGGTCCATTGTAACACAGATTGCAAGAGCCCTACTCCCAGAATTTCTGATTCAGTAGGTCTGGGGTAGAGCTCCAGAATTTGCCTTTGTAATGTGTTCCCAGATGACACTATTGCTGCTGGTCAAGGGACCACACTTGACAAGCACTGTTCTAGTAATCAAGGTCTTGCTGAAAGGCTTGGTGAAAGTAAACTACTGAGAGGGTAAAGGGAAATGCAAATGCATTGTTTGGGAAGAACATAGGAAAACGAAGCACCAGCTCCCTCAATCAGACTTGTGAAGGGCTCATCACCACTCTTCCCTCTGTGGTCTCCTCCACCAACCCTGCCTCGTTCTTCTGAATTTGATGCTAGGGGTTACTTTTCAAAGCATTCCAAGAGGAAAAGTACGTTTATTGAATTTGAATTTATTGATTAACTAAGTGAATTCATAGATTTGAGAATATTAGGTAAGAGTAACTTTGTAACAACTGGATTTTAAATGTTTGGTGATGTGTTGAGAACTGCTGTGAATACAACATTCATTAAAATATACATAATGAACCTGTGTACACGATGGCATGAAAGATGGTGACCTGTTCTGGTTTTGGTTCCCAGAATATGGCACAGTTGATGCACAGGTGCAGTGTGCGTTGTTCAGTTGGCACGTTACTTGAATGGTTTTGTTGCTGCTGTGTGTGTCAAAGTATTCAATTTTTTCTTCTCCTGCCTGCAGACTTCTGCCTTTTAATTTACATTTCTTTTCATTTACTTACTACATTTAATCTGTATTTATTTTCATCTTGTTGCCAGAGTCTCCTTAGATCTCACTATGTAATATCCTCATATTCTTTACTTCTAATTTCAGTAATTACTACCTTCATTTTACTCACCTTTAGTGCTCTAGTGATTTTTCCATTACCACTTTAACTAACCTTCCCCCCCCCCACTTATATCTTTTTCAGTATCTTAAAATATAGTGGGATATCTGATTATTTTATTTCTCTTTAGCTAGAACCCAATTTTTTTTACAAAACGTTTTGGGATATCTTTCAATGATATACACAAAACCCAAAAATATATGCATAAATTATAAAGCCAAGACCATGAAGAATATAGAAGACAAAAGCAAACTCATAGAAAATTTAGAATTAAGGAATGCATATAAAGACTTTAATAATAACATACTTTCATTAATAAATTTAACTCTGAGCTCCTTGGCAGTTGAAGCAAAAGGAGCTGTGATTAGTTTATAGGAATCATATGATCACTTAAGGAGAGGACATACTAGTTGTTTGTAAGGTCAAGCACAAAGGCCCATGCCTTGAGTGGGTCTTTATATAGGGGATTCTGGTTTATGTAGTGGCTGACATTTTAATAGCATTATTGAGTAACTGTAGTAGTCCATTTCATAAAGCATTTTTAGGGCATCTATTAATGTAAGCCAAGGGATAATGTCAAAGTACAACAAAGGAAATATCTTGTCAGAGGCTAAGTAAATAGCACAGCATGATTCAGGGGTTAAAAATTAGGATGTCTAGAGAGAGACATACACCTCATTTTTTTCAAAACAATCTCCAGAAATGAAATTCCTTTCAAATGGCTTCTGAGAGAAGTTAGCTAGCAAACAGTTTGAAAGTATGTTCTCTGGCAATAAATAATTCTTTGTTACTGATTAAGGACAGACTCTGTATTTTAAAAATTAACTAACTGAGCAGGAGGGTTGACAACCTTTTATGAAAACCAGATCAAAAACCAACACTACTTCTTGAATAGATGGCCACCCAATTTCCACATTGAGGTGGGCCAATAGAATAGGTGGGTCCAAGAGTTTACTTGAGAAACAGTTTCTGAGTCTTTTTCAGCATGTGAACAAATGAATTATTAAGTCTCTAAAGTTCTTCACCATGCAGTGTGACCTAGGTGATTTAGATTGGAACATTTTCAAAACATGAGTTATCAGCCACCCGCTATGGCTATAGAAAAAGAAAATATATCAGCAAATGCACTGATGGAACCTCTGGTTTTAAGAAACTAATTTCCTTGGTGAATCTGCCAGGATGAATTAGTTACGAATGAATGTGTAACTAACTAAATTATCTTGTTATATGGTGTTGATAGGATCAGTTACATTTTGAAAGATAACTGACCCAAATAATTTTGGTTTTAAAGTAAATGATTTTAAGCAATCTTTGATAATAATAGTTCATAAGCAGAACCAATTTCCCCTTAAGAGTCCTGATAGTCATAATCATGGTGTAAGCATATAGAAGGAGCATTCTAGTCTCAATATCAGACATATTTGTAGTGATCAAACAAACCAATGAAATGTGTAAAAAGAAAATGGGTGGAATTAAAACACAGAAAGATTTTCTGTTCTTTAAAATTATTTGATTAGCTAGTAGGCCATTTCTCCCAATCTTTATTCTCCCAAAAGAGCTATGGCTTTGCCAGCAGATCTGTATAGAGCACCAGGACCAGTACCAGGAAATCACTTAGCAGATATTGACCATTAGTTTTTGCCCAAAGTAAAAGGCTGAGTAAAACTCAACCAAAGTATGTCGTTCTGGATAGACTTGGTCACAAGGACAAGATTCAACCAAGTTTGTAACATTGGTCTTTTATAGGATAATCTTGCCCCAAATCTATTATTTCTTATATAAAATATTGAGCTAAGAAATATCTATCTGTAGTTTGTCAAGGAGAAAATTGGCATGGAGTTTGAGATGGAATGTATAATTAATGATACCTTGTTTCAGAAATACTGTAGCTTTCCAACTCTTTTGCTAAAGATCTATATATTTTTTATTTTTCAAGCCTAAGAATGCTGTTGTTCTGTTAATGGAGAAAATGATTCCTGGTTCTAAAGGAGTTGAAGACTTCTGAGTGAATGCATAAGAACTGGAATGTTTCCCCTTTCTTATTTTCCATTCACTGTAGTCATTTAATGATAACTAAATGTCACTGGAGGTTGGGATACATGTGAAATGTACCAAAATAATCTTTGCATAGAAGGAAATCAATTTTAACACCTTTTAAGGATATGACATAAGAAAAACCCTGCAAATAACTGTGACCAGCACTGAGGCAAGCTAAACTTATTTTCAAATCAATCACTGAGAGGGAAGAGCTGAAAAACAATTTCTTGCTTGTACTGCTCTATAGAAAAATTATGAAAGATACAAAATGTATTATGTTCTTTGATTCCAAATGCATCCTCTTGTGTTCCTTATGTCTTCTTTAGTATAATAATTTATGTAAAACATGCTTTTTCTTATGAGCAGTTATAAGTATCCATGTTTCCCCATGAGAATGTTCGAGTAGTTAACATATATGAAGAGTAAGTGATACATACTTAGTAAAAATGAACTGTTTTTTGCTATTACAACTCTGTCTCATTTGAGCCGAAAGACAATATTAAAGGTATGTGCGTAAGTGGGACTCTTATTGCATCTGTGTTTTCTTCTAAATTAATGCAAAAATAAATATATAAAAGACATTCTATCATTCTGTTTACTAGATCTAGAATGGGCTACACATGTTCTGGAGACCTCAGTGGATTTACAAACTTAGCAGATTTACTGAGCAGACTGAGAATTCCTCCTCCAAGCTGCTTCATTGCCTCTTCCTGAGATCCTCAGTGAATTTTGTGTTTGTAGAAAAAATTTGTCTCACAGTCTTCTGGAAATTTGGAAAGACTCAGAAATCACCCCTTTTTATGAAGTTGTCTCTTGAGATGTGTTGCTTTTCCTATCGTGTCTCTGAAATGTAAAGTTCCTGCACAGTTGTACATACCATTTTATTTTTCCTTCCTTATATTGAGACCTAAGTATGTTCTAGCAAAGTAAAAAGTTCATTTGGCATGTAGCCCATATATTGATGTTCCAAATGATATTTCTCCTAGAACTTGTTGGCTTCTATAATTAACCATTCTTTACATATCAGAGCATATAACTCACATTGCATCACATTTATCTAAGGAAATTCTATTGTTTATATCTAAAGGTAAATGGGCCAAACTTCCTTATATACCACAGCAGCAGATTGTGTGCTTTCTTACAGAAATGACCTGGAATGCTTTGGATTCAGTATGGTTATTTCATTGGCCTTTTGACAAATAAAGCTCAGCATTAAAGCCAGAGATCCTTAGTAACATACGTCACTCTATAGAGTTTAGAAAGTTCAATTAATTCTATCAGTTGTCCCATATGCATCTCAAAGAAAGGTCATATTAGCCCATTTACTTTACTTTCGACTGTATACCACATACAGTATTTGCATGCAGATCAGAATTACTTTAGAACAGATTTCCACAGGATAGTCATTGAGGAATCAAAGAGTTTTACAAAAGTATTTGTCCTATTCATCATTGAAAACTTGTTTTAAAGAGTGACTCAGTTATAAAGTCACAACCACTCTCAAGGCCTGAAATCATCCATCCCTCTTTGATGGAATGAGTAAAATTTAGTAGTCTGGGTATGAAGATTCATTTAGAGATTCAAAATTGTTTGATTTGTAGCTTTGTGCTCTTAGAAACATCTCAGTGCCTCAGAGCAATTATAGTAAAAAAGGTTAATACTGCCTCACTCTCTGAATTCATCAGTAAGAGGCACATATATAAGTCACAGCATCCATATTGATAACCAACATTATTTGAAACAGAGAACCTCAATATAGGTGCTGAAACTGGGGAAATATTTCATTTGCTACAAATGGAGAATTAATTTAGAAAGAATGATGTTAGCCTCAGAAGAATATAAAATTTCTTAATTGGTAATGTGGAATAATAGTAAGAACAGGGCCTCTATTTGAATCAGGTTTCAACATAACTACTACATTGGATGTAGAATTGCATTATTGATATCTGCTTGTCTTCCCTTCTAATTATAAGCAATTCCAAGTTAAGACCTCTCTCCTTTATATGCCATGAATGCTCACACCTCCTAGTACAGAGATGAAGACACACTACTGATGTCAAAAATCTCAATGTTGAAGAAATAGTGGATTCTATAAGTATCTGTATCTAATTTATTGCAATTTAACAAATGCCCATTGAGTTTCCAGGCAACATTCTGGGTGCAGTAAGTTGCAGATATGAATAAGCCATGGTCCCTGACATCCAGTGAAAGAAACAAACACATTCAACTAATTATAATGGAATATGTATTTTAATGATGGTCTGAATAAATTGTTACGGAAGCACAGAGGAAGAAATGATTTATTTTCTCAGATAAAATATTCAAGAATTGATTCTCAAAGTGCAAAATGTGTGAATTTCATCTTGATATGAATTAGAATTTTCTTTTGTCAGATGAACAGAGTAAAAACATTTCCAGTAGGAGAAATGGAATAAGAAATGAAAGAAGTATATCACATTGTGCAAGTAATATTGAGCACCTTAGTATGATTAGAGTGTAGGGAGAGATACTGATTGAATAAATGAATGAATGAATGAAGAGTGGCATAAATTGAAGAATGCTACTCAGTGGATCCTCTAGTTAATTCAGTGCAGACCATGTGGATCCATTTTAATTAAGATAATGAAAGAACCAGATTGTGTTTTAGAAACCTTGGTAGGCAGTCTGGAGGCTGGATTGGAGAACGTAGCTACAGGGGAAAGGAAATTCAAGGAAACAATTTGTTTTTGCCAAAATTATCAAAGTAAATAAGAAAATAAGTAGTTTTACATAAATTAGGCACATGGTGGTTGCATTCATTCTGTTAGATTTATATGGTGCTTTTTTTTTTTTTAAACTGAAGAGAAGCCTGGTTTGGAGTTGCTTCTCTTTTCATCTTTTCAGATTTTTTATGCCCATGAAGTAAGGAGAATGGTATTTTTTCCCTTATCTGTCTCCTGTCTATGGAATGGCTTATGCCATGTTATTTATCAGAGGCTTTGAAGTCTTTGAAAGAGAACGCCATAAAAATCATAGAGTGTTATTGTCCCTTTTGAACAGAGACCATATTCGCCTTATTTATGCTATCTTTGAACGAGGACCAATAAGATACCGGCTTTTGGCCGATATTTTATACATAAGTTTTTCTTCCTGAATAAATTAGAGGACCATTTCCTGGGACACAGTCCAGCAGAAAATATTGCCCATCAGCAAAATTTCTTGGATGGCAATAAGAACACCATTTCCTATAATGACAAATGAATTGGAAAATTCCTGGCTCTTGGTGGTTTTACTATGAACATACAAGTTATTCTCTTAAAGTGGAAAATATATTTCTGGAAAAAGTGTTTTGGCTTTAGCAAATACGTATATCCCCTTCTACAATGCTTGTTAACCAGACTTTCTTGAGTTTCTCTACTATTCATAGCTTTCAAATAATATATTATCATAAGCATCTCCTTATTTCCTGAAGTGGCTGCTAATGAAGATGTATTTCTGGTACCTCCTAAATGGTCTGGTCCTTAAATGAAACAAATCTCAGGCAGTCTGATCTCTTAAAGTTGGTAAGGCATCTTTGATTTACTTGAAGGAAAAAATAGAGAAAATTAAAAGGACTGGGTCTGTTTTTAATGTGATAACACTTCGGCTAGAGTTTCCTCCTTTCTATTTTCTGACTCTAATAAAAAATATCTTATCCTTCAATACCCCAAATTTGAAGAAATCTTACTAGCCATGTAGTAGAAATGAAGATATAAAATTTTAGTTTATTGTTTAAGTATGTGTCATTCAAACGTGCAATGTTTCCTCCAAGATTACAAATTCAGTTCTATAAATTAGCACACAGTGGTAAAGATTAGGAATTTGGACTTCAAACAATTTGATTTTACATTGTAATTAAGTACACCTAAACAAAATTTAACTCTTTAAAACTAAGTTGGCAAAGAAGTCTTTTTACATATATTCAATGTCTGTATTATATATGTGTGTATATGTATGTGGTATTTATGGTAACTTTCAAAGTATGTGATCAATAACCACGAGATGCACTTTCCTACACTCTAAGCTCAGACTAACCTAAAGTAAGGAGTCGATGTATAGTATTAGTACTCTGTTTTAGCTACTTTTTTATTCACTTTTTATTTAATAAACATTTTTGAGTCCCTACTTCCTCCCAGGCACTATACTGCATTTTAAAACAATGAAATGTTAGGTGGACAGTAGGACATACCCTTGAAAAAATTCATTAAACCGTTCTTCTTGTCTATAGTAATAGTAAACCAAAACACATAAAATTTAAGTTACTTTGTGTCTGTATCTATTGAATTGTAAACCAGTAGAAAGTGAGTAGTTATGTAAGCATCTGTTTTGGGGTAATGATTCAACACTAGATATTCAATGCAATTTTCATGGCAAGGTGATTATAATATCATGAGTTTAACTATAAATAAAAAAAATTTTGTATGCCCAATAATCTAATATTCTGATTACATTGATAGTTATTTGTTATAACCAAGTTTCTACTGCATTTTCAATATTTTTTTTAATAAAAATGTCAAACAGACAAAAGGAGACAGCAGTAAAATGAACCCATTGTACCCACAGCTGATGCAGCGTTGCTTTAATATCACTTTTCTCCAAGCGCACACGTGTGCGTATGTATGTTGAGGGGGTGGTAGTGATGATAGGGAAGTCTGTTTTTGTACATAATATAATATTCCATTTGAGGTTCTTGGGAGGGCACCTAAGATTCAGCAGCATGAGATTGTTGGTTCAAAGCATCGGAAAAACATGTTTTAAATTTAGGTTGCAAATGCAACTGTCCAGTGGGGATTAATCCCCCTGGTAGATAATGACCATCAACACTTATATCACCACCAACATTTGAAAAGTCAAAGCAAAGCAGGAAGAGGAGTATGCTTAGTCCAGGTTTAGTGTGATTAAAGGGACCCTGTTCTGCTTGTTTTATTCATCTGGCTGTTTGTAAATGCCCAAGGAAGGTGAAAAATAGCTCCCATCATGAATAACAAAAGTACATTTATCCACCATCCCACCCTCTTCCAGCTTAGCACTGAGAGTGTCTTAACTGGGTGTATTATTTGTATATGAAGAGAACACCCCATTTCTACCTTGAGC
Source organism: Balaenoptera physalus (assembly GCF_965194825.1). NCBI lineage: Eukaryota > Metazoa > Chordata > Mammalia > Artiodactyla > Balaenopteridae > Balaenoptera > Balaenoptera physalus. The sequence continues at coordinate 118,360,288 of NC_138884.1, read as the reverse complement.
TTTATTGTCAGGACAGAGTGGGAGTTGGAGTTGCTCAGTTGCCCTACTCTCACCTGAGGATCTAGTCGTCAAGAACATGAACAGCTGGGTATAGTTGAGGGTAAAGCCAATTGTAAAAATCACAAACTGCTGGTCTTCTATCAGAACCCAGCCCATTAATCTTTTAGTGTGAGGCCTGAACAAAGTTCTTAGAATATTTTAAGCCTACATTTATACAATGGAGATGGCATATAAAAATTTGCATTTTCCACTTTTCTTGAAAAATTAGAATGTCTGGTATCATTGCACTAACAATGGCCAAGAGGCATCTATTTCTTTGGACAGGTAACTTCTCCTAGTATACTGCAGTTCCCACCCAGCCAGGGTCATTCATCCGTGCTCCCAGCTATGGGAGAAGAACTTGAGCTGCTAATCCTGGTGTAAAGCCATTAACAAGTGCTGCTCCCTCCATGTAAACTGACGGAACCAAACAAGCTGACTTCCAAGGACGGAAGCCCTGTTCGTGACTTTGAAATTGGACCTAAGAATGTATATTTTGACCAAGGTATCACAGTACAAAGATGTGAATTTCTAATGTGTTAGCTTATGAGGAGGAAATTTCCCAACAGATGACCTAGAACCAGTTTAGATAACGTTAAAACCCTTGAGGAATGTAAAAAAAGTGATGAGAGGGGAAGATCAGTCTTTACAGAGTGCGGTTGCTGCTTGTCAGTCCCTATTTACCCCAAAGAGGGGAGCGGTCAGGGTGCTACCTCCTTCATCTCAAGCCTAGTGAGATGTGGCTTCCATAGGATCATTCAGAAGCCTGAAATACGTTCCCTATGGTTAAGAGGCATCATTAGAAGATGCCTGATTCATCCAGAGAAAGGGAAACATATTCTGTTTGGATTGCAGCCCACTTCTGTTGAGTGTGGGGCAAACGATGTGTTTTCAGTGAACCAGATGTGTGCTACCCATGCAAGAGAGGGGCTGTTTTGAATCTTCTTGCAAAGGGAGGATGAGAGACTCTAACAGCAAGAGCCTGTGAGGAGTGGACAATCTGAGGAGACCTGGAAGAGGGTGCAAATGGGTGAGGGGGAAGAGGGAAGCAAATAAAAAACTGACCACCCATCCTTGGTTGACACCACAGTTTCCAGCCAGCTGGAAAGGAGAGAATATTTAATACTACTTGAAGTTTAGAATTATATTACATAGGATTTGGCATTTTACTTACCAAACTGAACCCGTGTTTGCAACTTAGAGTGATCTTAACACTGTTAATACCTGAACGTGAACATGATTGTTAAAGGCATGTGATTTCTCAAGGTTTCCTCAGGTCAGGAGATTGCCACCACTGAATACATTTTAAAGGGACAGTGGGACACAAAAACAAGGTTGTGTTTTGATTATGTCAGGAATTGTGCTTGTTCACTGAGTTGGATACAAAACATCAGCACAGCAATGTAAGCAGTCAGGCTCTGTGGGGAGGTTGGTGTACTGTCTTCAGGCTCTTAGACCTTCTGGGTTTCATATACAGCTCTAGAAATGTGCTGATAATCAGGTCACTAGTATATTACTTAGTGCATCTTTTGTGTTATTTTCCAAGGCTGTTCAAACCATGTTAACATTAATTTTCTTTAGCTATTTTTTACTTCCCTCTAATCTTCCTTAAAATCTTAAATTCTGTCAACTTGTCATTATTTTCATCAAAATTAACTTTTGTTTCTGCATTCTCAGCAACGTTGCCTTGTCAGACAGAGGCACCTCCCAAGTAGGTGAAACATAGAACATCTTTACTTAGTCGCTTACAGATTATGGAAAGCATGCAGTGCCTTCTTCCTATTGTCAGTGAGTTCCTGTCTGGGGATTTTATGACATGCTCTACTGTCTCATTTTTTTTAAATTGGAAAATGAAAGGGAAACAAATGTTTTGATTGTTTTCTAGAAGTTTATCTAGAGTTCAAGAAAGAGAAGTAAGTGAAAATGGAAGGTGTTGAAATTAATAAGGTTACAGTTGAGGCACAATAATTATGAAGAAGCAAGAGAGAACCAAACTTATTAGTATGTTATGGATATACAACATGTGAAGTACACCCTGAGCAATTTCCTGTGGGGGAAAAATCTCCAACAGAAAAATGTAAGAATAATGTAGGTTAAGTCACCTATGTCAGAAGCAATTGATACTTAATAATCATAAAATTAACTAATTGGACATATTTATAGGAAAGAGCAAAAATAAATCAATTTATAATTCCCTGGGTACATTTATATAGATTTAAAAATATAAAGATGGACATTAAAAAGAGGATGAGAGGAAAGGGACTCTGGAAGAAAGGACCTTTGGGAATCCATGAAACATTCTCTGTGCGCGTGTGGTTGAATATTTGTATGTTTGAAAGATAAAGAACAAAAAATTAAAAATTTAACTGATATTCTAAAAATCACTAATATATCCACTCCTCTTCAATCCACAATTAAATTTTTCAGGGATATAATTAGTTTCTCAAATAGTTAGAAATTCATATGTTATTTAAGCAGTCAGGTTTTATTTATCAAAACCTCCATTAGCAGGTACGAAGTAAAAAAGCATTGATTTAAAAATATATTCTTATTACCTAAGGAAAAGGGAGAGACTATAAAAAGAAAAATATGCAAATGTTAATTCATTAGATTGTGAGTTCTTTGGGAATGTTATAATATTTATAACTCAGAGCATAAAGATACTAGCACTCAAAAAAAAAAAAAAGACTGAAGAATGAATGAATGGGAAACTAAATGCCTAACCTTAGAACTTTTCAAAAACATGCATATAAATATGATTTTACTCTTTTCTCCAAGGTTGTTTCTTCATGGAATGATTGATTAATTGATTGATGGAATGTCTAATGTAGATTAGAAAGAGCTCAGAAATTTAGTCTAACACTCTCATTTCACATAGGAGAGTCCTAGGGTTAAGAGAGGTTAAGGTAACATGACAGAATCAGGCCTAGAAACCAGGTTTTCTAACTTTTTGACCTGTGTTGTTCTCAGTACAGCATATTCATCTGACAAATTCTTTAATGTTAAAGTTGTAGATTCAAAATGAAATGTTCAAATTTAAATGGTAAGCAATACTGAGAAATGGTTTAGAAACTTCTTCCATGATGTCGAGAGTTAAAGAAAATGTATTCAGATCTGATTCAAGCACAGGCAGTGACCCTGATCTCAAAGCTTATCTTTTTGGAGTATGTTGTCAGAGTTAGAAAGGTCGAGGATATTATCCTGAGGTCTGAAGAATTCTTGTCATTAGAAATGGGGGAAATTAAGCCACTGAATTTTAAAGAAAATTACTCAAATACAGGCACCGTTATTAAAAATTATCTTTTTGAATCATCTATTCAGAATCCTAATAAGGGAAGTTTTAAGTGGAAATGGATTAAGCCATAGTTTCTAATAAGAATCAATGTACTTTTATTCGAAGTATATGCCTTATTCAGACTTGTTTAAAAAGTACCCTCTTTTATCATCTCAGTGAATGTTATCTGGTATCTCTAGGGTATCACACAAGACTGATTCTGAAAATTGTGGCTCTAGCTTGTTCAATCAAATAATTTTCCTAATGACAAAAAAAAACACAAGGCAAATACTATAGTATTTTCATAAACAATGAGTAACAATTGCAGGATATAAATGGAAAAAGTGCCATTGTTGATAATGCAGTGGCTTTTAAGCACTTGTGAGAGAGTCCAATTATAGTATCTCCTGCTACCTTCTGCCTTTCAGTATAACCCTACCACCCATGAATGGGAGCATGTATCACTTCCTCCCAAACAGTTCCATTCAGTTCAGTCATGAAGAAAACCTCTTTTATGCAGATCCCCACTTCCTCCCCTCTGATGTCCAGATCTTTCAAGCTCCTAAGTCACACAGCATTTCTGTGCATCCTTACCTCCGCCTCAGCAAGGCTGTTGGGAAACACTTCAAACAGTCTGTCCCCGAGGGGGACAAAAACTGGCAAGGGGGGAGGGGAAGGCAGGGAACTCAAGTCAGGGCTTGCCAAGACAATGAAAAAAACAACGTGGAAGCTTGTGGTCCTGGTGGTGGAGGGGGAGTGATCTTTACTGAGCCAAATGAAATGACACCTGAGTAAGATGTTTCCTTCATTCTAAAGAGAAAAATTAGGAGTTAGGTAATCACTTTACTTCTGTGAAAATGAATAATAGGAAAGTGGTGGTAAGAGAATAATTTGGGGTGTGAAAAAGAGGCCTGAAAGGATGTGGAGATGCTTTGACTTCCCCAAGCTTTTCAAAGCCTCTGAATTTCCATTTTAACCCACTGAGACACCAGGCACTTAGCGTCAGTGCAAGACACTGAGTCTGGACTCTTAATGTGGTTACATTTGTTCTGACCTAAAAACCTGTGGATAAGATTTCTCTCAGTGACATGTTCCTTGTAATAAAAACATAACCATACTAGATATGTATAGCATAAAGGCAGATTGTTTTTAAACAGGGGGCTTTTCAAGGTTTACTGCAAGGCGTCAGCTACTCTTTAAGTTAAAATAATGTTTGACAGGTCAGTAATGAGACATAAAAGATTTAAAAAAAAAAACAGACAATTTTGTACAACTAAAGGGGCAGAAACAGAAACATCAAAGCTCAGGAACTGTATACATTGCACAAAGCATTAGGAGTTTCTGTTCTCTTTAACATTTTGACATATGTTGTGTAGTGTGGTTAGAGCTATTAAGGGAATGCAGAGTTCTTTCCAAGCAGTTCTTTTACCACTTACATCGCTCCATGGTCACTTGAAGGGCACTTTGAAGTTTCCCAGGCATAAGAGCAAGGTACTGCTGTGCTTTGCTGGATAGGATAAGTATGAACAGAGAATGCTATGTAATGTAATGCAGCAATCTGTCAATTAAGTAGTATTTGTTTTTGATTTAAAGGCATTTTGATTTTTAATACAGGGATTCCAAGAGAAATCTTCTGTCTTTTACAATTACCCCAGCTCTATTAGAACTGAGACCTCTCTTAGGGTTGAGGAAACTTGGAAGTTAGCCTTGGCAGGTTGACTGTCCAATTAAAGGAGTATGGGTGGAGTACCTCCCAACTGGTAGATGTGAAACTCCACATAGATTTGGAAGGAATTTTTCATAACTATTACATTCTTCTGCTTGATCATTTATTATTTGATTGGATAGTTTTTCATTTAGCTTCAGCAAATTATCAAAAGCATTTCTTGGACGGAATAAGACAGGTGTGATCATTTCTAAAATTGAGTTTGAAATGCTTTCGTACAGGAATGCTTTTTAGAGCATGTTATAGCTTAAGGGACAGAGAGACTCTTCAGTTTTCTCATAACTAACTGTTTTCCTGAGCCTGATTTCTGGAGCCAAGATTTTCCTTGAAGAGTCAACATCATGTAATGGAAGAAGCATGGACTTTAGAACCAGACAGTTGTAGATTTATATGCAGCTTCTACCACTTACCAGCTGGGGAAGCTTGAGAAAGTCTATTAATTTCTCTGAGCTTTGGGTTTCTCATCTGTGAAGCTGGGATAATAATACCAATTTATGCAGGTTTACTGTAGGAATTAAAAATTATAGTTTACGTAAAGTTTTAACATCTAACAAGTACCGGTTCTCCCATTCTTCCTTCAACAGAAGGAGGACTGATTGGAAAGGCTTACATTTGGGAGCCAGAAAGAAGTATATTGAAGATTATGAGAAGGAAAACTATTCTTTCTCTTTATATGAATGTTTATTTTTGTAGCGTCAAAACCTATTATCTCAAAAGCTTAGATGTTGGAATCAGAACAAATGAATGAGGGAATTATGTGGACTCATTTCTCCCTACTCCTTATTTTTTCTAAGCCCCCCATCGCCACCATAGCTTTAAAAGTAAGCCATTTGGGGGATAAGCATGAGCACATCAAAGGTAAACACAGATTCTTCAAACTCAACTTGTCCAGTGCTGAACTTAGGATTTTTTTCTGCCACCATTGGCCACCCAACCTAAGAAGCCAGGCTTTCTCTTAGCTATCCTCTCTGATACTCCCCACATGCAACCCACCTCCAAGACCTCCTGTTGCTACTTTTAATATGCCCCAGTTCAGTTCCTTTCTCTCCTTCTCCTTTGACTCCATCTAAATTTTGGTACTCTTCAGCTTTCTTAGATTACCTGCCAGGAAATTTTAATTGGTGTCTTTTCCTCTGGTCTCAATCTCTTCCAAATACAAAGCTAATTTTGTAACTCCTCTGCTTAGAACCATTAAATGTTTATTATAACCATTAAATGTTTATTGTTTAATTTAAAAATTAAAGTCTGAATTCCTTGGCATAGTTACAGGCCCTTTATGATGTGGTTCCAGCCTGTGTATTTGGCCCTATATCCTGCCAAGCGTCTCCTTGCTTTCTAAACGCCATCCACTCAGAATCACTTGAGGTTCCCATGCTGCCACTACACTCTGTACCTTGGTACATGATATTCCCTCTACCTGGATCTCCTTTTATCCTAAGGGAAATTTCGCAGTTCAGACATTCCCTTCTCTGAAACATTCCCTGACTCTCATGGTTTACCACTACCTGACCTTCAAAACCTGGGAGAACTAATCCTCCCCTTCTCTATACTCCCTGAATCTGTGTAGACTCTAGGATTCTACTCACCATGTTGGATTAGATGCAGTGTTTCCAGCCCCTGGATAGTGAACACTGTGAACAGTGAACATATCTTTTTGTCTTTATGATCTCACAGGCTGCTTGAAACAACAGAATTTAGGAGACAGTATCAGGTTACATGGATGTGGCAGCACAGGAGAGAGAGAGCTGTGATGAGACCAGGCCACATATGCAACCTAGGAAGCAAAATAAAAGGACCAGCTTGATGTTATTTATGATAATTTTGGCACAGTAATATTATATGATGAAAATATATCAGTAGTATAGAAAGAATAGTGAAAGACAGTTTAGTGGCAAGTGATATATTTGTTTCAAAATGCCAGTGACTTGACCCTTAAACCTTTAGAGCCATTGTGTCAGTTAGGGTATGGCCCAACATGTTGTAAGAAATAGATTCCAAATTGCAGTGGATTAAATAAAATAGTAGTGTATTTCTGGTGATTTCATGATAAAAGTGTTTGTAAAATATCAGGAGATAGAGAAGGAGTGATCACTTTGACAGTGGGATTGAGGGAAGTGATAATTGGGTTGAAACTTGAAGGACTCTTAGGACTTTAACAGGTAAAAATATAGGAAAAAGACATTCCTGTAGAGAGAATAGCATAAAAAACACATGCACTGTCCAGGGAAATGCAAAAAGTCTGGTATGATGAAGTGAGAAACCAGTGAGAGTTTAGGATGATCAGGTGTGTGGGAACCACACTGTGAAAGCCTTAAATGGTAAGCCGGATAGTGGGGTTTATGCGAAGTCTACGTGTAATGTCCCAAGTGGAAAGCCATATAAGGCTTTTGATCCAAGTGGTGATATGACCCTAACTATAACGTAAGAGGAGCCTTCAGAGGGCAGTGGGTGGGAAGGAATGGTTTATTACTATATGGTTGTATGGCACCCTGGTCATTCCTATGGTGCGTAATCTGGGAAAGGAGTTTACCACGGGTAAAGGTAGATCTTTCTAAATCCTGATAGAGAGGAGTTACTTCATTTGCTATAGAATAAAATCTGGAATGACTGCCTTAGCATTCTCATCCCTACTCAAACATAAGAATACCTGGGTCGGGGGGGAAGGTCAGAAGGTAAAATATCTCCTTCTAGGCCTGGTGGGAAGAGCAGGATATAATTACCTTTATAAAATGAGACATACCAGGAGTTGAATGGCTCACTTAAAATCCAAGCAACTTAAAATGTATGACCCTAAACTACATGCCCCCCAGGCTATCCACAAAAAAAGATTTGGCTGTGTACTATTTCCTTGGGGGTGGGGAAAAGAATAGAGTATATATTTCTTCACACATCTAAAGATTCCTTTGAACTCATTCTTCTTATATCCCTACACACTTTTATTTGAAGGCTGCAGTGCCCACAAATCCAGCAGATAACTTACATTTTGATGTAAACAATTTCAAACAATTTTTCCTCTCTGTATTTTTGGCCAAAATGTTTGGTCAGAGAGAAGTGAGTCATAGACTCATAAAAAAGAAACATTTGGGTCATCAGTGATATTACTACAATGCTTATCCTATAACAGTGTTCGGATTTTAGCTGGTTATTTTTTAATACCCAAACCCATATTGTATTATTCCAGGCTAAAGAAATTTAGTGAAGATCACTCCTAGCTTTTATCTTCTATCTATTAGAACATTATTTCCCAAAGTAGGGGTGAAGCCTGTTAGTTCATAGGAAAGTGACATCACGGTAGAGACATCACTGTGAATTTTCTAAAAACCAGGCCTAAAAGAAGTTTAGGCTTTAGACACATGGAAGAAATGTAAAGACACTGCTAGTAGGATAAACAGGGTATGTAAGAAAAAGCACACATTCATTCTTTTATTCATTTACAAACATTTATTAAGTGGTCACAAGGTGTTAAACAGCTGGATAATTAGTAGATCTTGAAGAACCATGAAAGATAAACCAGGAAGGATAAGTGAGAAGTAGAATGTGAAGGGTCTCACATAGCTAGCTAAGGCATTTGTACTGATAATTTCTCTTGGAGGCAATAATGAATCCCTCAGAAGAGCATCACGTTTGAAAGATTAATCCAGGAGCATGGTCAGTTGATGGGGAAAGGGAAGAGAAAGAAGGCAGGAGAGCAGTTCAGGGAGGCTCTTGTAATAGTCTAAGCATGAGGGAACAATGGCCCCAGTAGGTTGATGACTGAGGGATGGAAAGGAGTAGAAGATCAAGAGATAATAGGCCAAGAAAGAACAGAGGAAATTGGTAACTATGATGGATATAATGGAGGGAAAAAGAAAACATTTTAGAGGGGGCATTTTTGGATAAATGCTATTTGTTATAATATCTACCTTGGTACATTCAGGACATAGAAATTTCCTTTTTTTTTTTCTCTCTCCTATGAATTCGTTAGTGTTATGTCTAATCAGGGTCAGAATATTTAGGAACATGACTGGTCATCTATAGGATCTTATATGAAAATTTAAGTGTAGAAAAAAGTTTCCCTTTCATGTCACTCTATAAAAAAAAGGTATAAAAACATATTTTAAAACAATTATTATAGACAGTTTCCCACTTTAAGTAGGAGCCAAAGTTTTGTTAATCTATATTTAGGAATCAAATATTGGCCTAGAGATTATTTTTAAAAAACGGCCAGAAGATACATGAAAATGTTCTTTTCTTGAGACTCGACTACACAGAATTTTTAGAGAAAGATTTCTGTGCCAGGTTGGTTTTATAAGGACAGAATTAATGGTAGTAAGCCAGATATTAGGAAAAAGATTTTCCTGTTAGGTCAAGAAGTTCATGCCTTTCTGCTGAGCTATCATTATAAATGGCTTACTTAAAATTAAGCGTTGTCAAGCATTAAAAGTGTGAACACCAAAGCTCGGTTTCTCAAGCAATATAAGAGCTGTGAGGGATGTGTTACTATGTATACTCATTTGAGAGACATGGAGCTCCTGGTCTTGGATACAGCACATGGGAAGAGAGTCAGAGAGGGAGGAAGTTGGTAGGGTCACTCAGCTATGGTCAGGAGAAGAGTCGTGTTTGGATCAGGGAAGAGTAGGCAAATGCACAAGCCCAGCTGTTCAGCAGCTGTCCAGAAGAAAGCTGACAAATATACAAGTGGGGTCTTAAATAGCCGAGTGTACCCACTGATGATGGTTCAGACTGGTTCACAGGCTTTCTAACACAGCACCACTCTCACTCCCAGATGAATTAGATTATCTCATAGCTCCTTGCATTGGTTTTTCTTTTATAGCGTTTATCAAAGTTAGTCATTATACATTTCTGGGATTACGTGATAAATGTCTGTCTCGTCCATTGAGCTATAAGCTTAATAATGCAGTAATGGAAGGGACCATGGCTGTGTTGCTTGCAGTAGTTATTCCCATGTACAGTCAGTGCCTGGCACTTACTTTATTCCCAGTAAATATCTATTGAGAAGACTAATGTCTAACACTCTTATTCCTCCAAATATTATTTAAACTTCTATTTCTAATTGGCAAACTAGTTGGAAATAATCAGAAATAGATAGTATATAATGATAATTTTCAAGACTCTCAGTGTTCAAATGTCAGAGAGCAGAATGAGGAAATTAAAGTGACAAATACCAAAATTTTAAGGCTTCATTGATTATCAATTTAGCATCCATCTATGAAAAGAAGTCCAGAAGGGACTGTGAAAATATGCATTAATCTATTTCACTTTCATGAAAATGATCAAATCATGAAGGTCTTCAAATTAGTGAAAATTAAAAATAACAGTGGAATCACTGGATATTTAAACTATGGTGGGGAAAGCAAAGTCATTTCCATAAGAGGAAATTGTAGCTGACCACATCATATATTCCCTTGAAAGACTATGCATACATCACTGTGGATAAAGGATAAACTGAAAATGTAATGTATTTTCACTTTCAGACACCTTTAACCAAGTTCTGCATCAAAAGCCATTGGAAAAAAACTGTGTCACTATGGAACTGGGGAAAATGTTTTGTCACAAATAGGAAATTGGTTCAGAAATAGGAAATAAAGGGTAGTGATAAATGGACATTTTCTTGTTGGAAAAGGTAAACAGTGAGGTTCTCAGGGATCAGGGCTGATATAACTTTTGTTCAACATTTTAATAAATGATCTGTAAAAGGAAAAAGTCCCCTGGACTTTTCACATCTTAAGATTACTTAACTCTTCCAGGTAAGGAAATGTGAAATGTCATATCAACAGGCTAAGCTGCAGAGAGATTTTGCAGACTATGTGTGGGCAAAAACTTAAAATAAAGGGCTTTTTACTTCTTGTTATTATAAAAGAGATCATATAACATGGTAATAATACAAACAGCACAAAGGGATAAAAAATAAAGTGAGGCTTTCAACTCAGACTACCCTTCAACACCCTCACCTTGATTCTGTTCCATAGAGAGTGCCACCTAATTTCTAGTTTCTAGACCGTCCTTCCTGAAGTATGTACATATATGTACACTTATGTACCTATGTCTTTATAGAATATATTTACACATAAATGAAAGCTTACTGTATGCACATTATTCTAAACTTTGGTTATTTTTATTTAAGAGTACATATTAGAAATATGTTTTCTATTAGCAGAAACCACTGCATCCCTTTTAATGACTGCATATATACTGCTATGTGGATTTTCCATATCTAATTTACTTAGTACCCTGATGATAGATATTTAGGTTGTTTCCTGTTTTGTTATTATTAAAATTTCCATTGTTGATATTTTTGCTATTGTTGTTACTACAACAAGGACATTCTTGAATGCATATTTCTTCACGTATTTGGGAATATACCTGTAGGATAAATTCCCAGAATTGGGATTGCTGAGTCAAAGATTAGATGTGGTTATAGTTTGCTTTGCTCCCTATTGCCTTACAAAAGTGTTGTATTGATATATATTTTTACAAGTAGGAAATGAGCATCTGTTTCCTCCTACCATAGCCAATAGTGAGTATTATAAAAACTTTTTAGTTTTTACAAAGTATAATCTTCATATTAAAGATGCGTTTTTATTTAGAGTCATGTACCACAATGTTCGTTGCAGCACTATTTACAACAGCCAGGACATGGAAGCAACCTAAGTGTCCATCGACAGATGAGTGGATAAAGAAGATGTGGCACATATATACAATGGAATATTACTCAGCCATAAAAAGAAACAAAATTGAGTTATTTGTAGTGAGGTAGATGGACATAGATTCTGTCATACAGAGTGAAGTAAGTCAGAAAGAGAAAAACAAATACCGTATGCTAACACATATATGTGGAATCTAAAAAAAAAAAAGTTCTGATGAACCTAGGGGCAGGACAGGAATAAAGACAGATGCAGCAGACATAGAGAATGGACCTGAGGACATGGGGAGGAGGAAGGGTAAGCTGGGACGAAGTGAGAGACTGGCATGGACATATATACACTACCAATTGTAAAATAGCTAGTGGGAAGCAGCTGCATAGCACGGGGAGATCAGCTCGGTGCTTTGTGACCACATAGGGGGGAGGGATAGGGAGTGTGGGAGGGAGACGCAAGAGGGAGGGGATATGGGGACATGTGCATGCATATAGCTGATTCGCTTTGTTATACAGTAGAAACTAACACAACATTGTAAAGCAATTATACTCCAATAAAGATGTTAAAAAGAAAAAAAAAAAAGAATAAGTAAGGGAAATTGAGCAACGGATACTTAAAAAGTAAATTTTGCCATCAAAATCTCCCGCCACCCAGTCTCTAAATTAATTGGAATTTTAAGTTAAATTTTAGGTCTAATAGCTATTGTTAAGATATTAAACAAGGAAAAAAACTATATGAGTGTAGGGTAATTGTAATTCTTGGAATACGCATTACAATAAAAACACCCAATTACTAACCATAAAAAAAGGTGTTTTTATTTAAAAATTTCCATTAAATTTTTATTTAAAAAATGCAAGCCCCCCCCCCACCCCAGCATACTTGAAAAGTCACTATTTTCAGCATAGAGGAAATGGAGCCAGCTGTAGGCTGAGGCTAGGAGGGGAGGGGAGGCAGTGAGAGCAGATAGTCCTTGAGGAAGGCTTGAAAAAAGGAGGAGAGAGAGGTAACAGGCAGGAAGTGGGGTCAGGGCTCAAGTCAGGAAAAACATTTTGTTTCGTAAGGAATTTGAGTTATTTAGAATTGGAGTAATCTTTCTCCCGAGGAAGTGGATTCCTTGTCACTAGAAATTGGCAAGCTGTGACTGTGATAACCTCTGGCCAAAGACACTGCAAAAAAACTTCATGCACTGGAAAGAAGGCTCTAAAATCACCTTGTCTCAGGCTTGTCAGATAGGAAAATAACTAAGAGCTAATTGGATCCTCTCAACGACATATAATATATACTTCATGAAACTGCAGATTCTGCTTGAATATCACTAATTACTCACTGAAGTCAATTGTGGGGCATCACAGAGAAGAAAGAGATGATCTCTAAAATTCCTCCTGATTTGAAGTTTTTATGATGGCTACATTAAGAAATGTTTTTATTTAAGATCCAGGTTGGAGGAAAATAATATGACTGACCAAATCCCTATGTAATTATTAGTTCTAGAGGCTTAATTTGTACAGAAGAAATGAGAATAGATAAGATTTAGTTGATCACAAATTAATATTTCTTAAGAAAATCATGCAAGCCCAAGAAATACTTTGAAGCAAAAAAAGTTTCAACTGATAAAGTGGTTCCTGCATTAATAGTTTACTATACATTTATGATTTTTATAAGTATCTTCCCCATCTGTTTACACTCAGTAAGTCCTCCATTTCGTCAGATACATTCCATATACACCCAATTTTATTTACAATCTGGCCCATTTTGTGTGTCTCTCACATGTACACACTCATTTTTTCATCTGGGATTTATACACATCAGTAAAATGCCTGATACAAGAAGGACCAAGCAAAATTAAAATGAAAAACAAAAACCCCAGACTTCCCAAATATGAGTTGAAGCCTTTTTTTCCTTGCAGTTTTCTTAGGATTTCATGAAAAGCCTGGGGTGGTATATCATAATAATTTAGTTTAGAAGATAACTGTCAAGGGTGTATCAAAATGTTTTTACCAATTTACATTGAAATGCTTGGTTTCAATATGGGCAATCTTTCAAACGCCTGATTAAGTTTGTTGGAAGTTTTGTTTGCTAAAGCATTCCACATCCTGGGAAAATAAAACCAAATATGTTGTTTTTCTTTGTTCTCCACTGAGCCATGCAAAGTTAAAGAGAGCTAAAAACAAAAAAATCTGAATAAATCTCTAAATCAAATTGACCTTTTCTAGGCAATTTTTTCTGCATCTTGGCCGGGACTGAATCTATATCCTTCTCTTTTTCTAGGCTCACTCTGTGTGGCCCACTTCCTGTAGCTGTTCCATTCTCTGAAATGACAGCATTTTCAGACTACAGTAGCTTAAGAAACATTAATTCGCAGTCATTGGAAATAGCCTACATTTCACTCGAGGCAAAGAAATTGTTCTTGCTTTTTGACACTTGAGCTTTCTTGCTTCTGATTTCAGGCAACCCAAACACAGGGAGGTGTAACTTTCTTTTGGAACCATTTCCTTTGTGCTTTGCTTTGCCACTTGGCCTTCCCTGGTCCCCCCAGCCAGGCTGTCAGCACATTCTCTTCTCAGGGTGGTGTGGGGAAAAAAGCCTGAGTATGGAAGGAGAGTTTATTTTAGGTAAATTTAATCAAGCAGTGAGCTTTTATTTTTACTTTTTATATTTTGGAAAAAAGACCTCATGTTAGAATGGACAGAATTCTGGAACTAAGTTTTAGAGATTTTCAGTTTTGCAGATGACAAAACAGTCTCAGATCTCTCTGCTTTTACCGTTTACAACTTGTTTCCCTTTTTTGACAGAAGGAAGTAGTTTTACAGTGTACTCAAAATAAACCCCAGTTTTCTTTGGTCTACAGTACTTGGGAATGGTGGGCTGCTTGAAAGAGAGGAAAACCTCCTGATTAAAAGCAAAGCAGACAGACAACTTTCACAGGCCTCGTCCAAAAATGGACTGGGAAGAATGTCTCTAATACAAACGGTCTAGTGAGAAAAGCCATTCCAGCTTCTTCTTTTTTCCAGATTTAAAAAAGTTGGATTAGCATATCATCTTGAGTATATGAACCCAATAGTAAGCACATCATTAATTATAGTAAGCCTGATTCTCTATAGTTTGAGTGTACAAATTCAAAACTCACATTTTTCTGTAAGCTGACACAAACAGAAATCACTCCCCTCCCCAGGGGATCTAACTGATAGAAATTTGGTCCTATTGAAATTTACCGTCAGTGGATACCCTGCCAAATACAAGAGAACTGACTTTATCTATTTTAAATCTTACTTAGCATTGCTGTCTATACACTGGATCATCAAAATACTCTATTCAGTGTTGTTGGGTACTGGAAATTGAACATTTATTATATCATGGGTAGTTTACCCATTCTCACTTTTAAGCCACCTAAAAATCCTATAGGTTGTTTATCCCCACTTACCAGATGAAGAAACCGAGACTCATGGAGTGAAGTACAGATATATATTATTATGTATATTAAGTTATATTGTATATAATATATATAGATTTCTATGTCATATAATTACTACTACAACTTTATTAGAGACTTTTGATACAGTGTAAAACAGGGACTTTACAGTAATAGAGACTTAAATGTTAACTTCCCTTAAACCAGTTATTCAATCTAATGTAACTCAGTTAAAAAAAAATCAACACTCTCAAAGGTATATTCCCCCAAAGCAGAACCTAAAGCAGGCATTTGGGTACAGATGCTTTACAAGGGATGTGCTCTTCAGGGAAAAACCAGTAAGGGACCAAGGGAAGCAGAACACAGAAGCAGAAAGAGTGGAGACAGGATGTCGTCTCAGGGAATGTCTAGCCTTGGCCTGATCCACCAGACATCGAAACATACATTGTATGGCAGCGTATGCCTGACCGAGGGAAGGGACAGAGTTTTGTACCCCTTTATCAGTCAGTCATTGGCTGACCCCAGCAAAAGTTTGGCATGACCTTCCTCCTACTCGACTTCTGGAAAGTTGGCTCCTGTCTGCCGAGGCCAGTGTTCCTGAGAAGGTCGAGGGTGTCAGGGTGTCAGTTGTT
Organism: Balaenoptera physalus; assembly: GCF_965194825.1. Lineage (NCBI taxonomy): Eukaryota > Metazoa > Chordata > Mammalia > Artiodactyla > Balaenopteridae > Balaenoptera > Balaenoptera physalus. Next base: position 118,344,570 of record NC_138884.1, on the reverse strand, counting down.
AGCCCACATTACCCTCAGCAGCTGGAGCTGTGTGTCACAGCAGGTTAAGGTAAGCAGGGCAGGGCGTTTAAAACATTGACTATATCAATTTCTGTTGCGTGTCTGCTAGATGCCATTGACTGTATTCCTCACCTTAAAGGAACTCAGAGTCTAATGGGAGGAAAAATAAGTATGACAGGGGTCAAACTAGAAAAATATCTGTAGTGTCACAGTCTGTTCTGTACGCCTGGGCTGGGGATGGGGAGATGGAGGAGGAGAAGGGAGAGGGAGAGGGGCTAAAGGGCTGATGAAGGGCTAAGAAAAATCAAACGATACCCGAAGGGACTGACCCTCGTGGTGCCTCTTGGAGACCCTTAGAAGTTAGTCGATGAGATGCCAAAGGACATTTCAGACAGTAGAAACAGCATAAATAAAGGGAACTTGACTAATCATGGCAACTTTGGGGAGCAGCATTAAGTCTGTATAACTATAGCATGATTAAACCTTGTGAGGGCATGGTGGGAGAAGAGACTGGAAAGATGAGTAAGGGTCTTTTGGTTTATGCCTAAGAGTGGAATTTAATACTGACGCAATGGGAAAGTTGAAAAAAAAAATTGCTACAGGGTGACATAGTCTCAGGTCTTTGCCACACCCATGACAGTAATTACTTACATACATTTTGCTCTGTAAGTAGATTCATATAATGTTGCCACATTGTTTTACACTTCTTTTTCTCCCACCTCCATTCTCCTGGAAATATCTGAAATGTAGGTTGGATGATTTTGCCATGCTAATATAGTTGATTAAAATACACCAAGGATAATTCTGAGGTTGGTGTCAAAAAGGAGCACATTGCCTTATTCCCCATGCCAGCAAATGCATGGCTTGAGCACAGGGACACAAGCTTGCAGAGGCTGCTTGTGGGAGTCTTCCTCCAGGCTTCTCCAAGCCTGCGCTCACCCTGACACTTACTCCCTCATCTCTGAGGTTCTTCCACATCCCATTCTTTGAGCTCCATAAGTCACATGGCTGTTAGACTCCTAACTTGCTAGCTTACTTTGCTTTTCCTCAAACCCATGGCTCCCACCACTGAACGCTGGTAGACTTCTTCAGGGTGGAGACCGACTTACTTACTTTTGCTACAGTCACCATTGTTTTCTCTCCATTTTGATACTTTTTCCTTTTCCTGTTGTAGGGTCATATTGCTTTTCCACATGGCCTCTCTGTAAAGCAGGTCCTCCGTGTGCTCTGTGGAACTCCCGGGTTCCAGCCAAGGTGCATGCTTTAGAAATGTTCTTTGGAAAGTAGCACAGAGCATGGGCTGGAGTGTAGAGTGGTGGGAAATAGAGGTGCTGAGTCCCATGTTCAATAGGGGATATACACATCAAAAAGTCACTGTTTATGATAGCAAAACCTGGAAGCAACCCAAATGATTTTTTTTTTTTTTGGCAGGAGGTGGGGACCGTGAATAATGGTGGTATAGTCACACAATAGAATATTGTATAGCTGTCAAATGAATAGATTACAGTCCCACCCAGTAGCATAGATAAACATAACAATATAAGTATAAAAAGTCAGTCACCCAAATTTACATCTAGCATAATACCATTTTTATAATATTAAAAACAATATAATAAAAGTAAACATTTTAAGAATACAGAATGGATAATAAAACCATATCATAAAGTAAAAAAGGGACTAACGAAACAGGATTTGAGGTGGTGGTTACCTTACATGGGAGGAAGCAAAGGAATGGAATGGGGGAGGTAATTAGGTGTATGTCAGGTTCCTAGCTTTTATTTTGAATGGTGGTTTCATGTGTGATTATCATATAATAAAAAGTAACTCCAAATTGTAAACCAGTTACATAAAAGAGGGTCAGTATGGACAGATGACAAGAGTGTGTCATGATCCATGGGCTGCGATGCAGCTAAGTCTGTGTACCTGAGATCCAAAAGGAAAATCATAGATAATTCTTGTAGTCACTCAGGAGATAAAAGGGAATAGCAACGCTTATGGCATGAGCTGTTTTGAGAATTAAGTGAGACAAGCAGTGAGCTTCATCGGTTCTTAACTGACTTGGGAATGGGGGGGGATAGTGAATCTTTGGCAAGACTGGGAACCATGATTCCTGAAGTTTGGCCTCGGTGGGTATACAGCACAGCTGTTTCTCTTTGAGGCCTTACCACCTAGATCAGATCCTAGTTGAGACCCAGATACCCTTGTCCTCTTCCCACTTTCTGGGAATCTTATCTCTTTCTCCTTGTCCACAGGGTCATCCCACCCCCTCTTCCCTCTGTAATATCCAGTACGTTCTCTTCAAAAAATTAAAAATTTTCCAAATGGTAGGAAAACATTGACCTTAAGTAGCTTCTACTTTATGGCCTGAAAATATACCTAACATAAGAAACTACTCCGGGAAAATGAGATGTAAGAAAATGTAAGGAGAAACACAAATATTTTAGTAAAATTTCCTGCCTGTATGTTAAGCACTGGTCATGTGGCCTTAGGTGCTCAGTAAATATTCTTGACCTGCCTCCACCCCCTAGTTAATAACAAGGAGGATGGGCTTTTGTTTCCCTATTTGGCTCAGGAAATCTTATACCTGAAAATGTGAAGGGGATTTCGAGTGGGCACTGTGGAGAAACCTATTTCTGAGTTTGCTTCTTCCAACTCTGCTCTTCTTTCTATAGAACAAAAATGATAACTCGTGTGTTCCGTTGCCAGAATAGTGTGACATATAGGAGGTGCTCAATACACATTTCCTGGCGACAATTCCAAAATAGAAGATGTGAAAGCATCATTTTTTCTTGAAAAAAGGAAACTTGGGACGAAGGCAGAATTCAATGTGTTCTAAAAGTGGCTTGTGTCTTCCTGTGGCTGGCAGCCTTCAGCCCATTTCCTATTTCCAGAGGCTGGATGTTCTCCAGTCCAGGTGAAGGAAGTGCACTTCCTTGGAGTGGGACTTAGAGCATCCGTGCAGCCTCAAGGCAGCCCACCCACCCAGAACCCCTCCCACCGCACATCACAGCATGGGGACTGAGCTCTGTTTTCCTTTCCTTTCCATTGATTCATGCAAGCAAACAAAATAACGCACTCTGCTCCCTTAAAAGAGCAATAGTTTAATCTGAGAAAAGTCATTCTAAATAACAAACTGGTGCTTCAGGAAAAAGTTCCTTTGCCCCCTAGCAGTTCCACAGAGGTAAACTATTCATTACAGGAATCTCCTGGGTAATCAGCAGACCCCAGCCAATCTGTCCAGATGGCCCCATCCTATCACTGTGTGTTGCAATAACATAAAAAGAAACCATGCTCTGTGTTGGCTGATTTGAAAATGGACCGCTGTTGTGGAGATAAATATAGAAAACTTATCAGGTTACTAATCTGCCATTGAACGTAGGCCTCAAAGGAAAGTCATAATCATGCTTGTCATCTCTGCCTTCAAAGGCCATCATCACAAATATAGCTAATGAATTACAGTAGCACCTGCCTCCACCTTTATCAGCTTCCCTTCACGTACTTTTCTTTGTCTTTTGAAATATCAACTGACTTCATCATGATTAGACAATGATACCGAACAAAATCATGATTTCTGATCTGCCTTAGCGTCACCTTCTGTCTGTGTTTCTGCTGTTGCTGTTAAATTCAGCTAGAAATTTAGGGCAGTGGGAAATCCATTTATTTTATCTACAGTTGACGATAAATGTTTTTGAATGAATAAACGAGTATATGCATTCAGTTACCTCCACTATCTCAAAGTTGTACAAAGCTATCTTTTTTGTAATCTTACCTAAAAAGTCTCCATAATTTCACTCAATATTCCATAGAAAATTATTTTAAAATCTCTTTTTTTCTTTGTTTAAAGATTGAAAATAGGGGCTTACTGTCCGCTGTGTAAAACTATTTAACATCATTTAAAATTGTTATTAAACCACTTTTCAGGCTTATGGCTGACTATCTTCTTGACTTTAACTTTCTTCCTTGATCTTATTTTGCAAACGCAGGTCTCTTCCAAACAAGTATTCAGGTGTGCATTGTTGCTTAAAACTGTTAAACTAGACCTCTGATTTCTAGTACTTGTTAAAATTACTAGCTCTGAGCATAACAGAAAAAAAAAAAATCTCTGTTCCTATGAGTTTGAGTATTAATACTTAAAAGTATATTTGATAGTAACATTTTAAAACTCATTTCTGGGTTATAAGCAAATGAGATATTTTGAATAGAACAATTATCTTAAAATGTAAGTTTAGACACTTGATTGTTGAAAACATTTGGACTAGATATTTTTACTTTTGGTATTACATATATTTGGCTAACAATAGTTTCTACAGTTGTGAAGTGCTTCTTTAGTGGAAAAGTCTTGGTTCCTTTATCCTTTTTCCAATCACAGGATCTCCAACTAGTTTTTATTTTTTTAATAAAATTTAATTTGTAGAACAGTTTTAGGTTTACAAATAAATTGCAAATATAATACACAAATTTCCCAAAAACCTCCAGACAGTTTTCCCTCTTAACGACATTTTATGGTACATCTGTTACAATTAATGAACCGATATTGATATAGTATTATAACTAAAGTCCATACTTTATTCAGACTTCCTTAGTTTTTACCTAAGGTCCTTTTTCTGTTCCAGAATCCCATCCAGGATATGATATTACATTTAGTCATGTCTCCTTAGGCTCTTTTTGCTTGAGACAGTTTCTAAGACTTTCCTTGTTTTTGATGACCTTGATAGCTTTGAGGAATACCGGTCAGCTATTTTGTAGACTGTCCTTCAACTGGAATTTGTCTGATGTTTTTCTGATGATTAGAGTGGGGTTGTGGGTTTTGAGGAGGGAGGCCACAGAGGCAAAGTGCCATTTTAACTATATTATGGGAAGAATCTATTAAATCAATTTAACTTATTACTATTGTTGTTGACCCTTGTCATTTGGTTAAGGTAGTCTTGGTTAGATTTCTGCACTATAAAGTTAGTCTTCTCCCAAGCCTCCTCCCTACTTTCCACACTGTACTCTTTGTAAAGAAGTCATACGAATGGCCCACACTTAAGGAATGTGGCTGCTACATAAATTATTTGGAATTCTTTTGTATAGGGGATTTCTCCTCTCCCCCATTTATTTCTTTATTTGATCAGTCATCTATATCCTGGACTCATGGATATTTATTTTAATACTTTGAGTTATAACCTAGCAATACTCTGTTTCGTTGCTCCCATTGTTCCAGCTGTGACCATTGCAGGCTCTTTTATCTGGCTCCATTGCCCTTTGACATACTTCCATCCTTGCAGGATTTGTAAAAAATCAGTTTTAGCTCCTTCTTACTTTTTGGTGCTCTAAGATGCTCCAGCCTTACGTTGTATATTGTCTGCCCTAGTCCTAGAGTCAGCCATTTCTCCAAGGGGTCCTGGTTCATTTTATTGGTGTTCGAATAGACAGTCGGGGCGCTTTGTGTATTTGCTACCTGGATGTCATTGTTTCTAGGCCCTCTCAATCGACTGAACAAGGAAATATACGTGTGAATTTTAATCCGTGTATATACACATACCTATAAATATTTCTTTATGTAACTATCTGTATCTATATCAAACTAAACATGAGTTCATACTGATGTCTCCAACTCTAATCCATTACCACATGGATCATTTAACTTCCCCCCATACTCATCTCTGAACTCCCACTCCAGCAGTGAGACACCTGGCTCCCACCATCCGCCATCCATTCACCTAATTGTTCAGTTCCAGCATACAGTGTGGAGTGTGTCTGAATATCGCAGTGTCTGAATTCTTTACCCATACTTCCATGGGAAACAGCTCGATCAACTAAAATCCAGTGATTATGCACAATTTCTTTTGCCTTTCATCATAGAGACGCCACTCATTTCCAGAGTTACTTGGACCTATCTGTACTTTTATCCCCATCACCCTTCAGTGAGATTGCTTCATATACTTGTAATACAGTTAGATTGTTCTGACATATTCTACATTCCCTTCTGGGATCCCCTGACTGCCTAAATAAAATGTTTTACTTTGCATACATTAAGGTTCACTCTTTGAGTTACAACATTCTGTGGTGTTTCACAAATGTAGACTGTCATGTATCCAAAATTATAGTGTCGTACAGAATAGTTTCACTGTCCTAAGATCTACCCTGTACCCCACCTACTCAACCTTCCTCCCTCTCCCTGAGTCCCTCATCAACACTGATCTATTTACTGTTCCTATAGTTTTACATTTCCTAGACTGTCATCTAATTGAGATCATATGGGATGTAGTATTTTCAGGCTGATTTAAAGAAATGAAAGCACTTAGCATATGCATTT